>NC_139622.1:6676479-7276479 GCF_964270895.1 Podarcis filfolensis
GACCCCTGACCATTAGGTCCAGTCTTGACCGACTCTGGGGTTGCGGCGCTCATCTCGCTTTACTGGCAGAGGGAGCCAGCGTACAGCTTCCGGGTCATGTGGCCAGCAGGACTAAGCCGCTTCTGGCGAACCAGAGCAGCACACAGAAACGCCATTTACCTTCCTGCTGGAGCGGTACCTATTTATCTACTTGCACTTTGACGTGCTTTCAAACTGCTAGGTTGGCAGGAGCAGGGACCGAGCAACAGGAGCTCACCCCGTCGCAGGGATTCGAACCGCCGACCTTCTGATCAGCAAATCCTTGGCTCTGTGGTTTAACCCACAGCGCCACCCGCGTCCCTTCTAACTTAATAGGTATTCTCTAATAATAAAAAGAGAGATATAAATCACATCCTTTGAATTTCCTTTTCCGTTTTTAAATATAATTAATTAAGATCCTGCTATTTCAGAGGGCGTTTGGGACCGGAGAGCATTTATCGCCCTGCAGTTTGTCATGGTGTCTTTATTTTTATTCCGTCTTTATTTAAAAGCAACCACGCCAAAGTGCTGTTGATTACAACATGAATCCATCAGGTGGGTTGTGGGGGAACAGCCTATGAATTATTTCCAATATCATGTTAATAAGGAAGAAGTTTTGCTCATTATTGGAAGAAAATACCATGATTCATAGAGATGCACACATTTGGACTGAACTTGGCCCAATATGCACAAATATTATTTATTTGTGCAGCAGCCAAAGTCAGGACAAAAATTAAAATCTGTAAATAAAATACATTGCACAGCTTGAGAGAAAAACATTTACACCAGGCATTTTGTTAGATAAGAGTTTGCTCCTCTGGAAGAATTTAGCTTATCATCTCCCACAAACTTTTCCAGCAAATATGGAATATTCTTTGTAATTATGACAAGCCAGAACTGGTTTCAAAATTCAATACCCATCAAGGGGGGAATCCGAAAGCATGTAGACATTAGTTTTAGTGGCAGGTTTCTGTTGCCGTTGGCTCTCATTGACAGAGTGCTGTCATTTCACTGAGTAATTTCAGGGAGATCAGGAGAGGTGATGGATTATCTGCTACTGAAAGCTGAGATGGGTGTTTCGAACTGGCGCTTCTTCCATCCCACCCACCAAAATTGATTCTGGAGAACATCCTTGGAAGTTCATTAGAAGGTTACTTCTGTCTTCTCTCCTCTCAGAAAAAGCAGGATGCAAGGCTGGGACCTGGGTTAGGGTAGAGCTAGCAACAGCAGTAGTGATGTATGGAAGTGAGAGCTGGACCATAAAGAAGGCGGATAGCCGAAGAATGGATGCTTTTGAATTCTGGTGCTGGAGGAGACTCTTGAGAGTCCCATGGACTGCAAGAAGATCAAACCTCTCCATTCGGAAGGAAATCAGCCCTGAGTGCTCACTGGAAGGACAGATCCTGAAGCTGAGGCTCCAAGACTTTGGCCACCTCATGAGAAGAGAAGACTCCCTGGAAAAGACCCTGATGTTGGGAAAGGTGGAGGGCACAAGGAGAAGGGGACGACAGAGGACGAGACAGTGGGACAGAGTTCTCGAAGCTACCAGCATGAGTTTGACCAAACTGTGGGAGGCAGTGGAAGACAGGAGTGCCTGGTGTGCTCTGGTCCAGGGGGTCACGAAGAGGCGGACAGAACTAAACGACTAAGCAACAACAACAAAAGGGTGCTTTCATCAGAGGGCCCCGGTTTGTTAAAGGCACCAGGATTCACTGAGAAGATCTGTAGAGGGGCAGTTGCACCTGGTGGATTAGTAAGGACTGCAGGGTTACCTTTCCTGTTTCTCAGCTGGCTCCTGAGCCAGGGCCTCCTCCAACAAAGGCTGCAAGCAGCAAGATGGGCACTTTGTTGCCGGTTCTGGGTTCAAGTCCTGGTCCGTCGAAAGAATGCATAAAGGATTCAGTCTGTGAAGCAGAGGCAGAACTTTGCTAACATGGCGACCTGAGCAAGGGCAACATTTTGCGCCCAGCCCAATAATTCTTATTTTCTCAGTAATTACACTTGGTTGCTTTTTAAGGTATCCGTATATATTATGGGTTGCTATTGCTGCTGCTGCTGCTGTTATTTGGTGCCCCCTCGGCTAGATGCCCTGTGTGAGGGAACCACCCAAAAGCATCCAATATAAACTGACCCAATGTGTTATTAGGCAGATAGGAACTGGAGTGGTTCCAGGTTCTGCACTTCCAGAAAGTTCTGACACAGTTCTTGGTTCAAAATAACATTCCCTTGGGTGGGATGTGATTGAGGTGGTTATGGTGGGTCTCCCAAGAGGGAGGGTGGGAGAGAAATGGATTGAGCTGGCCTTTTGAGGCAAGCCTGCTTAATTCAGACTTCCCCAAATAATATGGGAACTGAAATCTGCACATCTCTGAAATTTGTTTTGCAGGCATGTCGTGTGTACAAAGATGTTTGTACTGGGGTGGTTTGCATAGACCTATGGGGCGCAGGTGGCGATATGGACTAAACCTCTTGGGCTTGCCGATCAGAAGGTCGGCGGTTCGAATCCCCGCGACGGGGCGAGCTCCTGTTGCTCCTGCCAACCTAGCAGTTCGAAAGCACGCCAGTGCAAGTAGATAAATAGGTACCACTGCGGCGGGAAGGTAAATGGCGTTTCCATGTGCTCTGGTTTCTGTCACGGTGTCCCGTTGCACCAGAAGCGGTTGAGTCCTGCTGGCCACATGACCTGGAAAGCTGTCTGTGGACAAACGCCGGCTCCCTCAGCCTGAAAAGCACGATGAGCACCGCAACCCCATAATCGCCTGGGGTCTGCAGTGGCAGAAAGGGATTTCTGAATGCAAAAAAATGGGGAGTTTTTGCATCGAGAAAACCAAACCTGAATTAGTCCAGGAAAGAGCTGGGGGCAACCCAGCCAGATGGGCAGGGTATAAACAATAGAATTATTATTATTATTATTATTATTATTATTATTATTGTATTTATTTATTTATTACAGTGGCTCCTGCTAACCTAGCAGTTCGAAAGCACTTCCAAGTGCAAGTAGATAAATAGGTATCACTCTGGCGGGAAGGTAAACAGCATTTCCGTGCGCTGCTCTGGTTTGCCAGAAGCGGCTTAGTCCTGCTGCCCACATGACCCGGAAGCCGTACGCCGGCTCCCTCGGTCAGTAAAGCGAGATGAGCCCCGCAACCCCAGAGTCGGCCGCAACTGGACATAATGGTCAGGGGTCCCTTTACCTTTACCTCGAGTTACAGACGCCTCAGGTTACATACGCTTCAGGTTTCAGGCCCCGCTAACCCAGAAAGAGTACCTTGGGTTAAGAACTTTGCTTCAGGATGAGAACAGAAATCGTGTGGCCGGCGGCAGCGGGAGGCCCCATTAGCTAAAGTGGTGCTTCAGGTTAAGAACAGTTTCAGGTTAAGAACGGATCTCCGGAACGAATTAAGTTCTTAACCCGAGGTACCACTGTATTACTTTTGCTATTACTATTATTACTATTTATTCCCATGAGCTACACTGACTGTAGCAGATGGGAGTCAAGCGTCTAAACATCTACGCCGTTTGAGTTTTGTCCGACAGAGCCAATGTTGGAGAACCAACCGCCTGGGCCTCTTTGATCCATACCTGAATTTGCATGGTGGGGTGGCAGGTGAGGTCGCCCCAAGCCCCCGCTGGCTGGCGTCCCCTAGTGGCACCTCGGAGGTATGGCACCTGCTCTTCTTAAGCGATGGAGAGCCTATTCACACCTGTCTTCCGGACAGCGGCTGTTTGGTGCGGCTGTGTGTGAGCGTAATCCCATCCTGCAGCCCGAAAGTCGGGGTTGTTTCCCCCCCCCTTCCCTCCTCCCCCTCAAGCAGGCGGGGGGGGTGCCCTGTGACTGGAGAAGGGGAGGGGGGAAAGGTCGGTGCTTTTTAATGCTGGAGCATGGGGGACTGCTGGTAATGTGAGCCTGTTTATTGTCTGTGCAGGAAAGAAGAAGAGACATAGGAACTCTGGCGGCTGGGGGGGGGGGGACGGCTGAGGAACAACTGGCTAGAGAAGGAGGAACGACCCAGCGGGGGGATCAGGTGGCCGGGAGAAAGAGAGACACACACAGGGCTTGCTTTTTTAAAATGAGAGAGGGAGAGGATTCTATTCACCGCTGCTCTGGCGGCGGAGACAGGCGACAGGGGAAGCTTTGGTGCGGCCTTTGCTGGGGAGAGATGGGAGGGTGAATGGTGTCTGCAGACAGGGGACGGTTTGCCGTGCCGGATTCGTGCTCCAGGCCGGTCAGAAGCTGCCGGCGAGATGCTCCCGGCCAGCGCAGGAGGGAGGTGACGGACGGACAGGCTCCCCCATCACCTGGGCCTGGCAGGACAGGTTGCTCCCTGCGGCAGGTAAGTTCAGGTGCGGCACGGAAGGCAGGTGGGCAATGTCCAACCTGAGCCATTCTCAAACGAGACCTGCTGGCGTTGAATGTGCAGGTCCTTTTTTCCCCCTTCTTGAAATAATTTTTTATTTGATTGTCAAAAATATATACGTACGGTGGTACCTCGGGTTACATACGCTTCAGTGTACATATGCTTCAGGTTACAGACTCCACTAACCCAGAAATAGTGCTTCAGGTTAAGAACTTTGCTTCAGGATGAGAACAGAAATTGTGCTCCGGCGGCGCAGCAGCAGCAGGAGGCCCATTAGCTAAAGTGGTACCTCAGGTTAAGAACAGTTTCGGGTTAAGAACGGACCTCCAAAACGAATTAAGTTCTTAACCCGAGGTACCAGTGTACTCTGATTTTTAGTCTTTCTAAATTATCAGTACATCCGTAATGTTTACCTTCCCGCCGTTTACCTTCCCGCCGGAGTGGTACCTATTTATCTACTTGCACTTTGACGTGCTTTCAAACTGCTAGGTTGGCAGGAGCAGGGACCGAGCAACGGGAGCTCACCCCGTCACGGGGATTCGAACCACCGACCTTCTGATGAGCAAGTCCTAGGCTCTGTGGTTTAGACCACAACGCCACCCGCTCCCTCTCTGTGGTCTTACTGCTTTCCCAAAAAAACATTTACACTGTCGTTGCTCGTCTTCGGCTTAAAAATGGGGCAAGGGAGAGAGGGGAATGGCCTTTAGCCCGTTGTTAGAGACCAAGAGGAAAGACTGGGGCATTGCTTGCTATCAGGAGTGGGGCAGTTTAGCGCACTGCGCCCGTCTCCACCTGGCGCAAAACAGACTTGCTCGAGGCCGGTTAGGCTGCGAGGCTTTGCTGAGGTTAGATCTGCTGACGCCAGCTATCAATTAACTGACATGCTGTTTGCTATTGACGCTAATTAACTGCGGGGCCGTTTGGGGAGGGGGGAGGCCTGCCGCTCGCCCGGTTCTTTATTGAGTGCGCATTGAATTCCTATCGGGATCCCGGCCTCCACTTCTTTAGCAACCAGGCACACTGATTTTCACCTCCCCTCCAAGGCAACGAGGCTCGCGGTACATCTCCCAGCAAACCACCACATCGCTCTCAATCCAGCTTCTTTGAGCTTGCTTGTTCTCCTGGCAGTGCTCAAAAGCGTGAGGGCTAGACACTGGATTTCTCTCTTTAAAAATTAAATAAATAAGCCATCTCACGTAAATTCCAAAGATCAAACCTCTCCATTCTGAAGGAAATCAGCCCTGAGTGCTCACTGGAAGGACAGATCCTGAAGCTGAGGCTCCCAGACTTTGGCCACCTCATGAGAAGAGAAGACTCCCTGGAAAAGACCCTGATGTTGGGAAAGATGGAGGGCACAAGGAGAAGGGGGCACAGAGGACGAGATGGTGGGACAGTGTTTTCGAAGCTACCAGCATGAGTTTGACCAAACTGCGGGAGGCAGTGGAAGACAAGAGTGCCTGGCGTGCTCTGGTCCAGGGGGTCACGAAGAGGCGGACACGACTAAACGACTAAACAACAACAACAACAACATGAATGCAAAATTTAGCTTTGTGCAGCAGTCCAATGTCTATGAACGCTCAGCACAACTGTCGGGAGCAAGCCAGCAATAAATCACACAGAGGAAGTGAAGTTATAGAAGTGTGCCTCCTTATAGGGTGTGCCTCCTTCCCCTGATGTGCTGGTCCCGGGGGGTTACCGTGTGGCGTGGTCCGAGGCTGAAGCGGGGTTCAAGGCAGGGAGTCGGGCGTGGTCAGGAACTCTGGCAGAAAGCAGGCCAGGGTGCCGACAGGAACAGGTAACCACCGATGTTGCTCCCGCAACCTGGGACTGGGCTGGCTGGCTTTTATCTCCTCCGAGGCATAGGGCGGCCCGGTCCACAGGTGACTCGCCTCCCCTGGCCTGGAGGCGAGCCCTCCTCCTGCGGGAACTTAGTTCCCTCCACCTCTCTGCCCTGAGCTTCTGCAGCTCAGGAGAGGCTGGAGGGTTACCGGACCCAGAGGCAACCTCAGCTTCCCCTGACGGGGCTGAGAGTGGAGCACCTGCAGGCAATGGGTCCTCCATCACCTCTGGAGCTAGAGCGGATTCAGCTGGTGTCTGCTCCTGAGGATCCGGCACAGGTGAGGGCCCTTCAGGTTCAAGCCCCAGCCCCGGCTCAGCTGGTTCTAGAGGCGGGGACTCCTGTGCAGGCTGGGATTCCTCAGGTTCAGCCTCTGAATCAGATTCCCAGGCCATCACACCTGAGTTTGAATGCCGGCTCAGCTGCAAAGTCTTCCGAGTGACCCGCTGCAACCTCTCAGCCTGGCATACATTGCAGGACAGGCAAGAACTAACCAACATCGTATCCCAATTCCTCATCGTATATGCAAGTTGCAGCTGCTTCTGGAGGCGCTGCGGTCTAAACCACTGAGCCTCTTGGGCTTGCCGATCGGAAGGTCGGCGGTTCGAATCCCTGTGACGGGGTGCGCTCCTGTTGCTCTCTCCCAGCTCCGGCCAACCTAGCAGTTCGACAGCAGGCCAGGGCAAGTAGATAAATAGGTACCACTGTGGCGGGAAGGTAAGTGATGTTTCCATGCGCTCAGGTTTCTGTCACGGTGTCCCATTGCGCCAGAAGCAGTTTAGTCCTGCTGGGCACATGACCCAGAAAGCTGTCTGTGGACAAACGCCGGCTCCTTCGGCCTGAAAGTGAGATGAGCACCGCAACCCCATAGTCGCCGTTGACTGGACTGAACCATCCAGGGGTCCTTTACCTTTACTTGTGACAATGGCGAGGAAGCCACAGTCTGCCTGTAGTGGCTCCAGTGGTAAACAGCCCCAAGTTGCCTTCTGTTCCTTTTCTGGCATCTTGCCACTAAAGGGGTTCTTTACCTTTGCCTCAAGACCCTTTGAAGATAAAGTTGGCACATAAATGTAACAAACAAATGAATGTATGTAGGTCTGGGTTTTTGTCTGCTTGTCTGCTTGGCTGGGCAAGGTAAAGCAACTCACAAGTTTAATAAATAAATAGCAAACCAAGAAAAAGTTTATCTTCTACATGCCTTTGACTTTTTAGATTCTTTGAACACCATAATTTTTTGGGGGGGATAAATTAAACCATTCGCTGCATGTATATGACGTTTTCTTAGACACCGTAATTATGTTTCAGACTTGAGCACAGCAGCTTGTACATAGCTGTCAACCGTCCCTTATTTGGCGGGAAACTCCTTTATCCCAGCGCCGTGTCCCGCTGCTGTCCCTCATTGATGATGTCCCTTAAATTTCCCGGGTTTCAAAAGAAGCAGCTCCTCTCCCTCCCTCCCTGCCGGCCAGGGAGGAGGGAGGCTCCAACTGTGTTGCTTGGCTGCGTTGCTCACCCAATAAGGAGTCTGAGAACGACTGGGGGGTGGAGCTTGCATGCCTTGTGCCGATCAAATCAGCCGCGTTGCCTGGGGACTCGCCTTTGCTCAGCGCTTCCCAGCGAAGAGGTGACGGTGGTTTTCCTTGCTGCATCCCCTTTGCTGGGTTGCTGCGCTGTGGGAACCACCGCTTGAGGCTTCGTTTGGCTGCTGGTTGACTAAAATCCCTTATTTTGGCTCCTGATCCCTTATTTTCGAGGCTGCTGGTCCCTTATTTTCAAATCTGTAAATTGACAGCTATGAGCTTGTAACAATCCGGATACCGGATTGAGGAACTTTGAACTGAACTGCACACCGAACCGGAACCAAACTGGTTTTTTTTGTAAAGGTATGAGTGTGAACTGGAATTAGTTCCTTGGAGGCAGGTTGAACGAGAACAGGCACAAGCAAACTCAGCCCTCCAGATGTTTTGGGACTACAACTCCCATCATTCCTAGCCAGCATGACCAGTGGCCAGGGATGATGGGAGTTGTAGTCCAACAACATCTGGGGACCCACAGGTTGCGATCCACTGACCTAGAGGCTCAGGGCTGCAGCCTGAGGACTCACCCTTTCCCTCTGCCCCCAGCGCTTCCAATAGATTCTCCTGCTGCTGCAACTTCTCTGTTGCACAGCCTTCTCCGTGTGTGTGTGTGTGTGTGTCTACACTTTACCTCTCTTTTAAATCAGAACCAGTGAAGGCGGTGAAGGTCCTGTGTGAGTGTCTGGAGGCGGTTGGAGGATGGATGGCAGCTAACAGATTGAGGTTGAATCCTGACAAGACAGAAGTACTGTTTTTGGGGGACAGGAGGCGGGCAGGTGTGGAGGATTCCCTGGTCCTGAATGGGGTAACTGTGCCCCTGAAGGACCAGGTGCGCAGCCTGGGAGTCATATTGGACTCACAGCTGTCCATGGAGACACAGGTCAAATCCGTGTCCAGGGCAGCTGTTTACCAGCTCCATCTGGTACGCAGGATGAGACCCTATATGCCTGTGGACTGCCTTGCCAGAGTGTTGCATGCTCTGGTTATCTCCCGCTTGGATTACTGCAATGTGCTCTATGTGGGGCTACTTTGAAGGTGACCCGGAAACTTCAACTAATCCAGAATGTGGCAGCTAGACTGGTGACTGGGAGCGGCCGCCGAGACCATATAACAACGGTCTTGAAAGACCTACATTGGCTCCCAGTACGTTTCCGAGTACAATTCAAAGTGTTGGTGCTGACCTTTAAAGCCCTAAACGGCCTCGGTCCAGTATATCTGAAGGAGCATCTCCACCCCCATCATTCTACCCGGACACTGAGGTCCAGCACCGAGGGCCTTCTGGTGGTTTCCTTGCTGCCAGAAGCCAAGTTACAGGGAACCAGGCAGAGGGCCTTCTTGGTGGTGGCACCCACCCTGTGGAACGCCCTCCCACCAGATGTCAAAGAGAACAACAACTACCAGACTTTTAGAAGACATCTGAAGGCAGCCCTGTTTAGGGAAGCTTTTAATGTTTGATGTATCACAGTATTTTAATATATTTTGTTGGAAGCTGCCCAGAGTGGCTGGGGAAGCCCAGCCAGATGGGCGGGGTATAAATAATAAATTATTATTCCCCAACCAATCAGGGCATAGGCCCAAGGCTTTAGGGCAATGTGGGGCTTGCTGTTTAACCGTGGTCATTGCATTTGCCCCATATCTTGTCTGGAAGAGCTGCATGCAGTGCAGAAAGGGAAAGAGGGCAGCAACCGCAAGGAAAGAAATGAGGATTTAGCAAGTCAGCGGCTGTCGGCTTTTCTCAGAAGAGATATTGACTATCAGTCAAGGGATATTAGACCAGGGCACCGAAGGACGGCGAGGGCACAGCTGGTTTTATTTAATATGTATTGGGATGGCCGTCCTTTCCCTGAGCTGAACGCCATGGCAATGCAACCACAGTCGATTTCCTGAGAATATCATCAGAGTGTCCTGGATCAGGACCATCCAGCCTCCTCTTCTTACAGTGACCAACCATATGCAAGACCTGAGTTGACCTTTCTTAGGCGTGGGTGGGGAGCAACTCATATGTGCAATCCATAATAATAAAGTGGTACCTTGGTTCTCAAATTTAATGCGTTCCGGAAGTCCAAAACCAAAGCTTTCCAAAACCGAGGTGCGCTTTCCCATAGAAAGCAATGCAAAACGGCTTAATCCGTTCCAGAATTTTAAAAACAACCTCTAAAACAGCAAATTAACATGAATTCTACTATCTAACGCAGGGGTCAGCAAACGTTTTCAGCAGGGGGCCGGTTCACAGTCCCTCAGACCTTGTGGGGGGTCAGACTATATTTTGAAAAAAAAATAATGAACAAATTCCTATGCCCCACAAATAACCCAGAGGTGCATGTTAAATAAAAGCACCCATTCTACTCATGTAAAAACACCAGGCAGGCCAAACTCATGTTGGTAGCTTTGAGAACACTGTCCAACGATCTCATCCTCTGTCATCCCCTTCTCCTTGTGCCCTCCATCTTTCCCAACACCAGGGTCTTTTCCAGAGAGTCTTCTCTTCTCCTGAGGTGGCCAAAGTCTTGGAGCCTCAGCTTCAGGATCTGTCCTTCCAGTGAGCACTCAGGGCTGATTTCCTTCAGAATGGAGAGGTTTGATCTTCTTGCAGTCCATGGGACTCTCAAGAGTCTCCTCCAGCACCAGAATTCAAAAGCATCCATTCTTCGGCGATTAGCCTTCTTTATGGTCCAGCTCTCACTTCCATACATCACTACTGGGAAAACCATAGCTTCAGCTATACAGACCTTTGTTGGCAAGGTGATGTCTCTGCTTTTTAAGATGCTGTCTAGGTTTGTCATCGCTTTTCTCTCAAGAAGCAGGCGTCTTTTAATTTCGTGGCTGCTGTCACCATCTGCAGTGATCATGGAGCCCAAGAAAGTAAAATCTCTCACTGCCTCCATTTCTTCCCCTTCTATTTTCCAGGAGGTGATGGGACCAGTGGCCATGATCTTAGTTTTTTTGATGTTGAGCTTCGGACCATATTTTGCGCTCTCCTCTTTCACCCTTGTTAAGAGGTTCTTTAAGAGACCCCAATTCTCCTCCTTCCCAGGGAACTCTGGGAATTGTAGTTCTGGGAGGGGGTAGCAATATCATTAACTACTCTCAGCCCTCAGTTCCCAGAATTCTTTGGGGAAACGCCATGACTGTTGGAAACGATATGATGTATTTTGTCTTTTTACATTGTGCTTTTATGCTCTAAACGCCCAGAGACCTGTGGGTATAGGGCGGTCTACAAATTTAATAGATGATAATAAAGTAATAGGGACGCAGGTGGCGCTGTGGGTTAAACCACAGAGCCCAGGACTTGCCGATCAGAAGGTTGGCAGTTTGAATCCCCGCGATGGAGTGAGCTCCCGTTGCTCGGTCCCAGCTCCTGCCAACCTAGCAGTTCGAAAGCACGTCAAAGTGCAAGTAGATAAATAGGTACCGCTCCGGCGGGAAGGTAAACGGCGTTTCCATGCGCTGCTCTGGTTTGCCAGAAGCGGCTTAGTCCTGCTGGCCACATGACCCAGAAGCTGTACGCCGTCTCCCTCGGCCAGTAAAGCGAGATGAGCGCCGCAATCCCAGAGTCGGCCACGACTGGACCTCATGGTCAGGGGTCCCTTTACCTTTACATAATAAAGTAATAACACTGCTTTAAATCTATAATGCAGATGAGGCCTTAGATGGAACGATTTTGAGTCCAACTATAAGGCAATTCCTTGTCCCCACATCTCATCTGCTTCTTCGGGTCTGTACAATGCAAATGTCTCCTCTACATCAGCCTCGTTGGTAATTAGCGGTCATTAAGGAACACCTACGCCTGAGCAGGAAACCTTAATTTCTTTCCCTTCTTAATCTATTATTGTACTATAGGAAAAGGAGAGCAATTGAATAGACAAAGGAGCCGTTTAACATGCAAGCATATCCCAAAATAAAATAAAATAAATACTGACTGACGAAGGAACAGGCTATAAATAAAAGTTAACTGGTAAAATAATTCAGAGGGAAAGGAGTAGTTATAAAAACATCAAAATGGGGTGTCTGCCCCCCCCCCCGGATATTAGAGAATTCCAGCACAAATCTCTGCCGTTCGCTTATTTGATCCATGTCTGAAATTAAAATCAATCCAGCAAATATCAGGCCATATTCACTGTTTTCGTCGATTTCAGTCCACAAACTGTATAATTGATTAGGTTCTCTCCCTGCATTTATTTGCATTGAAACGAGCAGGTTGGGATAATGTGAGGGCGCCGTAATTTACACAATCTGCTTTAAAAATTACGTAAGGTACAAAACGTTGGCACAGCAGGCAGCAAGAAGTGTAATGTGAATTTATTAATTTCAGTCACAGACCAGTTCCAGCTCACATGCAATATCAGGGAAATCATACAACACGATGGGGATACATTTGACTCTGCAATTGGGTATAACAGGGACAATACAGATATAGCGGCAGAAGAATAATGGGGTTTCTGGTGGAAGGTAATAGAATCACTGAGTTGTAGAGGTGGAAGGGGACCCCAAATGTCATCTAGTCCACCCCCCCTGAGATGCAGGACTCACAGCTGAAGAACCCCTGACAGGCAGTGCAGCTGGTCAAATCCTGGCAGCTGAAATGCTGAATGGCAGCTGTTCTGGTGGCACACCTTACCGTTACTTTTGCACAACTCCCAGCCTGTTAATATTATTATTATTATTATTAATAATAATAATAAATAATGTGACCAAACATCAAACATTAAAAAACTTCCCTTAACAGGGCTGCCTTCAGATGTCTTCTACAAGTCAGATAGATGTTTGTTTCCTTGACATCTGATGGGAGGGCGTTCCACAGGGCAGGCGCCACCACCGAGAAGGCCCTCTGCCTGGTTCCCTGTAACCTCACTTCTTGCAGTGAGGGAACCGCCAGAAGGCCCTCGGAGCTTGACCTCAGTGTCCGGGCAGAACGATGGGGGTGGAGATGCTCCTTCAGGTACACTGGACCAAGGCCGTTTAGGGCTTTAAAGGTCTGCACCAACAGTTTGAATTGTATTTGGAAACGTATTGGGAACCAATGTAGGTCTTTCCAGATTGGTGTTATGTGGTCTCGGCGGCCGCCCCCAGTCACCAGTCTAGCTGCCACATTCTGGATTAGTTGTAGTTTCCGGGTCACCTTCAAAGGTAGCCCCACGTAGAGCGCATTGCAGTAGTCCAAGCAGGAGACAACCAGAGCATGCACCACTCTGTCGAGACAGTCTGCACATTTCTGCAATGATTTATTCTTATTCATGAAAACTCACCAGCAGCTTAGTGCGGATTTCTCCCAACAAACACATTTCTGCGTGCATTTTTGCCAGACCGACACATTTTTTTGCAAGCAGTTTCCCCCAATGTAATACACATTTCTTTCTGCCTGTTCTACCTGCCCGTTTCTCGAATAAGCCACCTTGCTTCATGAAACCGACTTCATGAGCGGCGTGTTCCCACCGCCGCCGCCGGCGCCGCCGGCTGCAGTTTTGCAGAACTGGGATATTTCCGGATGAAAGCTTAATTTCGTGCGTGTTTGACAACACATTAAATCTAATGTAGGTCTGTCTGTGTGTGGGAAGACCGACTCGGATTCCTTATTAGGAGGAATGGATAGGGGTCCCTGAGGAGCCTCCGCTGTGAGGGATCGCTTGCGAAGCAAGGGTTTTAAATGACGGTTCGTTAGAGGGAGGCTTTGGGAAAACAATATTAACTACAATTTCTATCCAAAACCGTTGTTCTTTGTTGCTGTTGTTTATAACCGGGTGACAGAGCAACATCTAGAATACTGGGTTGCGTCTAGCTACGTTCTGCTTTTGAGGAGACCCACGGAAATTCATGGGCCCAAGTTAGTCGTTGCAATGGGTCTACTCTGAGTAGACCAGGTTCATTCAGCTTTGGTCTTGCAGATTTCACACCTCTCTCTCCTTATCCTCAACATGCATACCACGGCCTGCATTCAGCCAAACCCTACTCAGAGTAGGCTGGGTGAAACCAATACATCTAAGTTAGCTGCGCCTGTCCATTTCAATAGCTCAGTTGGTGGAGCATGAGACTTAATCTCAAGGGTTGTGGGTTCGAGATCCGAGTCGGGCAAAAATAGGGGGGTGGGCTGAATGACCCCTCGTGGCCCCTTCCAACTCGATGGTTCTATGATTCAATGAGGCTACTCTGTGTAGGATTTACACTAGAGGCAGCCCCGTGTATTTAAAGGCTTCTTCTGGCACTCTAGCTGTTATGTACTGAAGTTCTCACCCTGAGCCAGCAGGGGGATACTGTAGATAGTTATGCAAATGAAGGATCAAAAGTGACGTTCAGTGATTGGATAGTTACAGAAAGTTGTTACAGTTACGTTGTACTGGAGCTCTATATAAGCAGGCTGGCTGAACCCTCCAGTTCAGTTCTGTTCTGGCCTCTGAATAAACAAGAGCTGTTTGAAGAATCGCTGTGACGTCTGATATGTTCACCAACAACTTAACACTAGCAGTCATGGGTTCCACTGAATAACCCTGAAGAACTGTAGTGTTAAAGGTGCAGAGAGTTTTTAGGAGACACAGATAGCTACAGTTTGTTCGTTTGTTTCTTTGTTGAATTTATATACCGCCCTATACCTGGAAGTCTTAGGGCGGTTCACACAAAAAAAATCACAATATATAAAATTGAAATAAGAACAATAACCCAATAGCACCCCCCGCCCCCAAAATAGCCACATTTTAAAAGGGTACGGGATGTTGATCAGGTCAACCAAAGGCCTAATTAAAAAGGAACTTTTTGCCTGTTGCCTAAAGGTGTATAATGAAGGCTTCAGGTGAACTTCCCTGGGGGAAAGCATTCCACAGACGGGGAGCCACTGCAGAGAAGGCCCCGTTCTCATGTTGCCACCCTCCCAACCTCTCGAGGAAGGAGAACACGAAGGAGGGCTGCAGAAGATGATCTCAGGGTCCGGGTAGGTTCATATGGAAAGAGGCAGTCCTTAAGGTATTGCGGTCCTGAGCCATTTAAAGCTTTATAGGTCAAAACCAGCACTTTGAATCGGGCCCGGAAATTAATTGGTGGCCAGTGCAGTCAGACCAGGACTGCAGCCAATCGGAAGCCACGATTTGGAAGTCGAACGGATTTCCGGAAGGGATTCTGTTCGACTTCCAAGGTACGACTGTCATTGCAAAGGGATGTGGAAAAGGTGGAGAACAGAATCTGCGACTGGGGAAGAGAGAGAGAAAGAAAGAAAACAGGACTGACAGATTCGTTCCTCCTTCTCTGCAGGTCCCCCAAACTCTGGAGCCAATACCTGCTGTTTAGCTGTGGCCATTCTGCCATGGTTTGACGCTGCAGACACACATAACTCCACTCTTGCGCATGCACGCGCATGTGCCTCTCAACCCGCCGCGAGTGCGCTGTGCCTAGAGACTCCTTCCCGCGCTGGGTGAAATGAAGTTTCTCCCAGCGGTCCAAGACAGGAATTATTTCTGCCTGGGCCGCTCTTTCGAAAAGCCATTAACGATTTAATTGCAATAATTAAAGGCTGGGTATCTCCTCCCAGGGTGACTCTTCGGCGCTCGTGCCACCTGCGCAGAGTAACAACCTCTCCTTTCGATGGCTCTCCTGGGACCTCCGGCGGCAGTCGGCTTCCCATTTACCTTCAAATCCCTTTTTTTAACTTGCTGTCTGGGATGGCTCAGGAAGGAATGGAACCGGAGCAAGCTATGCCCCTTTTCTCCTTGCCCTGGGATGTAGCTGTCCTTGCCGGCTTGCGAGGACAAACACTTTGGCAAGCTTCCACCACCTCTCAGAGACGTATGTCCCCTCCTCCCTTGAACCCAGAGCTGTTGGTGTGCAAGCCGTTCCATTTGGTGTTAAAGCCCCCTTATCCATTAGGGCTCTCAGAAACACAACTTTCCTGGAAATGATTTTCCTCTGTGAAGATGCAGGCAGGTTTCCTGCTTCTTTCCCGAGAGAGAGAAAACTCTCTCTCTCTCTCTCTCTCTCTCTCTCTCTCTCTCTCTCTCTTTTTGAAAATAATTTTTATTTGATTTTACAAGTGTAGAATTGCAACAATACAAAATGCACCTCCACATTTAGAGATTTCCTTGAATCTCCAGAATTCCCAGTTTCCCCTCCATGGGGCCTATTGTCAACCTATGGTGTTTCCGTGCACTGCTCTGGTTTCGCCAGAAGCGGCTTAGTCCTGCTGGCCACATGACGGAAAAACTATCTGCGGACAAACGCCGGCTCCCTCATCCTGTAAAGCGAAATGAGCGCCGCAACCCCAGAGTCGTTCGCGACTGGACTTAATTGTCAGGGGTCCCTTTAACTTTACTTTTACAAGTGTTATTAAAGGTAAAGGGTTTAGGGACCCCTGACCATTAGGTCCAGTTGTGGCCGGCTCTAGGGTTGCAGCGCTCATCTCGCTTTACTGGCCGAGGGAGCCGGCGTACAGCTTCCGGGTCATGTGGCCAGCAGATGTCAAGGAAAGAAACAATTATCTGACTTTCAGAAGACATCTGAAGGCAGCCGCGTTTAGGGAAGCTTTTAATGTTTGATGTTTTATCATGTTTTTAATATTCTGTTGGGAGCCGCCCAGAGTGGCTGGGGAAACCCAGCCAGATGGGAGGGGTATAAATTATTATGTAGTGCTGAAACCCCCACGGTCCCTAGGAGTTGGCTCCTATGCTATGTTGCAAGCATCTGGTGCATTGTTTAGTCGTTTAGTCGTGTCCGACTCTTCGTGACCCCCTGGACCAGAGCACGCCAGGCCCTCCTGTCTTCCACTGCCTCCCGCAGTTTGGTCAAACTCATGCTGGTAGCGTCGAGAACACTGTCCAACCAATCTGGCGCATATGTTAGTGAAAATAAGTCGGTTCTTAAGGGAGATGTGCCGTTGTTCCCCACTAGGGACGAATGCATCTGCCCTCTCAAGTTGCTCTCCATTTCTCATTTCCCCAGGCTTCAGTTCCATCGGTTTGCAACGAACGTCCAGATGCTCTCTTGATATTTGCATTTTTGCAATCAATTCCTCCTAATATATTCTACATGTGTTTTTTTTCACACCTGTGCCCCCTTTTCAATAAAACATGCAGGGAGCATGGGGTTGGTTGTGTTGCAAAATTTGGAAGTTGCATGGATTTCTCTGCCTGAGAAGAACCAGGTCCGTCTTAAGCATGTACGGCGCCGTGGTGCAAAGATCCCTCTGGCGCCCCCCCGGCAACTCCAAAACAAGGGAGGGGGCGGTGGAAAATGTCCTCTGCCTCCCCCACCCGCCCGATCCCTGGAGTGGTGGCGGCGATCAAGCAGGAAAACGCAGTGGCGTAGCGTGGGTTGTCAGCACCCGGGGCAAGGCAAGTAATTTGCGCCCCCTAACCCGTGGATTTGCGCCCCCTAACCCATGGATTTGCCCTAACCCCAGATGTTGCGCCCGGTGCGGCCCGCCCCCCCTGCACCCCCCACGCTACGCCACTGGGAAAACGTGCTGCCGGAAATTCTCTCCGGCGTCAGGGCGCCTGAGAAGGCAGCCCAGGAAAGCTGTGCGCTGCCTTTCGCCAGAAAGCAGGAGGAGGACGACCGGGATCAGGGCCGTCTTCAGCAGATGCAGAGACTTGGGAGGGAAGCAGCTCCATCCTCAGCCTCTGCGGGGATTGCTCTCCTCCTACGGAGGCTTGGGAAGGAAGCTGCATGACCGCCAGCCATATAGCTGGCAGGGTGCAGCTGGCGGGTGTTCAGGGAAAGGGGAGGCTGTAGGCAAAGCCGCACAGCTCCCCCACTCGCTGGAGCACCCCTGAGAGGCCGGCGCCCTGACGCGCCACACCACCAAGACCATGGGTAGGCAAACTAAGGCCCAGGGGCCGGATCCGGCCCAATCTCCTCCTAAATCTGGCCAGCAGACAGTCCGGGAATCAGCGTGTTTTTACATGAGTAGAATGTGTCTCTGGGTTATTTGTGTGGCCTGCCTGGTGTTTTTACATTGGTAGAATGTGTGCTTTTATTTAAAATGCATCTCTGGGTTATTTGTGGGGTACAGGAATGCGTTCATTTTTCCCCAAAAAATATAGTCCGGCCCCCCCACAAGGTCTGAGGGACAGTGGACCGGCCCCCTGCTGAAAAAGTTTGCTGATCCCTGGTCTGAACTAAGGATTCTGAGCTGCTATCCCAGCTACCCCAACCTGGTTAGCCCCCTAAAAACTCTGATACCCCATTTTTAAATACAATATACTCCCATAGAGACTCCTTACACTGCGTTTAAAACCAAAATCGCATTTGGGTAGAAACTGTTTGGCAAGTATCTGTTAAGCTGAGCACACTCTCAATATAGGTTCAGGAACTAAGTTTCCTTGCTGGGACAGCTTGGCATGAATTTTAGCTTATTTTTATAATTTTATTGTTTATCTTTTAATAATGTTTTATGGTATTTTGTGTAAAGGCATGGACCTCACAAATCTAATAAACTTTGACTTTGAGGAACTAAGTATTTACCATCTCAAAGGAATGGCCAGGCTACCCAGAAAAGGCAATTGATAAGGCATGATCAGGTATCTTGGCAGACAGGAGAGAAGCAACATCCTCCAGTATCTGCTGGGGACCACCTCTTTCTGTGATGTATGTGTGATGCTTTGGGGGGTGGTCTTGAGCTGCAGCGTAGGCAATTTCAAAAGTCTATATAGGAGCTTGCACACCAGTGTTCTGGGTTCTTCCTCCCTCCTATGTGTGGCTGTGAGCACCCTGTTGCAACAGTTTAATAAAGATCAAGCTTACTAGCTGCTTTCCTTCTCAATATTCTCTGGTTGGCCTCTGTTATTTTCTCCTACCAATAGAGAAACTACTTAAGGACTCTACACAGGCTCTTGGATACCCCATAAGGGATAAAGGAGCATTTTTTTCTTATAACAATATCTTCAACAAGTAGAATCTGGCATTTTTTTAAAAAAAGCAAATCGCAAGTGTCTGCGGAGGTGATGATGCGGTGCCTTTTTGCATGGTAGCTTTTCCGTCCAATTTCTCTGTTCGCACAAAAGCTTCCGACGACTCGTTGTACGTCAGTCGCATCCCTAAATGCGCACATGACTCACGGCCGACACGGTTTGCTCCCTTGTATCTGCCAGCAGCACTCATCCCCACGGCTTTGTGTGCCGAGGGCTATTTAAGTTGGAATGTCTGTAAATATTCCGTGGCTCCTCAGCAGCTGAGCCAATAACTTCAGAGGTCTCATTTTGACACACCAGAGGTGACAGGGTTCCTACAGCCAATGGCTGTGGACCTTTTTAAGTTCTGAAGCCTACATGTGCCTTGGTTTTTGTTGGTCTCATTTTTCCTTTTATCGAGTTACTGATTTATAGTACTGCTTCAGGCCTCAGTCCAGTTCTGGGCATCACAATTTAAGAAGGATGTTGACAAGCTAGAACATGTGCAGAGGAGGGCAATGTAGATGATCAATGGTCTGGAAACCAGACCATATGAGGAACGGTTGAAGGAGCTGGGTATGTTTAGCCTGGAAAAGCGGAGATGAGAGAGCCATCTTCAAATATCTGAAGAGCTGCCACACAGAAGATGGAACAAGCTTGTTTTCTGCCATTCCACATGAGCCAATGGATTCAAATCCTAACTCAACATCAGGAAGAACTTTCTGGTGGTAAGAGCAGCTTGGCAGTGGAACGAACTACCTTGGAAGGTTTTTCAACAGAAGCTCTCAGGGATTTTTCAGCAGAGATTCCTGCATTGCAGAGGGATGGACTAGATTTCCCTTGGGGTCCCTTCCAACTCTCCGGCCCTAATCAAAGGATCTATGATTTAAGGAACAAAATGGCAAACGCGGGCGGCGCTGTGGGTAAAACCTCAGTGCCTAGGACTTGCCGATCGTATGGTCGGCGGTTCAAATCCCCGCGGCGGGGTGAGCTCCTATCTTTCGGTCCCAGCTCCTGCCCACCTAGCAGTTCGAAAGCACCCCTAAGTGCAAGTAGATAAATAGGAACCGCTTTATAGCGGGAAAGTAAACGGCGTTTCCGTGTGCTGCGCTGGCTCGCCAGAGCAGCTTCGTCATGCTGGCCACGTGACCCGGAAGTGTCTTCAGACAGCGCTGGCTCTCGACCTCTTAAGTGAGATGAGCGCACAACCCTAGAGTCGGACACGACTGGCCCCTACGGGCAGGGGTACCTTTACCTTTACCTTACCCCATGGGGGAGGGGAATATGTGGGCTTGCTTGGGTGTGGATTTGATATGTAGTTCACTATCGATAGCTCAGTGGATTAAGCCTGAGGCTCTTGATCTCAGAGTTCTGGATTCGAGTCCTACCTTCTGCCAAAGATTCGTTCATTGCAGGGGGTTTGACTAGGTGGGTCTCTACAATTCTATGATTCTATTATTCTTTTTAACCACCATAGTACACTCAGAGAGAATCTAAAGCTGTCTTTGACATAGACGAGAGGTAAATACATGCCTATGGCTCTGTGTTGACTGGTGAGAAGGGAAGAGACCCGAGGACAAATTCTTTGAAGCAGTCTGCTTAAAATGAGCATCTCTCTCCTCTCCTGCCTCCCACCCACCTTTGTCCCTCCCTCCCTCTCCTCCCCTCTTCCCCCTTTCTCTGCCAGAGAACCTTAATGACTCAGAACCCCAGGGAACCTGGACAGCGCGCTTGTCTGTTCGTACCCCGTGCGCAAAAGCTACCGATAATTCTCCCTCGTCTCTCCTCTCCCCCAGCAAGTTACGGCAATAATCCACCAAGCTGTGTGCTGGCTGGGCCATACTAATGGAGTTTGAGAAATACATTTAATTAAAGAAAGGCTCATGGAGCCCGGTGGCTTGCAATGCGAGGGCCCTGGCTATGGATGCTTAAAGCCTCAGGTACTCTCTCTGACCTCCCTGGGGAAACAGTTCCTGGGTGATGTGGCCTCTCTGTGTGTGTGTGCGTGGACTATCTCTGTCTGAGACCATGAGAGGCCACGGTGAGGTAGACAGAGAACTGGCACTCATTCGCATGGAGTTATGCACATTGAACAGAGGAGGCTGCCTGCAAGAGTCCCTAGGTTTTATGGGGTATTTGGCCACTGTAAGAACAGGGTTCTAGACTGATTCAGCAGGCCTGCTTTGTGTTCCTTATCAGTGCTGGATTTAAAGGTCCCGTCGTGGCCGACTCTGGGGTTGTGGTGCTCATCTCGCTTTATTGGCCAAGGGAGCCGGCTTACAGCTTCTGGGTCATGTGGCCAGCATGACTAAGCCGCTTCTGGCGAACCAGAGCAGTGCACGGAAATGCCGTTTACCTTCCCGCCGGAGCGGTACCTATTTATCTACCTGCACTTTGACCTGCTTTCGAACTGCTAGGTTGGCAGGAGCAGGGACCGAGCAACGGGAGCTCAGCCCGTCGCAGGGATTTGAACCGCCGACCTTCTGATCGGTAAGTCCTAGGCTCTGTGGTTTAACCCACAGTGCCACCCCTGTCCCTAGTGCTGGATTTACATATAAGCTAAACAAAGCTATAGCTTAGAAGATCCCTCAACCTCTGGCTCTGACATAAATCAGTGACTCAGACTAGCTAACTTGAGCACACTATACGTAGCAGTGTAAACCGCACGAACGGAAGAGGCTGAGGATGTAGATACTAACGATAAACTATGGATTTATTAAACGTAAATCAAGACAAAGAAACATGTTGTCTCTCCTTGCCGTTTTCTCAGAGAGAGAGTCAAAACAAAAGCAATATAGCGGAAGTTCCGCTTACACCAGCAAACTGTGCTGGAATGTAAACAGACATGTGACACGTAACAATCCCATGTCGGCAACTAAAGGTGGAGTGGAACTCCCAACAGGGCCCCACTCTCTTGGGGGTCCCCAAAAAATTAAAGGGGGGGGGAAACCTGGATATACATTTCCAAAATATAAGATAAAAAAGCAAATATAATAAAGCCTGCATACAGCAACAGTGTTTTGTATTGTGTAGGCTCCTATGATATAAGTCGTGGGCCCCACCTGCTAGCCTGCTCCCTAAAATATCACTGGTTTGCTCATTTCTATATCAATTACTTTGATAAAATGCATCTTTTGTGATGTGCAAATGGCTTTAAATACATATTAGGTCCATAAATGACCATATAGCATATGCTGTTGTTGTTTAGTCGTTTAGTCGTGTCCGACTCTTCGTGGCCCCCTGGACCAGAGCACGCCAGGCACTCCTGTCTTCCACTACCTCCCACAGTTTGGTCAAACTCATGCTGGTAGCTGCGAGAACACTGTCCCACCATCTCGGTCCTCTGTCGTCCCCTTCTCCTTGTGCCCTCCATCTTTCCCAACGTCAGGGTCTTTTCCAGGGAGTCTTCTCTTCTCATGAGGCGGCCAAAGTCTTGGAGCCTCAGCTTCAGGATCTGTCCTTCCAGTGAGCTCTCAGGGCTGATTTCCTTCAGAATGGAGAGGTTTGATCTTCTTGCAGTCCATGGGACTCTCAAGAGTCTCCTCCAGCACCAGAATTCAAAAGCATCCATTCTTCGGCGATCAGCCTTCTTTATGGTCCAGCTCTCACTTCCATACATCACTACATATAGCATATAGTCAACACAAAAAAACAGCGACAACTGGTTGTTGACAAAGGACAGCTGGGCATAGAAAGGGCCCCATTATCTTCAGTAGCTCAGGGCCTCATCAAACCTAAATCTGGCCCTGGCAGCACTCATTCGCATGGAGTTATGCGCATCAAACATTGGAGGCTGCCTGCAAGACCTCTGTATGAGTCCCTCGGTTCTATGGGGTATTTGGTCACTGTGAGAACAGGGTGCTGGACTGATTTGGCAGGTCTGCCTTGTCTTCCTATGATTATTGGGGAAAGCCATGTGCTTCAAATGTATTTTGTGAACATGACCTGCCAGTCACCTTATAGCAGGCTTTCTTTCTCCCTTGGGAAGAAGGAGCGCATGTTGCTGCTAGAATCATCCGGTTGGCAGGGCCCCCTAGAGTCATCTAGTCCAACCCCCTTACGGTGATCGAACCTGCAACCGCCGTGCTCTAACCGACGGAGCTGTCATTTTTTTAAAACACACAAGCAAGCAGATGTTTCTCTCTCTTTGGGGTCCAAATTCGGAAGTGTCTCTAAAATAGTTCCCCCTGCTTCTCTCCCCCTTGATGGCATGAAGAAACAACAAAGTTCCCGCAGACTTTGGGTGATTCACTTCCCTCTTGTTTTTAATTGGGTAGCTTGAAATAGCAATGTTCTCATCCTCGTGTGATAAATGTCTTAATGTTCATTGTCACCTTTTGGGAGGCAGAGGAGAGAGAGAGAGAGAGAGAGAGAGAGAGAGAGAGAGAGAGAGAGAGAGAGAGAGACTGTGAACCTTATTCCTAAGTAGGAATACAACAGACAGACAGCCCTTCCCTCTGTCCTTTCTTCCAGACCTCCCCTTTCCCTGATTCCTTTTGTCTCCCCCTCATATTCTGCCGCAGCTTGAAAGATCCTTATCAGTGTCTCACGTTCCCACAATTATGTTGCCCAGACAGGCTCTTTTTTCTTTTTAGGTTTAAAAAAAACCCAACAAACCCCCGAAACAGAGCTTGATGGGAAATTTGGCAGCCTTGAACCTAGTGATGTGCAAACTGCGGTCTGGGACGCAGAACCTCTGGTGCACTGGGAGAAGAAACTGCTTTAAAAAATAAAAATGGAGCCTCAAAACACCGATTTGCAGGGGAGGCTGCCCCGCTGCCTCTCTGTATGAGTCCCTGCTAGAGTCCTTGAACTTACGTGGTGGGCGGGGGGGGGGGAATGTTGGCCACAGTCCAAATCTCTGGGGGAGGGGGGATCCATAAAGGGGGAGAGACTGAGCGTGCTCAATGGAGGCAGAACTCTGCGTAATGGAATGGAGTATCCCTGCAGAAGGCGTAGCTGGCTGGGAACATTTGCTGGGGACTTTTCTAAGCCGCCAAGATTATTTGGAGAGTTAAGATTTATTCTTTCTGCAGGGTTTGATCTTCTTGCAGTCCATGGGACTCTCAAGAGTCTCCTCCAGTACCATAACTCAAAAGCATCCATTCTTCGGCAATCAGCCTTCTTTATGGTCCAGCTCTCACTTCCATACTGGGAAAACCATAGTTTTAACTACAGTGGTACCTCGGGTTAAGTACTTAATTCGTTCCAGAGGTTCATTCTTAACCTGAAATTGTTCTTAACCTGAAGCATCACTTTAGCTAATGGGGCCTCCTGCTGCTGCTGCGCCGCTGGAGCACAATTTCTGTTCTCATCCTGAAGCAAAGTTCTTAACCTGAGGTACTATTTCTGGCTTAGCAGTGTCTGTAACCTGAAGCGTATGTAACCTGAAGCATCTGTAACCCAAGGTACCTCTGTATATGGACCTTTGTCAGCAAGGTGGTGTCTCTGCATAGCCAGAGACATTTTGGAAGATCCACCTGGTCAGAAATTTTACACCTGGAAAGGAGGACGTGTCCTGGGAAAAGAGGACATATGGCAACCCTACCTACTGCCTGCCAAACTCCTTGAACATATCTATTTACCTAAATCCCATATTGCAGTATTTTCTATTTACTTGCCGTTACTCATAGGTCAAAACTTCTTTGAAGTTTTATTTGGTTGTATTGCATTTTTAAATAGACCGAAAACGGTCTCCGTTCTTTCACATCTACCCCGTCTTTCTGATTGCTTCTTTTAGCTGTGAGTTCTGCCCTTTCTGAATAAAAGGTAAAGGTAAAGGGATCCCTGACTATTAGGTCCAGTCGCGGACGACTCTGGGGTTGCAGCGCTCATCTCGCTTTACTGGCCGAGGGAGCCGGCGTACAGCTTCCGGGTCATGTGGCCAGCAGGACTAAGCCGCTTCTGGCGAACCAGAGCAGTGCACGGAAACGCCGTTTACCTTCCCGCCAGAGCGGTACCTATTTATCTACTTGCACTTTGATGTGCTTTCGAACTGCTAGGTTAGCAGGAGCAGGGACCAAGCAACGGGAGCTCACCCCGTCGCGGGGATTCGAACCGCCAACCTTCTGATCGGCAAGTCGTAGGCTCTTTCTGCCGCTTCTGGCTGCCCTGGTGGCATAAACAAACACTTTTACCAACTTTCTGGTTTGTTTTTTTTGAAGGAAGGCTTCAAACACTGATGTGATCCACTTGAATTTGGCCTGGAGCAAGATGGGATCAAGCGAGGTCATTCGTATAAGGGCCCCCCTGCCCCGCTGGTCAGTCTTAGAGCTCCGAACTTGGACTATAAGCTCGTTTGCTGAAAGGGTCAGATCACTTAAGAAAATGCCCCTCTGTGCGTTAGGGGCCCCTCCCTCACAAACTATTTCCCCTATGCGAAGGGCCCCGAAGAAAGCTATGGAATACGCGGCCGAGAATAGGCGAGCTTCGTATTTTGACCAGCATATTGCACGTAGCTTTTTGTGTATCTGGGTCAGGATGTCGAAAGTTATGGGCCTCCTCCTGTCAGGGCTGGGGGGCTGAAGCCGGCGCCACCCTTCTAAAGTCTTACGCACTATAAATTTATCACACGGGTCGGTGGAGAAAAAGGTTTTACAAAAATATGAAATCCCTGCGGACTGAATATTGAGCGTCTTAGGTGCCCTGCCCAACTCCTTCAGGTGGGCTAAATAGTGGAGGACCTCCCTCGTAGAGGGAACAGATTTCCGTTTAGCGCTGGGAAATTTATTGCGGAACTTTAGGAAGTCGGCCCACGCTTTCTTGTACGATCTCATTGTGGAAGGGGCAACTGCGCCGAATACTCCCTTCATCACTTCTTCCTCCCAAGACTCCAAAGATGCTCCGGAAAAGGCATCGGCGATTGTTCCGCCTCCGGCGCTAATGAGCGGAAGCGCTCCATCTGAAAGCGAGACAGAGCATCCGCGATGTCGTTATTGATACCAGGTACGAATTTGGCTGAGAAGTATATATTGTTCTCGAGACACAGGAGGACGAAGGACCGCAACAAGTTTCCGACCCTCGGGGTGCGCGCGGACTGTCTGGAAAGAACCGATACCACTGCCTGGTTATCTGTGTTGAAACAGACCCTGTGATTGCGAAACTGCTCCGCCCAAAGATGAACTGCCACTAGGATAGGGAAAAATTCCAAGAATGTAAGGTCCCGAGTAATGGGCTGGCCCTGCCACTCTTCCGGCCATTTTTTTGCGCACCACTGACCCTTGAAATAAACTCCGAAACCCAAGGACCCTGCTGCATCTGACTGAACTTGGAAGTCCGCATTGAGTGACATGGAGTCCTGCCACAGGGATATGCCATTATATTTATCAAGGAATTGTAGCCATACTTCCAAATCTGCCTTGACTTCCTTAGAAAGGCGGACCCTATGCTGTGGTGCCCTAAGACCAGCCGACAGTCTGGCCAGACGGCCACAAAAGGGTCGGCCCGGGGCCACCACCCTACAAGCGAAATTTAAGTGACCAAGCAGAGATTGAATTTGCCTTAGGGTAACCTTCTTTAGAGGCAGCAGCTGTTGTATCAATTCCCTAAGGGCTGCCAGTTTTTCCCAAGGCAGTCTGGACGTTTGGGCCACGGTGTCTAGCTCGATGCCTAGATAGACCAGTGAAGTAGATGGACCCTCTGTTTTCTCCGCGGCCAGTGGCACCCCCAGCTCACCTGCTAGGGCCATGAAGGCCTCCAGAAGGGAGGAGCATCGTTGCCTGTTATCTGCTACCAGAATAAAATCATCGAGATAATGCGATATGCCCGACGATCCTGTCCTGATGCGTAGGGCCCAATCCAAAAAGGTACTAAAGGCCTCAAAAGCTGAGCAAGCCACCGAGCAGCCCATAGGCATTGCTTTGTCAATGAAATACGCCCCCTCGAATCTAAAGCCCAGCCAACGGAAATCCGCTGGATGGACGGGAAGAAGGCGAAACGCCGACTCAATGTCGCACTTGGCAAGGAGTGCCCCACGCCCAAATTTGCGGATCATTTTTACTGCTTGGTCGAAGGAGGCGTATTTCACCGTGCAAAGCTCCTGGGGGATCGCGTCATTGACCGAGCCTCCCCTTGGGTAAGAGAGGTTGTGGATCATGCGGAATTCCCCTGGGGTCTTTTTTGGTACAATACCCAACGGGGATAGATGAAGTCCTTCTACTGGCGCCTCGGCAAAGGGACCTGCTACCCTACCTGCGCTGATTTCCTTCTCTATCTTTCTTCTGACTATCTCTGGCCTTTCTCTAACTGATTTTTGATTTTGTGGGTCCCCGGTGTTAGGAGGAAAGGACACGGGGATTCTAAAACCCGTGGAGAAGCCCTCCCACAGGTACTGTGCGGCTTTCTGATCTGGGTATTGATCCAGCAGGGTCCTGAGGGGCTGAAGACGGATGGGGGAGAAGGCCAAGCCAAGATGCAAGTTACTGGCGGCTACCGGGCCCTTGGTGGGAGGATCCGGGGGCGCCCCTGTTATTGTTGTGGAAGAACCCCCTGCCCCCACGAAAGGGCTGCTGTTTGTTCTTGAAGCACGCAGAGGCGGGGTGGTTGCCCCAGCACCGCTCACATTCGTGCAGATACTTACAGGAGGGACGCGAGCATACACCCCTGTTGTACTCCCAGCAGTGGCGGCGCCGTTTCGCCTCCGTCTTACCCGCCTTGACTGAATCCTGGTTTTTCTTTTCAATGTAGGGATTGACGTCCTCGCCCCAGTAGTTAGGATCCGTTAGATCCCATCGGGTAGAAGGCAGGAGAGAAGCGTTTCTACGGAAATTCTCGTCATAAGTCAAAGCGGCACTTTCACCAGCTAGCGCGTGTGCCCTCCTCACGTGGGCCAGATAGGCAACTAAATCCATGGAGCGCCGCGGATAAGCCGCGCAAACAACTCCCATGAATACCTGGAACCCATCCAGCCAGTTCTCGAAGGTGCGCTCCGCTCTAGGGGTCCTATACCTCCGCTTCCCGAAGGAGCGCCTCTTCTCACCTTTTCCCGTTAGCTTAGTCGGGGGGAGGAGGGTGAATATGTCCACATAGTCCCCATTGAGGATTTTATTCCTCTTCTTCTGGGACAAATGGTTCCCCAATATAAAGTCGGTGGACTGATTGGTGGCAACTTTTACATCCTCCACTAGAGCCCCATCTTTCCAGTCTAGCACACCATTAAAAGTCTTACGATGGGAATTAGCCCTCCTTTCATGAGCCCAAAGTGGGATCCCATGATTCGATTCACCCAGACCCCAGTAGCTATCCATGGAGCCTTCGCTATCAGAATCCGATGATGACGTACCTGAGTCGTCCTCAGTCTCGGACTGCTTACTTCTTTTCTTCTTCGAAGAGGTGTGCTTTTTCTTGGCCTTTCTTTTCCCTCCTTGCATCTCGACGCCAGCTGGGTTCGCATTGGCGGCTGCCTGAGCCCCTTGAGGCCGCACCTGCTCCTCCTCCAGGGCAGAGGCCGCGCTGTCATCGGTAGAGCTGTGTTGGGGCTGGGGCTGCTGCATCTGGAATACACTAGGAATGTCTACAACCTGTGAAATTGTATTGCTGCTGGTCCCTTTGGCTATAGACTTCCCCCTGGTGTGACCTTTAACTGGCGCCTTGCCCTTTCCAGCGCTTTGGCTGGCTTTCTTATTAATGACTGCCTGGGCACGAGTATTGGGGCGACATGCGTTTGCGGTTTCGGGTTGTGCACCGCCCACAGCCGGAACCGTACTGCCCGGCTGGCCTTGATTGATAGGGGGGGTGTCAGGTATTACATCCTGTGATGGTCCAGGGGCCGGAAGAGCCGGAGCCCCAGGCCTGCATTGCCTGTAAAATGTTTCAAACGCCCTAAAAAACTGAGCAAAAGCTTGAGGATCGCAGGGCATGGCCATAACTTGAGCGCCATTGCCACTTGTGGATGGTGCCAGCTGATTGCCAGAAGTGGATGGCTGCTGGTCCCCGCCAGACGCCATTGCGAGCTATATGCCCGACCTGCTAAATATCCGGCTGGTTCAGTATTGTCTAGACTACTTAAATGCACCTACACAAAATCAAGGCGCTGGCCAAGGGATCTGCCTAGTTCAGTGTGGTGTACACTGGTTAGGGTAGACCAATTTAGGACCAAATAATTAGCAGATCAAATGAAAACCTATAACTGAGTTTTAGTGTTGTTATGGAGACTAAAATAATATGGTTCAAGTCTATTTCGAATTGCAATTATCACAGGTAAAGATTACAAAGATTATTATTTATTTAAAATATTATTATTATTATTATTATTATTATTATTTATATATTTATTTATTGTATTTTTATTTATTTATTTTTTATTTTTTATTTTATTTTATTTTATTTCTTATTTATTTATTTACTTATTTATTTTATGTCCTGTGTTAATTTTATAATACTTATAAATGCTATTCAATTTTAATTTATCTATATATCTATTCCTGTTTTGTTATTATTCTTGCTATTACTTTACTTTATTATTTATCCGAATTCTGCCTCTCACAATATTTGCTAGTTGTTCCCAATTTGGCTGCGGGAAACCCAAATCACTGCAACCCCAAGCAACTGATGTGAAAAGTTGCTCAGTAGATTAATTGGCTGCAGGAGAATCCCCAGGCAGAACCCTAAAGATTTTTAATGGGGTGCAAAGTGTGCTAACCTATCACCCCCTTGAGCAGGCCTGCAGGGGTAAAAGGAATGAAATTTCACCTTTTTACAGAAGTCCTATGCACTCAGCTCCACCTGAAGCAATGAAACAACATGCAAAATCAAGCCAATGAGGGCTTAATTCCCTGCAACTAAAACACCGAAAATAAAGAAAACTGGCGCAGGCACTTTAGAAAGAATTAGGAAATTCAGCGGTTCACTCTCCTTCCCCACGCTCTGGCGCTGCCGCGTATCCGGTTGCTACGTATGTTTAAGAATCCCAATTCTCCAAACCCTTTCTGCCTGCCCACGGCGTATTCTTTGTTCCGATCAAGCGTTTGCCCTTCTAGGCTAGCGACAAAGTATCCGAGTAAGGGTGCTGGGTTAGGCTCAGCCGCCCTTACTGTTGCCCTTACTCAAGATGGCCGCCGCCGCCTCGCCACGTGGCGTCTTCCAAAATGGCGGCCGCCCGCTGCACCGGCCCCCCGCAGCCGCTTAAAAATGCAGCCAAGTCCAATTCCCAATTTCTCAAATAGCTATTCCCTCCCCTTTTGCTTGTTCTGGTGACGTGGTTGCCAAACGCAGAGAAAGGTGAATGCCTCTGGGAATGCCACTGGTGGCTCCCCTGCCCTCCTTTAAAATGGCGGACCGCGCTTCACCACGTGACGCTATCCCCTAATGGTGGGCGATCGTTTCCTGGGCAACGGAAAACAACCTAAGACGAATGAATAAAGCCCCCGCGTTCCCCCGGCGACGCGCAACGGCGGTAGCCAAATTAATGTGGGACGATGAAGAAATACAAAACCCCCTCTAGCACAGAGACGGAGCGCCCTGGAAGCCCTGAGTGCTGTGGTTTGAGCGCACTGCTGCGGGATATTCGAAGCGAAGAAGGAGCAAGATGCCGCCGGGAAGGAAGGGGGGTAACAGATAGGGAGAAGCAGCTCGCGACGAAAGCGCGGCGTGAGAGTCCTAGGCAAGGGGCGGAAGGTACGTGCGCACGAAAAGAAACAAATCAGCCAAGACCCAGCCACCCACAAGGCTCGGAAGCCGAGCGAACCGCCGCCCGGGATACGTTACCACCCCCGGCCAGGTCCGTGTGCCGAAGGGAGGCTGATGAGCAATCCCCACGGCGCAGCCTCGCTCGCGATGTAATCCTTCTGGGCGATGGTCCCCGATGCCTTCTTCCCAAATCTCCTCCCCAAAACCCGTTCTAAATTTAAACCTGATCGAGCGTGCGAGCTACGCTTCCCCTTTTTAAGCAGAACAGTGATTCAGCTGAGACCGAGGTCTTTTAAGAGATTTCGGCTCTGGGAAGCAGCACGGCAGCGATCACGATCCAAAACGCTCAGCTGGAAAGGGGCAAAGAGGGCGGTCCCCGGGCGTGCCTAGCCTTAAATAGGCTAGGCCACGCCTCCCCAGCCCGCTGATTGGCGGGCCGGGTCGCCGACACGCCCGGGGATTCCCTAACCACGCGGGGGCAAGGGCCAGCCCCCGCGTGTGAGACGTGGGAGGGATTTCTGCCCGCAACCCCCTCTCCTCCCATGTCGGAAATGGCTTTGTAGGAAACTGAATGCTGGCTGATCCCCTTTGGCTTTCCCCATAGACATTTGTGACTCATCATCTTTGTGGGCTTGTTTGTTTTGAAGTCTGTTGTTTTCACTCCTGTTCCTCATTTCCTCCTCTGTCAAATGGGAAGGAGCTGCGGGTGTCTCCACAAAGCCAGATGTTTCGAATGCCCCTGGGACCCCGCTAGGAATTGACATACAAGGGGTGGTCCTTAGCTCTGGGTGGCCCCCATACATATAAGCTAAACAAGCTATACCTTAGGGCCTACTCTCTTGGGGCCCCCAAAAAAATTAAAGGGGGGGAAAAACGCTGGATGTACATTTCCAAAATATAAGATAAAAAACAAGTAACATAAAACCTACATACAGAAACAGTTTTGTGTTGTGTAGGCTCCTATGACGTAAGTCATGGGCCCCGCCTGTTAGCCCTTGGTTCTCAAACTTAATCCGTTCCAAACCCAAAGCGTTCCAAAACCAAAGCATGTTTTCCCATAGAAAGTAATGCAAAACAGATTAATCCGTTCCAGGCTTTAAAAAGCAACCCCTAAAACAGCAATTGAACATGAATTTTACTGTCTAACATGACCATTGATTCATAAAATGAAAGCAATAATCAGTGCACTGTACCATTAAAAAACAACAACAGTATTGTAGATGATAAAATTTATAATTAATTTTTTTCCTTACCTGCACTGATAATAGTCATTGTTTGGATGGGGGGCTTTTATCCATTTCCGCAGTCACACAATCAATCAATCAGTAGCTGAACTGGGATCCACATAGTCACAAAAACAAATTAACTGGAAAAGCCTCAAAACAAAAAACATAAATAAATAGCAAAAATAAAAGCACCAAATATAAGCTCCAAATATGTTCTCAGAACATGCATTTCAGTTCAACAATTACTTTGATAAAATATATATTTTGTTATGTGCAAATAGCTTTAGATACCTGTTGTTGTTGTTGTTGTTGTTGTTTAGTTGTTTAGTCGTGTCCGACTCTTCGTGACCCCCTGGACCAGAGCATGCCAGGCACTCCTGTCTTCCACTGCCTCACGCAGTTTGGTCAAACTCATGCTGGTAACTTTGAGAACACTGTCCCACCATCTCGTCCTCTGTCGTCCCCTTCTCCTTGTGCCCTCCATCTTTCCCAACATCAGGGTCTTTTCCAGGGAGTCTTCTCTTCTCATGAGGTGGCCAAAGTACTGGAGCCTCAGCTTCAGGATCTGTCCTTCCAGTGAGCACTCAGGGCTGATTTCCTTCAGAATGGATAGGTTTGATCTTCTTGCAGTCCATGGGACTCTCATGAGTCTCCTCCAGCACCACAATTCAAAAGCATCCATTCTTCGGCGATCAGCCTTCTTTATGGTCCAGCTCTCACTTCCATACATCACTACTGGGAAAACCATAGCTTTAACTATACGGACCTTTGTTGGCAAGGTGATGTCTCTGCTTTTTAAGATGCTGTCTAGGTTTGTCCAACTCTTTATTGTCTTTATGGACCTTTGTTGGCAAGGTGATGTCTTTGCCATTATTATTATTATTATTATTATTATTATTATTATTATTATCATCATCATCATCATCATCATCATTTATTATTATTATTATTATATCCATGTGACTGACAGGCACCCTGGACTTAGAAGTCACCTTGAAAGGAGACCGCTGGGTGTTTGAGCCAGCCAGCATCAACAGGTGCTCAACCCAACCATTCATTTCCGGATGTGTTGAGCATGCGCCACCTGTGATTTGGGGATTGCACACTGATGGCCTGTGTAGGCGAGGAGTGTTCTTTCGTTCCATGTCCCAGAAAGGTCACTGCTGCAGCTGACTGGATGTTTTCCTCTACTGGTCAAGCTGTTGTTGCCAAGGGTTATAAATCTGGAAGTCACACCTTGGGATCCTTACTCCAAGCAAAGCCAGGGTTTGGGGGGTTGCCAAAAATGCAAGGAGTACAGCCTTCAGACTGGTGCTGTTACCAGAAAACAGGGTGGGTGGGTGCCTTCCAAGGATGAGGGACGCGGGTGGCGCTGTGGGTTAAACCACAGAGGCTAGAACTTGCCGATCAGTAGGGCAGCGGTTCGAATTCCCACAACGGGGTGAGCTCCTGTTGCTCGGTTCCTGCTCCTGCCAACCTAGCAGTTCAAAAGCACGTCAAAGTCTATATAAAAGTCTATATAAGGGCTTGCGCACCATTGTTCTGGGTTCCTCCTCCCTCCTGCGTGTGGTGGGTGGGGACCCTGTTGCAACAGATCAATAAAGATCAGGCTTACTAGCTGCTTTGCTTCTCGATATACTCTGGTTGGCCTCTGTTATTTCCTCCTACCCATAGGGAACCCACTTAAGGACTCTATACAGTCATACCTCTGGTTACATATGCTTCAGTTTGCGTTTTTTCGGGTTGCGGACTGCCAAAACGCGGAAGTACCCAGAAGAAGGTACAGGGTTATAAAGACTAGGACTAGCCGCCTGAGAAACAGTTTCTACCCAAATGCAATTTGGGTTTTAAATGCAGTATAAGGAGTCTCTATCTTGGGACGTGGGAGGCGCTGTGGGTTAAACCACAGAGCCTAGGGCTTGCCGATCAGAAGGTCAGCGGTTCGAATCCCCGCGACGGGGTGAGCTCCCATTGCTCGGTCCCTGCTCCTGCCAACCTAGCAGTTCAAAAGCACGTCAAAGTGCAAGTAGATAAATAGGTACCACTCCAGCGGGAAGGTAAATGGCGTTTCCGTGCGCTGCTCTGGTTCGCCAGAAGCGGCTTAGTCATGCTGGCCACCTGACCCGGAAGCTGTACGCCGGCTCCCTCGGCCAATAAAGCAAGATGAGCACCGCAACCCCAGAGTCGGCCACAACTGGACCTAATGGTCAGGAGTCCCTTTACCTTTACCTTTTTATAGAGTTGCCATATTTCAAAAAGTGAAAATCAGCACTTTGCTGTTTGGGGGAGTTGGGCACGACTAAACGACTAAACAACAACAACAGATAATAGTCCCAAAGTGCATGATAGTTTAAGGGTGGGCGAAATACCCTACAGTTGCCTGATTCTGAATTGGTCTGGATCTGCATAACCAAAGGGAGTTGGAAACAAATAAGCTCTGTTGTCTGGTTAAAGTTGGCAAAGCAAGGAGGATCAAGACAACGATCTCTGGGTAATTAACATGCAGATGAAATGCCTTGGGTGTCATTTACATGGGTGCCCATGTTTCCATGCATTCAGGAAAGATGGGTGTAGGAGGGGGGGGATTAAATGTTGCATATGAATGGCTCCGCCGTTGTTGTTTTTTTACAAAATACAAGGTTTGCCTCCTGTGATTGTCAATTCCTCTTCTTTCTGAAACCTGCAAACTAGGGGTCACACCCCAACCCGACTTTTTAAAACAATCTTGTACGGCTTTTACAGTACCCTAGGGGTTGTAGTTTGCTGAGGGCGCTGGGAATTGTAGTCCTTGGCAAACTATAAATCCCAGGATTCTTTGGGAGGGAGACCATGGTTGGTAAAAGTGGCATGAGTGCTTTGAATACATGGGGCGAACGTCGCTTTCCTGCACATAGCCTGCACACAGCGAAGTGCAAAATTAATGCTTTTTTCTATTTTAATTCATCAAGAGACTTGATTTTTAATTCATCAAGAGACTTGATGAATGCGTGTGTGTGTGTGTGTGTGTGTCGTGTCACAGATGTGCTTGGAAAAGTTTTGATAAAATATTAAGTGCCTCCCTATCGCCACCCAACTGAAAGGCCAGGGCTTAAAAGAGTGCTAAGGTCTATTCATATAGATAGATATATATATATTTGGTCTTGCAATAAAATAAAACAACATAAAATAAAATAATAAAATAAAATAAAATAAAAAATTTGCACTGTCTCATGCTCGTTCTCTCTCTCTCACACACACCACCCTCATCTTTCTCACATTCTCACATGTTTGGTGCATAAACACTCATGCCATTATCACCTGCCAGCTGAAGGTGAGAATGAGGATTCAAAACACCTCTGCTCAGAAGGGGTGTGTGAAGGACTATTGCGCTTTTGTGTGTGTGTGTGTGTGTGTGTGTGTGAGAGAGAGAGAGAGAGAGAGAGAGAGAGAGAGAGAGAGAATGTTTCAGAATGGACCACTTTGGTGAACAGCCTAGTCATCAAAAGCGCAGCTCACAGGGCTCCAATATAGGCACATATACCTATTAAGGGTTGGGACGCGGGTGGCGCTGTGGGTTAAACCACAGAGCCTAGGACTTGCTGATCAGAAGGTCAGCGGTTCAAATCCCCGCAACGGGGTGAGCTCCCATTGCTCAGTCCCTGCTCCTGCCAACCTAGCAGTTTGAAAGCACGCCAAAGTGCAAGTAGATAAATAGGTACTACTCCGGTGGGCAGGTAAACGGCGTTTCCATGCGCTGCTCTGATTCGCCAGAAGCAGCTTAGTCATCCCGGCCACATGACCCGGAAGCTGTACGCCGGCTCCCTTGGCCAGTAAAGCACCGCAACCCCAGGGTTGGCCACGACTGGACCTAATGGTCAGGGGTCCCTTTACCTTTACCTTACCTATTAAGGGCACGTACATTAACTTCCTCCCTTCTTCCCAAACCATACCGCAGCCAGCAGGATCGAACCCTCCACTCGCCACCTTAGGAGCAGAGAGTGCAATCCTGCTGGGCTCTTCTTCACCACTGGAGACCTTCCAAGCATCCCTATTTTCCAGGGGCATCCCTGATTTAGCAAAGCCATCCCAGTTTCTGATTTGATCCCAGAATGTCCCGCTTCATTGGCTAGACAGCATCCTAAAAAGCAGAGATATCACCTTGGCAACAAAGGTCCGTATAGTTAAAGCTGGACCCCCTGGACCAGAGCCCCCAGGCACTCCTGTCTTCCACTGCCTCCTGCAATTTGGTCAAACTCATGCTGGTAGCTTCGAGAACACTATCCAACCATCTCGTCCTCTGTCGTCCCCTTCTCCTTGTGCCCTCCATCTTTCCCAACATCAGGGTCTTTTCCAGGGCGTCTTCTCTTCTGATGAGGTGGCCAAAGTACTGGAGTCTCAGCTTCACAATGTGTCCAGCCCAGCCTTCTGACCGTTGTCTGGACAGCACACCCTGGGCCGCTTGAGAGTATCTCAGCCCAGCTCAGCTGAAGTCCAGTTCTGCCCAAAGCAGACTGGATTCGAGCTTCGACTGAATCTGGTGCACCGCCTTAGAATGTGCCGTGTTCATTAAAATATTTATAAACCACACTTCCTCAGCAAATATTACAAGGTGTTGTGCGGCATAAATACACATCTCAACAAGAACAACATTGGTAAAGACATCAGCGGTGCGTCTGTGGGGGGCGAAAAACAAAACCCATGTTGCCATCACCTGTCTGAACAGTTCTGTTTTCCAAAGTCAGTGTGAAAGAGGACCTCTCTTGGCTAAGAATTTGACAGGCAGGGTCTCCTACTTAAGCCCTCTTCCACTGTAAAAGCTGAGGAAACTTCAGGGGCAAAGGGGCAAAGTGACCCTTCTGTGATGATGATGATGATGATGATGATGATGATGATGATGATGATATTGATATTTATTTAAACCCCAACTTTTCACCTGACAGGCATTCAAGGTGGCTCACAGATCGAAACAAGAACCAGCTAAAAACATAGGGAAAGAAACAATCAAACACGGATATAATTTTATCATATTATATTATATATATAGGGGGACGCGGGTGGCACTGTGGGTTAGACCACAGAGCCTAGGACTTGCCGATCAGAAGGTCGGCGGTTCGAATCCCCGCAATGACGGGGTGAGCTCCCGTTGCTCGGTCCCTGCTCCTGCCCACCTAGCAGTTCAAAAGCACGTCAAAGTGCAAGTAGATAAATAGGTACCACTCCGGTGGGAAGGTAAACGGCGTTTCCGTGCGCTGCTCTGGTTCACCAGAAGCGGTTTAGTCCTGCTGGCCACATGACCCGGAAGCTGTACACCGGCTCCCTCGGCCAATAAAGCGAGATGAGTGCTGCAACCCCAAAGTTGGCAATGACTGCACCTAATGGTCAGGGGTCCCTTTACCTTTACCTATATATATATAGTACACACACACACACACCTCTCATAGAAATAATTGCAATAAAAAAAGAGCACCTCTGCCTTGTCTGGATTAATGACTCAGCTACACAGCTGCAAATATAATGTTTTAAGTGTGTTTTTAAGCGCATTATACAAAGGGGACACTAGATGGTGATGGTGAGCTGACGGCAAATTCAATAAATTCAATAAATTTCAAAGGTGAACCTACCCAATTCATACTTCCTGAAACCACAATGGGAAATGAAACACAGCCGCCCTTTGAAATTTGCACTTTCCCGCCCTTTGAAATCCACACAGATTTTGTCGTGCTGTTCTCCAGCCAAGTAATGTGTACCGAAATGCAAAGACTGGGGGGGGGGGTGAAAGGTGAATTGAAATGTGTGCATTAGGGGATGGTGTGCATGGAACTGCGTCTGTAGTGAAAACCACGTGCAAAAGCGCATCGTATTAGGGGAAATAGCTTTGCGAAAGCGTGTTCTCTCCAAACGAAAGAGAACTAAACTTTGGAGTGGGTGGGAAATGAGAAACTAAGAGAAACCAAAGCTGATGGATTTGCTACCTCCTTACGTGTTAAATGCCTCTTAAATTGAGCTGAGATTCCTGCATGGCCTTTGGGAGTCCTTTCCAACATGATTCTTTGATTCTAAAAAATGCTTTACTTGTGGGGAGTAACTGGGCTCCCTTGGAACATGGGAGTATCAGTTCTGTGGGGCTGAAACACGAAGCTGGGGGAGGGGGGAGGTCCTGTCATTTGGGATTATCTGGTCAGTGAGAGATCAGGAGGAGGGAATCAAAAGAGCTTCTTGTCTTATGACACAGACAGCTGACCAACCTGTTGGCTCTCAACAACTGGTGCGTGCATCTGTCTGTCGGAAACCGATGCGCAAATGTTCTCCCTGATCCTCTTTTTCACAGGCGAGCTAACCCCCTCTGCCCCATCACACCTTGTAATTCTACAAAACAGGTGCTGCACGCACCATTTTGAAACCAAACTATTCAGAACTTCCTCTATGGCTTCTTTTTCCTTTCGTTTCTAGCGGAGACATTTGGGTGGGGGGAGGGAGCTCTCAAAGCAAAACTGGATTAATTTGAGTAAGATGCCTTGCTTCAGCCAGACCTTGGGAAGTTCATTTTTGGAAGGAACTACTGCCGTACCTTGGACGCGGGTGGCACTGTGGGTTGAACCACAGAGCCTAGGGCTTGCCAATCAGAAGGTCGGCGGTTTGAATCCCCGCGACAGGGTGAGCTCCCGTTGCTCGGTCCCTGCTCCTGCCAACCTAGCAGTTCGAAAGCACGTCAGAGTGCAAGTAGATAAATAGGTACCACTCTGGTGGGAAGGTAAACGGTGTTCCCGTGCGCTGCTCTGGTTCACCAGAAGCGGCTTAGTCATGCTGGCCACATGACCCGGAAGCTGTACGCCGGCTCCCTCGACCACTAAAACGAGATGAGCACCGCAACCCCAGAGTCGGTCATGACTGGACCTAATTGTCAGAGGTCCCTTTACCTTTACCTGAGCTGGTTTGGGGAGCATTCGTGCAAGATCCAGAGGTGCGGGGGGAAATTTTGGAGGATGAGAGAACAACGCACCCACTTTCCTGCCTGTGAGCTACTTTCTCCCTCCTTCCCTCCGGCCCTCTGATTCTGCCCATCCCCGTCTCCCATGAGTTTTATCGGGGCTCAGTGTGCCACAGGTTGTTATTGACATGGACCACAATGCACATGGCTAGCGGCTTAACATTATTCTGTCATCTTGAACCCCTGCAGGTGTGAGGCGTGCTCCGAGAGGAGACAATGAGGCCCGCCTGTCTGCCGCTCGTCCTACTTTTCCTACTGGAGGGGGAAACTCACGCACTCTTCCCCGAAGAACCTGGTCCCATCAGTGTGGCCCTTGACGACTGTAAGTGCGGCTGGGACAGGATGTGGCCGGAGGAGGATGGAGCTGGGCTGGCGCTTCTTAAAAGGGGGGGCTAGCCTAATTCCCTCTGCCACCCCAGAAAAATTTATTTTTCATTCTTGCCAGGGGTTGGGGAATCTGTGGGGTCATCAGAGAAGTCACGGAAGTCCAGCTCCCATCCCATAATGGTTAGCGGTCGAAGCCAAAGGGACTTTCTTGCTCCACAAACACTGTGTGCAGTTTTATTTCTCGCCTAAACACCTTCCATCTGGCCGGGCCTCCCCAGTCACTCTGGGCAGTGCCCAACAGAATATTAAAAACATGATAAAAGATCAAACATTAAAAACTTCCCTAAACAAGGCTGCCTTCAGATGTCTTCTAAAAGTCAGATAGTTGTTTATTTCCTTGACATCTGATGGGAGGGCATACCACAGGGCGGGTGCCAATACCGAAAAGGCCCTCTGCCTGGTTCCCTGTCACCTCACTTCTCGCAGGGAGGGAACCGCCAGAAGACCCTTGGAGCTGGACCTCAGGGTCCGGGCTGGACGATGGGGGTGGAGACGCTCTTTCAGGTACACTGGGCCAAGGCCATTTAGGGCTTTAAAGCTCAGCACCAGTGCTTTGACTTGTGCTCAGAAACGTACTGGGAGCCAATGTAGGTCTTTCAGGACCAGTGTTATATGGTCTCGGCAGCAGCTCCCAGTCACCAGTCTAGCTGCCGCATTCTGGATTAATTGTAGTTTCCAAGCCGCCTTCAAAGGTAGCCCCACATGGAGCGCATTGCAGTAGTCCAAGCGGGAGATCACCACAGCATGCCCCACTCTGGCCAGACAGTCCAGTGTTATGAGAGAGGGAGAAATTCTTTTCTCTTTCCGCTTTCTACATGCCCGGCATAATTTTGTAAACTTACTCACCTTTTCACTGAATGAAAAACTCCCCAATTCTGCACCCTTTCTCCCTGGAGGAGTTGCCCCACCCCTGTGATAATTACACTGGCCTTTTTCTGAACCCTTTCCAACATTTCGATGTCCTTTTTTTAGGTCAGGCGGTCAGAACTGCACATAGCACTCCACATGCGGTCTGTCTGTCATTTATGCTTGACCTGACATTCCTTGCATTCTAGGGGGTTGGACTAGATGAGCCTGAGGTGTCCCTTGCAACTCTAAGGTTCCATTCCATTCTATTCTATTTGCATCATGGATGAGAAATGGGGCCTCCTTTGTGTCGGTGAAGGTGTCTGTTCTGAAAGGCACTTTTTAAAATTATTCCGACAGCTTTTGTTTTTATGAGGTAGACAGTGGGTTTCATTCAATGTGAGTCCTTCTCAGAGGTCTATTGATTCCAATGGGTCCATTCCAGCCGTAGGCCAACTCAGCCCTTTAGCTGTTTTGGGACTACAACTCCCATCATCCCTAGCTAACAGGACCAGTGGTCAGGGATGATGGGAGTTGTACTCCCAAAACATCTGGAGGGCCGAGTTTGCCTATGCCTGGTCTCTCCTGGTCTGCCCCGCAGAGGACCTTAAGGTCCATGAATAACCATAGTTTAGAGGTCCCGGGCCCTAAGGAAGTCAGACTATCCTCCACCAGGGCCTTCTCAGTGATGGCTCCGACCTGGTGGAATGCTCTGTCCCAGGAGACCAGGGCCCTGCAGGATTTAACCTCTTTCCGCCGGGCCTGTAAGACAGAGCTATTCCGCCTGGCCTTTAATTTGAATTCAGCCTGATCTTTTATTTCCCTTCTCTTTCCTCTCCTTATATGAAGATCACCCGCTCTGAGACCCCACAGCTAATTCTCCCCTGGCCTCCTCCTCGCTGGCCCAAGTAGGACCAATTCAGCCAGCTAGCCCTGGGGATTATCTAATTGATTTTTGAATTTTATTGTTATTCATGTTTTTATGCTACTTTTATAATTAAGTGCTTTAAATTTGTTGTTAGCCGCCCTGAGCCCGGTTTTTGAACCGGGAAGGGAGAGGTATAAATAAAAATTTCTTATTCTTATTCTTATTATTATTAATTTACTGACCCTGGTCTCTAGGATCTGTACACATTACTAGGAGGTATCTGCACCATACATTTAAAGCACATGACGTCCACCAAGGAATCCTGGGAACTGTCGCATGTTAAGGTTACTACAGCTCTGTGAGGGTGCCCACTACAGCTCCCAGAATCCTTTGAGGGAAGCCATGCACCGAATGTGCTTCGGCTGCATGGTGCGGCTGTGGACCCGGTTTCCACCGGAAGAGTGATCTTTAAATGTGCTAACACATAAAAGTAAATAAACTTCTCCAACTTCCCCTTGACCTTCTCTCGCTTTCCCCCAGATGTGAAGCATTACCCGGTCTTCGTGGGCAACGGGATGGGCCGGTTTTCCAGCCAAGATGGCGGCGCAGAGCGCCTCAGGATCCAACGAATGTTGACGTTCAACAGGACTTTGTACATAGGGGACAGGTAACCCCATACAACCCAGCCATATTGGCATGTCAAGATGTCCCTGGCGTCCCTATAGGATTCGGAAGTTCTGTGCATGATTTAGAAACGGGGACCGTGGTTATTCGGTGAAGGCAAGAGGGACTTATTCCCTTCTAAAAACTGAGAGCTGCAATATGAATTGCCTATGGTGGACGCGGGTGGCGCTGTGGGTTAAACCACAGAGCCTAGGACTTGCCGATCAGAAGGTCAGTGGTTCGAATCCCCGTGACGGGGTGAGCTCCCGTTGCTCGGTCCCTGCTCTTGCCAACCTAGCAGTTCGAAAGCACATCAAAGTGCAAGTAGATAAATAGGTACCGCTCTGGCGGGAAGGTAAACGGTGTTTCCATGTGCTGCTCTGGTTCGCCAGAAGCGGCTTAGTCATGCCGGCCACATGACCCGGAAGCTGTACGCCGGCTCCCTTGGCTAATAAAGCAAGATGAGCGTCGCAACCCCAGAGTCGTTGCACCTTTACCTTATGGTGGAATAATACCCTCCTAGCGTCCCAATTTTCCAGGGACAGTCCTGGAATTACGAAAGCCATCCCAGCTTCCGGTCTGATCCCAGAATGTTCCTATTTGCAGGCCCGTCCATGAGAAGGGAAAGGCACTCTGCACATGTTCAAATGCACTCTCTCCTCGGTGACCCCCACGGGTCTAACCAGCTGCAACGTGAGGCTCCTGTGCCTTTAAGAGTAGCGTCGAATATTTGTTTGAGGAGCCAAAGGGGGGTGGAAGCGGAGACATAATACAAAGGGGGTGCAGAGTTGCCTAGCTTGCGGACTGCTGCATCTCCATAGCAACCTGAAATCCACAGGAAGAGCACAGCAGAAAAAGCAGGATAAATTAAGAATGGCGAGGCCGGGTTAAGGCACTCTGCCTGGTAGATTTCGGCGTGCTCCGCAAACTGCTGCCTTGCCTAATTTCAGAGTTGCGCGGCCTTCCCAGAATGAGGTCTAGAGCCTTGTCGCGAGGTATATAGCGAAGCCGCGGTTTCTGCCCTGCCCTGCCCTGCGCTCACCGCAAACCGCGCTGTTTCCGTCGCACTGCGTTCCGGCTTCTGCTGAAACCTTCGCTATATTCACCTTGCGATGCTCACAGTGGCCATAACTAAAGCAATGAATAGGGCTGTGCATCAGATTCGGGCAAGGCTTATTCAGAGCGACTCAGGAGTCAGATGAGTCAGGTTCAGACAGCAGTAGATTGCCCAAAGATGTAAAATCTCAAAGAAGAAGAAGAAGAAGAAGAAGAAGAAGAAGAAGAGCAGCTATTTTTAATAAAATTCGTCAAAATCTACATTAACGACATGGGCTGAATACCAGCTGAATACCAGCTAAGTCAGGTAGTTGTTTATTTCGTTGACATCTGACAGGAGGGCGTTCCACAGGGCGGGCGCCACCACCGAGAAAGCCCTTTGCCTGGTTCCCTGTAACCTCGCTTTTCGCACAGAGGGAACCGCCAGAAGGCCCTCAGAGCTGGACCTCCGTGTCCGGGCTGGACGATGGGGATGGAGACGCTCCTTCAGGTCTACTGGGCCGAGGCCATTTAGGGCTTTAAAGGTCAGCACCAACACTTTGACTTGTGCTCAGAAACGAACTGGGAGCCAATGTAGGTCTTTCAAGACCGGTGCTATATGGTCTCGGCGGCCGCTCCCAGTCACCAGTCTAGCTGCCGCATTCTGGATTAGTTGTAGTTTCCATTGGGTGGGCTGGCTCTTGAATGCTCATCATGCATAGCCATTTTAGATGCTTCGGGGTGGTATCCGCACCCCCACCCCAATAAAGCGCTAAATCACCTCCAGACATGTGCATGGATTTCTCCCCAGTGCGCTGCCTTCTTCCCTCCTTCCGCACCTCACCCCGGAGCCTTGCACATCATAAATCCCGTTCTGGGTATATAATTTTTATCTATTTGCGTTTTTAATGGGACTTTTAAAGTCTGGGCTGCGCAGATGGGGTTGGTTGGGTAATGAAGCGCGACTCTGCCGTTTGCAAACAGAGCGCCTGGATGCGCCGCTGAGGCCGGGAGACCCGTCAGTCACAAGTGGCGGCGATGTGCCTTTTGGGTTGCACGCAAGAAACTGTGGGCCCCTGGTACGTACTTGGTTTTGGCATCCAAACTTGCTTACCCTTCAGAGCGGTGGCACAGGGCGTCTTAGGTGAATGCTAGGGCGCACCCACCGTCACCGATGGAAGTCGTGGTCTAGGTAGAAGTTCAATTTGGCTCACGTTTAAAGGAGAACCCACCGGATTTGCATTTTCTGAAACAATGCGTGCATTTATCTGAACGTTGAAATGCAATTCTCCCCACCAAGTGCAGTGGTACCTGAGGTTACATACGGTTCAGGTTACAGACGCTCCAGGTTGCAGACTCCACTAACCCAGAAATAGTACCTCGGGTTAAGAACTTTGCTTCAGGATGAGAACAGAAATCGCGTGGCGGCAGCGGGAGGCCCCATTAGCTAAAGTGGTGCTTCAGGTTAAGAACAGTTTCAGGTTAAGTACGGACCTCCAGAACGAATTAAGTACTTAACCCGAGGTACCACTGTAATGGGGGACGTAGGTGGTGCTGTGGTCTAAACAACAGAGCCTAGGGCTTGCCGATCAGAAGGTCGGCGGTTCGAATCCCCGCAATGGGGTGCGCTTCCATTGTTCGGTCCCTGCTCCTGCCAACCTAGCAGTTCGAAAGCACGTCAAAGTGCAAGTAGATAAATAGGTGCCGCTCCAGCAGGAAGGTAAATGGCATTTCAATGCGCTGCTCTGGTTCGCCAGAAGCGGCTTAGTCATGCTGGCCACATGACCCGGAAGCTGTACGCCGGCTCCCTCGACTAATAAAACGAGATGAGCGCCGCCACCCTAGAGTCGGTCACGACTGGACCTAATGGTCAGGGGTCCCTTTACCTTTACCTTGCCACTGTAATACGTTCCAAAATGCACATTCTGGAGTAATGCAGGTATTTTTAAAAAAATGCATGGGCAACCCCCCATTTAGGTCCCAAGGCACCGCATGTTTAAGTGAAGTCACGTATATTTGAAGCACCATGGAAAAACCCTGCAAACATCCCCTTGTAACCTTTCCACAAGGGCCGACATTGATGCCGAAATCCAGCATCACCTGAGCTCTGCGAGTGCAGCTTTCTCCCGATTGAAATGCAGAGTGTTTGAGGACTGGGACATTTGCAGGGAAACCAAAATGCTCATTTGCAAAGCTATTGTACTACCAACCTTACTGTATGCTTGTGAAACGTGGACCACTTATAAACGCCATCTCCAACTCCTCGAAAGATTCCATCAACAGTGTCTCCAAAAAATTTTACACATCACTTGGGAAGACAGGCAAACTAATGCCAGTGTACTGGAAGAAGCAAAGATCACCAGTGTCGAAGCAATGATTCTTCAACATCAACTTCGTTGGACTGGTCATGTTGTGCGGATGCCTGATTGTCGTCTTTCAAACTCCTCTATTCCGAACTTTAAAATGGGAAGCTTAATGCTGGTGGTCACAAAAGAGGTTTAAAGACTGTCTCAAGGCAAATCTTTAAAAATGTAGTGTAAACACCAACAATTGGGAAACACTGGCCTGCGAGCGCTCCAATTGGAGAACAGCCTTTGCCAAAGGTGTCATGGGCTTTGAAGACACTCGAACTCAGGACCAAAGGGAGGAATGTGCTAAGAGGAAGGCACATTTGGCAAACCCTCACCAGGATCAACTCCTGCCCAGAAACCTATGTCCCCACTGTGGAAGGACGTGAGGATCCAGAATTGGCCTCCACAGTCACTTACGGACTCACTGTTAAAACCGTGTTTATGGAAGACAATCTTACTCGGCTATGAGGGATCACCAAAGAAGAATAAGATATTTGAAACACCATGGGAAAATCCTGCAAACATCCCCTTGTGTCCCCCCCATACTGCCTCTGCCCTGCCCCTTTTTGGGATGTTGTTGTGATGTTTTTGGGATACTTCTGGGTTCGGCTCGATGCACACATATATCGGACGCACCTAAAACCGTCACTGTCCTCTATAATAATAATAATAATAATAATTTATTATTTATACCCCGCCCATCTGGCTGGGTTTCCCCAGCCACTCTGGGCGGCTTCCGACAAAACACTAAAATGCAATAACCTATTAAACATTAAAAGCTTCCCTAAACAGGGTTGCTTTTAGATGTCTTCTAAAAGTTTGGTAGTTCTTTTTCTCTTTGACATCTGGTGGGAGGGCGTTCCACAGGGTGGGTGCCGCCACAGAGAAGGCCCTCTGCCTGGTTCCCTGTAACTTGGCTTCTCACAGCGAGGGAACCACCAGAAGGCCCTCGGTGCTGGACCTCAGTGTCCGGGGAGAACGATGGAAGTGGAGACACTCCTTCAAGTATACTGGACCAAGGCCATTTAGGGCTTTATAGGTCAGCACCAACACTCGGAATTGTGCTGGGAAACGTACTGGGAGCCAATGTAGGTCTTTCAAGACCAGTGTTATGTGGTCTCAGCGGCCGCTCCCAGTCACCAGTCTAGCTGCCGCTTTCTGGATTAGCTGTAGTTTCCGGGTCACCTTCAAAGGTAGCCCCACATAGAGCGCATTGCAGTAGTCCAAGCGAGAGATAACCAGAGCATGCACCACTCTGGTGAGACAGTCTGCAGGCAGGGAGGGTCTCATCCTGCGTACCGGATGGAGCTGATAAACAGCTGCCCTGGACACAGAATTGACCTGTGCATCCATGGACAGCTGTGAGTCCAGAATGACTCCAAGGCTGCACACCTGGTCCTTCAGGGGCACAGTTACCCCATTCAGGACCAGGGAGTCCTCCACACCCGCCTGCCTCCTGTCCCCCAGAAACAGTACTTCTGTCCTGTCAGGATTCAACCTCAATCTGTTAACTGCCATCCATCCTCCAACTGCCTCTATGCATCAGTGAAAATAATGGACAGTGGTGCATTGTCTTAAAGAGCATCGCTTTGCAAATCATGCGTACATTAGGCAAAGCTGCGTATGAAAATGTCATTATCAGGAGAAATTTGCCAGTGAGATTTTTAAAAACTCACAAATGGATGCGGAAGTGTGATGGATTCCGCTTAACACTTAAAACAATGCAAAACTGAGAGAAACCAAAGTTGACAGGTCTTTCCACCCCCGCTCCCCCCCCCCCGCCAACTCATACGCCCAGCCTCCCTGGAATCCTCAATGTTAATTCGCTGACACTGCAGAGCTTTTTGTAGAGTATTGCATTGTGGCTGGTGCTGCCAGTCTAAGCCTAGCACAACATGCCAGGGGGCACTGGGGGCACTTTGCTAGCACCGCCTCGCACCCGGAGCCGGCTTTACAAGCATTCGAACCCAGAACCTGTTACCCAAGCTTGGCTCTGGATATGTGGAATTTCCAAACGGATACCTTTTCCTAGTTCCTGACCCAATTGTTGGGCCCAGAAGAAGTGTCTTAATTGGGGGGTTCTGGAAGGGAGAAACTGGATTTTGGGTGCCTTTTGACCTGACGATGGGATACTTGGCTCTCCTCCGAAAATCTGCAAAGTCGAAGCAGCAGGTTACATTTTGAAGCAGAGAAGCAGTTTGGGGAGGTGATTAACCCTCCCCGCTGAGTTTCTAATGCAGTTGGACTCACCAGAGTTTGGGAGAGTGAAAAGTGGTCCACGTGCATTACTGGTATTCTCAGATAGCATTTGGCACCCCCTCCTGTCTGATTGTTGCAAAGACAGGGTGTTACAAAGCGAATACAGTGGTACCTTGGTTCTCAGACTTAATCCGTTCCAGAAGTCCGTTCCAAAACCAAAGCGTTCCAAAACCAAGGCATGCTTCCCCACAGAAAGTAAAGCAAAACGGCTTAATCCGTTCCAGACTTTTAAAAACAACCCCTAAGACAGCAATTTAACATGAATTTTATGAGACCATTAATCCATAAAATGAAAGCGACAATCAATGCGGATTGCTCTTTTGTTAAATCAAGAAATGCTTGGTGTATATTCTGGGAACTCTGGTTTGCATTCCTATTTTTGGCTGACGAACGGTGCAATTTAAATTTGGCCCCGCCCTGGTCTTCTAAAAGATGGGAGAGGAAGCAGAATATCTCAGACTTCATCTTTTTTTTTTTCTCCCTTTCTTTTCTTCTCAGGGACAACTTGTACCGCATCAGCCTTGAACCTGAGGCCTCGGCCAGTGAAATGCGCTACCATCAGGTATGTGATAAATCTCAAAAGTGAAGGGTCTTTGTAGCCCTTGTCAGTGAAATTAATTTGCATGATTAACTTAGGCCCATTCATTGCAATGGGACTACTCTGAACAGGACTAAAGTTGGCTGGATAGTGTGCTTTTTTCTGGGGGTACTCAAGGTTACGCAGTACCAGCACCTTTAAATATATACCGTATTTTTCGCTCTATGGGACGCACTTTTTCCCCTCCAAAAATTAAGGGGAAGTGTTTGTGTGTCCTGTGGAGCGAATGCAGGCTCCTTGGCTTCAGCGAAAGCAACGCAAAGCCTCCGAAGCGCAGAGGGAGCGCTCCCTCCGCGCTCCAGAGGCTACGCGTTGCTTTCGCTGAAGCCTGGAGAGCGAGAGGAGTCAGTGCGCACTGACCCCTCTCGCTCTCCAGGCTTCAGGGATAGCCGCCTGAAGCCTCCGGAGCACAGCGGGAAAGCAAGACTCTCCTGGCTTCAGTGAAAGGAACCTGAGGCCTCCGGAGCGCAGCGGGAACTCACGCTGCGCTGCGAAGGCTTCAGGGATAGCCGCTGCGCTCTGGAGGCTTCTGGTTCCTTTTGCCGAAGCCGGGAGAGCAAGACTCTCCTGGCTTCAGCAGAGAGGGAGAGCTGCGCAGCGCCCCTTCAGCAAAGCAGGAGGAGAAATGGAAGGGGCTCCGTTTCTCCTGCCGCTTCGCTGAAGGGGCGCTGAGCAGACAGGGGGAGAATTTTTTTTCTTGTTCTCCCCCTCTAAAACAAGGTGCGTCCTATGTTCGGGTGCGTCCTATAGAGCGAAAAATACGGTATATTAAAAGTTCAACACTTTCTGTAACAAGGTGAGTGCCAACACCTTTTTTTTTAAAAAAAAGCACTGGATCGAACCCAATGTTTTGAAACGAAAGACCCTTCTAAAAAGTACTCCCTTGGAGGTTGACTGCCTCTCAGATGGATATGGATCTTCACAGGACTGGGCTATTTTTAAATAGGCTTTTATTGATTTTCTCAGTAAAACAGAACGGAGATATAACAGTACAGAACACACCCAATAAGAGCCGGTGTCACAGCTCAGCAGCGTAGCAAAGAAGGCATTTTTGAAATGGATACTGAGCCCAGGGGAAAGAGGCAACAGGAAATTATAGGCTAGAACCAGGGAGGTCCCTCTGAAAGAAGATTTTTCAGTGCAAATGAAAACATGTCTGCTCAGAAGTAAGTACTATGGAATGCAATGAGACTTACTCCTAGGCAAACTGGGTTATGGTTGCAGCCTTTGGGTGGCAATCAACTACGTTTTACTGAGAGCAGAACTGTTGGAATTAATGCACCACATTCATTCATTTCAGTGGGTCTACTTGGTGAGTAAAACTTAGTTGAATACCACTTTGGTTGGTAAATCTTATACCTTGGATCCCAAATGCCTTGGTACTCAGACGTTTTGGCTCCCGAACGATCGAAAACCGGAAGCGAGTGTTCCGGTTTACGAACGTTCTTTGGAACCCGAACATCTGACGGGGCTTCCGTGGCTTCCGATTGGCTGCAGGCGCTTCCTGCAGCCAATCGGAAGCCGCGCTTTGGTTTCTGAACGTTTTGGAACTCAAATGGACTTCTGGAACAGATTCCGTTCGATTTCCAAGGTACGACTGTACTGTTTAGAAGTGTGTTTTGGGGGGTGGAGGGGAAGAGACTACACACAGATATCATTGTCTCCCTATTTTTCTTTCACCCATTTTTGTTGTTGTTCGGTCTTTGCCTAGAAACTGACATGGAGGTCGAATCAACACGATATCAACATCTGCCGGATGAAAGGAAAACACGAGGTAAGTCTGTTTTGCGGCACCTTACAATGCCAAGTTCACATATAAATGCACATACCTATATTAGTGGGGAAAATAGCATGCAAAAAATGTGTTGTTTTAGGGGAAATTGCTTTGGGAAAATGTGTTTACAGTGGCACCTTGGTTCCCGAACGCCTCCGTTGTCGTGTGTTTCGGTTCTCAAATGCCGAAAACCCGGAAGTAAATGCTTCCGTTTTCGAACGTTTTTCAGAACCCAAACATGTGACACGGCTTCGGCTGAGTGCAAGGAGGTTTGCAACCAATGGGAAACCGCGCCCCGGTTGTTGAACTTTTTGGAAGCTGAACGGGCTTCTGGAACGGATTCGTTCGAGATCCGAGGCAGCCCCTGTATTAGGCAAAATTGCACACCGAATGGTGTCTATCAGGAGAAATTTGCACTAAGGGGCCAATGAATTTGCATGGGGACTTTTTTAAAAATAAAAAAGTTTGCAAACAGATGTGGAAATGTGCGGAGCTGAAGGTAAGATTGGAAAAATAAGAAACTGGAACCTTATCAGGAAGAGGAGACCCAGGGAAGAACTGGCCAGGAATCTATACGCACTTGCTGTTGCATGTTTTGTGATGCTTTTTAACATCCAGGTCCTGGGCTAACATAACTGACGCCGTGCTCCGAAGAAAGCTGGATTCGGCAGCTTGAAGAAATCACTACGCTTGCCAATAATGACATATTTTGCATAATTGGTTCTGCCACTCACGGTGTGTCTTCGCATTGCATGCTCAAGCGTGTTCAGAGCACCTAGATTTCCCCCCCCCCCCCACACCCTCAATCTCGCATCTAAAGTATTACTGGGCACAGAGTTTTCCCCCTCAACATTCTCATATGTCTGCAAAACTCTGCAGAGCCTCCGATACCCTAGCTTTAAGGAGCTTAACTTGGGCTGCCATTTCCGTCAGAAATTGCGTCCGGGCGGAATTTCCAAAAATCAGTAAAAAATGTCCAGGAAAACCCAGGCGTATGGCAACCAGTGTCAGGAGTGTTGATTTTTTGGGGCGAATTTCCTTAAAAATAGCTGAAAAACATCAACGTCCTAAGGAAAAGCAAGACATTCTGGGATCAAGTCAAAAACTTGGGATGGCTTCTGTAAATCCAGGACTTTTTGTTGTTTAGTCGTTTAGTCGTGTCCGACTCTTCGTGACCCCCTGGACCAGAGCACGCCAGGCACTCCTGTCTTCCACTGCCTGCCGCAGTTTGGTCAAACTCACGTTGATAGCTTCGAGAACACTGTCCCACCATCTCGTCCTCCGTCGTCCCCTTCTCCTTGTGTCCTCCATCTTTCCCAACATCAGGGTCTTTTCCAGGGAGTCTTCTCTTCTCCTGAGGTGGCCAAAGTCTTGGAGCCTCAGCTTCAGGATCTGTCCTTCCAGTGAGCACTCAGGGCTGATTTCCTTCAGAATGGATACGTTTGATCTTCTTGCAGTCCATGGGACTCTCAAGAGTCTCCTCCAGCACCAGAATTCAAAAGCATCCATTCTTCGGCGATCAGCCTTCTTTATGGTCCAGCTCTCACCTCCATACATCACTACTGAATCCAGGACTATCCCTGGAAAATAGGGACACTTGGAGAGATCCTCAGTGTGGTCCTTTGCTTTTGAATAGGATGTGTTGATTTTTAAGGACTCCTGGCCAATTTCTGCAGGTGTTTGGACGTCTAGCTCTAGAGTGACTCATCCCTATAAATGGGTCAGCATTTCACAGAAATGGGGCAGGGGCGACTAAGGCCTTCCTAATCGCCAGGATATTTTCAAACTGAGCTTTGCAATAATAGGGACTACGAGATTGCATAAAACAGAGGTCTTCAACCTTTCTGAGTCCATGGCTCCCTTGACCAATGACAGTGATACCTCTGTTTTTGAATGTACAGTACTACCTCGGGTTACAGACGCTTCAGGTTACAGACGCTTCAGGTTACAGACTCCTCTAACCCAGAAATAGTACCTCAGGTTAAGAACTTTGCTTCAGGATGAGAACAGAAATCGCACAGCGGCGGCAGCAGGAGACCCCATTAGCTAAAGTGGTACCTCAGGTTAAGAACAGTTTCAGGTTAAGAACAGACCTCCAGAACGAATTAGGTTCTTAACCCAAGGTACCACTGTAATCCATTCTGGCAATCGTCTGGTGTCATTGTGTCTTTAGGTGATTGACGGGTGGGCAGCCCCGCCTCCTGTCAAATCTGGTCTGCGAGGGAGGGGGAAACAAAAGAACTGGCCCGCTGGCTGGATCCACCCCTTCTTCGGTGCATCTCTGAGGTTCTCTCATTCCAGCATCTCTGTCTCTCCTTTTGTACCTCACCCAGCTGATTGGGGGTCATGTGACCACAGTGACAGTGCCATGTTTTCAAGTAGTCAATGGCGGTGGCTCTCTGATAGCCCCACAGAAACTCAAAAATGGGAATGTACATTTTGCTCTGTAGCCGTTTGATTACAGTCAGTGACCAGTATCAAGATGAAAAACACCGCCGACAAACTTAATAGCTCGGAACAAAATAAAAGAGTACAGAATACAGTGGTACCTCTGTTTCTCAAACGTAATCCATTCCAGAAGACTTTTCGAGGTCCGAAATGTTCAAAAACCGAGGCGCAAAGGGCTGTCAGCAAATTCAATTGAGAAGATTGAAAAACACACAGTGGAAGTTGTTTCAACTTCTGAGGCGCATTCAAAAACGGAAGCATTTACTTCCGGGTTTTCAGCGTTCGTGTTCCGAAAGGTTCGGCAACGGAGACGTTCGAAAACCGAGGTTCCGCTGTAGAGCATTTTGCTCTATTTCAAAGACTAAATTATCACAGGGATTAACTTTGTGTTCCTGTGAAGTGTTTGCTCACGTCCTTTAAATAGGCCGCTAAAAGAGTTTGCAACCCAGCCTGCTTGCCCTGACACACACTTACCTCACTTGCAAGGTGCCTGCGATCCCTGCTCCCCAGCTGCAGGCAAGGAGACTCCCCAGAGTTTCTCTCCGCTGGTCTTGAATCCTTTTGGGATGTCTCCTGGGAAAGTCTGGCTCTTCTCCCTCGCACTCGGCCCAGGGAGGCGTTAATAGAATCTGGAAATTGGATTTCGCACCGATTATGAGATGTGTCTGTTCCGATCAACAGACCAGAAATAATTAATTACAAAACCAATTATACGAGCCTCTTAATAAATCACGTTGGATATAAAATGTTTGCTGGGAGCTGAAGAGAGCTGAAGGGAGAGTGTGAAACACGGCGCGCAGGTCCCAGAGAGGCTCCAATATCCAGAGACTTTCCCTGGGAGAACAGAGAGCGGTGGGGGTCGGAGGGTGAAAAATTAAACAGGGTTTTTCCCTCTATAGGACACACTTTTCCCCCTCCAAAAATGAAGGGGAAATGTGTGTGCGTCCTGTGGAGCGAATGCAGGGGTGAGGCAGGCAGGAAAAGCCCCCAAAAGCCACACACAAGCCCCGCGCAGCTCTTGTGGGCTTTTCCACGGCCACTCAGTCCCTTCTCCCTCCTCGTAGAAAAGCCCACAGGAGCTGTGCGCTCCTTAAAGGGTGCACGGCTCCTGTGGGCTTTTGCGGGAGGTGGGGGTATTGCCATAGCCGCACGCAGCCTCTCCCTGCCGGAGAGGTTGCTCACGGCTATGGCAGAAGCTGTCTTGGCTTCTTTGCTCTTTGGGGCTGGGGGGACAGCGCTTCCCCCCACCGCCAGCCCCACAAGCTCGGGGAGCAGCAGAAGGCTGCGTGCCTTTCCGCTGCTCCCCAACCTGCTCTTTGGGGCTGTTGGTGGGCTTTCCCCCACCAGCCCCAAAGAGCAGGTCGAAAGGACCCCTCTCGCTCTCCAGGCTTCCAAGTTAGCCTCCTGAAGACCACTGAACGCACCTTGAACGGCGCCTTGTTTTAGAGGGGGGAAACAAGAGGGGGGAAATTCTCCCCCTCTCTGCGCAGTGGCTCCTGCCGCTTCGCTGAAGGGGCGCTGGGCAGAGGGGGGGGGAGAATTTTTTTTTCTTGTTCTCCCCCTCTAAAACAAGGTGCGTCCTATGGTCGGGTGCGTCCTATGGCGCGAAAAATACAGTAATTTGCCAAACGAGAAATGCCAGAGGCTGCCCTGTGGTCCTTCTCCAAATCCTAGGTATATTTGGCTGGGGGCGGAAGGGAGAGAAATCCTGTTCGGTTTGCATTTCAAGGTGAAACGACCAATGCACGCTTTTCCGAAACAAGGTGCAAACCAGCTTTCAAAATTTCTAGTTCTCCAAATTTCGCATCGCAGTTCTCCAGCCAAGCAGAGAAATGCACACGCTTATAAAAAGGCACATATTTGATCTGGGTAAAAATGAGGAACCAATACTGATAGCTTCATAACTCCAGATCCTCCAACATTTCTCTGATGAAAACAGGGGCATCTTATTCCATCCCCTCCAACATTTCTCCAGTGAAAATAGGGACATCCTATTCCATCCCCTCCAACATTTCCCCAATGAAAATAGAGGCATCTTATTCCATCCCCTCCAACATTTCTCCGAGGAAAATAGGGATGTCCTATTCCATCCTCTCCAACGTTTCTCTGATGAAAATAGGGATGTCCTATTCCATCCTCTCCAACGTTTCTCTGATGAAAATAGGGACGTCCTATTCCATCCCCTCCAACATTTTCCCAGTGAAAGTAGGGACATCCTATTCCATCCCCTCCAACATTTCTCTGAGGAAAATAGGGACATCCTATTCCATCCTCTCCAACATTTCTCTGAGGAAAATAGGGACATCCTATTCCATCCCCCCCAACATTTCTCTAATGAAAACAGGGGCATCTTATTCCATCCCCTCCAACATTTCTCCAATGAAAATAGTGACATCCTATTTCATCCCCTCCAACATTTCCCCGATGAAAACAGGGACATCCTAAGGGAAAGCTGGACATTCTGAGATCAAATCAGAAACTGGGACGGCTTCTGTAAATCGAGGACTGTCCCTGGAAAATAGGGGTACTTGGAGGGTCTTCATTTCTGGGGACTAAAACACACACATGCCATTTTTTCCCCCTGCCTTCCACCCTGGCAGGGATTATGGCTTTGAAAGATGAAGTAGAGATGCTAGCAGGAAGTGGGGAAGTGAGGGGAGTTTGCGAGGAGGGGGGGGGGAATGGCTCACCCAACCCCGTTCCTCTCTCTCTCTCTTTCTCTCTCTGGCCTGTTCGGAAACCATGGAAACAGAGAGGGAAGAAAGGTGCGTAGATGGGAGAGCAAAGAGAGAGGATGAGAACTCATAATAGAAACACAAAGGTCTGTGCAAGAGCAAGCGAGGGTGAAGGAGAAGAGGTAGCAAGCTTGGAGCCAAATAGCTGGCCACAGAGATGGGGGCGGGAGCGAGAAAGGTGTCCTTTCCCATTTGTTACCAGTAGTATTATTACTACTGGTACCCGCACGAGGGTGGACGCGGGTGGCGCTGTGGGTAAGACCTCAGCGCCTAGGGCTTGCCAATCGCATGGTCGGCGGTTCGAATCCCCGTGACGGGGTGAGCTCCCGTTGCTCGGTCCCTGCTCCTGCCAACCTAGCAGTTTGAGAGCACCCCTAAAGTGCAAGTAGATAAATAGGTACCACTTTATAGCGGGAAGGTAAACGGCGTTTCCGTGTGCTGCTCTGGTTCGCCAGAAGCGGCTTCGTCACGCTGGCCACGTGACCCGGAAGCGTCTCCGGACAGCGCTGGCCCCCGGCCTCCTAAGTGAGATGGGCGCACAACCCTAGAGTTGGACACGACTGGCCCGTATAGGCAGGGGTACCTTTACCTCTACCTTTACTACCCGCACGAGATGTAAAGAGTGAGGTGCAAATGTCAAGATATCGCCAACAGCAAGGTTTTTTTTAAAAAAAGCACAACCTGAAACCAGGGACAAGATGAGAGACTCCATTTTGCTCACGTTTAAGGGGGGGGGCAAACCTAGACAGCATCTTAAAAAGCAGAGACATCACCTTGCCAACAAAGGTCCATATAGTTAAAGCTATGGTTTTCCCAGTAGTGATGTATGGAAGTGAGAGCTGGACCATAAAGAAGGCTGATCGCCGGAGAATGGATGCTTTTGAATTCTGGTGCTGGAGGAGACTCTTGAGAGTCCCATGGACTGCAAGAAGATCAAACCTCTCCATTGTGAAGGAAATCAGCCCTGAGTGCTCACTGGAAGGACAGATCCTGAAGCTGAGGCTCCAAGACTTTGGCCACCTCATGAGAAGAGAAGACTCCCTGGAAAAGACCCTGATGTTGGGAAAGATGGAGGGCACAAGGAGAAGGGGACGACAGAGGACGAGATGGTTGGACAGTGTTCTCGAAGCTATCAACATGAGTTTGACCAAACTGCGGGAGGCAGTGGAAGACAGGAGTGCCTGGCGTGCTCTGGTCCAGGGGGTCACGAAGAGTCGGACACGACTAAACGACTAAACAACAGCAACAAAGGTGGGGGGCTGACCAAACCCGTACTTTGTGAAACGATACGCAAACGATTCCGCTTCGCTATCTGCGCCCTTCCAAATTTGGAGACCCGGTTCCCTGACGGAACAATGCGCGCAAAGAGGCGTCTGTCCGGGGAAAGTGTGCTTTGAAACAGCATGGATTAGATCGATTTAAAAATAAAAAATTCTACACTGCCCTTTGTCCGGGGATCACAGGGCAGTTTGCAATATAAAAGCACACGCACACAAAATGCACAGTGTTATAACAAACAAAACAATAGCATGCAAACATGTCCATGATTCCTGGTCGAAAAACACTGTTTTTGGGGGGTGAAGGGCACTTCTATGGTTTGAGAGTTTTGTTGGATTCTATTGTACGTCTCCAAACTTCAGAGACGTCACACACCCCAAAAAAGAAAACCCACGTTGCTTCTCATTTTCCTAATCTGAAACTCAGCTCTCCACATTTCCACACCAGTTTGCGAATTTTTGAAAAACAAGTCCTCGTGATAATAATGATAATAATAATAATAATAATAATAATAATAATAATAATAATAATAATTTATTATTTATTATTTATACCCCGCCCATCCAGCTGGGCTTCCCCAGCCACTCTGGGCGGCTTACAACAAAATATTAAAATACAGTAATGCGTCAAACATTAAAAGCTCCCCTAAACAGGGCTGCCTTCAGATGTCTTCTAAAAGTCTGGTAGTTATTTTTCTCTTTGACATCTGGTGGGAGGGCATTGCACAGGGCGGGTGCCAGCACCGAGAAGACCCTCTGCCTGGTTCCCTGGAACTTGGCTTCTCGCAGGGAGGGAACCGCCAGAAGGCCCTCAGAGCTGGACCTCAGTGTCCGGGCAGAACGATGGGGGTGGAGACGCTCCTTCAGGTACACTGGACCGAGGCTTCATTGTAGCATCTTAGGGCAAATTTCGCCCAATATCTGCATGTTCTGTGTATATTTTTTCTCCTTCTAATACTGTACTAGGGTTGCCATATTTCAAAAAGTGAAAATCCGGATACAAAAATTATTGAGCTTTTTTTTTTGTAATATCTAAAAAAAAAGAAAGAAGAGTTTTTGAGCTATTTTTAATGAAATGTGACAAAATCTACACTTCTGGATTTTCCTGGACAGTTCAACAATTTCTGCCCGGATGCTGTTTACAAAGGCCGAATTCTGGTTACGTCTGGGAAATTCTGGATGTATGGAAACCCTGTCTAATGCACACACTTTTGCAAAGCAATTCCCCCCGTATAATGCATCTTTGTATTCTGTTTTCCCTAATACAGTGGTACCTCAGGTTACATACGCTGCAGGTTACAGACTCCGCTAACCCAGAAATAGTGCTTCAGGTTTAAGAACTTTGCTTCAGGATGAGAGCAGAAATTGTGCAGTGGCGGCAGCAGCGGGAGGCCCCATTAGCTAAAGTGGTGCTTCAGGTTAAGAACAGTTTCAGGTTAAGTACGGACCTCCGGAACGAATTAAGTACTTAACCTGAGGTACCACTGTATACACATTTTCCTACCTTACTATATATAAATGCACATCTCTTGCCCAGGGAACTACACCACAAAAATTCAGAAAAGTGCAAATTCTAACAGAATGGCTCTGATTCGGTTTGCAAAGCGCAGGTTTAGTAGGATCGCTTACAGATGCGAACTGAACTGAATTTGGCCCCGGACCAGTCAGCACGGAGCACTGAACTTGCAATTAGGGGAAGTAAAACTGATGGTAATAGAAGTGTTTTGCTTGTTCAGAAGGAGTTCTGGCTTGTTTTTATGACGTGTCTGGTGGCTACAAGAAAAGAAGCGTCGGGGGCTCTGTCTGACCCGGGCCTCGCCTGCCTGCAGCCCCCTATAGGGCTTGCTTCCCATCTAGGCCAGCAAAGTAATGTTGCATAGCGAGTTCCCGACCTCCCCAGGCGGAAATAATGACACATGACACAATTATTAAGGTTAATGGGCTAAAAAAGGGCACAACTTTATTGGTTACAGGTGATGAGCGGTATTGGCTTAGGCACTGGTCCTAACCGACTATATCCTACTCCAACCCGTCCGCTTGAAGTCCGGGAAGGGTTAACCACCAGTAGGGGGAGTCCTGTAGATGCACATCAACTAGGAACTCCCCCGGGGTCACTGATAGGGGGAGGGTCTTAGGCCCTCACCTCCCTAGGCTTCGGACAGGGCCACACCCCCCGGAATCCTTTAACGGACTACCCTTCAATATGTGGGGCAGGTGATGGCACTACCTCCCCTCTTCCATCTACAGAAATATACCAATGCCTAACTGTCAATACCCAGAAAGTTGTGGCGATTTGCTACAAGGTAGGCGAAAACCAAGCGGCTGGTGCCAATTTGCCAAGTGGAAAAATTCCTACCAGGCCCCTCGACGGCGACCAACCGAGGTCCATAGCAAGGTCAAGGAACGAAAACCTTATAGGGTGGGAAAAGAGGAACAGCTGGTGGGCAGCAAAGAGGGAGATCTCCGGCCGTGGCCTGCCTATATAGGGCAGGCCACGCCCCCCGAACCTGCCGATTGGCCAGCTAGGGGGTGAGGCGGCCGGGAATCCCCCCAATCGCGTGGGGCTGGCTTGCACCTGCCGCGCGCATGGAGGGGCCGTGAAGCCCACAACCCCACCTCCTCCTGAAGGCGGAAGTGGCCTTGCAGACTCTGAGCATGTCAGGAGTGCTTTTCGCTTTGCAGCCTTCATCGCTTCGCTTCTCCTCCCCAGGCAGAGTGCCGGAATTTTATCAAAGTGCTTCTCCTCCGCAACGACAACCTGCTCTTCGTCTGCGGCACCAACGCTTTCAATCCCATCTGCGCCAACTACACCGTGAGTATCAGGAACTTGGGTCAGCCAGGCGGTGCCCGTAACTCATCGCTCACCCCAGTTTGCACACGGCGCAAATATCCCTTGCGCCCCAACTAGTCTGGCTGAATCGTGTGAAGCGAGCGTCCAGATTCCTGCTTCCCCTCCCAATATACGCAACCGTTATGGGTTATTACCGTATTTTTTGCTCTATAAGACTCACTTTTTCCCTCCTAAAAAGTAAGGGGAAATGTGTGTGCGTCTTATGGAGCGCATGCAGGCTGCGCAGCTATCCCAGAAGCCAGAACAGCAAGAGGGATAGCTGCTTTCGCTGCGCAGCGATCCCTCTTGCTGTTCTGGCTTCTGAGATTCAGAATTTTTTTTTTCTTGTTTTCCTCCTCCAAAAACTAGGTGTGTCTTGTGGTCTGGTGCGTCTTATAGAGCGAAAAATGCGGTGTTTCATACCCAATGGTTCAAATAGTGTTCTGACCAGGGGTAACTGGTGCCCCTTGGGCAGAAGGCCAGGAGCCCAACGGTAAAGGTAATGGGACCCCTGACCATTAGGTCCAGTCGTGGACAACTCTGGGGTTGTGGCGCTCATCTCGGCTTTATTGGCGGAGGGAGCCGGCGTACAGCTTCCGGGTCATGTGGCCAGCAGGACTAAGCCGCTTCTGGCGAACCAGAGCAGCGAACAGAAACGCTGTTTACCTTCCCGCTGGAGCTGTACCTATTTATCTACTTGCACCAGTGTGCTTTCGAACTGCTCGGTTGGCAGGAGCAGGGACTGAACAATGGGAGCTCACGCCGTCGTGGGGATTCGAACCGCCGACCTTCTGACCGGCAAGCCCTAGGCTCTGTGGTTTAACCCATACCGCCTTCCGCGTCCCTGAGCCCAACAGTAGGGGTCGCCAAAGACAGTGGAAGGCAGAGCCAGCTAATTCTTGTTTCGCCTCCTCCCTTCCGACTTCTACAAGGGGCAAACGCGGAGTCGGAGGAGGGGGACAGTCAGTGACAATCCTCTGTGTGGTTGCAGCTAAAAAGAGCAGGTGGACAGTTTGCTGTTCCCCTCCTTTGAAAAGTCACCCTTCTGTGGTTCTGTGCTCACTTGAGCTGTTTTGGGGGTTGCCCACCAACACCTAAAGATGTCTTGCAGCTGCTGTGAATTTCAGGGTTCCCCCAAGTCTGGCAATAACACCCTCTTGTGTGCTTTGGCTACAAATAAGGTTCGACACTTGGCAAATGGCTCTGCTTCGAGTGTACAGGTTGTACACCGAAATTCTAGCTTTCTGTTGCAGCACCACCCCAATCACTGCTGTATGAGCAGGACCAAAACAACTGCAATAAACCGAAGGGCGGATGGAATGGGCATTCAGTATATCCACTTATCTATATTATAAACCAGGGATGTGGGTGGCGCTGTGGTCTAAACCACTGAGCCTAGGGCTTGCCGGTCAGAAGGTCGGCGGTTTGAATCCCCGCGACTGGGCGAGCTCCCGTTGCTCGGTCCCTGCTCCTGTCAACCTAGCAGTTTGAACGCATGTCAAAGTGCAAGTAGATAAATAGGTACCACTCCGGCGGGAAGGTAAACGGCGTTTCCATGCGCTGCTCTGGTTTCGCCAGAAGCGTCTTAGTCATGCTGGCCACATGACCCGGAAAAACTGTCTGCGGACAAACGTCGGCTCCCTCAGCCGGTAAAGCAAGATGAGAGCCGCAACCCCAGAGTCGTCCACGACTGGACTTAACTGTTGGGGTAAATCAGCGACCCGGGCTTCAAAAGCCAGGGCACACTGTCAGCAGAGATAACTGCACACACAGAATAGGCGTGAGGCTTGTGGAAGCATACTGCATCTACAGATTTATTAATCATATATCAGGACAAAGAAACATGTTGTCTCTCTCTCGTGTCGTCACAGAGAGAACGGGAAAAACAAAAGCTGTACACACAATGGAAGTTCCCAGCAAGCTGTGCTGGAATGTAAACAGACATGTGACACGTAACAACCCCATGTCTGTTCCTTAAGGTGGAACAGAATTCTGAACACCTTACCTTTACCTTTAACTTGGGTCCATTAATGCCAATGGGTCCTGGGTCATTGGATACGGCCCGTTTCTTTTTGCCCAGCCCCTCGAGAGACCCGCAGTTTGTCTAATTATCTTTTCCTCCCACCAGATGGACACGTTGGAGCCCACGGGAGACAACATCAGTGGGATGGCTCGATGTCCCTATGACCCCAAGCACGCCAACGTCGCTCTCTTCACAGGTCAGTTCAGAGCACGGAGGGAAGTATTTTGACCTGGTTATTATGACTCATAGCTGTCAACTTACAGATTTGAAAATAAGGGACCAGCAGCCTCAAAAATAAGGGATCAGCAGCCAAAATAAGGGATTTTCCGGACACAGGTATGTTCAACTTCTGAGCCCCTCCGAGCCAAAGGCAGAAAGCCCAGCCAGCAGCCAAACGAAGCCTCAAGCGGTGGTTCCCACAGCGCAGCAACCCGGCAAAGGGGATGCAGCAAGGAAAACCACCGTCACCTCTCCGCTGGGAAGCGCTGAGCAAAGGCGAGTCCCCAGGCAATGCGGCCGATTTGATTGGCACAAGGCATGCAAGCTCCACCCCCCAGTTGTTCTTAGAGTCCTTATTGGGTGAGCAACGCAGCCAAGCAACACAGTTGGAGCCTCCCTCCTCCCTGGCCGGCAGGGAGGGAGGGAGAGGAGCTGCTTCCTTTGAAACCCGGGAAATTTAAGGGACATCATCAATAAGGGACAGCAGCGGGACACGGCGCTGGGATAAGGGACTGTCCCGCCAAATAAGGGACAGTTGACAGCTATGTTATGACTCAGCAAGCAGAAACAGCATTTATACCTCACCTTTCCTGCAAGGAGCTTAAGGTTGCCTGCATGCACCCATTCCCTGCCCCCAGCCCTGCAAATATATATGGGTTTCCTTAGGCATCACAACAACCATGAGGGGTAGGTTAGACCGGGGACACATTCAAGGCTACCAATCAAGGATTTGAATCTGCGTCTCCCCAAGCCTGGTCTCACACGCACAAATAATGAGCTCTTTCAACGACAGAGAAGCAAGCCAGTCTCTGGTTCCTATAGCGACAACGAAGGGGTCCTTCAGATACAAGGCGTTTTTGTGTGTGTCGGCAGAGGGAAGGTCCTGCTTGTTAAGAATCATAGATGCCTTCCCTGCCTCTGTTTGGTCCCATGCGTCCAACCTTAAATTAAAAACACACCCACAGAGTCACATGGTTTCTAATACATATATTAGAATATATACCTGTGTACCTGAAGGAGCATCTCCACCCCCATCGTTCAGCCCAGACACTGAGATCCAGCGCCGAGGGCCTTCTGGCGGTTCCCTCATTGCGAGAAGTGAGGTTACAGGGAACCAGGCAGAGGGCCTTCTCGGTGGTGGCGCCCGCCCTGTGGAACGCCCTCCCTTCAGATGTGAAGGAAATAAGCAGCTATCTTCTCTTTAAAAGACATCTGAAGGCAGCCCTGTTTAGGGAAGTTTTTTATATTTGATGCTGTATTGTTTTTAACACTCGATTGGAAGCCGCCCAGAGTGGCTGGGGAAACTCAGCTAGGGGTATAAATAAATTATTATTATTATTATTATTGTTGTTGTTGTTGTTGTTGTTGTTGTTGTTGTTGTTGCTGTTGTTGTAATGGGTTGAGTTGGTATTCTGAGGCAAGCCTGCTTAATTCAGACTTCCCAAAATAATATGGGAATTGAAATCTGCACATCTTTGAAATTTGTTCTGCAGGCATGTCATGTGTACAAAGAGTGTGGTTTGCATAGACCTATGGGACGCGGGTGGCGCTGTGGTCTAAACCACTGAGCCTCTTGGGCTTGCCGATCGGAAGGTCGGCGGTTTGAATCCCCGCGATGGGGTGAGCTCCCGTTTCTCTGTCCCAGCTCCTGCCAACCTAGCAGCTCGAAAGCACGCCAGCGCAAGTAGATAAATAGGTACCGCTGTGGCAGGAAGGGAAACGGTATTTCCGTGCGCTCTGGTTTCTGTCATAGTGTCCCGTTGTGCCAGAAGTGGTTTAGTCCCGCTGGCCACATGACCTGGAAAGCTGTCTGTGGACAAACGCCGGCTCCCTTGGCCCGAAAGCGAGATGAGCGCCGCAACCCCATAGTCGCCTTTAGCTGGACTTAACCATCCAGGGGTCCTTTACCTTTTACCTTTTTTATTGAATTGGGGGCCTTTCGTACACAGGGCACGCACTCTCTGGCTGAGCTAGAGCATTTTCTCTGGCGGTTCCAACTTCCGGGCGCCGCGCAACATGCCCACCTGGCGTTATTTACCGCTCCTCTCTCACACAACACCTCATATCTATCTCCTCTTCCCTGACAGGTGGAATGCTTTTCACCGCCACCGTGACGGATTTCCTGGCCATCGACGCAGTCATTTACCGCAGCCTGGGAGACAGCCCGACTCTTCGCACAGTGAAGCACGACTCCAAGTGGTTTAAAGGTGTTTTGTCGATTCGCTCCGCGGTGGGGGGAGGCCGGGGGGAGGCCGGAGTAGGAAAAGCCGCTCCGTTCACTCATAACGCAAGGCGACATGCTCAACGGACGAATCGGTGTCGAGGAAAACGTCCTCTTGACGAAATCAACTGAGGCTTCTTTAAATCGGCTGGCAAATCAGAGTAAAATACGTGGGGGTTTTTTTGTTTTGCTTTTAACTATTGAACTATTGAAAGTTCAGAAAGTGCATAATTATATGTGCACTAAACAGGGTGAGGAGGGACGTGGGTGGCGCTGTGGGTTAAACCACAGAGCCTAGGACTTGCCGATCAGAAGGTCGGCGGTTCGAAACCCCGCAACGGGGTGAGCTCCCATTGCTCGGTCCCTGCTCCTACCATCTAGCAGTTTGAAAGCACATCAAAGTGCAAGTAGATAAATAGGTACTGCTTTGGCAAGAAGGTAAACGGCATTTCCGTGCGCTGCTCTGGTTCGCCAGAAGCGGTTTAGTCCTGCTGGCCCCATGACCCAGAAGCTGTACGCCGGCTCCCTCGGCCTATAGAGCGAGATGAGCGCGCAACCCCAGAGTCGGTCACGACTGGACCTAATGGTCAGGGTTCCCTTTACCTTTAAACACGGTGAGACGTAAATAAAAGGGAGAAAGAGAACCCATGTAAAAGGGAAAATAAAGTGGGGAGGGGGGGAACCAAAACTGTATATTTTACAAGGTTGTTATTGTACTTCACCAGATTTTAACCTATTACAGTACACTGGTACCTCGTTCTGGAGGTCCGTTCTTAACCTGAAACTGTTCTTAACCTGAGGTACCATTTTAGCTAATGGGGCCTCCTGCCGCCGCTGCACTGCTGCTGCCCGATTTCTGTTCTCATCCTGAAGCAAAGTTCTTAACCTGAAGCACTATTTCTGGGTTAGCGGAGTCTGTAACCTGAAGCGTCTGTAACCTGAAGCGTATGTAACCCGAGGTACCACTGTATTTGCAAGAATGGGTCCCAAATACCACAGAATTTGTCCATGGCATCTGTGTTTATATGCAAGTTGTTTATATGTTGCGAGTTTGCATAAGTCTTCAATCCAAACGTAGAAGGGAGCCACATTTTTATTTTTCCAGTTCATCAGTACAGTACAGCGGGAGGCCCCATTAGCTAAAGTGGTACCTCAGGTTAAGAGCAGTTTCAGGTTAAGAACGGACCTCCAGAACGAATTAAGTTCATAAGCAGAGGTACCACTCTACAGCGATAAATAATATGCAATGTAAATAAGAATTTAAATGACTCAGAGATGACAAGTGGTGGTGGAGGGGAGTCAGATGGGTGTGGTACTTCATCCTTTTTTTCTTTCTTACCCTTTCCCTTTACTCTCTGGTTTTGGGGGTTAAGTGTGCGCACCTTATTGTTTGTTTGTTTGTTTGTTTGTAAGTACCTCAGGATGCAAACAGGATCCATTCCGGAGCCCCTTTCGCATCCTGAAACGAACGCAACCCACGACTGTGCGTGCGCGGGTAGCGATTCACCGCTTCCGCGCATGCGCGTGACGTCATTTTGAGCGTCTGCGCATGCGCGAGCGGTGAAACCCGGAAGTAACGCGCTCCATTACTTCCGGGTCACTGCCGAGCACAACCCGAAAGCGCTCAGCCTGAAGCATATTCAAGCCGAGGTTATGACTGTTTGCTTAAATAAAACATTAAACCATAACAAAATAAAAATAACCTCCTTTATCTGGACTCTCCCCACCCAGAACCATATTTTGTCCGGGCCGTGGAGTGGAAGAGCCACGTCTACTTCTTCTTCAGGGAGATCGCAATGGAGTTCAACTACTTAGAGAAGGTAAGATGGTGAGAGGAGGTCTACATGGGCATTGTTGACCAGGCCTGGCGCCAGCACCCAAGGAACCCTTGGACCCAGATTCCTCTGACCTTCCTTGTTGTCCCCTCAACGTAGGTGGTGGTTTCTCGGGTGGCCAGAGTTTGCAAGAATGACATGGGCGGCTCTCAGCGGGTTCTGGAAAAGCAGTGGACCTCCTTTCTCAAGGCCCGCCTCAACTGTTCCGTCCCTGGAGACTCCCATTTCTACTTCAATGTCATCCAGTCTGTCACGGACATCCTGGAGATCGACGGCCGGCCGGTCGTGCTCGCCGTCTTTTCCACACCTGCCAACAGGTCAGTGGCGGTTGGGAATAGCAGGGGCCCAGATCTAAGTTGGAATGGGGGGTCTCTCTAAGACTCAGCCCAAAACATCTAGAGTTCCTTCTGCCTTGAGTTTTCGCATGGCATTTGTTTACACTGGTATTATTATTATTATTATTAACCACCCATCATCTGAAGATCACAAGACAGTTTACAGTATAATAACACAACATTATTTATTTATACATACAAACATACATAGGGACGTGGGAGGCGCTGTGGGTTAAACCACAGAGCCTAGGACTTGCCGATCAGAAGGTCGGCGGTTTGAATCCCCGCGACAGGGTGAGCTCCCGTTGCTCGGTCCCCGCTCCTGCCCACCTAGCAGTTCGAAAGCACGTCAAAGTGCAAGTAGATAAATAGGTACCACTCTGGCGGGAAGGTAAACGGCGTTTCCGTGTGCTGCTCTGGTTCACCAGGAGCGGCTTAGTCATGCTGGCCACATGACCCGGAAGCTGTACGCCGGCTCCCTCGGCCAGTAAAGCGAGATGAGCGCCACAATCCCAGAGTCCGTCACGACTGGACCTAATGGTCAGCGGTCCCTTTACCTTTTACATACATACATACATACATACATACATACATACCCCGCCCATCTGGCTGGCTCCCAACAGAATATTGAAAACATGATTAAAACATCAAACATTAAAAACTTCCCTAAACAGGGTTGCCTTCAGATGTCTTCTAAAAGTCAGATAGTTGTTTATATCCTTGACATCTGATGGGAGGGGTGGGTGCCACCACCGAGAAGGCCTGGTTTCCTATAAACTCGCAGGGAGGGAATCTCCAGAAGGCCCTCAGAGCTGGACCTCTGTGTCTGGGCTGGATGATGGGGGTGGAGACGCTCCTTCACGTCTACTGGGCCGAGGCTGGTTAGGGCTTTCAAGGTCAGCACCAACACTTTGAATTGTTCTCGGAAACGTCCTGGGAGCCAATGTAGGTCTTTGAGGACCGGTGTTATATGGTCTCGGCGGCCACTCCCAGTTACCAGTCTGGCTGCCGCATTCTGGATTAGTTGTAGTTTCTGAGTCACCTTCAAAGGTAGCCCCATGTAGAGCGCATTGCAGTAGTCCAAGCAGGAGATAACCAGAGCATGCACCACTCTGGAGAGACAGTCTAGGACACAACAACATGTTCCACAAGAACATGGAAAACAGAGCTGATTGTGACAAATATGGATTGGACCTCGCCAAGGGTTTGAGACCCATCGGCTGCCCTCGCCTGGTTTAGCCGGCCAGTCAAAGCCATCACTGCTGTTGAAATCCAGTCTGTCGTTAAAACACTTCATCATTAAAATGCAGTCGGTTCAAAGAGGTTGCTTTAGAACCCATTTTAAGAATAAACAACTCTCTGCCTTGAAATGACGGCAATATATTTCAAGGGCAAAATGGCTGCAGAAATCCGGAGAACTGTATTTAAAACGGTGTGTGTGTGTCTGTGGAGGGAATAAGAGAAGGAAATGGCAGGTCACTTTTGCAGGTGCGTTTATTGAGGCTGGGACGCGGGTGGCACTGTGGGTTAAACCACAGAGCCTAGGGCTTGCCGATCAGAAGGTCGGCAGTTCGAATCCCCGCGACGGGGTGAGCTCCCGTTGCTCAGTCCCAGCTCCTGCCACCCTAGCAGTTCGAAAGCATGTCAAAGTGCAAGTAGATAAATAGGTACCGCTCCGGCGGGAAGGTAAACAGCGTTTCTGTACGCTGCTCTGGTTCGCCAGAAGCGGATTAGTCATGCTGGCCACATGACCCGGAAGCTGTACGCCGGCTCCCTCGGCCAATAAAGCGAGATGAGCACCGCAACCCCAGAGTCGGACTGGACCTAATGGTCAGGAGTCCCTTTACCTTTACCTTTATTGAGGCTGAAGGAGAGCAACATGCTTACAATTTGCCATATTGTGAATTCACAGCAAAGCGCTCTCTCTCTTTCTTTCTCTCTCTCTCTTTTTCTCTTTTTCTCTTTCTCCAGCATACCAGGCTCTGCCGTGTGTGCCTTTGACATGGCCCAAATCGCCTCCGTCTTCGAGGGGCGCTTCCGCGAGCAGAAATCCCCCGAATCCGTTTGGACCCCTGTGCCAGAGGAACTGGTGCCAAAACCACGGTGAGTAAAACTGACAGCTGCCACGTTCTTTCAAGCCACCAGCGAAATAATAATAATAATTTATTATTTGTACCCCGCCCATCTGGCTGGGTTTCCCCAGTCACTCTGGGCGGCTTCCACACAGACCCAAAATACAGTAATATGTCATACATTAAAAATTTCCCTAAACAGGGCTGCCTTAAGATGTCTTCTGAATGTCAGGTAGTTGTTCATCTCTTTGACAGCTGATGAGAGAGCATTCCACAGGGCAGGTGCCACTACCGAGAAGGCCCTCTGCATGGTTCCCTGTAGCTTTGCTTCTCGCAATGAGGGAACCGCCAGAAGGCCCTCGGAGCTGGACCTCAGCGTCCGGGCAGAACGATGGGGGTGGAGATGCTCCTTCAGGTATACTGGGCCGAGGCCATTGAGGGCTTTAAAGGTCAACACCAACACTTTGACTTGTGCTCAGAAACATACTGGGAGCCAATGTAGGTCTTTCAAGACCAGTGTTATATGGTCTCGGCGGCCACCCCCAGTCACCAGTCTAGCTGTCGCATTCTGGATTAGTTGTAGTTTCCGGGTCACCTTCAAAGGTAGCCCCACGTAGAGCGCATGGCAGTAGTCCAAGCGGATGATAACCAGAGCATGCACCACTCTGGCGAGACAGTCTACGGGCAGGTAGGGTTTCATCCTGCGTACCAGATGGAGCTAGTAGACAGCTGCCCTGGAAACAGAATTGACCTGCGCCTCCATGGACAGCCGTGAGTCCAAAATGACTCCCAGGCTGCGCACCTGGTCCTTCAGGGGCACAGTGACCCCATTCAGGACCAGGGAGTCCTCCACACCAGCGAAAGCTGCAACAGAACCGTCGCGTTCAGAGGTGGCTGCAAGTCCTGAGTTCCAGGCACCAGGGACAAACAGCACGTAAGGAGGTGTCATTACAGATCTTTATGTCCCACCCGAGGGCTTCTGAGAGGTGCCTGGTCAGTCACCGCAGATACCAAGATGCCGGTCCTTTGGTCTCCCCTAGCAGGGCTGTTCCTTATTTATGTCCTCAAAGGGAACTCCCTCCACATGGGCCGAGCTGCGGGGATGGCACGGGATGTTCACAAACACCCAAACAGTGCCAGGAAAGGGATCTTGGTCTGGAAGTTGCTGTATTCGGATGCTAAGAAGGGGGCGTGCAAGAACAGACTGCTTTGGGAAATCAGGCTCTGTACCAGACGATCCCTTTGTCTGATCTAGCAAGGCTTTTGAAATAGAGTCAAGAGTGGATTTCATGCTCTTTATTAGCTCATAGTGGTGAGGAGGAACCAAAGTCCCCTCAAAGTATCTGCTTTATATACATTATTTACACAATGGGCTGCACATGATTGGCTAATTCCGGAATTCTACTGTAAGCCAATCAGGTTGTGGATTCACTTCCACCTGGAGCTGGATTGGGTGGCTCCTGCAGACCAATCAGACTGCTGCATTGTTCTAGGACCAATCAGACTGTTGCATTTTGGATCCTATTCAACTCAGTACATAACAGCTTTTTCTTATACCTTGGCTTTCGAACGTAATCCGTTCAGATTCTGAAATGTTCAATAACCGAAAACTTAATACGGAAGCCTCAATACGGAAAATTCAATACGGAAGCCGTGTGGCATGTTCGACTTCCAAGGCATGTTCGAAAACTGAAGCATTTACTTCCGGGTTTACGGTGTTCGAAAACTGAAATAATAATAATCATCATAATAATATATTATTATCTGGGTGCCTTCCAACAAAATGTTCGTCAACAGAAACGTTCAAAAACCGAGGTACCGTTGTATCCTAATTCAATGCCTCTTGGCTTGTTGCAGAGATGGCTGGGGATTTGAATAAGCAATGACTCATTAAAGTCTGCATAGCGAGGGAATATTAAGGATAGTAGAAAAGGATATACCGAAGAAGTATTAACCGCTAGCGAGTGATGTAGCAGAGCAGATCGCCCTCAATATAGCCAGAAGCTTGTTTGCAGATTCGTTTGAATCTCTTAGTTAAGATTATTTCCTGGTGTCCCCTTTAATCCCTCTTAAAAGAATAGTCTTTCTGAGTAAAGAAATGAAAAGTTTGCCCACATTTCAGTTCACGATTTGATCCCTGAAAGGCAGGCTTGGCTCGGTAATTACACAAAGAAACAGTGAGTTCCTCTCAAATGGAGACTGAATTGATGTGAAAAATTGCAGTAAGGCAACGATGTCTTCCTGCTTATGCCCATGCTAGGGAAACAAGGAATATTGTATTTGACCAGTGACAGATTTACATATAAGATAAACAAGCTATAGCTTAGGGCCTCACTCTCTTGGGGTCCCGAAAAAATTAAAGGGGGATAAAAACAGGATGTACTGTATTTTTTGCTCTATAAGACGCACCAGACCACAAGACGCACCTAGTTTTTGGAGGAGGAAAACAGGAAAAATAATAATCTGAATCTCAGAAGCCAGAACAGCAAGAGGGATCACTGCGCAGCGAAAGCAGCAATCCCTCTTGCTGTTCTGGCTTCTGGGATAGCTGCGCAGCCTGCATTCGCTCCTTAAGACGCACACACATTTCCCCTTGCTTTTTAGGAGGGAAAAAGTGAGTCTTATAGAGCAAAAAATATGGTACATTTCCAAAATGTAAGATAAAAAACAAATAAAATAAAACAGAACCTACATACAGCAACAGTGTTTTGTGTTGTGTAGGCTCCTATGATGTAAGTCATGGACCTGCAAGCCCTCACCCTAAAAATATCACTGCTTTGCACATTTCTATATATAGGGTGCCTACATTCTGCACGGACTGGTTGCATGACAACATGGGCAAATGGCTTGAGATACCTATGAGGTCCATAAATTACCATATAGCATATATTCAACACACAAAAAAACAGTGGCAATTTGTTGTTGACAAAGGACAGCTTTGCCATTGCCCTCAGTAGCTTAGGGCCTCATCAAACCGAAATCCTGCATTGGACTGTGCTAATGGATTACATCGCACACATAGTTTGTGTGCAAATCAGTGGTGTGTGGTCCCATTTGGACTAGTCCCTAAATGTTCCTGGCACCTCCTTCCCAAACCCAGGAAACGTCTGCCCGGCTTAGGGAGGGAGGTGTCGTGTTCACTCGCCCCTAAAACCGTCCCCCTACAAAATATTTTGCCTCTGTTGGGAATGATAGTGGGATGGTGAAATATACTTGGAGTCCTGCAGAGATTTCATGCTCTTTATTGCAGCTTGTAAAACAGTGGTTTAATTGCCCCCCAAAAAACCTCAGGCCTTTATATACATTATTTACACAATGGGTCTCGTCTGATTGGCTGATTCTGCTTCCCTCCTGGATCCTGATTGGTCTTCTCCTTCAGGCCAGTCAGTTGTTGCATTCTGTGATCCTACCAGCCTAATAGGCTGATTACCGTATTTTTTACTCCATAAGACGCACCTAGTTTTTAGAGGAGGAAAACAAGAAAAAAAATATTCTGAATGAAACAGTGGTTGTATGATTTTTGTGGTTCATGCTGTGGCCACAGACGTGTGATCTGACGGTGAATTTGTGGTGACCCAATGCAAAAATCCTGAGGATCCATGTGGATCCATGCTTTGTAACCACATTATTGCACCACTGCAGCCCCAGGAAACAGTGGATGTGTGTGTTTTTTGGTGCAGGCTGTAGCCATGAACATGCTATGTGATCTGATGGTGAATTTGGGGTGACCCAGTGTAAAAATCCTGAGGATGCATGGGCTTTTACCTCCCCGCTCCTAGGCAACCTCAGCTAGCGTTCCTTATCTCTCTCCCGATCCCACCGATCAGCTGCTTCCTTTCAACACACCCTTCCCTCTTGTTTGCCTTTGTGTCTTTTCCTTAGCTGGAGCAGTTTTTTTGCTCTTCCTTTTCTTCTAATTTCTCTCCTTATTGCTTTACTCTTACTGTTCCCCCCCTTTGCAAGTTTGCTGTCTTTACCTCCCCCCTCCCAGGCAGCCTCCTTTATCTCTAGCGTCCCTTATCTCTCTCCCCGATCGGCAAACAATCAGTGGCTTCGTTTCAACACCCACTTCCCTCTTTTTTTTTTTTTTTTAAAAAAAAGCATGATCTGCTTTTTGCCCCTGGGCAATTCGGCTCCAGGGACCACGCATTCGCTCCATAAGACGCACAGACATTTCCCTTTACTTTTTAGGAAGAAAAAAGTACATCTTATGGAGCAAAAAATACAGTAATTTCCTCCTGGAGCTTGAATGGTCTTCTCCTGCAAGCCAATCACTTGTTGCATTCTAGGATCCTACCTGCCTATTGTTCTAGGGTCCAAGCAGATGGGTTTGGGTGTTTCTTCTGTCGGGACATCTCGGTAGCCCCCGTCCGGCTACGAACCTCTTTCCTTGCTCACGTAGCGCAGAATCTTGACTTCTGGACATTTGCCTCGCAGGCCGGGTTGTTGCGCAGCTCCGGGGATGCGCTACAATTCCTCCAGCTTCTTCCCAGACGAGATCCTCAATTTTGTCAAGACGCATCCGTTGATGGACGAGTCGGTTCCGTCGCTGGGCAACGCGCCCTGGATCATCAGGACCATGACCCGGTAAGGGAAAGCTAAAAAAAATTCAATATGGGTATGTTTAGCCTGGGACGCGGGTGGCACTGTGGGTTAAACCACAGAGCCTAGGACTTGCCAATCAGAAGGCTGGCGGTTCGAATCCCCACGACGGGGTGAGCTCCCATTGCTCACTCCCTGCTCCTGCCAACTTAGCTGTTCGAAAGCACGTCATAGTGCAAGTAGATAAATAGGTACCACTCTGGCGGGAAGGTAAACGGTGTTTCCGTGCGCTGCTCTGGTTCGCCAGAAGCAGCTTAGTCCTGCTGGCCACATGACCCGGAAGCTGTACACCGGCTCCCTTGGCCAATAAAGCGAGATGAGCGCCACAACCCCAGAGTCGTCCACGACTGGACCTAATGGTCAGGGGTCCCTTTACCTTTACTTATGTTTAGCCTGGAGAAGAATGAGGGGTTAAAGTCTGCTGACCAATTTAATCAAGAGACAGCCAGGGTATTTTTTCAGCTGATTTACCTAATTTGGAATAATCAACTACCCAGAGCTGCTACCATTCCGTTTCCATGCAATATATATTGCAGACCTCTCTTGCGTGAATATTTTGTGCATTTTACGTGTGTGTGTGTGTGTGTGTGTGTGTGTGTGTGTGTCAGAGACGGGAAAACAAGCACTTTCCATTAATTTCCTAAGCACCGCCGCCAAGGCGAGCTGGTTCTAATTAAATCTGTCTTAATTGATGTTTTATGTGAAATTAATCAAGCATCGTTCCTGTTGTCTCTCAAGCCAGAAATGCACACTGGGAGATATTGGGCTGGGGGGTGGGGTCTGTGTGCATCCTTCAGGCTGTGCTTAGCCAAAAAAAAATGGGGGGGGGGGGAGTCCCGGACAGCAGCAGGAACGGAGGCAAATACATACACAACCACCAGCAGCAAAGGACATAATTTACATCCCCGTAGAGAAGAGATTGTCCATCGCAACTCTACTCCTCCCTGTAGCCCTTTGCACCTCCTTCACCCCTCTCCTCGCCCGGTGCTGCTAGCAAGGCTAGCTTCACATGCAAAACAGCCAGAATTAATTGGTGGGGATAATTGCAGATTTAATGAGATGACAGAAAACTTTCCTCTAATTGACTACCCGCCGCCACCCGCTTTGCAAAGGGTAGAGCGAGCCAGCCAAGGCGGGTGTTTGAGAAGGGAGTGGGATCTGGCTGATTAAATGTGTCGTTGCGTTTGGCATCTGTGATCGTGGCTGTTTTAGAAACAGGGATGTGGCAGGCAGAGAATTTGGAGGAGAGGCGAGGTGTGTCTATCCTAGGAAAGTGGCTTGCAAAATTCCCTGTGATTGATAGGTTCCACGGGAGGGATTTTAAATATTGTGTATAGAGGGACACGGGTGGCGCTGTGGTCTAAACCACTGAGCCTCTTGGGCTTGCCAATCAGAAGGTCAATGGTTCGAATCCCCACGACGGAGTGAGCTCCTGTTGCTCTGTCCCAGCTCCTACCAACCTAGCCATTCGAAAACACACCGGCGCAAGTAGATAAATAGGTACCACTGTGGTGGGAAGGTAAAGGGCATTTCCATGCACTTTGGTTTCCATCACGGTGTCTCGTTGCGCCAGAAGCGGTTTAGTCCTGCTGGCCACGTGACCCGGAAAGCTGTCTGTGGACAAACGCCAGCTCCCTCAGCCTGAAAGCGAGATGAGCGCCACAACCCCATAGTCACCTTTGACTGGACTTAACCATCCAGCGGTCCTTAACCTTTACCTTTAACTTATTACCTTTTGTGTATAGACACACACAAACAGACAAATCTCATTTTCTTTTTGGCAATCCCTCAAAGCTGAGGAACATTGTCTTCCATGAACATGGTCTTAACGGTGTGTCCGTAAGTGACTGTGGAGGTCAGTTCTGGATTCACACATCCTTCCACAGTGGGGACATTGGTTTCCAGGTGGGAGTTGATCCTGGTGAGGGTTTGCCTTCCTTTTAGCACGTTTCTCCCTTGAGTCCTGAGTCTGAGTGTCTTCAAAGCCCATGACACCTTTGGTAAAGGCTGTTCTCCAATTGGAGCGCTCGTAGGCCAGCGTTTCCCAGTTGTCGGTGTTTATACTACATTTTTAAAGATTTGCCTTGAGAGAGTCTTTAAACCTCTTTTGTTGACTGCCAGCATCATGCTTTCCATTTTTAAGTTTGGAATAGACGATCATCAGGCATCCGCACAACATGACCAATCCAACAAAGTTGATGTTGAAGAATCATTGCTTCAACACTGGTGATCTTTGCTTCTTCCAGTACACTGGTACAGTGGTACCTCTGGTTACGTACTTCATTCGTTCCGGAGGTCCGTTCTTAACCTGAAACTATTCTTAACCTGAAGCACCACTTTAGCTAATGGGGCCTCCTGCTGCCGCTGCACGATTTCTGTTCTCATCCTGAAGCAAAGTTCTTAACCCGAGGTACTATTTCTGGGTTAGCGGAGTCTGCAGCCTGAAGCGTATGTAACCCGAGGTACCACTGTATTAGTTCACCTGTCTTCCCAAGTGATGTGTGAACTTTTTCGGAGCTGATGTTGAAGAATCATTGCTGTGACAGTGGTGATCTTTGCTTCTTTCTGCACACACACAAACACACACACACCAGCCCTGCACTGGTTTTGTGCGCGCAGACGATAAACCCACTACCTCTGTTTCTCCGGGCAGGTATCAGCTGCGCAAGATTGTGGTGGACCCCACAGCTGGGCCTGGCAGGAACCACACCGTGGTATTCCTGGCCTCCGACACAGGCACCGTCTTCAAGTTCCTCATCCACACCAATGTCAGCACCAACTCTGCGACCGTAAGGGCCAGCAGCCAGAGTTTGCTGCTGGAGGAGTTCGAGACCTATCCCAGCGACAAGTAAGTTTGCCCGTGGGCAAGAGTTCTTTTGGATTTGGTGGCAAGAGCAACGTTTGTGGAGAGAAGTCGGGTGCTGTCATTGAGCAGCAGGCTTGAATGCAGAATGAAAAGCACTGAAGCAGTCCTCAAGATAAGTCCTCTGAGGCCCTTCTCTGTGTGCTCCCCATCCCAGAGACGTTTGGAGGCTGGCAACAAGAGAACGGGACTTTTCGGTGGTGGCCCCCCTGATTGTGGAATGCTACATGTCTGTGGGTTAAACCACAGAGCCTAGGACTTGCCGATCAGTTCGAATCCCCGTGACGGGGTGAGCTCCTGTTGCTCGGTCCCAGCTCCTGCCAACCTAGCAGTTCAAAAGCATGTCAAAGTGCAGGTAGATAAATAGGTACCACTCTGGCGGGAAGGTAAACGGCGTTTCCATGTGCTGCTCTGGTTCGCCAGAAGCGACTTAGTCATGCTGGCCACATGACCTGGAAGCTGTACGCCGGCTCCCTCGGCCAATAAAGCGAGATGAGCGCCGCAACCCCAGAGTTATTATTATTATTTATTTATTTGAATTGTCTGAATTGTGCATTGCTTTGTAACAATTTGTTGGGTTTCTGGACCGTAATAAAGATTGATTGATTGATTGATTGATTGATTGATTGATTTTCCCCCTCCAGGTGCGGAAAAGACAATGTGGGTGAACGGAAACTTCTGGGCATGGAATTGGACAAGGCCACGGGGTCCCTGCTCCTGGCCTTCCCGCCCTGCGTGGTTCGTGCCCCCGTGGCCCGGTGTCACCAGCATTCCGGTTGCATAAAGTGAGTTTTCCATTCCTGTTCCCATGTGCTGGGGTTTTTAACGCAGCCTCCCCCCCCCCCGACAATGGGTTGGGACAGAGGAGGAGAGTCGATTCATTTTGCATCGAAAGGCAGGCACCTTAACACCAGTAAAGTTGACGAAAATGTATAGGATGAGGGATAAAAAAATGTTGGAAATGCAAAGAGGCTCACGGGGATTTTTATCACATGTGGTGGACTTGTGATAAAGTTAAGAACTTTGGGGAGCTGATCTATAATGGACTTAAGAAAATATTTACCGTATTTTTCGCTCTATAAGACGTACCAGACCACAAGACACACCTAGTTTTTGGAGGAGGAAAACAAGAAAAAGAATATTCTGAATCTCAGAAGCCAGAACAGCAAGAGGGATCGCTGCGCAGTGAAAGCAGCAATCCCTCTTGCTGTTCTGGCTTCTGGGATAGCTGCGCAGCCTGCATTCGCTCCATAAGACGCACACACATTTCCCCTTACTTTTTAGGAGGGAAAAAGTGAGTCTTATAGAGCAAAAAATACGGTAAATATTTTACCAAAAAAACAGAAGCCTTCTTACTGGGTTTGATGGGGAAAGAAATCAAGAATTCGGACCAAAGACTATTTATGTACGCCACAGCAGCGCCAAGAAACATGCTATCCCCAAATTGGAAATTACAAGAAATTCCTACCATTGCGGAGTTTCAGGCGAAAATGATGAACTATGCGGTGTTAGCCAAGCTGACCAGCAGGATTCGGGATTGGGATGATCAGAGATTCCAGGAAAGTTGAAGTAAATTCACTGTGTATCTAAAGGATAATTGTAAAATCTTAAAAACACCGGCAGGGCTGAAATAACTCCTACAATGTAAAGACAGATAAGAGGTTTAATACTAAAATACGCAATCTAAGAGAATAAGGGATACCTGTTGAAGGGAAGGAGGGAAGTCGCAAGCTTGGCAGAGCTAAAAGTATATATGTCATTTGATGTATTGTATAAGACTGTGTTTGGGACGTGGGTGGCACTGTGAGTTAAACCACAGAGCCTAGGACTTGCCGATCAGAAGGTTGGCGGTTCGAATCCCCGCAACGGGGTGAGGTCCCGTTGCTCGGTCCCTGCTCTTGCCAACCAAGCAGTTCGAAAGCACGTCAAAGTGCAAGTAGATAAATAGGTACCGCTCTGGCGGGAAGGTAAACGGCGTTTCCGTGCGCTGCTCTGGTTCGCAAGAAGCGGCTTAGTCCTGCTGGCCACATGACCCGGAAGCTGTACGCCGGCTCCCTTGGCCAGTAAAGTGAGATGAGCGCCGCAACTCCAGAGTCGGCCACGACTGGACCTAATGGTCAGGGGTCCCTTTACCTTTACCTTATAAGACTGTGTTAAGAAAATAATAAAAAATTATTGGGGGGGAAAGAAAAGAAAGGCAGGCTTCTCCAATTCGCAGTTTACAGAACGAAAAGTCAGCTATCCCTCAGAATTCACACTTCTCCGAATTTTGCAAGGCGGTTCTCCAGCCATGTTGGGCGTGGGGGGGGAGGGATATTCTAGGAGAAAGCGTGCATATAAAAATGCATATGTCAGACTCTGAAAAGCTCGTTATCACTGGGTCAAGAAGATCATCGGTGTTGTTGAATTAATTGAACCAAATAGTTTCAACTGGATATTTGGGTGTGTGTGCAAAGAAAAGCATATATTAGCAGCAAATAAATGCGAAAACGTTGCATGCATTACACTGGAGGGCAGTGCTTTGCAAAAAAAAATAATAATATGTATACAATAAGGGGAATTTTGCACTAAAATGCTGGTGGATTTTCACAAGAACCTTTCTAAAATAAGCAAGTAAGTAAACAACAAGCTAATGTGGTATTGTGGAGAACTGAGCTTCAGGCATGAAAAAATGAGGAACTGAAATTTATATATTTTCCTGGTCCTGTTGAGGAAAGGGTTTGTACTGCAGGTTAATACAGAGAATTTCTGCGGAGCCAATTCATTCCGGCGTTCGCCCTCAGTTGCCAAGTCCGACACCTGATTGAGCAGTGAGAAGTGTCCACGGGGTCCCCTGTCGTGTCACTTAGATCTGGTACAAAAATTCACAGAAGAAAAGTTCCCTGACCCTGCCATAAGCAGGAAGGGACTCAAGCTGACCAAGTCCCTCTTCAACCCCAATTTTCTGTTTTTGTTTTTCAACTGACACTCAGCTTTTTGCAGCTACTGATTGACGGGGCGTGGGTGGGTTTTTCCCCTTACATTCTTTTTTTAAAAAAATTGTTCGTCTGAAAATATTGTGCTTCCCCCAACCGCTCTGTGAGTCCCATTTGGGCCGCAATCTCGTCACCAAATCTGCTGTTAGAGAAATAGTTGCCGCTGAAATAATAAAGCGATTTCCATTCCAAGCTGCTTTTCATCGCAATTGGCGCCGTTTCCGTTCCTCTGCGGTTCAGTTTCCACCAAATACATTACATCGTTTGTCTTACTGTCTGCTAGTTAACATAATTTCAGCAACTATTCACTTATTATTCGTTCCAACAGAAAGGGGCCGCCAAAATCATCTAGCCCCGTCTTTTTGTTGTTTATTTTCTGTTTTCCAAATAATAAAAAATGTTTACAGTGGTACCTCGGGTTAAGTACTTAATTCGTTCCGGAGGTCCGTTCTTAACCTGAAACTGTTCTTAACCTGAAGCACCACTTTAGCTCATGGGGCTTCCTGCTGCTGCTGCGCCGCCACAGCATGATTTCTGTTCTCATCCTGAAGCAAAGTTCTTAACCCGAAGTACTATTTCTGGGTTAGTGGAGTCTGTAACCTGAAGCGTATGTAACCTGAGGTACCACTGTATTTAAAAAGGAAAATTGAAGGTGGAGCAGAGGGATGGCACTTTAAATTATTATTATTATTATTATTATTATTATTATTATTATTACTTATTCCCCAGCCACTCTGGGTGGCTTCCAACAGGAGATTAAAAATACATTAAAACATCAGTCATTAAAAAACTTCCCTAAACAGGGCTGCCTTCAGATGTCTTCAAAAAGTCAGATAGTTGTTTATTCATTTGACATTTGATGGGAGGGTGTTCCACAGGGAGGGCGCCACCACCGAGAAGGCCCTCTGCCTGGTTCCCGGTAACCTTGCTTATCGCAGGGAGGGAACCGCCAGAAGGCCCTCGGAACTGGATCTCAGTGTCTGGGCAGAACGATGCGGGTGGAGACGCTCCTTCAGGTATACTAGGCTTTATACTTTAGGGCTTTCAAGGTCAGCACCAACACTTTGATTTGTGCCCGGAAACGTACTGGGAGCCAATGTAGGTTATATGATTCTGGGTTCCTAGTGCAGCAATGCAGCCTGCGTGTCCCAGAAAGCTCTCCGTGGCGGCTGTGTTTTGAGGACACAACGAGGCACACACGTCTTCGCCTGCGAGGTCTCGGGCTGATTCCCACAGAAGGCGACAGACTGCCTTTCCTCAACGTGATATTGGAGTCGTTTGACACCCACGCGGGGGCTGCCGCCATCTCTCTGCGGCGCACGCAACATTCCCTCCCCATAATTGCCAGGGACAGAAGCCCCATTATTTACAAGTTCCCCGCTTAATACCTGGCCCTGGAGCGGGGTGGGGGGTGGGAAAATTTAAAACACGAGAAGTGAAATAAAAAGAGCAGGCTTGTCTCCGAACGGAAGGTCACGGGGCCTGGGGGTTCGGAGCTGGAGGATGGATTATCCCAAAAGGGCATGGGAAACCAGAGAGGGGGTCTTCTCCCCCCATTCTCCTCTCCTCTGTGCTTGCATATAATCTCACACTTGGGAGAGGCTGTGGGGATAATTGGTAGAAGGGCATTTGCCTTTTTTTTGTGGGGGGGGGGTGTGTCATGCATGTCCAGCTGAGATGAAAACTTGCCAGGGCAGTTCCTGTTCCTAGCTTCCCACCAGACCCAATATTTCTTCTTCATCTCCAGCTCCCCAAACATGAAACCACTAGAGCAGCCTTTCTCAACCTTGGGTCCCCAGATGCTTTTGGCCTACAATTCCCATCATCCCTGACCACTGGTCCTTGAGCTAGGAATCATGGGAGTTGTAGGCCATCTGGCGACCCAAGGTTGAGAAAGGCTGCAGTAGAGGAACCATAGAATTGTGGAGCTGGAAGAGAACCAAGAGTTGGTCACTCCCAACTCTACTCCCAACTGCCTAGAGGTGGTTGGAGGATGGATGGCGGCTAACAGATTGAGGCTGCATCCTGACAAGACAGAAGTACTGTTTTTGGGGGACAGGGGGCGGGCGTGTGTGGAGGACTCCCTGGTCCTGAATGGGGCAACTGTGCCCCCGAAGGACCAGGTGCGCAGCCTGGGAGTCACAGCTGTCCATGGAGGCACAGGTCAATTCTGTATCCAGGGCAGCTGTCTACCAACTCCATCTGGTACGCAGGATGAGACTCTACCTGCCCGCAGACTTTCTCACCAGAGTGGTGCATGCTCTGGTTATCTCCCGCTTGGACTACTGTAATGCGCTCTACGTGGGGCTACCTTTGAAGGTGACCCAGAAACTGCAACTAATCCAGAATGCGACTGGGAGTGGCCGCCGAGACCCTATAACACTGGTCTTGAAAGACCTACATTGGCTCCCAGGACATTTCCGAGCACAATTCAAAGTGTTGGTGCTGACCTTGAAAGCCCTAAATGGCCTTGGCCCAGTAGACCTGAAGGAGCATCTCCACCCCCATCATCCATCCAGCACACTGAGGTCCAGTTCCGAGGGCCTTCTGGAGATTCCCTCACTGTGAGAAGTGAGATTACCAGGAACCAGAGGGCCTTCTCGGTGGTGGCGCCTGCCCTGTGGAACATCCTCCCATCAAATGTGCTTTTAATTCTGTTGGGAGCCACCCAGAGTGGCTGGGGAAACCCAACCAGATGGGTGGGGTATAAATAAGAAATTGTTGTTATTGTTAGTGATTTTACGATTCCTAGTTTTTCATATCCTGGTGGTTCTCTAGCAATTTCTGTTTGTTTTTACTGACCACCACTCCCAAAAAAACCCGTCTTCCTTTCTGCCCTTCAGAAACTGCCTGGGGAGCCGTGATCCATACTGTGGCTGGACGCCAGAAGGCTCCTGTATTTTCCTGGAACAGAGCACAAGGTAATATCTGGTGGCATATGCCCCTCTTTGATTATTATTATTATTATTGGGGTTGGGGGCGCAGATGACGATGAGGATTACTCTTCTCCTTCTACAGAAGCTTCTACACCTGCCCCACAGAGGCTGTAAAAGTATGGGTGCATGTCAAACGGGAGCCTGTCTGTGGGTGGAGGGTTTGCTTTTGGGTGGGGTGCGTGTCCCCTGCTCTGGGGCAAGGCTCAGCCAGGGTGTAGGACAGCATGGGATTCGTGGGGGCTGCCCCACAGCGCATAGGCTGTTCTCTGGGCTCTGAAGTTGCTCCAGGATTCTCCTACTCTGACCAGAGCAGAGGAGGCTTGGGTCGTCCAGGATCTTGGTAAGAGGAGTCGTCAGATTTACCATATTTTTTGCTCTATAAGACTCACTTTTTCCCTCCTAAAAAGCAAGGGGAAATGTGTGTGCGTCTTATGGAGCGAATGCAGGCTGCGCAGCTATCCCAGAAGCCAGAACAGCAAGAGGGATTGCTGCTTTCACTGCACAGCGATCCCTCTTGCTGTTCTGGCTTCTGAGAGTCAGAATATTTTTTTTCTTGTTTTCCTCCTCCAAAAACTAGGTGCTTCTTGTGGTCTGGTGCGTCTTATAGAGCGAAAAATACGGTAAACATGTTTAAGAATGTTTAGGGGTAGAGTCATACCTCATGTTATGTTTGCTTCAGGTTGCGCGTTTTCAGGTTGCGTCCTGCGGCGACCCGGAAGTACCGGAAAGGGTTACCTCCAGGTTTTGCCGCTCGTGCATGCGCAGATTCGCAAAATGATGTCACACGCATGCACAGAAGCGGCAAATTGTGACCCACAGACGCGCAGACACGGGTTGCATTCTGCTCATGTTGCGAACAGGCCCCCGGAACGGATCCCGTTCGAAACCAGAGGTACCACTGTACTCTCATTTTGACTCAAGAAAATCACCATTTTATAGTTCAAACCGAGGAAAATAAATACAGTAAACGGACAAAAGTACAAAGATTCACAGGGACGCGGGTGGTGCTGTGGGTTAAACCACAGAGCCTAGGACTTGCCGATCAGAAGGTCGGCGGTTTGAATCCCCGCGACGGGGTGAGCTCCCGTTGCTCAGTCCCTGCTCCTGCCAACCTAGCAGTTCGAAAGCACGTCAAAGTGCAAGTAGATAAATAGGTACCGCTCTGGCGGGAAGGTAAACGGCGTTTCCGCGCGCTGCTCTGGTTCGCCAGAAGCGGCTTAGTCATGCTGGCCACATGACCCAGAAGCTGTACGCCGGCTCCCTCGGCCAATAAAGCGAGATGAGCGCCGCAACCTAGCAGTCGGCCACGACTGGACCTAATGGTCAGGGGTCCCTTTACCTTTGCAAAGATTCACAAAATGTTTAGGGGGGTGTACCCCTGCGTACCCCCCAGAAAAAGCAATGGTGAAATGTATAAACTTGAAATGTATAAATTAAAAATGAAAAAACAACATAACAACAGAAGTTGAACCCTTCAGAGGTCCTGCATGGAACAGACTCACTTAATAGAAAGCACCCTTTCTCTTTATCTAACTCTGTGCTTCCCTCTCTCCACCCTTTGTCCGGCTACAGGGTCACGTTCGAGCAGGACATCCTAGGAGGCAAGACCTCTCACCTTGGCGACTGTGAAGGTGTGTGCCTGTCCACCGTTCCTGGCTCTGGGGTCGAGGGCGGCTGGGCAAGTCCACTGTTCGGATCCTGCCACAAGCTCACCACGGCCGCACAAACCCCCACACCACACACTGAAAGTGCATGGCTTCCCCCCAAACAATACTGGGAACTGTTAGGGCGCTGGCGTTGTAGGCCTGCAGGGGTTAAATGACGGGATTCTTGGGAGCGCTTTGAATCCATGGTGCATATGTGACCTAGACAGCCCTGGCCTCTGTTTGCCCAGATGAGGCCATTAGGGGCCATATGTTTTAAGCAGAATGTATGGGCGGTATGGGGAGGGCCAATACTGCTGGTGGGGGGCACATTGTGCTCCTTCTGGGGACGCAGGTGGCGCTGTGGCCTAAACCCCTTAGCCTCTTGGACTTGCCGGTCGGAAGGTCGGAAGTTCGAATCTCCGCGACAGAATGAGCTCCCGTTGCTCTGTCCCAGCTCCTGCCAACCTAGCAGCTCGAAAGCACACCAGTGCAAGTAGATCAATAGGCATAGCTGTGGCAGGAAGGTAAATGCCGTTTCCATGTGCTCTAGTTTCTGTCACGGTGTCCCATTGCGCCAGAATCGGTTTAGTCCTGCTGGCCACATGACCCAGAAAGCTGTCAGTGGACAAACACCGTCTCCCTCGGCCCAAAAGCGAGATCGCCGGAACACCACAGTTGCCTTTGACTGGACTTAACCGTCCAGGGCTCCTTTACCTTAACCTTTACCTAGTTTGTCCACCAATGGTTCTCCTCCCCCCCACCATCGCCACAGCTCCTTCACTCAGCTCTCACCTGTGGCTCTTAGAAGCTGTCAGCATGTGACAGTGGCCACACCCTCACGTTCAAGAACTAAGCTGTTCAAAAACCAAGGTACGACTGTACACAGGTCTCAACAGGAAGGGCGGTTGCCCACTCTAACCCCTCCTTCCGACTTCCGCAGCAAGACAGAAAGTTTGCTGCCTCCCTTGTTCTCTAATATATTCAGACCTCCAAGTCTGGGGAGAGAGGGGTCCCCTATACTCTCGATTGACGTCTCTCCAAGCTGTCATCTCCCTTCTGGTTCTCCTGTCATTATCTCGTAGTTGGGTAACTCCTCTCTAATCTGTTTAGCTTCTGTGTCTGAGGCTGCCTCTCTGCTTCTGAAAACGCTGGAGGCGGGGGGGGAGAGCAAATATTCCCCTTCCTCTTCTGATCCCCCAATCTTCAGATCCAAACCATTCCCTGACACCGCCCCCCTTATTATGTCATTCCAACCCTGCAACTCTATGATAACAGATCCGGCACATCCACACTCACAGTCAACCCACCAGCTAACGCTGTCCCTCCCTCCCACAGGCTTGTTGACGGAGAGCTTTGTGGACGAACCGGACGGCCTGGTCTCGGTGAACCTGCTGGTGATCTCCTCCGTGGCGGCCTTCGTCATCGGCGCCGTGATCTCGGGCTTCAGCGTGTGCTGGTTCATCGGGCACCGCGACCGCAAGGAGCTGGCCCGGCGCAAGGACAAGGAGAACATCCTGTCTCACAGCGAGTCGGTGGTGAGCGTCAGCCGGCTGGGCGAGCGCCGCTCCCGGGGGGGCCCCGGCGGGCAGCCTGAGAACCTGCTGGCCCCGCTGATGCAGAACGGGTGGCCCAAGGGGCTGGTGAAGGTCAGCCAGCACGACCTGGATTCTGGGGTGCTGCCCACCCCAGAACAGACCCCGCTGCAGCAGAAGCGCTGCCCCAAGCCCTGCACCTGGGAGTACAGCCACAATCTCATCAACGCCTCCTTGCGCAGCGGAGACCCCCCCTCCTCGGTCATCCTCCTCCACGCCGGCCACACCGCCATGCCCTCGCACCACCTCGGCTCGGGCCGCGTGATTCCCATCTCCTGCCACTCCATGCTGATGGACCAAGAGCTGGAGAACGAGGCCAGCGACCTTTCTCTGGACATGCGGTACTTGCCGGTCAGCGCTGGAGAGGGGGCGCGGGTGGCCCAGCAGCAGCAGCAACAACAACACCAGCACCAAGCGCCGCCCACGCACCGGCCGAGTGGGACTCGGAGCTCCTACGGCGGAGAGCTGCCCATCACGCCGCATGGCAGCCCCGAGCGGCGGCGGGTGGTGTCGGCCCCCGGCGGGGAGACGGGAGACCCCGCCCCGTGGAACCCCGAGAAGCTGAACTCAAATAGTAACAATGCGGCCAGCAGGGCAAGCGCGCAACTGAAGCGCACCCACACTTTCAACAGCGGGGAAGGGCAGGCGGCCTACGCCCGGGCGGCGCGGGGACCCACGTTGGGGGCCCAGCACACCCTGACGGACTTCAGCCACCTCCTGAAATACAGTGGCGTGGAGCGGACTGCCTCCTCCGTCAAATAGGGGGACCGGCCCAGGGGGCGTGGCTTGGCTCGGCGGCCTCCCTCCTTCGAAAAGGGGCGGGGTTTCACGGCACGGAGGAAGAGCAGATCAGGAAAAGGACAACGCGAGACCCTGGGTCCCACCTGAGGAGGGGCGGAGGGGGGAGGAGAAGGACCTGTGCTCCCCCCCCAACCTCCCAGGCGTACAGATTATTGGGGAGAGGGGGGGCACTCGGGAGATGCTGCTTGAGGCAAAAAACAAAAACAAGCAGGGAGGGAAACCTCTTCTGTGTGTGCGTGCGTGTGCGTGATTTGGGGTTTATTTCATCCGGGTGCTTCCTCATTGAACTCTTCCTCCCGCGACGCTCCGCCTCCTTTCCGAGAGGCGGGGCGGGGGGCAGCCTCGGGTGCGGCTCCGCCCCTTCCTCGCAAAGGTGCCGCGGAAATAAGGGGGGCAGGATTTTGAACGATGGTTGCGAAATAAATAATAACCAACGGCGGTCGCCAGGGAAATTTCAAAGGTCAGGGACGGGTGGGGTGGGGAATCTCCCTATCCGTTGCCCCCAGTTTCTTCCCGAGTGTTTGGAAGGTGGTGCCAGACTATGAAAGGCGTTTAAAAAAGCAAAACGGGGGGCTGGCATTCCTTCCTTCGTTTCCATCTGATTTCCTCTACCCGTTTGGTGAGGTTCTGGTGTGTTACTTACACGCTTGCACATGCACAAAACACGAATCCTTGCCTGTGCCAGGCAGGAATGGTTCGGGAGTGGCTGTTCGTCTACTCTGGCACGGCAAGGATTGCCTTTTTGCTTTTCCTCTCGGATCGAGAAATTTCTCAGAGGGAGAGGACCGTAAAGACCTTCTACATGCACCGGGAAAGCAAATCCCAGCATTGCCGGGTGGGGGGGGTGTCAACAAAATGGAGCCTCGGGGTCCCTTCCATTGCGATTCTAACGGTGCTAGCGGCTGCGATGGAAAGCAGAACAACTTCAGGGTGTCAAAAAAAACCCCTCTTTTTCATGGTTCTCGGCGCTGAAGGGTTTCGGGCCATTTTGAAACCTGCTCAAGTTAAGCCCTGGTTTAAATAATCCTGCAGGTTGTGATTGGGGGACGGGGGGTGGGGGCGAAGATGGCTGGGAATGAATCTGTGCGGAGAGCCTCAGTTCAAGAGTCAGGACAATATTCACAAGGTCCATAACTGGTTTGATTTGTAGTGTCAGCACTAATCCCTCACAGTTCCAAGTCTGGCCTGCCTCAGCATAGATTGTGGCATTTAATGCCATATCTTAAGGCAGGGGCAGGCAAGGTTCACCTCGCCTGGGCCAGTTTACTCCAGTGGAGATCCCACCATGGGCCAGATCCCACGATCTCCAGTGTTTGCATCTGCGCAGACACAAATTCTGGCGTCTGTGTCTGCGTAGATGTGATTTCCGGCATCTGTGACTGTGCAGATGCAATTTCTGGCACCGCAGAAGCGAATCTCCGTGCCACGCTGTGCCAGTTTAGCGCAGCGCGTAGGGACTCACCGAGCGGGCGGCTTGTGGGCCGGTTAAACAACCCCTGTGGGCCGCTTTTGGCCCATGGGCCTTAGGTTGCCGACCCCTGTCTTAAGGAAATGGTGTGCTATGGGGGAACGTCCACAAAAACTGTTCTCTTCTGTGATTTGAAAGTGGAGCAGAGTCTGAAGTCTGAAGAGGGTGGTTTAACTCTGCCCACCCTCTCTAGAGTGTGTGGATACAGCCTACCTATTTGCGGAGCCCCCCCCCCCCCCCAGATAATCAATTGCAGATGAACCAAGTCCGACGAGGTGATCTCCGCTGCGTTTACACAATCTACGGAAGCGGTTTCCCCAAAATAAGCGCTCACCTTTCTCCTGTGAATCTGCGTCAGTCCTTAAACGTGGGCGCAGCTGTTGTCGGGGCAGAAGGAAAGTCGGGAAAGGGTTGCATCCAGAGATGCAACAGGCGACATTCCTTTTGAGGGCAGACAACTCTGCTACGGCTTTTTAGCATTGGGAGCCACGGAATAATCCAACGCAGCTGTGTGTGTGTATCGAGATGGGTGCACACAGGTCGTGTGAAAGCTGTTTGAAAGGAGGTGGGGAGTTGTGCAGAGACAGAGAGGGTGGCCGCCTCACGGGTTGGGTCATTTTTAAGGCACAAGATCTGCTAGTTAATTTGTTTATTTCTTGGGGTATGCCTGGGAGCAATTGGGGAAATCCCCAGTCTAGGGTCCAAGGGGTCAGCAAACGTTTTCAGCAGGGGGCCAGTCCACTGTCCCTCAGATCTTGTGGGGGGTCGGACTATATTTTGAAAAGAAAAAGGAAAGAACAAATTCCTATGCCCCACAAATAACCCAGAGAGGCATTTTAAATAAAAGCACACATTCTACTCATGTAAAAACACGCTGATTCTCAGTTCATCCGCGAGCCGGATTTAGAAGGCGATTGGGCCAGATCCGGCCCCCAGGCCTTAGTTTGCCAACCCATGGGACTCCAAAGAAATGGCTAAGCAGAGCTGTCTTCTTGACTGCAAAATTTAGGCTGTTGGGTTGCAACTCTGGGGTAGGGATGTCAGCTGAGCATCCTTTTATTTTCCCATTCCTCCCCCCACTCTTAAAAAACCCCAGACGCAGGCATGCCAGAGATCCTAAAGAGGGAACTCGCTGTTTGCAATTGATGCCCTGATTTGGCAAAGACAGAACCCATTTTCCATCCTTGAATTGGCAACAGCATCTCCCACGGTCCCAGGCAGAGGGACCAGGAACCATGCCTGCCCGCCTGCCGAGCCAGTGTGGTCCCAACTGGGAGACGGACCCTCCCAGGAAAACCCAGCCAGCCTTTTCCCCTTACGAGCAAACGCAGACCGTGTCTGAGATTCGAACCCAGGATCTCACCCCTAGACCAGCCAACCGAACAGGTTTGCTCATTCTCATATTTCAAGCTCTTACGCTGAAATGACTCGACTGCATCTATGGACTTCCAAGGGTGCTATTAACATTACAAATACAGCGTTCTTTTTTCCCCGGTCCAAAGCTTGGTTTGTTGCCCCTCTTGAAACATATTTTGTTTTTTATCTGGCTGATAGCTCAACGTTTTCTCCCAATGAACTACGGCAGCTGGCTGGAGCGTCTGTGTGTCCACAGACCTCCGGACGCTTGAGTTTGTGGACAAGCAAAAAGGGGAATAGGTTGCTTTCTGCGACCCCGCAGGGCTCCTTTCAAATTCGCCACCCACTGCTACCATTCCACACGCAGGCAAAGCAGCTGCACAATTTATTTTTTTGCTGGGACAGCTTTAGAAGGTTGACCACTCCACCACAAACAGGAATCCTTAGGCAGATAATCCAACAAAGGACACCAACGATGTCTACCCTGGACCCCAAGCTGCCATCTTTGCTATCAACAATGTTGTTGTTGTTGTTTAGTCGTGTCCGACTCTTCATGACCCCATGGGCCAGAGCACGCCAGGCACTCCTGTCTTCCTCTGCCTCCCGCAGTTTGGTCAAACTCATGCTGGTAGCTTCGAGAACACTGTCCCACCATCTCGTCCTCCGTCGTCCCCTTCTCCTTACGCCCTCCATCTTTCCCAACATCAGGGTCTTTTCCAGGGAGTCTTCTCTTCTCATGAGGTGGCCAAAATATTGGAGCCTCAGCTTCAGGATCTGTCCTTCCAGTGAGCACTCAGGGCTGATTTCCTTCAGAATGGAGAGGTTTGATCTTCTTGCAGTCCATGGGACTCTCAATAGTCTCCTCCAGCACCAGAATTCAAAAGCATCAATTCTTCGGCGATCAGCCTTCTTGATGGTCCAGCTCTCACTTCCATATACCAAGAAGGCTATCAACAATAGACCGCCACAGAAACAGCATGACCTCTCCATTTTCAGGCTGGCAGCCATTTTCCCCCACCCAGAAATTGAGTTTCCAAGCTTTGTTGCATGGCAGCGGGAGGAAGGCAGGGAGTACTATAAAAACACGGACACTTCCAAATTTTCGTGGTGACGGTGTTTCGTTTCCCTCCCTCACAACAGCCTGAAAGTTGAGCCATCTTCTCGGCAGAAGATTTTGCTTTGTTGGATACCCTCCAACAAGGCAAAATTCAGGACACCTGTCTCCCCACTTTTTATCGTGAGAGAACGGCGGCCCTTTGGGGATGCTGTGATCTCACACGATTTCACACCGTGATCCCCCCCAGCCCCCAAAAAGCCATTTTTTGGGGCTCAGGGCCTAAAAACATATATTTGTGGGCACCATGCGAGATCGCGGCTCCAGAAAACACACCCTTTCAGGAGATCGTGGCACTAAAAAATGGCCGCTCTCACAAGAAAAAACGGGATGTCTTGTTTTTTCCGGGACACTTGCAGGATATGTTGGGGGCGGGGGGAATCATGGCCATATGAACTCACTGGTACCCCCAAGCTTGACACCTCATGTCTTCCCCCAAACCTTACAGGGGGCACAATTGTAGGAGGGGGTCTCAAAGAACAAAGCTTTGACAAGAGAGCTTCTCTTTCTCCTAACTCCTCTCCCCCAGTTCACACACACTTCCAGTCTTCCCTTCCCAGTTTTCTCCCCCCAACGCAAGTCAGGGTCTGACCGCTTGTGGCCCCCCCACAACAAAACTGGGAACTGTAGTTTAGAATTCCCTGCACCCTTAACAAACTACATATCCCAGGAAGCTTTGGGGAAAGCGGTGTGATTGAAATGCACAGTGCAGATGGGACCTAAATGAGCCACTTAGTTTCTTACTCAGCGTAGACCCGCTGGAACTTATGGGCCTCCGTTATCCCTTCATTTCAGTGGGTCGGCTCTGAATATGACGTACAATGGATGCGACCCCCAAGCTGGGGGCGGCGAGGAGGCTCCATTCCAATGCTAGTTTCCTTCCTTCCTTCGCTCTCCCACCATTTTCGAAGTCGCCTCCCTCCCTTCTGCTGCAAGCAAGGGCTCTTTTAGCTGGTTAGCAGGTAGAAGTTCAACAGGAAAAGCTGCCCCTTGTGGATTTCTGCCACACCCCACATTTGCTGCAACCCCCCCCCAGTTCAGTGCCTTTGCAAGTAGCTAAAGGAAATGTGGGGAGGGAAAAGAGAAAGAGTTGTAAGCATCATTGTATATTTCCTTGGTTTGCCATTTTCAAGTGGAACTTCAGGACTTGCAGGCGGAAATTCAACAGGTCTAGTTTCTTGGCTCGCGGGAGGACAAGCAACACCTGATGGGCTTGTCTGTCGTTTGCAGACACCCGCAGAGGGAGAAAACGATTCTGCCTGAAACAGCCCTCAAAATTTCCGAAGGAAGAAAGGTGAGGGTTTGTTCCTAATCTCACAGAAGGAACTCAAGGCAGAGTTAGCACAAAGTCGTTCCCACTGGGGGAGTGCCTCCTGGTCCTGGCCCCCGCTCCCGTGTGTGATACAGGGAATAATGATTCCGGCCTACCTTACAAGGTTGTTGTAACGGAGGCATCAATGGCAGGAAGCACTTTGACTTTTCAAAACAGAGAAGTGGTTTTGTTATTGAGTCTTGGTTGACAAGGTGCGCTTGCGTGAACTGGCTGTGAACCGGTTCCGCTCCTGGGAACTGCAAAAGTCTGTAGGAATTGGTGCAGCACCAACAAACTGAACTCTCCATAATTTGGGGGGCTGCCCGAGGCAATTTGTCCAGTTGGGAAGCAGCTTAAAATCCGTGCTGGAATCCTGATATCGCAGGGCAGGCGGCCTGTCGGTGTGGCCACTGAGTCGAGCCCATTCTGAAATCTCTGCGATGGGAGTCCTTGGCCAAACATTTCGAACTTGCTTATTGCGACCTCCACACTCGGAGGCAGCGCATCTTCGAAGCAGGGGAGGCTGGCCTGGGGGGAGCAAATCCTTGGCCCATCCACCACTTGCCCCCTGCATATCAGCTGCCAACCTTCCCCTGAGCCCCAGTGTTTCTTCTTGCAGAACTCAGAAGGATGGGGGCAAACGCAGAGTTGAGTCTTTTGCACTGGCCCTTAGCGCTGGCTCCCCGTACGGCAGGTCTCCCCGGCGCCAGTCCCATGGGGCACCGAACGCCCCTGCCCTGGGGGCAGAACCCACAGCCAGGATGTGTGGATTGTGTGCCCCTTGTGGGTCTCCCAGACGCACTGCGGGAAATGTTCTGTCTAGCCAGACAACTCCGGTCTGATCCTGCCCTGGGGGTGCAGGGAGAATCTTGTGTTCCCTCTTTTATTACGTCGAGGTTTGGGGTGCATTCCTGATTCCATGTTATTCCTGCTCCGAGGGGTGGGGGGCTCCTGAAGCTGTCGATTTGGAGAGGCTGTCGGGGTAGCAGAAGGGGTCTGCCACTAGGTTTTGAAAGCAGAGATGGGTGGGGGGACTCCGCTGTGTTAGGGGAACTGCAGAACGGTTGGTTGCCACCCACTCCATGGGGCAAAGACTCCCCCCCAGAGAAAGAAAGAGAAGCACAGTGTAAATAGGACGTGGGTAGCATGTGCGTAACAAGGGTGCTAGTCTGACGCAAGTTCTCTCATGACCTTTGCCCCCCAACCCGGTGATTTTTCATCTTTTACCTATGTGCGGCTCCTGCATGCAACAGCAGTACAAACTCCTCTGTATCACTCTGGAGAAAACAAAGACGATCTCCCTTTCAATAAACCTTTGTTTACAACGGCTCTCGGCTCTCTGTCCATCCTTTTCCCTTTTCTGAAAGGCCGTGCGTTGAATGTGTTAGGGAAAAATCCATGTGCGAGGCTGCTCAGTCACCCAGCTGGTCGGGCAGGTCCCTGCGGAATAAAGGAAGGAGTCCAGCCACCCGGAGCAAATAGCTGTAGACCAAAGTTTATTGCGCAATAGGTTCAAAGAGCAAATTTTGAACCCCGAGGATGGGGTGACAAAGACTTTTTAAACTCACAAAAGGGGAGGGGTTAACCTTGGCAAACATGTCCAGACAAGTCCTTGGTACAAGATTAGCATAAGCAGACATGGCAGGGCAAGACTCAGGTATAAGATTGTTGTTGTTTAGTCGTTTAGTCGTGTCTGACTCTTCGTGACCCCCTGGACCAGAGCACGCCAGGCACTCCTGTCTTCTACTGGGACGCGGGTGGCACTGTGGGTAAAACCTCAGCGCCTAGGACTTGCCGATCGTCAGGTCGGCGGTTCGAATCCCCGCGGCGGGGTGCGCTCCAGTCGTTCAGTCCCAGCGCCTGCCAACCTAGCAGTTCGAAAGCACCCCCGGGTGCAAGTAGATAAATAGGGACCGCTTACTAGCGGTAAGGTAAACGGTGTTTCCGTGTGCTGCGCTGGCTCGCCAGATACAGCTTGTCACGCTGGCCACGTGACCCGGAAGTGTCTGCGGACAGCGCTGGCCCCCGTCCTCTTAAGTGATATGGGCGCACAACCCTAGAGTCGGACACGACTGGCCCGTACGGGCAGGGGTACCTTTACCTTTACCTTTTACTGCCTCCCGCAGTTTGGTCAGACTCACGTTTGTAGCTTCAAGAACACTGTCCAACCATCTCGTCCTCTGTCGTCCCCTTCTCCTTGCGCCCTCCATCTTTCCCAACATCAGGGTCTTTTCCAGGTATAAGATTAAGCATAGACAAATATGTCTTAAGTACCCACCACCCAAAAGTACAATAGAAGTTCCTTTGCATGTCTGGAGCCTGAGGCGAGTCAGGTGATGAGATTTGGCTTCCTTTGGCTAACAATGAGCCCAGAAATTGTCACCTCTGGGAACTTCCTGGACTCCCTTTTCAAGGAGAAAATAGCTTTGGAATGGAGGAAACTGGGAAAGGAGATGATTTTATACTATTTTTAAAGCTAGGTAAGTTCCCTGACCTGTCAAGTTGAAAGGATACATTCAGGCATAATATTTGTAATATTTAACTTTAAAGATGTGCCCCCCCCCCGTAATTTCCGTAACATTTGAATGAACTTTATTACGGTCACAGACCAGGATAAAAAACAAACAAACATATAAATAAATAAAATAGCACTTAGGGTTGTTTGTTTTTTTTTAACTGATAAATGTTGGAGCAAATAAGGACAAAGAAACAAGCATAGGTTAAAACATCTAAATAAAACGCAAGATTAAACACGGATAATGGATGGCTAAAAACTGATAATTAAAACAGATAAAAACTAAAAACAAATCAAAACATGCAGTAAAACAACTGTAAGAGCGTAAGAACTAAAAGACTCGCAGTTAAAACAACTATAGAGTAGAAGCCTCTGAAATAGAGGACAGTCACAGCATTAGAAACTGATGTGCAAATATGGTTAAAACAGACAATGTACAGCAATAAATTTAGACACAATGTGCAACAATAAACTATGTGTTTTGCGGAGAGGGAACACGCCGCTCGGAGCTCGAGCGAAAACGTCAGGAATTGCAACACCGAAGGCAATTGCGACTCTGACTGGGGAGAGCGGTGCATCGCCTGCCACGTAAGGCTGGAAGCAACAGAGATGGCGGGGGGGGGATATCAAATTCAGTTGGCATTTAATTTGCACTTTCTGGAACAAGGGGCGAGGGGGAGCGCAAGGCCTTCCTTTGAAATCCGCACTTCTCCAAATTTTGCAACGCGGTTCCCCGAGCAAGCAATGTGTGCAAAATTCTAAATACATGGCAAAAGAATGGCCGTCTCCGTGAAAACGACATGCAAAAATGCAGTATATTTGAGGAGGGAAGTTTACTTTGCAATAATGTGCATTTTCGTAAAAATGACTCACCTATGCAGTGGCACCTTGGTTTACGAACTTAATCCGTTCCGGAAGTCCGTTCTTAAACCAAAGCGTTCTTAAACCAAGGCATGCTTTCCCATAGCAGCGGGGGACTCAATTTACAAATGGAACACACTCAGCAGGAAGCAGAACATGTTCTTATTCCAAGGCAAAGTTCACAGACCAAAACACCTGCTTCCGGGTTTGCAGCGTTCTTAATCCAAGTGGTTCATAAACTAAGCTGTTCTTAAACCAAGGTACCACTGTATTTAGCTGCTTGTGAATTTTCGTAAAGGCTTCACACAGTTGGTGCAGAAATGTGGGCAAGGCTGGGAAAATGAGAAACCAAAATAATAATAATAATAATAATAATTATTATTATTATTATTATTATTATTATTATTATTATTATTGTACCCCACCCATCTGACTGGGCTGCCCCAGCCACTCTGGGCTGCTTCCAAAGCATATAAAAACATAATAAAACATTACACATTAAAAAGCTCCCCTACACAAGGATTTATTTCCCCTATACAGTGGTACCTTGGGTTAAGTACATAATTCATTCTGGAGGTCCGTTCTTAATCTGAAACTGTTCTTAACCTGAAGCACCACTTTAGCTAATGGGGCCTCCTGCCGCCAGAGCACGATTTCTGTTCTCATCCTGAAGCAAAGTTCTTAACCCGAGGTACTATTTCTGGGTTAGCGGAGTCTGTAACCTGAAGCGTATGTAACCCGAGGTACCACTGTAGCTGTTGTTCTCTTTGCCATCTGATGGGAGGGCATTCCACAGGGCAAGTGCCACTACCCAGAAGGCGAACCAGAGCAGCACACGGAAACGCCGTTTACCTTCCCGCCAGAGCGATACCTATTTATCTACTTGCACTTTGACGTGCTTTTGAACTGCTAGGTTGGCAGGAGCAGGGACCGAGCAATGGGAACTCACCCCGTTGTGGGGATTCGAACCGCCGACCTTCTGATCAGCAAGTCCTGGGCTCTGTGGTTTAACCCACAGCGCCATCTGAACCCCGAGTACAGTGGTACCTCGGGTTAATAACTTAATTCGTTCTGGAGGTCCGTTCTTAACCTGAAACTGCTCTTAACCTGAGGTACCACTTTAGCCTCCCACTGCTGCCACGCCGCCAGAGCACAATTTCTCTTCTCATCCTGAAGCAAAGTTCTTAACCTGAGGTACTATTTCTGGGTTAGCAGAGTCTGCAACCTGAAGCGTATATAACCTGAAGCGTATGTAACCCGAGATACCACTGTATGTGACGACGGCTTGTTGTTTTTTTAAAATAATATTTATTACTTTTAAAGATTACAGAAAAGGAAAAGAAAAGGAAAAAAGACAAGAGAGGGAAAAAACAAGAGAGAGAAGAAACAATACAATACAATATATAAACAATACAAAACACAACCTAAACACATTAAACTAAACATATTAAACTAAACTAAACAAAACCCTAACCCACCCAAACCTAAACAAAACAAAACAAAAACCATTTAAGAACATACATCACACCTTTTCCATGCTCTATCTTTCATTCCCTTGTTTCCTCGACCTCCTCTCATCTCCCTTTTTGTATTCCACCTCTATTAATTGTTTCAGCAAATCCTTTCCATCTTTCTCTATTTTCTATCATAATATAAATATCTTAACATATTTTTAACCTTATTTTCTATTTAAAGATAAAATACTTATATATGCTTAACTCCTTATAACATTTCTGCTAAGGCCATAAAATTTCATTCCACCATTTTTCTATCACTCATTAATTTTACAGTATTTCTATATATAAACTTTTTCCAATCTTCTTCCACCATCTCCTCTCCCTGGTTTCGGATTCTGCCAGTCCTTTCCGTCAATTCCATATAGTCCATCAACCTGGCGATCTTATATCCGAGGGTCTTAACTCTTTTCCAGGTCCCTTCTGCAGGTCTTCTTCATATTCTTTAATGCTAAAAAGCAGATCTCGGGAAGACTCCGACCTAACAATACTTTTATTCCTTCTGGACAGGTCAGCCAAATTTCCATAGTTGAAGCTAAGATCCATAAAGTGTTTCAGGACATGTTTCAAGATTCCTCCAAATCCAAAGGCCCCCAGAACTTCAATCTCCTCCAAACCCAAGTCCATGTCCCAGAAGTCAGTTAATCCCTGCGTAGAGGGATCTTTCCAACTTTCCAGGCTTGTCTGGATGGGAGACTCACTTATCTTCCTCCTACCCAGCCATCCCTCCTCCCCATTCCTGGACCTCTGTTGTTTCCTGCCCCCCCCCCCTGCAATCTAATTGAAACAGCAAGCAGGAAACAATTACTGGCTCTGGAAGGGAGCCAGGTCTTGGGGGGGAGGAGTAAAAATTAACGCCTACGGGATGCCTCTCCGCTTTTCTGTCTTTCTCTAAAAGCACTACGAGATAACAAGATGACACACAGACCTGAACATGGATAACTCATCATCCGTCCTGTCTTCTTCTGCCCAGAGCGGCCGCAGCCTTCCTGGCCAGGTTAGCGGTTCCAAAAGGACAGGCACTTGAGCCCTAAAGGTTGAGGTTTGTGGGGCAGGGAGATTCCAGCCCCACTCCTCTCCTCACCTCTGTTTCAGAGCTCATGAGCGCAGCGCTTAATTTGCTCCAGAGGAGAAGACGCCAGTTGGCACCTGAGTGTGGTGTTGTGGGCGGAGTCACTGGGGTTAAGGGCGTGGCCTGGAGTCGAGTGGGGCGGAGCCTACCAGGTGGGGGCAGACCCTAGGAGAAAGACCAATAAAGTAGCTCTGTGAGGAGAACAGGGTTTTTTTCCCTCCGAACAACTCGCAGCACTCTTAAGAAACTGCATCTCCCAGCGCTCCTTGCTACAGGGGCTTAAAGCAGGACAGTGCTGCTTTAAATGCATGCTGCGGATGTAAGTGTGGTAACAGGTTAAGCATTGCCTGCAATTATTATGGGTTGGAGCTAAGGCTTCAGCCTGTCCTTGTGGCTACCTCCAGCTGGGTGTCACCTACTCGAGAGCAAGGCCTACAAAGTGGTGCAGGAATTTATGTATAGGTTGGGGGCATTGCCCCTCCAGCAGATAACACGCACATGCAGCCCACTACCAAAATCAGCACAATCGCTTTTGTGACTTTTGTGATTTGTCCCCACAAAACACTTCATCACAGTTTCTTTCTATCTATTCAAAGGGCCTTTGCTGCACGATACCAAGTGTAAGAATTCACTGATCAATGTATCTCTGTACTGGCTCACTGGGAAAACTTCAGAAATTCATATAGACATGTGAGCTCAGCTACTCAGCAGCCCCTCTGCCTGAGTGATAATCCCTGGCATCCTGATACCTGAGTGGCAGACAGGTAGCCATTCCAGAAATAACAAACCCAGATGAAGACAAAAGGGTGTGATGAACTTGGCTGGGAAACAGGGAAATGTAAATATCTCTTTGTTACACTTGATGGGTGTTTGGTGTAGGGCTAGGGGAACCATGGGGCAGGGTCCAGGATGCTCAGATTACTGCCACCAGACCTCCCTTTTCATGATGTAGCCATGATGTATTAGTGATGTAGTTGGGGAGGTGTAACATGGGGAGTTCAGGTAAAGGGACCCCTGACCATTAGGTCCAGTCATGGCAGACTCTGGAGTTGCGGCGCTCATTTCGCTTTACTGGCCGAGGGAGGCGGCGTACAGCTTCCGGGTCATGTGGCCAGCATGACTAAGCCGCTTCTGGCGAACCAGAGCAGCGCACGGAAATGCCGTTTACCTTCCCGCCAGAGCGGTACCTATTGATCTACTTGCACTTTGACGTGCTTTCAAACTGCTACTTTGGCAGGAGCAGGGACCAAGCAACGGGAGCTCACCCCATTGTCGCGGGGATTTGAACCGCCGACCTTCTGATTGGCAAGTCCTAGGCTCTGTGGTTTAACCCACAGTGCCACCCGCGTCCCATGGGGATTAGCAGCTAATAAAAGTTTGGGGGCTCTTTTGTTCGGGGCTTCCATCTTGTTCCACCTTGTGGCAGGTGGGAGTCCTGTTGCAACAGTCTTCAATAAAGACCAAGCCTACTGGCTGCTGTTTTGCTCTGGTATTCCTGGCTGGTGTCCTTGTTTTTTGTCCAAGGGAGCCCTCGGATTTCTCCATTAACAGAAGCAACTGAGCCCCCCTGAGATTCAATAGGAACTGAGCAGTAGGCATTGCTTGCAACGGGCTTCGTGTGGGTCTCTGGGAGGAAACAGATTGCCGCCATTAGTTTTGGAGAGCTGTCTGACAGCTAGTGCGGGAAGAGACACGGGTGGCCCAGAATCTGGCTGTCACAGAAACGAGGCCTGGCTTTGGATCTCACCTCCGCCTCGCCTTGGCATAGCTCTGCTGTGCGCGTGGTGCCAATAAAGCTGATTGAATCTAATGGGAAGGAAATTGACCGTGTCAGGGCCAAGCTGCCCTCGCCTCGTTCTTTTCTGTGTCGCAGCCGGCCTCTGGCAGGTGGGTGGGCAGCTCGGGAATGAGTTTCCCTGCGCAAGGAGGATGCAAAACCCGGAGCCAGGCCAGGCGCCTCTTCCTGAAAAGAGGGGAGCATCTCTGCCATAACACATCGCCCTGTTTCGGGTTTTTTTTTTCAGCGAGTTGACTCAGAGTCACCTATGGAACCGAGTTTGGGGATTTTCATGCCGGACTATTTTGAGTTGGGCGATGGTCTGCGCCTACAGATTTGTACACAGAATAGAATAGACTTTATTTGCATAGCCAACAGGCCATTGCATCGAAGGACAGACAGAAACAAAAATACATTACGGAAATAGTTATCATAAAATAATCTCAGTACTTAAAACTTGGCAGAGGTAATGGTAATAATAATAAGATCCTAGGCGAGGAATCCAGGTGACGGCACTGATGTCATTCAGACAGCAGCTCTCAGTCTCTTTGCTCTCTCGACAAACCTGGCAACCTTCTCTGTTGTCGAGCTGCTCTGGTCGGCTAGGAGTGAGAACAACTTGGCTTCACAAGAGTGGCCCGGGATGGCAGATAGTAGCGGCGTGATGGTCTCGTCCCTGAGATCTTTATACAGGGAGCAGGACAAGAGAACGTGTGACACAGTCTCCACGTAACCAGCTCCACAGGGGCAGAGCTGGTTCTCGAATGAAATTTTTTGATATCTACCTTCAAGAACAGCTGATGGTAACACATTTAGTCTGGCCAGTGTAAAGGCCCGTCTAAGTTTTGGAATGGTTAAGGTAGACAAATAAGGTGCCCGAGAATCAAAGTGGGAGGGGGGCAGATAAGCGTACCAAGCACTAAATTTGTACACAGAATCTGGCGACCATCCAGATCTTCTGATCTTTGCCTAACAGCAAAAGGCCAATTTTTTGCTTTTGTGGGAGGTCGGCGAGCCTCACCAGTAGGGGATCAATGAACTTACTACGTGCCTCTTCATCTTTTAAAGAACAAGTGTTCTGGGCTTCCTATCTCTCCCAGTGGACAGGTGCAAAGTCTCTGGGCATAGGGGACTTTTCTAAAGGCTCCATCCAGGACCGGCGAGGGAAGAGCCATGCTTCTGGCGAGTGTAAAGGCCTTCTTGCATTTCTAGATATGAGAAAGAAGAGATATGCTGCCGGTGCGGCTATATATCTCTTGATTTCTCCAATTTTATAGTCGGGGCACCTTGCGCAGTCCTGTTGTCTCTTGGTGTAATGGGAATTGGGGTTGCTTGTGCGTAAATTCCAAACTGCTCCCAGCTGTTGGGGTAGCTAAACCTTTCCCCGATTTGACAGCCCTTACAAGGCGACTGTCTCAGTCACTGGCAGAATCCGTCAGTGGGCGTTCCCTAAACTTCTTCCAACATAAAAGCTGTTTGACGCCAAGTCTCCTCCTAGCCTCCCTGCGCGGAAGTCTCCTGCACAGAGTGGGCGTAGCCAGCGGAGGTCCTGGGCTCTCCCCGCTGGACCCTGTGGAAGGGTCTTGGAGCCCTCTCTCCGAAGACCTTCCCTCCTCCCCTTCTTTCCTGGTGTCACGCCGATTTCCTTCCCCAATGGAAGTATTCTCCCTCTCCCTGCTGGTCCCTTCTCCTGCATCATCGGAGAGCCCTACCTCCACTCGGGGCTCCGATGTCAGTTCCCTGACACTTGGTATCTAATATTCTTTGCCTGACCGTGGCTTTTGCCTGGCCCAAGCCCAGACTTAGAAGGGCTTGAGGGGCAAAACCCAGTTTCTGGAGGGTGTTCAGAACTGCAATCTGCCAGCCTGACTGGAACTGGTCGCAGAGGATCAGTGGGGCTATCCCTCGGGGGAGCAGATTCAATGTCAGCCATTTGTATTTTATTTTTTTTTATAATTAATTTTTATTCAATTTCCAATATGCATTCCATCCATGTTTAACATCCACTTCTAACATATACATCTTTTAGACTTCCCTCAGCCTGTCTGACAATTTTCCATATTATCACAATTACTCACATTTCTTAAATTTATATTGCGCTTTAACAATCTTAATCTTATCATATCTTTTAAGCAACATTTCTATCAATCATTTTCACAGAGCTTCTTGAAAGCCAACAAGCGTTAATTGCTCCTCATATACATTTTTGATATACTCTGTAAATTTATCCCAGTCCTCAGTGAATCTCTGGTCGCGTTGGTTCCGGATTTTCCCCGTTAATTTGTCCATTTCTGCATAATCCATCAGTTTCATTCTCCATTCTTCCCTCGTCGGCATTTCTTCCTGTTTCCATTTCTGGGCCATCAAAATTCTAGCTGCTGTCACTGCATACCTAAATAACTTCACATCCTTCTTTTTAATTTCATTCCCTAATATTCCTAATAAAAATGCTTCTGGTTTCTTAACAAAAGTATATTTCAACATTTTCTTCATCTCATTATAAATCATTTCCCAGAAGCCTTTCACTTTCTTACACTCCCACCACATGTGATAAAATGTTCCTTCTTTTTCCTGACATTTCCAGCATTTATTACTGATTTTATACATCTTACCAAGTTTCACTGGTGTTACATACCATCTATACATCATTTTCATAACATTTTCTTTTATTGTAGTGCATGCAGTGAATTTCATTCCTTCTTTCCACAATTTTATCCACTCATCAAATTGTATATTATAACCAAAATCTTTGGCCCACAATGTCAGCCATTTGTAGATTGATGTTAAGCAAATGCTAGTGTGATGGGATGTTGAGCTGCTTGTGCGTAAAGTTCCTAGTCCCTCAGTGTTTGGCTAAGTCCACAAACCACTGTCTGTAACGGAGCCCCATAAGCATGGCTCCGTCAGTCGCTGGCAGAATCCGACAGTGGGCGTTTACGGAATTTCTTCCAGCATAACAGCTCCTTAACGGAAACACGTCTTCTGGACTCTCTACGTGACAATTTCCGGCGAGGAGTGGGTGTCCCTATAGGAGGTCCTGAAACCTCCTCGCTGTTCTCGCTGGAATTGTCTCTGAGCCATTCTTCTGACTCGCTTTCCCTTGGAGCTCTTTCTCTCCCCCTGCTGGTTCCCTCCTCCGCTGATAAGTCTCTCTCAACCTCTGGGAGCCCTTGCACCACCGGTTCTTCCGATGACAGTTCCCTGACATCCAGCCTCCACTGTCATCTTCCTGAAAAGAGGGGAGGGTCTCTGCCATAACACATCGCCCTGTTCCCCCAAACTCGGACCAGGCTCTCAATGAGAGAAGTGGAAGGCATTTGCAGGAAGACAAGGGGCTCTCAGGTTCTTGCCCACTTGACGCTTTCCCTGTACATCAGCAGTGGTGGTTGTGATAATAATATTTATACCCCGCCCATCTGGCCAGGCCCCCCAGCCACTCTGGGCAGCTTCCAACAAAATATTAAAATACAGTCATGCCTCGGGATGAATACGCTTCAGGTTAAGCATGTTCGGGTTGCGCTCTGCGGTGACCCGGAAGTAACAGAGCGCGTTACATCCGGGTTTCGCTGCTCGCGCATGCGCAGATGCTCAAAATGACATCACTCGCATGCACAGAATCGACGAAATGCGAGCCACGCATGCACAGATGCACAGTCGCATCTTACGTTCACTTCAGGCTGCGATCAGCCTTCTTTATGGTCCAGCTCTCACTTCCACACATCACTACTGGGAAAGGCTTAAGTCTAGGGCTTGCCAAAGTTGTGGCTGCAGTTTGATGTGCAGAAAGGAGAAGGTGATGTTTTCCCCCTCCCTATGCTGTAAAAACTAGCTCCTGCGCACAAGACTGCAGATAAAAGGTGCAAGAGAACACCGGGCTGGCTTCGCCCTTGCTCCCCAAAAGGTGGCAACCCCCCTATAATACACTGGTTCTTATTCTTCTGCAGTCACCTTTCGTAAAAAGCAAAACAAAATAAAATAAAAAGCAAGAATGTCAGCTTAACCCAGGGGCGTTCGGCTCTTCTCCTTCCTCTCTGCCTCTTGAAATTGCCAATTAGTTCGGCTGCTGCAAAGTCTGTAGGAAGATCTGTGACTAGGCTTTGGAGGAGATTAACCTGAAGTGATAAATTTAAATAATTACAATAGTTGGTTTTTTTTAAGGAGAGCAGAATAAATAGAGCAGGCGTGAGTTACACGTAAGCCGGAGGGGAGAACCGTTTTGTGTTCCAAAAACACAAAAGAACCACCAGCTGAAAATATCTTGTGGGGTTTTATTTTTATTTTTATCCCCCCCCCCAGCTGTCAATTAGCAACTCGCAGAACAATGTGAGAGGGAGATAAATGGGGGACAAGGGAGAGTCCTTCTCTCCTTCCGTCAGAGTGCTGGGAGGGAAGGGTGTTGCTAAAAAACGGGCCGGTGGGATGGATTGGAGCAGGCCTTCACAGATGCTCTTGCAAACTAATTTGGGCATCGCAGGCGGTTGCAGGTGCCATCAGACCGGATCCAGCCTGCCCCCTCCCTGGCTTCAAACACATACCTTCCAACAGTCCAACTTGCAACACGAATCATTAGGGAATGGCCTTGCCAGCTGCCTCCGAAGCATTGCTCATGTGCCGAGCTGAGCATAAGTGCAGGAGAGCAGCCTGCTGCACCAAGCCAATGGTCCATGTAGTCTAGCCTCCTCTTCTCACAGCAGCCAGCTAGATGCAGGGAGCAACACTCTCGCCCTCCTGTGGTTTTCCAGCAGCTGGTTTTCGGAAGTGCGAGTGCCTGGAGGCGGTTGGAGGATGGATGGCGGCTAACGGATTGTGGCTGAATCCTGACAAGACAGAAGGACTGTTTTGGGGGGGACAGGGGGCGGGCAGGTGTGGGGGACTCCCTGGTCCTGAATGGGGCAACTGTGCCCCTGAAGGACCAGGTGCGCAGCCTGGGAGTCATTTTGGACTCACAGATGTTCATGGAGGTGGAGGTCAGTTCTGTGTCCAGGGCAGCTGTCTACCAGCTCCATCTGGTATGCAGAATGAGACCCTACCTGCCTGCAGACTGTCTCGCCAGAGTGGTGCATGCTCTGGTTATCTCCCGCTTGGACTACTGCAATGCGCTCTACGTGGGGCTACCTTTGAAGGTGACCTGGAAACTACAACTAATCCAGAGGATCCTGAGGTCCAGCTCCGAGGGCCTTCTGGCAGTTCCCTCCCTGCAAGGAGTGAGGTTACAGGGAACCAGGCAGAGGACCTTCTTGGTAGTGGCGCCCACCATGTGGAACACCCTCCCATCAGATGTCAAGGAAATAAGCAACTATCTGACTAAGTCATTAGTTGACCTCAAGACTGTAGCGGAAACACCCAACCTTTCCTGCCGCATTTGCCAAAGTGAAACCTCTTGTTGAATGCAAACTTAACTGCACAGCATTGTAAATACAATGCACTCAAACACAGCATATTGTGCATATCAAACTTTTATCTCCAATGCGGGAGCCCTGTGTCCACCTACTGTCAGAACACTCAGGGATCATTTGCAGGGGGGGACACAGGCTCCTATCTCCTGCAAAAGACCATCTTAGCTCTGTATTGCAGGGGTGGGGACCCTCTGACACTGAATATGTCTTCAAAGGCAGCCCCACATATAATGTGCTGCAGTAATCTAACCTAGGTGGGACGCGGGTGGCTCTGTGGGTTAAACCACAGAGCCTAGGACTTGCCGATCAGAAGGTTGGCGGTTCGAATCCCTGCGACGGGATGAGCTCCCATTGCTCGGTCCCTGCTCCTGCCAACCTAGCTGTTCGAAAGCACATCAAAGTGCAAGTAGATAAATAGGTACTGCTCTGGCGGGAAGGTAAACAGCGTTTCCGTGCACTGCTCTGGTTCGCCAGAAGCGGCTTAGTCCTGCTGGCCACATGACCCGGATGCTGTACGCTGGCTCCCTCAGCCAGTAAAGCGAGATGAGCGCCGCAACTCCAGAGTCGGCCATGACTAGATCTAATGGTCAGGGGTCCCTTTACCTTTTACCTAATCTAACCTAGAGGTTGCCAGGGCCCAGATGACAGGAGTTAGGCTTTCCTGGGCCAGATAGGGGCTCATCTGGGCCTCCAGCTGAAGCCATTCGTGGTGCTGGTGCTATTTCAACTGCCTTGATTCCGCAGCAGGCTGAAAAAGAGCGGTAAGCGAGCTATTTATTTTGTTTTTATTAGTGATGTTATTGGTTGGTTGGAAAACCGCCGCCACCCAGCAGGATTCTAAGCAAAGATAAATCCTAATAATGCCACTGTTCTCAAAGTCGTTGTTAATAATCTAGAAGCCAGCTGTGTGTGTTGGAGCGGAGGGGGGGGGGTTGCAGGCCAATTGGACCGATGGGGACCCCCAACCTCCCCTGGCGCAGCCCCCTCCCCGAGAGAGACGGTCAGCCTCCCCTCTCCCAGCACGGCGGGAATAAATTAAGTCTCCGGCGTCCCCAGGTGTCTCTTGGAATCCGGCATTAAAAGGCGATGTAATAAATAGGCCGAACACGGTTGCGATGAGCCTTGTGTACAATAAACATCGCAGAGCGTCTGGCTGCTATTACGCCGTATTTAAATTGCAAACATTACAGCCTATTAGGGCACAATGAGGCTGCAGTTTTCGCCTCTCGCCAGCCTAGAAGGACAGACACTGGATAGCGCCGGGTTGTCGTCGCTTTGGCGCATTTAAGAAATGGTCTGCAGCAGCCGTCCGGCTGCCACCCCCCGTCCACCGCAACCACACAAAACTGAGGAGCCCCATCAAGCGAGGTGTCAAGGGCTGACTGGAAGCAGAGGAGTGGAGTGGGGGGCATCAAGTGGGGAACCCCCAAGGGACGATGGCTCAGAGCCAGGGGAGTAGCAGTGGGATGGAGGTGAGTGGTCAGAGAGAGAAGACTTGGAGGTGTCAGAAGCTAGAGGGGCAACAGGGTTTAGTGAGCAAGAAGAGTCTGTGGCAGAGAGCAGTCCAGAATCGGAGGCAGCAGAGGAGGGGAACCAGGAGGCAGAGATGAGGCAGGTTGGTAAGGAAACCAGGGGGTCTCCCTCTCCTTCTGAGAGCAGCTCCCTTCCTGCCTGGTCCCCCAGAACCCAAAGAGGTATGAAGGAGGAAGAGCATAGATAGACAATATGGAGGAGCCTCAGATCGCTTGGTGGAGAAGGAGCCTTGGACAGAAGGGAGAGTCCTTGCATCTGCCCAAAAAGGGATGCGGGTGGAGCTGTGGTCTAAACCACTGAGCCTCTTGGGCTTGCTGATCAGAAGGTCGGTGGTTCAAATCCCCACGACGGGGTGAGCTCCCATTGCTCAGTCCCTGCTCCTGCCAACCTAGCAGTTCGAAAGCATGCAAGTAGATAAATAGGTACCACTCCAGCGGGAAGGTAAACGGCGTTTCCGTGCGCTGCTCTGGTTCACCAGAAGCGGCTTAGTCCTGCTGGCCACATGACCCGGAAGCTGTACGCTGGCTCCCTCGGCCAATAAAGCGAGATGAGCGCCGCAAGCCCAGAGTCGGCCATGACTGGACCTAATGGTCAGGGGTCCCTTTACCTTTACCTTACATAATAAAAGCGAGAACAAAAACAAAACAAGTCGGTGCCCCCGCTCCGCTGGGGAGGCTTGCCTAAACCAGGCACCCCCAACCTTCAGCCCTCCAGATGTTTTGGACTGCAATTCCCATCATCCCTGACCACTGGTCCTGTTAGCTAGGAATGATGGGAGTTGTAGGCCAAAACATCTGGAGGGCTGCAGTTTGGGGATGCCTGGCCTAAACAAAAAATGAATAAATGTCTTAAGCAGGTGCCAGGAGGAGTACAGTGAAGGCACCTAGCTGATATCAAGTGGCAGGGAGTTCCAAAGTTTATGGGCTGCCACACTTTATTTTATTTTTTATAATATTTTTATTCAAGAATTTTTCCATATAAACATAACATACATAAACATACAAAGACATAAACAAAACAAAAAACATGTACCATTTCATATCCTAATTTCTTATACCTTTCTTCCCCGACTTCCTCATGCCTCCCTTTTCTGTATTCCAAATTCTTATCGATTACTCAGCAAATCTTCCCTTATTTTAATTTAGATTTAAACTAATCTTCCTTATTCTCCTTGTCTTAACCATTGCTAATAGTAACCAGGGCTGCCACACTTTAAATAAACAAGCCAAGTTCCTACAAATGTGGAACTGGTGTTTCGTGGCACTGGTGGCAGTTCATCAAAGTGGTCAAATGGGCCTCATCATTTCAAGCGTAATTTGTTGGGGTGCAGGTGCCAGCAAGGGGGGGGGTGGCTGGAGCCAAAAGTGGGTGAGGCATTCCCCACACACAAACACACCTCCCATTTCTGGCTCTATTTCTTCCCTGCGTGAAATTAGGCTAAAGGCTGCCCACCGCCTCCAAGTCTGATCCGCTGGCTATAAGACGCACCACTCCCCGTTGCTGGGACGCGGGTGGCGCTGTGGGTTAAACCACTGAGCCCAGGGGCTTGCTGATCAGAAGGTTGGCGGTTCAAATCCCTGCGATGGGGTGAGCTCCCGTTTCTCAGTCCCTCTTCCTGATGTTTTCCCCCTCCCTATGCTGTAAAAAGGGAGACAGGTGGCGCTGTGGGTTAGAATCCTAGAATCCTAGAATCATAGAGTTGGAAGAGACCACAAGGGCCATCGAGTCCAACCCCCTGCCAAGCAGGAAACACCATCAGAGCACTCCTGACATATGGTTGTCAAGCCTCTGCTTAAAGACCTCCAAAGAAGGAGACTCCACCACACTCCTTGGCAGCAAATTCCACTGCCGAACAGCTCTTACTGCCAAGGAGTGTGGTGGAGTGTGGTTAAACCACAGAGCCTAGGACTTGCCCATCAGAAGGTCGGCGGTTTGAATCCCCGCGACGGGGTGAGCTCCCGTTGTTCGGTCCCTGCTCCTGCCAACCTAGCAGTTCGAAAGCACGTCAAAGTGCAAGTAGATAAATAGGTACTGCTCCGGCGGGAAGGTAAACGGCGTTTCTGTGCGCTGCTCTGGTTCGCCAGAAGCGGCTTAGTCCTGCTGGCCACATACCCGGAAGCTGCACGCCGGCTCCCTCGGCCAGTAAAACAAGATGAGCGCCGCAACCCCAGAGTCGGTCATGACTGGACCTAATGGTCAGGGGTTCCTTTACCTTACCCCCGGTTGCCAAACCAGTTTAAAGAAATCCGAGCACCTGGTTGCCAAGTGTGCCGGTTTGTCTGTGCATAACGTAGCACTAGCAACCCGTCTCCCCCCCCCCCCAAAAAAAACCCCACATCCATTGCTCTGTATCAAGGTCAGAAGGAGAAGGAGGAAAAGCTCTCTGCTGCCCAGGCAGCTGTCTGCATGAAATGGATTTGCTCCATAGCCAGGCGAGATTGAATTTGTGTTTCGTTTGGTGTGGGGCGAGGGAAGGGGGGGGGAGAAGGTTCGTCCCTGATCACGGACTATATGGATGGCTCACTTAAGAATGGAAGGTGATTTTAGCCGAGCTATAAATCTCCAGCTAGATTGCTCCCTGGAAGCTAGTAAAGAAGAAAACAATATCGCTAACACGGTGAAATGCTTAATAGAGGAGCTTGCAGGAGAAGGAGGATGGAGGCATCAAGGCCCTGTGTGGGATGGAGATGCAGGAACGATGGCCGGGGGGGGGGGAGGAAGCCGGGAGAAGGGCCCTCTCTGTTTCCCTGCACACCAGATTGCTGCAGGGGGGGGCGGGCACTGCGCCCTGAAACGGATCCTTTTATTGGGACTCCTCTTCTGGCACTCTCTTGCGGCACGTGGCTTGGGCTCTATTCAGCCAGTCCTTTTTCCCTTAAGAAGCTCTCTCTCGCTCTATACACACACACACACACACACACACACACACACACACACACGTTTTGTTCTGCTCCCTTTTATATTTTCATAATTTCTTTCTTAAAATTTCAAAACTTTTAACATACCGTGAGGGTGAAAGAGGAGAGCGCAAAATATGGTCTGAAGCTCAACATCAAAAAAAAAAGGAAGATCGTGGCCACTGGTCCCATCACCTCCTGGCAAACAGAAGGGGAAGAAATGGAGGCAGTGAGAGATTTTACTTTCTTGGGCTCCATGATCACTGCAGATGCTGACAGCAGCCACGAAATTAAAAGACGCCTGCTTCTTGGGAGAAAAGCATTGACAAACCTGGACAGCATCTTAAAAAACAAGAGACATCACCTTGCCAACAAAGGTCCGTATAGTTAAAGCTATGGTTTTCTCAGTAGTGATGTATGGAAGTGAGAGCTGGACCATCAAGAAGGCTGATCGCCAAAGAATGGATGCTTTTGAATTCTGGTGCTGGAGGAGACTCTTGAGAGTCCCATGGACTGCAAGAAGATCAAACTTATCCATTCTGAAGGAAATCAGCCCTGAGTGCTCTCTGGAAGTGCAGATCCTGAAGCTGAGGCTCCAACTCTTCATGACCCCCTGGACCAGAGCACGCCAGGCACTCCTGTCTTCCACTGCCTCCCGCAGTTTGGTCTAACTCATGCTGGTAGCTTTGAGAACACTGTCCCACCATCTCGTCCTCTGTCGTCTCCTTCTCCTTGTGCCCTCCATCTTTCCCAACATCAGGGTCTTTTCCAGGGAGTCTTCTCTTCTCATGAGGGGGCCAAAGTATTGGAGCCTCAGCTTCAGCAGGTGTTTTTTAATTTCGTGACTACTGTTACCATCTGCAGTGATCATGGAGCCCAAGAAAGTAAAATCTCTCACTGCCTCCATTTCTTCCCCTTCTATTTGCAAGGAGGTGATGGGCCCAGAGGCCATGATCTTAGTTTTTTTTTATGTTGAGCTTCAGACCATATTTTGTGCTCTCCACTTTCACTGTCATTAAGAGGTTCTTCAATTCCTCCTCACTTTCTACCATCAAACTTGTGTCATCTGCATATCTGAGGTTGTTGATATTTTTTCCAGCAATCTTAATTCCGGCTAGGGATTCATCCAGCCCAGCCTTTCGCATGATGAATTCTGCATATAAGTTAAATAAGCAGGGAGAACAAGAGTATCTAATAACAAAGACTGCATTTTGCATAGCGTCGTGGGAACATGGGTCACAAAGCCTGTTCTGCAACTGCAGCGAATAAATAGATTTGTGAACACAGCCTTAGAAATACTGCAAAATTCAGTAGGACTTGAGTCAGGGAGCGTGTTTTGAAGACAACTGCAAGTGGGCCACCTTGTGGCCAAGGATGGATATCGACCGGACCCCTATGTGTTAGGTATGAATGAATGAATCTTTATTTGCGTCAGCCATTGGCCATAGCAATAAAACAACAAGACGATACACAAAGAATAGAAATAAAAAGTCAATTGTATAAAATACATTTTAGGATTTTGAATCAATAGTCAAACAGTGGATCTTATTCTGATTGCCCCAGCAAAAGACCTTGAAACCTTTGCTGTCACCTGCTCATCTTGATCTGCCAAGAGAAAGGACACTGGGGCAGTGGTTGGGCGACCCGGAATGGACAATAAAAAAGGGGTGATAATCTCATTCCTCAAGTCTTTATAAAGAGTGCAAGCCAGAAGGGCATGCGCCACCGATTCGGTACTGTCATCTCCACAGGGACATGTGTGTGTTAGGTAGTTTGGACAACATCTAATTTTTCCCCCTATAATTTTTATTAAACTTCCTGTTTTACAATTTAAAATATTCATTTAGATAAAGGTAAAGGAACCCCTGACCATTAGGTCCAGTGTGGTCAACTCTGGGGTTGCGGTGCTCATCTCGCTTTACTGGCCATGTGGCCAACATGACTAAGCCGCTTCTGGCAAACCAGAGCAATACACAGAAACGCCATTTACCTTCCCGCTGGAGTGGTACCTATTTATCTACTTGCACTTTGATGTGCTTTCGAACTGCTAGGTTGGCAGGAGCAGGGACCGAGCAACGGGAGCTCACCCCATCGCGGGGATTCGAACCGCCAACCTTCTGATCGGCAAGCCCTAGGCTCTGTGGTTTAACCCACAGCACCACCCACACCACCGACAACCTTAAAATATCAGTGACTTCCCTTCTTCTCTTTCCATGGTTTGTTTTGCATAAAACAAATCCCTGCATGTTTTACATGAACTAAACCATTGTGTTCCATTATTACACACATCAAAACTTATTTACACTGTTGAATTTATCTTAATGCTGCCAGCATTTTCAGCTGTACACAGTTTCCCACCATATATCCAATAAACATTTTCCAATCTTCTCCAAACATACGTACTTCATGTTTTCTTATTCTATATGTTAGGTTTTGCAAAGCTGCTCATATTCCATCAGTTTAAGTTTCCATTCTTCTTTAGTTGGGACTTTGCTCATTTTCCGTCTGGGGGCTAACAAAACACGGGCCGCAGTAGTGGCATACATAAATAAATATGTAGTGGCATACATAGAAAAGGAAAATGTCTAATCTTTTCTCTCCTCCCAATCTTGCCCCCAGAATTATCCGATCAGAGTGCAGTTAGGTGCAGCTAAGAAAGGACAAGGGACACGGATGGCGCTGTGGGTTAAACCACAGAGCCTAGGACTTGCCGATCAGAAGGTCGGCGGTTTGAATCCCCACGACGGGGTGAGGTCCCGTTGCTCGGTCCCTGCTCCTGCCAACCTAGCAGTTCGAAAGCATGTCAAAGTACAAGTACAGTGGTACCTTGGGTTACATACGCTTCAGGTTACAGACTCTGCTAACCCAGACATAGTGCTTCAGGTTAAGAACTTTGCTTCAGGATGAGAACAGAAATTGTGCTCCAGCGGCGCAGCAGCAGTGGGAGACCCCATTAGCTAAAGTGGTGCTTCAGGTTAAGAACAGTTTCAGGTTAAGTACAGACCTCCGGAACGAATTAAGTACTTAACCTGAGGTACCACTATAGATAAATAGGTACCGCTCTGGTGGGAAGGTAAACGGTGTTTCCGTGCGCTGCTCTGGTTCGCCAGAAGCGGCTTAGTCCTGCTGGCCACATGACCCGGAAGCTGTATGCCGGCTCCCTCGGCCAATAAAGCGAGATGAGCGCCGCAACCCCAGAGTCGGCCACGACTGGACCTAATGGTCAGGGGTCCCTTTACCTTTAAGAAAGGACAAAGGGTGGCAGCGTCCGATGAAACAAAGTCAGCCCCGGCCATGAGGGATGATGGTAGCTCTTTCACTGCAGCAGGATTTGGGGTGCCCCCTGGGCGTTCCCCCATCCCTGACTCACAAGGCAGTTTATACAATGAACACAGCCAAACAATGTCAGGCAAAACCCGCAGGGGTCAAAAACTCACCGTTCAAACTTGCAGGATGGTAGCCGACTTCAGCAGTTTTAGTGTGACTCACATTGGCGATTAATATACACAGAACAATAATTATACATACTTTATCAACCTTCTGAGAAAAATACAAAACGTTAAACAGAGCCACAAAGACTTGCGAACTACCCAGCCTAAAATGAACTTATAATGTCTGGTTTCAATAGATTTTTCAAATGCTTAACTCAGTCTTTTAGGTAAGTTCATGAAGATACCAACAAAAGGTAAGTTCGGTGATATTCACAATACCGAGAGATGCTAGTAGAATTGTAAGGTAAAGGGACCCCTGACCATTAGGTCCAGTCGTGACCGACTCTGGGGTTGCGGCGCTCATCTCGCTTTACAGGCCAAGGGAGCCGGCGTACAGCTTTCGGGTCATGTGGCCAGCAGGACTAAGCCGCTTCTGGCGAACCAGAGCAGCGCACGGAAACGCCGTTTCCCTTCCCGCTTATCTACTTGCATTTTGACACGCTTTCGAACTGCTAGGTTGGCAGGAGCAGGGACCGAGCAACGGGAGCTCACCCCGTTGAGGGGATTCGAACCGCCAACCTTCTGATCAGCAAGTCCTAGGCTGTGTGGTTTAACCCACAGCGCCACCCACGTCCCAGTAGAATTGTAGATAGATGTTAATAAAGTTGTAGACGATGAAGTTGTAGGCGACAGGGTGCCGGTGTTTTGCACCAGTTTCACCCTGGCAGTCCAAATAATCAAGAGGCCGCTGTTCGCCCCCAATTGGGTCCTTTAACTGGGGTTTGCATGTAGCACACTCCCAAGATAGTTTTCCCGGCTTCTTCAGTGGTGTAATCTCAAAGTCTTGATATGTATATTGATATTCAGTCTTATAGAGAATGTTCTTTCTTGGCTTAAGCTTAAGAGACAAAGTGCAGAAATGCATCATACAGTGGTACCTCGGGTTAAGTACTTAATTCATTCCGGAGGTCCGTCCTTAACCTGAAACTGTTCTTAACCTGAAGCACCACTTTAGCTCATGGGGCCTCCTGCTGCTGCTGCACCGCCAGAGCAACATTTCTGTTCTCATCCTGAAGCAAAGTTCTTAACCTGAAGCACTATTTCTGGGTTAGCGGAGTCTGTAACCTGAAGCGTGCATGTAACCCGAGGTACCACTGTACTAGGGAAAACCGCTTTGCAGCAATGGCTGTTTTAGGCCAAATTGCATCCAACGTGTGTGGATTGGAGAAAAATTCGCCAGAGGGTTTTCACGAGGGCTTTGAATAAATATTTGCAAACCGGTGAGGAAATGCGTTGGAATGAACTTCAGGCTGGGGAAATGGTTAACTGAGGGAAGAAGGCAAAGCAGACAGAATCCCTAATCCCTAATCGAGGGTGGAGAGTGCTGCTTTCGCACTCGGGTCCTGCTGGGTGGGGGGTCCTATTGGGGCATAGAATCATAGAGTTGGAAGGAATCTCAGCTAAAGCATCCATGACAGATGGCCGTCCAACCTCTGCTTAAAAACCTCCAAGCAAGGAGAGTCTGCCGCATTCTGAGGGAGACCGTTCCACGGCCGGACAGCTCTAAATGTCAGAAAGTTCTTCCTGATGTTGAGTCAGAATCTCCTTCCTTGCCATTTGAAGCCATGGGTTCGAATCCTGCCATCCAGAGCAGGAGGAAACAAGCGTGCTCCCTCCTGCGTGTGACAGCCCTTCAGATATTTGAAGATGGCTCTCTCCTCTCAGTCTCCTCTTTCCCAGGCTAAACATACCCAGATCCTTCAACCGTTCCTCATATGGCTTGGTTTCCAGACCCATCACCATCTGGGCTGCTCTCCTCTGCCCACCTTCCAACTTCTCAATATCCTCCTTAAACTGAGGTGCCCAGAACTGGACTGAGGCCTGAGGCAGGACTATAAATCAGTAACTCGATAAAAGGAAAAATGAGGCCAACAAAAACCAAGGCACATGTAGGCTTCAGATCTTAAAAGGTCCACAGCCATTGGCTGTGGTTTGACCAAGGCAAAAGAACAGCCCTTAAGATATTTGAAGATGGCTCTCATATCTCCTCTCAGTCTCCTTTTTTTCCAGGCTAAACGTACCCAGCTCCTTCAACCGTTCCTCATATGATCTGGTTTCCAGACCCTTGATCATCTCAGTCACCCTCCTCTGCACACCTTCCAGCTTGTCAACATCTTTCTTAAATTGTGCTGCCCAGAATTGGACGCAAGACTCCAGGTGTGGTCTGACCAAGGCAGAATAGAGCGTCACTATGACATCCCTTCATCTTCATGGATGGGGACTAATGGATTGAGGTTGAATCCTGACAAGACAGAAGTACTGTTTTTGGGGGACAGGGGGCAGGCGGGTGTGGAGGACTCCCTGGTCCTGAATGGGGCAACTGTGCCCCTGAAGGACCAGGTGAGCAGCCTGGGAGTCACTTTGGATTCACAGCTGTCCATGGAAGCGCAGGTCAATTCTGTGTCCAGGGCAGCTGTCTACCAGCTCCACCTGGTACGCAGGCTGAGACCCTACCTGCCCGCGGACTGCCTCGCCAGAGTGGTGCATGCTCTGGTTATCTCCCGCTTGGACTACTGCAATGCGCTCTACGTGGGGCTACCTTTGAAGGTGACCCAGAAACTACAACTAATCCAGAATGCGGCAGCTAGACTAGTGACTGGGAGCAGCCGCCGAGACCACATAACACCAGTCTTGAAAGACCTGCATTAGCTCCCAGTACATTTCTGAGCACAATTCAAAGTGTTGGTGCTGACCTTGAAAGCCCTCAACGGCCTCTGTCCAGTATACTTGAAGGAGCGTCTCCACCCCCATCGTTCTGCCCGGATGCTGAGGTCCAGCGCCGAGGTCCTTCTGGCGGTTCCCTCATTGCGAGAAGCAAAGCTACAGGGAACCAGGCAGAGGGCCTTCTCGGTAGTGGCACCCGCCCTGTGGAACACCCTCCCATCAGATGTCAGAGATAAACAACTACCTGACATTCAGAAGACAGCCCTGTTCAGGGAAGTTTTTAATGTGTGACATCTTAGTGTATTTTTGGTCTTTGTGGAAGCCACCCAGAGCGGCTAGGGAAACCCAGCCAGATGGACAGGGTACAAATAAATTATTATTATTATTATTATTATTATTATTATTATTATTATGTTGACGTATCTTGGTGTGAGACAAAGTCCCTGGACTGGAGGGGGCTGCTTCAGTGCTCACCTGTTCACACATACACCCACCCTTTTCCACTCAGGTGTGGCTGCTGGGCGTCAGATTCTGGTAAGGAGCCCAGCCGACTCCCCTTGCCTCAATCCTGGCCCTATTCCCCTGTGTGACAGCAGATTCTGGAAGCGAGTGGGTTAACAAGCCATGTGCAGACAAAAGACAAAAGGGCCCATTCAGTCCATGCAGCTGCCCAAAGTTGGCCCAGCCGCTGCATCCATCAGAGGCAAACAGATTCTGATCTCAGCTAGAATAAACTCGCCGGAGGGACGAAGGCACAGCCCTGAGCAGGCAGCGGCAGAAGGGAGAGGGTGGGCTTTCGTCGTACCAGCAAGCAGCTTGAAACGAAGGGTTGGAGGAAATTGTGGACACAAGATGGTGGGATTTCAGAGCTTGGGGGTCCCTTAGCCCAAAATCTCCGCTGAATGCAGAAACCTGGCAGCGGGGTGAACTAAGCAACCCTCTTGGTCTCTTCCAACTCTGCAATTTTTTGCTTCTATGATTAAGGCAGGGGTAGGGAAGCGGGTGGCGCTGTGGGTTAAACCACTGAGCCTCTTGGGCTTGCGGATCAGAAGGCCGGCGGTTCGAATCCCCGCAATGACGGGGTGAGCTCCCGTTGCTCGGTCCCTGCTCCTGCCAACCTAGCAGTTCGAAAGCACGTCAAAGTGCAAGTAGATAAATAGGTACCGCTCTGGCAGGAAGGTAAACGGCGTTTCCGTGCGCTGCTCTGGTTCGCCAGAAGCGGCTTAGTCATGCTGGCCACATGACCCGGAAGCTGTACGTCGGCTCCCTCAGCCAATAAAACAAGATTAGCGCCGCAACCCCAGAGTCATCTGCAACTGGACCTAATGGTCCGGAGTCCCTTTACCTTTACCTTTAAAAAAAACAAACGTAATGGCGTCCACCATATTCTAAATATTATTTTTTGTTGTACGAGGGTTTGGGCCTCTTTCCTACGGTTTCCTCTTTTCTCCATAGCCACAGGTTTCAGGTCATTACGAAGTTTCTGTGTCCACTTTTGGGTCACGTTTTAGCTCTGTGCCTTTTAGATTTCAACATAGTCTTTCCCAACCAGATGATGCAACCAAAACCACACAGCCGTTGGGTGGCATTTCTTGTTCCCTCCCTTCCTCTTCAACTTCCCAGAGGTGGAGAACCTTTCACGGACCGGAGACCCCCTTGCGCCAATCCCTTGCTCCCACGATAAGGCAAAAGTCGAACAGATCCACTGTGGAAGGGATAGTTTGTGGGCAAAAGCGACTGAGCTGCAGGTAAGCGTCCCTCAAGCTTTCTTTCCCTGTCCTTCATCCTGAAGCAAAGTCCCCAGGATCATCTTAGCTTCCGATAATCTGAATTGTGGAGCGTTCAGAAAGGGGAGAGCCGTGTCAAAGCGAAGCTGCGAATGTGGGAAGAGGGAGGAACGACAACTACAGTGGTGCCTCAGGTTACATACACTTCAGGTTACATATGCTTCAGGTTACAGACTCCGCTAGCCCAGAAATAGTACCTCGGGTTAAGAACTTTGCTTCAGGATGAGAACAGAAATCATGCTCTGGCGGCGTAGTGGCAGCAGGAGGCCCCATTAGCTAAAGTGGTGCTTCAGGTTAAGAACAGTTTCAGGTTAAGAACGGACCTCCGGAACGAATTAAGTACTTAACCTGAGGTACCACTGTATGTGCAATAGATTTGAAGGGTCTTGAGATATTCTGCCTTTCCTCGGCTGCAAAATGCAGTACAGTGGTACCTCGGGTTAAGAACTTAATTCGTTCCAGAGGTCCGTTCTTAACCTGAAACTGTTCTTAACCTGAGGTACCACTTTAGCTAATGGGGCCTCCCGCTGCTGCCGCCGCGCAATTTCTGTTCTCATCCTGAAGCAAAGTTCTTAACCCGAGGTACTATTTCTGGGTTAGCGGAGTCTGTAACCTGAAGCGTCTGTAACCTGAAGCGTCTGTAACCCAAGGTACCACTGTACTTCATGTTGTTTTCCCAAGTTTCTGGTTTTTAAGGTTCTCCAAGGTGCGGGTGTACGAGTGTCTTTCCCAACCTGGTGCACACCGGATGTTTTAGATTGCAGTGGGGCATGTTGTAGTTGTAGTAGGACTGAACCCCCTGGGCCAGAGTTTCCCAAACTTGGGTCCCCCCAGATGTTTTTAGACTACAACTCCCATCATCCCTAGCTAGCAGGTCAGGGATGATGGGCATTGTAGTCCAACAGAGACCTAATTGGACTGGAGACCTAAGCTTAGGAACCACTGCTCAGACTGTACGTGTGAGGTTCCTTCAGCCAGTCCCACTCATCATGCCTCCCAGATCGAGCACAACTGCAGACATTCTTTTAATACAGTGGTACCTCGGGTTACAGGCACGCGGGTGGCGCTGTGGGTTAAACCACAGAGCCTAGGGCTTGCCAATCAGAAGGTTGGTGGTTCAAATCCCCGCAATGGGGTGAGTTCCCGTTGCTCGGTTCCTGCTCCTGCCAACCTAGCAGTTCGAAAGCACATCAAAGTGCAAGTAGATAAATAGGTACCACTCTGGCGGGAAGGTAAACGGCGTTTCCGTGCACTCCGCTGGTTCGCCAGAAGCAGCTTTGTCATGCTGGCCACATGACCCGGAAGCTGTACGCCGGCTCCCTCGGCCAATAAAGCGAGATGAGCGCTGCAACCCCAGAGTCGGCCACGACTGGACCTAATAGTCAGGGGTCCCTTTACTTTTACCTTACCTTGGGTTACAGCAGCTTCACGTTACAGACTCCACTAACCCAGAAATAGTACCTCGGGTTAAGAACTTTGCTTCAGGATGAGGACAGAAATCGCGTGGCGGCGGCAGGAGGCCCCATTAGCTAAAGTGGTACCTCAGGTTAAGAACGGTTTCAGGTTAAGAACGAACCTCCAGAACGAATTAAGTTCTTAACCCGAGGTACCACTGAGCTGAGTCCTAATCCTGAATACTGAGATCTTCTACTGAGTCAACCATTGGGTCTCTCTACCCCAGTATTGTCTACCCTGACAGACTCTCCTATTTCCCCAGCCCTGCCTGGGATTGAACCTGCAACCTTCTTCCTGCATTGCTGGGGGCTGGACTAGATGACCACTGAGGGACCCCTTCCAACTCTGCCGTTCTAGGATTCTAGGATTCATGCAAGGCATGCGATCTACCCCTGAGCCAATCAATAGAAATTGGCGGACAAGGTTTCCAAAGGTTATTGGCCCTCCGTACAAGCTCCTGCCATCCCCGCCCACTCGCCTCTGGTCAACAAAGACAGAATAAATTAAGAGAAAACTAGAGATATGATGCAAAAGCACTCAGCTGGCACAAGTCCTCCGAGCCGGAGAATTTGCAATCGCCTGGCCACAGAACGTTGCAGAATTGCACAAGTGGGAGGGAGCAGCGGCGGAGAAGGAGGAAGGGCCTTTTTTAGAAAGAAGAAGAGGGAAGAAGTTCATTTGCCAGCCAGCCAGCCATTCCCTTCTCTAGAGAGCTCCATTCCATCCTCACACACACCCTGTGCCACATTCTGTTCCCGCACCCACAATCCAGTATTCTGTGGTCACTACTACTACGATCGCCGTGACTTGTGGCCAATGCAAATATCACGGGATATATCCTGGGAACTGTAGCTTACCCCTTGAAGAACTACAATTCCCAGCACCCTTAACAAATGACACCCAAACAGTCCTTTTTTGGGGGGGAGCCATGTGTTTTAAATGTACAATGTGGACAGGGGTCAGCAAACTTTTTCAGCAGGGGGCCGGTCCACTGTCCCTCAGACCTTGTGGGGGGCCGGACTATATTTTGAAAGGGGAACAAAATGAACGGATTCCTATGCCCCACAAATAACCCAGAGATGCATTTTAAATAAAAGGACACATTCTACTCATGTAAAAACACGCTGATTCCCAGATTGTCCGCGGGCTGGATTTGGAAGGCAATTGGGCCGGATCTGGCCCCTGGGCCTTAAGTTTGCCTACCCATAATGTGGATGTTGCTGTCTGTCTTGATATGTTTATCATCCTAGAATTGCAGAGATGGGCGGAACCGTCGGGGTCCAACCTTCTGCAATGCAGGAATCTTTTGCCCAACACAGGGCTCAAACCCACGAGTAAGAGCTGTTTGACAGTGGAATTTGCTGCCAAGGAGTGTGGTGGAGTCTCCTTCTTTGGAGGTCTTTAAGCAGAGGCTTGACAACCATATGTCAGGAGTGCTCTGATGGTGTTTCCTGCTTGGCAGGGGGTTGGACTCGATGGCCCTTGTGGTCTCTTCCAACTCTATGATTCTATGATTCTATGATTCTATGAGCCTGAGATTAAGAGTCTCATCCACTTTACCAGGAGCTAGCTCTGCCCCAATGATAAGTTTTGCTTTCTCAAGCTGGGCAGGAGACCATGCAGGTATTTACAGGGATGCAAATGAATGAATGGAATCTTTATTGCTAAAAGCTATAAGCAGTCACAGGGACGCGGGTGGCGCTGTGGGTTAAACCACATAGCCTAGGGCTTGCTGATCAGAAGGTCGGCGGTTTGAATCCCCGTGACAGGGTGAGCTCCCATCGCTCGGTCCCTGCTCCTGCCAACCTAGCAGTTCGAAAGCACCTCAAAGTGCAAGTAGATAAATAGGTACCGCTCTGGCGGGAAGGTAAACGGCGTTTCCGTGCGCTGCTCTGGTTCGCCAGAAGCAGCTTAGTCCTGCTGGCCACATGACTCTGAAGCTGTACGCCGGCTCCCTCGGCCAGTAAAGCGAGATGAGCGCCGCAACCCCAGAGCCAGTCACGACTGGACCTAATGGACCTTTAAATGAATGAATGGAATATTTATTGCTAAAAGCTATAAGCCGTCACAACTGGTCACAACGCATAGAATACAAATAATTGATTTAAAACTGAACAACAACCGCAAAGCAAACATACAAAAATGCAAAAATCACACCTGCATAAGCTCCACATCTCACACTCCCCCTTATGATACAGTGCTACCTTGGTTCTCAAACGCCTTGGTACTCAAACAACTTGGAACTCAAAGACTGCAAACCTGGAAGTAAGTGTGTGAACTTTTTTCCGAAAGCCGAACGTGCTCCGTTTTGAGTGTTACACTGAGATCTGTCTGTTTTTGCTATTTATTTTGTATTTTTGTTGTTTTTGTTACTGTGTGAAACCCAGTTCAGCTACTGATTGATGGATTGTGTGACCGCAGTACATTGTTTATTGCTTTCATTTTATGGATCGGTGGTTTCGCTAGATAGAAAAACCCATGTTCAATTAGGGGTTGTTTTTAAAAGTCTGGAACGGATTAATCCGTTTTGCATTATTTTCTATGGAAAAGCGCGCCTTAAAAGTCTGGAACGGATTAAGTTTGAGAACCAAGGTACCACTATACTTGTCTTGGTGTGTAGCTCTCAACTTACTTGCAGCCAAGGCAAATTTTCAGGGATGCAACTAAACTCACTCTCTCTCTCCATCCATACAGAGTCGCAGGATGGATTCCTCAGTCCTGATCTGTATTGTTTGCGTTGTGTTATCCCTTCACTGCTGCCGCCTCCAGGCTCTCCAGTGCCCCCCTGTGACCACCCCAAGCAATATCACCGAGTTCTCCTGCACCTCCCCGTCCCTTAGCCATTTCCCAGCTGGCTTCCCTGAGCAGACGACCCTGATCTCCGTCGAGTTCACAAACATCTCCAGCATCGGTGAGGATGCGCTGCTGGGGTTGCCCAAGCTTCAGGAACTTCACCTATCTAACAACAGACTGGAGGACCTTCCCGGCGGCCTCTTCCGTGACCTCCCAGAATTGCACACCTTGGATCTCACAAGCAATCTCCTGGAAGATCTGCCTCCGTCAATATTTGAGAACGCCAGCTCATTGAATCACCTGTTTCTCAAGATGAACCAGTTGACCAAGTTGCGGCCACAGTGGTTCCACCCGTTAAGGCGGCTGGAGACCCTGGATCTCTCCAACAACCAGCTGAAGGACGTTCCCCCCTACTGCTTCAGCAAGCTGGAGAATTTGACAGCTCTGGACCTCTCCTCCAACTTCCTCCACCAGCTCTCTCCGCAGATCCTGGAGGGGATGCCTCTTCTGGAGAGGTTAGACCTAGGAGGCAACCATCTCCACTCCATCGCCGACAAGACCTTCCAGGAGGTCCCACGCCTGGGGTTCCTCTTCCTCCAAAACAACAACTTAACCCGTCTCCCACCAGGAATCTTCGAGCCTCTGAGGAATCTGGATACCCTGTTCATCTCCGACAACCAGATCGCTTCCTGGGACCCCGGGTTCTCAGGCCAGCTCACAAACCTCAGCCTTGACCTCGCCAGAAACCCATGGGCATGTGATTGCCTCATGAGCACCTTTGTGGACTGGGTGACGCGTCATTCTGCCATCCTGTACTCCAGGGAAGAAGTGGTTTGTGCCTCCCCCGAGAGCCTCAAAGGCCGGGTGGTGATGTCGCTCAAAGAGGCTGAATTTGGTGTTTGCTGAATCCTCAGTACATAACCAGGGTTTGCCCAGCCCTGTCCCTAAGGAGAATGTTGCAATGAAACTCCAAAATCATGTATTAGATCAGGGGTCAGCAAACTTTTGCAGCAGGGGGCCGGTCCACTGTCCCTCAGACCTTGTGGGGGGCCGGACTATATTGGGGGGGTATATGAATTCCTATGCCCCACAAATAACCCAAAGATGCATTTTAAATAAAAGCACACATTCTACTTATAGAAAAACACGCTGATTCCCGGACTGTCCACTGGCCGGATTTAGAAGGCGATTGGGCCCAGATCCGGCCACTGGGCCTTAGTTTGCCTACCCATGTATTACCGTATTTTTTGCTCTATAAGACTCACTTTTTCCCTCCTAAAAAGTAAGGGGAAATGTGTGTGCGTCTTATGGCGCGAATGCAGGCTGCGCAGCTATCCCAGAAGCCAGAACAGCAAGAGGGATTGCTGCTTTCACTGCGCAGCGATCCCTCTTGCTGTTCTGGCTTCTGAGATTCAGAATATTTTTTTTCTTGTTTCCCTCCTCCAAAAACTAGGTGCGTCTTGTGGTCTGGTGCGTCTTATAGAGCGAAAAATACAGTAGATTATTTGTCCCATGATTCAGCTATCTACTCAGGCAGAGAGAAGGGTCTATTCCCCCGCCATCTGCTGTGCTCTCTGATCTTTTTAAACTGAGAGATGCCAGAAACTGAACTCAAGACCTTGCACTGGCAACGCTGGAGTTCTGCCGCAGAGCTTTGCTACGGTTCCTCTCCCCAAATTGCTGCCAATGCCCTCATCCACCCTCCGCATTTAAAGCAGTACAGTCAAACCTCAGCTCCCAAATGCCTCCGTTTTGGAAAGTTTCGGCTCTCCCAACGCCGAAAACCAGGAAGTAAATGCTCTGGTTTCTGAACGTTTTTTGGAAGCCACAGCGGCAATTTGTTGTTGACAAAGGACAGCTGGGCATATAAAGGGCCCCATTACCTTCAGTAGCTTAAAAAGTAAAGGGACCCCTGACCATTAGGTCCAGTCGTGACCGACTCTGGGGTTGCGGCGCTCATCTCGCTTTATTGGCCGAGGGAGCCGGCGTACAGCTTCCGGGTCATGTGGCCAGCATGACTAAGCCACTTCTGGCGAACCAGAGCAGTGCACGGAAACGCTGTTTACCTTTCCGCCGGAGCGGTACCTATTTATCTACTTGCACTTTGACGTGCTTTTGAACTGCTAGGTTGGCAGGAGCAGGGACCGAGCAATGGGAGCTCACCCCGTCGCGGGGATTTGAACCGCTGACCTTCTGATCAGCAAGTCCTAGGCTCTGTGGTTTAACCCACAGCGCCACCCGCGCTTAGGGCCTCATAAAATCTAAATCTGGCCCTACCCAGGTGGCGTCGTAATGATGATGTGTACCGGAGTGTGAGAGGAATTTTGAGGTCTTAGATATATGGTAATGTTCGTAAGCGTACCAACCAAGCACGTACATAGATCAGCCCAGGAAGACCGACCTGGAACCATTTTGATTCCTAAACTGAGCAAATGTTTTCTCTGCAAGGTCAAAGTGGGAAACCTCCCCATTGTCTCTTTCCTCACAAATCCTGTCTCAAGGGCACATTTAAGATATGAATAGGGTGTGAGCCTGTGACCTGGCCCAGGAACTAAGTATTTATCACTACAAAAGACTGGCCAGGCTCCCCAGGCAATCCAATCAAGTAACCTGCCAGACAGGAGATAAACAACGACAGGAGAAAAACAACATTCAAATTTCTGTTTTAGACCGCCTTTTCTGTGATGTAGGTATGATGTATCTGGGGGTGGTCTTGATCTACAGGGTGGCAATTTCAAAAGTCTTTATAAGGCCTTGCGTGCCATTGTTCTGGGTCCTCCTCCTTCTCCTGCATGTGGGGGGAGCACCCTGTTGCAACAGTTCAATAAAGATCAGGCTTACTAGCTGCTTTGCTTCTCAATATTCTCTGGTTGGCCTCTGTTACTTTCTCCTACCAATAGGGAACCTACGTAAGGACTCTATATGGGCTCTTGGATACCCCATAAAGGGAAAAGGGCAATTTTTGTTTACAACAGCAGGGAGTGCCACATTTTAACATCACACAGGGCGCCATCAAAATTTGACATCTCCAAATCTGCCATTGCACCTCCCTCTATCTACTGAGACTCGAGGCAGCACCGTGTTTGAAAATTAGAGAACATTCACACAATTAGCCATTGCATGGCCTTCCCAAATACAGTGGTACCTCGGGTTAAGTACTTAATTCGTTCCGGAGGTCAGTTCTTAACCTGAAACTGTTCTTAACCTGAAGCACCACTTTAGCTAATGGGGCCTCCCGCCGCCAGAGCACGATTTCTGTTCTCATCCTGAAGCAAAGTTCGTAACCCGAGGTACTATTTCTGGGTTAGCGGAGTCTGTAACCTGAAGCGTATGTAACCCAAGGTACCACTGTACATGCAACCAGCTTTCCAACATCCTTTTGGCAGTCAGCAGCTAGGTTTGCAATTAGAGGGAGCAAGAGTAATGATATATTTATTTGCCTCTTCGGTTAGTGTGGTTTCCCCTCCTTTTCTTTTCCTCTCCTTGTTCCCCCTCCCCATTAAAAAAGAAAAAGGGAAAGAAAGGAATGCTGTTAATTGGGAAGAAAATGCGCCATCTTATCCACGAATATCTCTCGCCCGGAAATTTATTGCAGAGTTGCGCTCCCGTGGAAGTTTTAAATTAAACCCAATTGCTTAAAGGCGCTGGGCAATTTGCTGTGATTTAGCTGTGCAATAAAACCCAAGCGCCAAAGCGTATTCGCCAACCCAAAGGAGGCTGGGTGCTTTGTCCTTTGTCGGTCTCGTCTTTGGGCCCCCCCTTCCTTAAATAAGAATAAACAAAGCTGTTTGCGCACACAGGAAAGAATAAAATTAAGAATCAGACCTGGGCGAGGAATCCTCTTCAGCCCGAGGGCCGCATTCGCTTGCGATGAACCTTCTGGGGGCCGGATGCAAGTGTCGGGGTGGGGCCAAGGGCAAAATTGGGTGGAATTCTTATGCTTATATGCACATCTGTGGCTTGAAACACTGCAAGGTCGTCTCAAGCTGCCTTGTTATGTAGAGAGTGTGGGATGTGATACACAAGTAGCAGTCAAGTACGACATTCCTTGTTTTCCTAGAGTGGACATGCAGGGGAGTGTTTGGTCCAGCCAGTCAAGAACTTCCTGTTTCCTCCTGGCTGGGACATACCGTATTTTTTGCTCTATAAGACACACCAGACCACAAGACGCACCTAGTTTTTGGAGGAGGAAAACAGAACTGCGCAGTGAAAGCAGCAACCCCTCTTGCTGTTCTGGCTTCTGGGATAGCTGTGCAGCCTGCATTCGCTCCATAAGACGCACACACATTTCCCCTTACTTTTTAGGAGGGAAAAAGTGAGTCTTACGGTACTTCCTTTTGCAGGTGACCAGAGATGGGCGTGACCTTACCTGTCCAGGTAACAAAAGGGACAGGGCATGAAGCACCCCCTCTCTTTGACTTTCTCTGTCATTGGAGCACCAGCTTTCAGCTAGAAATGCTCTGTTGGCTCTCAGCCAACAGAGGACACTGGGACTGTCTCCATATGGGATAGGTCAGGGGTCAGCAAATAGCAGGGGGCCGGTCCACTGTCCCTCAGAGCTTGTGGGGGGCCAGACTATATTTTGGAAGAAAATAAATGAACCAATTCCTATGCCCCACAAACAACCCAGAGATGCATTTTAAATAAAAGGACACATTCTACTCATGTAAAAACACGCTGATTCCTGGACTGTGCCCGGGCTGGATTGAGAAGACGATTGGGCCGCATCCGGCCCACGGGGCTTAGGTTGCCTACCCCTGCATTGGACACATCAAGGGCGGAGTGCAGGAAACCAATTTTTGGATAAAAAGTATTAAATTTGTCTTGATTTGTGGCTGGTTGGGTAAAATTGGGGGGGGGTCAATAAAAACCTTCCTATATTCCTATTTAAATAAGTTCTTTATTTAGAACCATGAGGTTTGGAATCTTAATTTTTGTTTAGGGGGATGGACCACAGCTCAGTGTTAGAGCAGTAAACGTAAAGGACTCCTGGACGGTTAAGTCCAGTCAAAGGCGACTGTGGGGTTGTGGCGCTCATCTCGCTTTTCAGCCAGCGTTTGTCCACGGACAGCTTTCCGGGTCATGTGGCCAGCGGAACTAAACCGCTTCTGGTGCAACGGGACACCGTGACGGAAACCAGAGCGCATGGAAATGCCATTTACCTTCCCGCCGGAGCGGTACCTATTTATCTACGTGCGCTGGTGTGCTTTCAAACTGCTAGGTTGGCAGGAGCTGGGACAGACGGGGCTTACTTCTGAGTAAACTTGGATAGTATCGCACTGTGCGTTAGCGATCATTTTGAGGAAACCACCCAAGAACCAGTCTTGCCTTTCATCCTATCAGATATTAATATTAAAGATATTGGGCTGTAGCCAAATAAAGCCTACTCAGGGCACTTAATGAAATTAATGGATCTTAGTTAATTGTGTCCTTTACGGCTCTGCCTCCAGGAGGACTAACATTGGGTAGGAGCCATGCAGACAAATTCTTTTCTGTTATAAAGTTGCAATAGTGTGCATTGTTGAAAATTGAGATTAATTCTGAAATAATGTAGGGAAATGGATTTAATGATTTTGAGCAATGTTTGTATCAGCATCTTTTGCATAGTAAAACAAATTGGAAGCATTATTAAAGGCAAAACAGGTCCAGTTTGTTGTCGTTTTTTAAAAAAAGTATTATTTTATTTATTTACACAGCAGCATCCTACACAGGTCTCTTTGGAAACTGGGCCCTATAAATTCAATGGTGATTGCTCCCAGATAAGTGGGCACAAGGGTAAAGAATTGGGGGTGTACCCAGCTAAATCCTACTCAGAGTAAACCCATTGGAATTGATAGATCAAAGTGAGCCAGGCCCGTTCATTTCAACAGGCCAATTCTGAGTAGGGCTTCAGTGCATTAGAATGGAAGCGAAATATCAAAAACAATGCAGAAAATAGCGTACAGTAATTGTGTGTGTAACATTCACAAGACCAAAGCACACATCATTCATGTTTCGCCTGCATTTCTGTTCCTAACGTCTGGCGATGCTGCCCCTTGCGGCAGCTTCCGTTTCCAAGAGAATTCCCCACCTTGCACCTGAAGGTATGTTGTGTCAGAGTTCTGTTTCTTCCAAAACAACTCCCTTTTGTCCAAAATGGGACTCTGTACCCTCCTGCAGATGGTGACAGCAGCCACGAAATTAAAAGACGCCTGCTTCTCGGGAGAAAAGCGATGACAAACCTAGACAGCATCTTAAAAAGCAGAGACATCACCTTGCCAACAAAGGTCCGTATAGTTAAAGCTATGGTTTTCCCAGTAGTGATGTATGGAAATGAGAGCTGGACCATAAAGAAGGCTGATCGCCAAAGAATGGATGCTTTTGAATTATGGTGCTGGAGGAGACTCTTGAGAGTCCCATGGACTGCAAGAAGATCAAACCTGTCCATTCTGAAGGAAATCAGCCCTGAGTGCTCACTGGAAGGACAGATCCTGAAGCTGAGGCTCCTAGACTTTAGCCACCTCCTGAGAAGAGAAGACTCCCTGGAAAAGACCCTGATGCTGGGAAAGATGGAGGGCACAAGGAGAAGGGGACGACAGAGGACGAGATGGTGGGACAGTGTTCTCGAAGCTACCAGCATGAGTTTGGCCAAGCTGCGGGAGGCAGTGGAAGACAGGAGTGCCTGGCATGCTCTGGTCCAGGGGGTCACGAAGAGTCGGACACGACTAAACAACAACAACGCCCTCCTTGCGGAGAGAGCACCAGCAGAACAGACGCAGAGGGGTTGCCATGGTAACTCGGGCCAGCAACACAAATGGAAACTGATGGTTCAAAGCATCGCCCTACGGTTGCCATAGTCACCACTCCCAGGCTGAATCCATTTGGACCAGAAGAGCAGGGAACTCTTCCAGGTTTCAAATCAGTATTTGCTGGTGGGGCGGTGTGGGTAGGTGGGGAGTTCATCCTGCGAAGAACCCACAGAGTCATGGTCTTGCACCCATCATGACCTCTAGTTCATCAGCGTACCCCCCTCCCCCTGTTTGTTTCTCACAGCAGCCCTGGGGGGAATCAACTGGGTCGAAGTCATTCGGCGACACAACATCATGTCTGAATAAGTAATGAGTGGCAGACCTAATAATAATAATAATAATAATAATAATAATAATAATTTATTTATACCCCCATCCATCTGGCTGGGTTTCCCCAGCCACTTCGGGCGGATCCCAACAGAATATTAAAAACACAGTAAAACATCAAACATTAAAAGCTTCCCTAAAGAGGGCTGCCTTCAGATGTCTTCTAAAAGTCAGATAGTTGCTTATTTCCTCAACATCTGATGGGAGGGCATTCCACAGGTCAGGCGCCACCACCGAGAAGGTTCCCTGGTTCCCTGTAACCTCACTTCTCGCAGGGAGGGAGCCGCCAGAAGACCCTCGGAGCGGGACCCCTCAAATACAAGGTTATTTTGAACCTTCGGACCTCCTTCGCTCCCTCCACGGATTCCATACTTAAATTTAAGTTTGCTGCATCTTTTTACCATTTTCTATCTATTAATTGGGGATGCGGGTGGTGCTGTGGTCTAAACCACTGAGCCTCTCAGGCTTGTTGATCAGGAAGTCGGCAGTTCGAATCCCTGTGACAGAGTGAGCTCCCGTTGTTCGGGCCCTGCTCCTGCCAACCTAGCAGTTTGAAAGCACACCAGCGCAAGTAGATAAATAGGTACTGCTCCGGTGGGAAGGTAAACGGTGTTTCTGTCCGCTGCTCTGGTTTTGGTGTTCTGTTGTGCCAGAAGCGGCTTAGACATGCTGGCCACATGACCCAGAAAAACTGTCTGCTGAGCTGACAAACGCCAGCTCTCTTCGCCTGTAAAGCAAGATGAGCGCCGCAACCCCAGAGTCGCTCGCAACTGGACTTCAGTGTCAGGGGTCCTTTACCTTTACCTTTTTATCCAGGTATCTAGAATGTTGACATTAATTTGCTTCAACTTGCTTTTAAGGCTTATTGTTGATTTCAATTATTTTTGAATATTTTAAGTAGGTTGGTTTGTTTTTAAACTGCTTGGGATGTTGTTGTTTTAAGCGACATTTTTATTACTTTGTTCTTTTCGCAAACACCTTTGAGGTTTGATCACAATCAAGCAGGACATAGGTTTGTACTGTAAAATAAACAGATACAGTGCTACCTCGGGTTAAGAACTTAATTCGTTCCAGAGGTCCGTTCTTAAGCTGAAACTGTTCTTAACCTGAAGCACCACTTTAGCTAATGGGGCCTCCCGCTGCTCCCGCACTGCCGGAGCACGATTTCTGTTCTCATCCTGAAGCAAAGTTCTTAACCCGAGGTCTGGGTTAGTGGAGTCTGTAACCTGAAGCGTCAGTAACCTGAAGCATATGTAACCCGAGGTACCACTGTACTTTAATTCAAGTTCGGTGTCTCATTAGACCCTACGACCCTTAACGAAGTGGGACCACATAAAAGCGATCTGCAATTTACCTGGAAAGGAAACCACATGCAGAGAGGGCTCTGGAGGTTTTGCCTTCTAATCTGAAATGTGACCAGTGACTCTTCGTTAAAAAAAAAACACAAATGAAAATAAAACCACTATACTAATTCCAGCGCCAGATACAGAAGCAGAAAACATTCAGACTAACCACTGGTGACAATACATTCAGTGGCGTAGCGTGGGGGGTGCAGGGGGGCCTGGCCGCACCAGGCGCAACACCTGGGGGTTAGGGTTAGGGGGCGCAAATCCACGGGTTAGGGGGCGCAAATTACTTGCCTTGTCCCGGGTGCTGACAACCCACGCTACGCCACTGAATACATTAATACATGGGTAGGGAAACGCGCTGTGGGTTAAACCACAGAGCCTAGGACTTGCCGATCAGAAGGTTGGCGGTTCAAATCCCCGTGACGGGCTGAGCTCCCGTTGCTCGGTCCCTGCTCCTGCCAACCTAGCAGTTCAAAAGCACGTCAAAGTGCAAGTAGATAAATAGGTACCACCCTGGCAGGAAGGTAAACGGCGTTTCCGCGCACTGCTCTGGCTCACCAGAAGCGACTTAGTCATGCTGGCCACATGACCTGGAAGCTGTACGCCGGCTCCCTCGGCCAGTAAAGCGAGATGAGCGGCTTAGTCATGCTGACCACATAACCCGGAAGCTGTACGCTGGCTCCCTCGGCCAATAAAGTGAGATAAGCGCTGCAACCCCAGAGTCGGCCACGACTGGACCTAATGGTCAGGGGTCCCTTTACCTTTTGGCAAACTAAGGCCCAGGGGCTGAATCATTAATACATGGGTAGGCAAACTAAATCCGGCCCACAGATGGTCCAGGAATCAGCGTGTTTTTACATGAGTAGACTGTGTGCTTTTATTTAAAATGCATCTCTGGGTTATTTGTGGGGCATAGGAATTCGTTCATTATTTTTTCCAAAATATAGCCCGGCCCCCCACAAGGTCTGAGGGACAGCGGACCGGCCCCCTGCTGAAAAAGTTTGCGGACCCCTGCATTAATACCAGCTCCCTGCTCCTCCCACGTGCAAGAAGAAGCCCTTTTTAAGTCTATTATTGATTTCCTTTGTAACCAGTTCGCGACGCCACGTTCTGTTCCCCGCCGCGTTCCGCCGCTCCCCATTGGCTGGGGCTCGATTCCTCCCCTCGCCCGATTGGCTCCGACGCGCCGCAATGTAGCAAAGCCGGCGGGCCAACGTTCTGTCCCCGCCCACGCCGGTGAGTAGCTGAATCGAGTCACCTCCGCGTTTAGCTGCGTGCGGATCGTCGCTGGAAGACCTTCGTCGTTACTCCGGCTCCGGGGTAGTTGAAAGGTATGGTCGTGGTTTAATGGTTTCAAGGTGGCGATCGTATGCAACAGTAACGGGGTTTCTTGGGGGGAGGGGAGTAAAGGAAATTCCTGAGGTTAAGGGATCCCAGATTTGTTGGGGAACGATTTTAAAAACTGGGTAGGTGAGATTTCTTAATTTTAGCGGGCGATGCGTTGGGACTTGCTGATCTGCTGGTTCATACCGCGCGTTTAAAATACCCCAAGATTCTTACACTCCCTCAAACTCCCTCTTCCTCCAGCGCCCCCTCCTCAACTCACAGTCCTGTATAAAACTTTTTTTATACCTGCTTACCCGGCATGCCTAGGATTGTACTGTTAGGATCGTAAAAAAACAACAACCACAAACCTCCTGAAAAATTTGATTGTATAATACAGCATCTCCTTTAATTATGCATACATAAATTTGGCTAAATGTTTTGGGATTCGAAACTAGCAAATGAGAGAAAGATTCCAAAATGCAAATAGTATTGTTTTGTTTTGTTTTGTAATGCAACAGTAGGATCAAAATATGACTCGGAAATCCCCGTTTGGATATTTCTGGAATGCTTTTGTTTAAAAGTGGAGCAGGTTGGGGGCATTTCACCCCCCCTCCCCCTCCATCCTTCTAGGGTTTGCTTCCGGAGTGGGGTTCTTTTTTTAAAAAAAAGGAACTTCGACGTGTTGTGAGGATGTATTTGCATGTGAAAGTGTTTCTGTGTGTCTTCAACAAAAGGAGATCTTTGCTTCACTACAAAGCGATTCAGAGTTTCCCAAAAGAAGTGCGCACACACACACACACACACCCTAGCTGATAACAAAAGCACCCATGGGATTTAACTTCCAAGGCAAGGAAGTTCAGCACCGGCAAGTTAATGAGTACGGTAAATAACATCTTGGTGATCCTGGTGAGAACTTCTAGCTTTCTTAAGCAACTTGGACTTCCTAAGAGGGTGATTTGGTCCTGGTGTTCAGCTGCAGTCTTAACAGCCTTCTCTGCTCTCATTCAAGAGGTCGAGTGAAGGTACAGTGGTACCTCGGGTTACATACACTTCAGGTTACATACACTTCAGGTTACAGACTCCGCTAACCCAGAAATAGTACCTCGGGTTAAGAACTTTGCTTCAGGACGAGGACAGAAATCGTGCAGTGGCGGCAGCAGCGGGAGGCACCATTAGCTAAAGTGGTGCTTCAGGTTAAGAACAGTTTCAGGTTAAGAACGGACCTCCGGAATGAATTAAGTACTTAACCTGAGGTGCCACTGTATGTGCATTTAAGGAGAATTGGAAAGGCCCATGTGCTATTTAAAACACTTTTTTTCAAAGGGAGAGCAATTACTGCAAATCTTAACCTTGTGAAGTGTAGACACACTCCTTTCCTCCATACAGGCAAGCAGGTTTAGATCAGGGCTCAACAACTTTGGTCAGCCCTCATGCATGTTCACTTCATCAAATCTGGCCCTCTGGAAAAATTTTGGACACCCCTGCAAGGGTCTGATCCTATGCAGGCATTTAAGTGGGACTTACTCCTGTGAGAGGGACGCGGGTGGCGCTGTGGGTTAAACCACTGGGCCTCTTGGGCTTGCCGATCAGAAGGTTGCCAGTTCGAATCCCTGCAACGGGGTGAGCTCCCGTTGCTCAGTCCCTGCTCCTGCCAACCTAGCAGTTCGAAAGCACGTCAAAGTGCAAGTAGATAAATAGGTACCACTCCGGTGGGAAGGTAAATGGCATTTCCGTGCGCTGCTCTGGTTCGCCAGAAGCGGCTTAGTCCTGCTGGCCACATGACCCGGAAGCTGTACGCCGGCTCCCTTGGCCTGTAAAGCGAGATGAGCGCCGCAATCCCAGAGTCAGCCACGATTGGATTAACTGTCAGGGGTCCTTTGTTGTTGTTTAGTTGTTTAGTCATGTCCGACTCTTTGTGACCTCATGGACCAGAGCACGCCAGGCACTCCTGTCTTCCACTGCCTCCCGCAGTTTGGTCAAACTCATGCTGGTAGCTTCAAGAACACTGTCCCACCATCTCGTCCTCTGCTGTCTCCTTCTCCTTGTGCCCTCCATCTTTCCCAGCATCAGGGTCTTTTCCAGGGAGTCTTCTCTTCTCATGAGGTGGCCAAAGTACTGGAACCTCAGCTTCAGGATCTGTCCTTCCAGTGAGCACTCAGGGCTGATTTCCTTCAGAATGGAGAGGTTTGATCTTCTTGCAGTCCATGGGACTCTCAAGAGTCTTCTCCAGCACCAGAATTCAAAAGCAGGGGTCCTTTACCTTTTTACTCCTGTGAGTGCATACCTACTTTATTTATAGAGCTGTCCCATAGCAGGAGGACTCTAGGAAGCCAGGGTGAGAGAGTCAGGACTGGGACCTGGCAGGTCACGGTTCAAATCGTCCCTCGGTCATGAATCCCACTGGGCGACCTTGGAGCCAGTCGCTCTTGGCCTGCCTCACAGCGTTGTCGTGATTAACTGAGATGCAGATGAACCATGGGCTCCTTGGAAAGAAAGGCGGGAGATGAATGCAGCAAATAAAGCTATGGTTTTCCCAGTAGTGATGTATGGAAGTGAGAGCTGGACCATCAAGAAGGCTGATCGCCGAAGAACTGATGCTTTTGAATTCTGGTGCTGGAGGAGACTCTTGAGAGTCCCATGGACTGCAAGAAGATCAAACCTCTCCATTCCGAAGGAAATCAGCCCTGAGTGCTCACTGGAAGGACAGATCCTGAAGCTGAGGCTCCAAGACTTTGGCCACCTCATGAGAAGAGAAGACTCCCTGGAAAAGACCCTGATGTTGGGAAAGATGGAGGGTACAAGGAGAAGGGGATGACAGAGGACGAGATGGTTGGACATTGTTCTCGCAGCTACCAGCATGAATTTGACCAAACTGCGGGAGGCAGTGGAAGACAGGAGGGCCTGGGGTGCTCTGGTCCAGGGGGTCATGAAGAGGCGGACACGACTAAACAACTAAACAACAACACTTAAGGAAGCCGGAGGGGCCAGCCAGACGGTGATGTCAGTCATCAGCCTGGCAGGCAGAGATCACCTGGCACCAGGCAGATTTCTAACACTGACTTATAGTGAAGGTCAGTATAAGATAGGGCAGGGCTCAGCAAGGTTTATCTTGCCTGGGCTGGATTGGTCCCACGGAGATCCCTCCATGGCCTGGATCACGTGTGTGTGTGAGCTCGCACACCTGTGATTTTTGGCGCATGTGCAGATGCGGTTTTCAGCGTCTGCGCAGGCGCTGTTTTCGGCGCCACGTAAGCGAGTCCCTGCGCCACACTCTGCCGGTTTAGCATGGTGTATGAGGGGGCAACTCAGTTCAGGAGCGGCTCGTGGGCCAGTCAAACGACCTCCATGGGCCCCTTTCAACCCATGGGCCTTAGGTTGCTGACCCCTGAGATAGGGGAAGGAGTCGGTTGTTGAATGCATGGAGAAGGTCGCCCGGTTCAATCCTGGACATTTCCACGTCGGACTGGGAATGACCAGCCCTGGGGAGCTGCTGCCAATCCGAGCCAACACTACTGAGCAGGGTGGATTTGATTTAAATCAAATCACGATTGATATCACTAGTCAGGAAGGCTTGATTTAAATCACTAGTCAGTAAGACTTGCTTTAAATCTTTTTTATCTTTTTTTATTTAACAGAAAGACTTATTCTTGCTAGTATAATCTTAATACAGTGGTACCTCGGGTTACATACGCTTCAGGTTGCAGACTCCGCTAACCCAGAAATAGTGCTTCAGGTTAAGAACTTTGCTTCAGGATGAGAACAGAAATCGTGCTCCGATTCTGCGGCGGCAGCAGGAGGCCCCATTAGCAAAAGTGGTGCTTCAGGTTAAGAACAGTTTCAGGTTAAGAACGGACCTCCGGAACGAATTAAGTACTTAACCCGAGGTACCACTGTATTTACAACCAGATGAAGTTTTTCATTTTTGGAATAATAAATGTTCAGAGTGGTTACTGGTTATACTATTAGAAATACATAGACAGGCAATTATGAAATTATGGTTTATATTTGGACAACTTTTCTGCTGTAGTTGATTGGAAGGAGAAAAAGAAACATTTCCTTCGCAACAATTTAAACCATTTATTTAACTAAAACGGTAACATTGTAGCATATGTATCCATGTTTGTTAACTGATGTGGTTTAAACGATTTTTTTTTTAAAAAAAAAGATACTTAGACTGAGTTTTAGCACACATGAAAAACTTAAAGGCAAATCCTTATATCCTGATGAATAGCCTTTGGACTGTAGTGTAACTTAAGCAGAAAGCTATCTTTAGGAAGATTTCTCCTCCGAAAGCATTTTATTTTAAAAATCTGATTTAAATTTTTAAAATCCGATTTAATAAAATTTTTTAAATCCGATTTAATAAAAATTTTTAAATCCGATTTAATAAAATTTTTTAAATCCGATTTAATAAAATTTTAAAAATCCGATTTAATAAAATTTTTAAAATCCGATTTAATAAAATTTTAAAAATCTGATTTAATAAAATTTTAAAAATCTGATTTAATAAAATTTTAAAAATCTGATTTAATAAAACTTTAAAAATCCAATTTTTTTTTTTTTTTTAAAAATCATTGGTTTTTATCCACCCTGCCTGTGGCGGAAAGCAGCTTTGTATGTTGCAAGATGTTGCTAAGTGGGTGCAGGTGAAACACTTCCAGGCCTGCCTGCGGAGATTTCCAGCTCTCGGTGAATGTTGACACGGGAAGGAGGCAGTTGTGATGTGCATTGCACAAGCCTGCTCCACGCTTGCACGGCTGTTGCATGCACGTGCTCTGAGTCATCAAAGCCTGGCCTTTCCAGGCAGGAGGTTGTAAGCTGCAGGCCGTGTCCTCAAAATGAGTAAGTCCCTTCTCTGCCAGAGGCCAGGAGCCCACTAGGGCAAAGTTGACTCTCTGAACGGGATCTGAGCGCATTCGGCTGACATGCCCAGGCGTGGCTGTGCTTGATCACATGTGTCACCTCTGGCATCTGTAGCGCAGTGCTGGCACGCAGGCATTTTGTGCAGAACGGTCAAGTTTCTTTCCCTTTTTTTTAATAATTTCTATTGATTTTAACATATAAATTATAAAATGTACCACAAAACTTACCACTTATACAATCTTTTTAGACTTCCATCAGCACCTCTGATGATCCACCGTTTTAACCACTTCTTCTGCATTTCTTAACTTTATATTGCCTTTACAGCTCTTAACAAATCATCCTTCTCCATTTTTGCAATACTTCCAATAATACTCCTCACAAAACGTCTTGCAAACCTACAAACGTCGTCTGATCTTCACAAATACTTTCCAAATAGTCCGTAAATTTACTCCAGTCTTCCGTGAATTTCTGGTCCCGCCAGTTTCGAATTCTTCCTGTTAGTTTATCTAGTTCTGCATAGTCCATTAACTTCTTCCTCCATTCTTCAATCGTCGATAATTCTTCTTGCTTCCATTTTGGGGCCAATAATATTCTTGCTGCTGTTATTTCAGAATGGTCAAGTTTCAGTTCCCTGTATCTTCAAAGTCAGACTGGGGCTGCGTTGGTAGAGCACAGGACTCTTAATCTCAGGAAGGGGTCCCCGTCTAACAATTCCATGATTTTATGATTCTAATAATAACAATAATACTGCAGTCATACTTCTTGTTACGTTCGGTTCAGGTTACGTCTTTTCAGGTTGCGACCCGGAAGTAACAGAGCGGGTTACTTCCGGGTTTCGCCGCTTGCGCATGTGCAGACACTCAGAATGACGTCATGCGCAGAAGCGGCGAATCGCAACCTGCGCACTCGCAGACGGTGCTTGCGTTCTGCTCATGATGCGAACGGGGCTCCGGAACGGATCCCGTTCGCAACCAGGGGTACCACTGTAAGGTAAAGGTAAAGGGACCCCTGACCATTAGGTCCAGTTGTGGCCGACTCTGGGGTTGCGGCGCTCATCTCGCTTTACTGGCTGAGGGAGCCGGCGTACAGCTTCCGGGTCCTGTGGCCAGCATGACTAAGCCACTTCTGGCGAACTAGAGCAGCGCACGGAAATGCCGTTTACCTTCCCGCCGGAGCGGTACCTACTTATCTACTTGCGCTTTGATGTGCTTTTGAACTGCTAGGTTGGCAGGAGCAGGGACCGAGCAACGGGAGCTCACCCCGTCGCGGGAATTCGAACCGCCAACCTTCTGATCAGCAAGTCCTAGGCTCTGTGGTTTAACCCACAGCGATGATGATAATAATAATAATAATAATAATAATAATAATAATAATAATAATAATAATTTATTATTTAGACCCTGTCCACCTGTTTGGGTTTCCCCAGCCTCTCTGGGCAGCTCCCAACAGAATCTTGGGGCAGGTGATTAACAAACACACACACACCCTTGCAATTATAATAATATTATTTGTTGTTACCTGCATTTATAACCTCCTCCCGTTCTCAGCCACAAACACAAGGAGCTCAAGGTATTGTGTACAAGGTTCCCTTCCCTGTCCTCATTTAATCCTCATAACAGCCCTGCGAGGCAGGTTCCGCTGAGAGGCAGGGACTGGCCCCAGATCACACCCAGTGGGGTTCATGGTATACCCCCTCGCCCAGTAAACTCCCAAAGATGGGCTGTCACTCAGCTTCATTGCATATCCACGCATCCTGGTGTGTACGAGAGAGGGAGGAAAACAGAAAACAACAACAACAGTTTGTTATTTATACCTCGCCCATCTGGCTGGGTTTCCCCAGCCACTCTGAAAGATCAAACATTAAAAACTTCCCTAAACAGGGGTGCTTTCAGATGTCTTCTAAAAGTCAGATAGTTGTTTATTTGCTTGATATCTGATGGGAGGGCGTTCCACAGGGCGGGTGCCACCACCGAGAAGGCCCTCTGCCTGGTTCCCTGTAACCTCACTTCTCGCAGGGAGGGAACTGCAAGAAGACCCTTGGAGCTGGACCTCAGTGTCCGGGCTGGACGATGGGGGTGAAGACGCTCCTTCAGGTATACTGGGCCATTTAAGGCTTTAAAGGTCAGCACCAAAAGTTTGAATTGTGCTCGGAAACGTCCTGGGAGACAGTGTAGGTCTTTCAGGACCAGTTTTAAACGGTTCCGGCGGCCGCTCCCAGTCACCAGTCTAGCTGCCGCATTCTGGATTAGTTACAGTTTCCGGGTCACCTTCAAAGGTAGCCCCACATAGAGCGCATGGCAGTAGTCCAAGCGGGAGATAACCAGAGCATGCACCACTCTGGCGAGACAGTCTGTGGGCAGATGCAAAATCTCTTGCGATTCCAACAACACCTTTATTCTTCAAAGCGCCACAAAGTATGTTCCAAAGACTATAATGAAACTTAAACAGAAAACTATCTAAAAATCTGATAATTGCTATTTTCTTGGCATCTGACGGGAGGGTGTTTCACAGGTTGGCGCAACTACTGAAAAGGCCCTCTGCCAGGTTCCCTGTAACCTCACTTCCCAATATTGTACTGTTTGAGCCCCATAATGGAAGAAACCTGAGTTTCAAGTCTGGAAAATGCGTTCGGTTGGGCTGTTTGCCAGGAATTAGAGCACAGCATGTATTTGCAGTGCCACAGAGCTGTTGGTTTGCTTAAGCAAAAAATGCAGCGTGACTCATCAAACTGGGACGGACTGGTTTCTCTTCACATTATAACATGGGAGCCATTGTTTCTCATCTGCTTATTGGGATTTGAAACAATGGAAGGTTTCGCTTATCTGCCGAGCGTCTAGGGAGCAATGCAGGCTTAAAATTCTAAGACACAGCGACAGCCACCCGCTTAGACGACTTGCACAAATTTGTGGAAACTGTCTTAATGCAGTTTCCGTTTCAGTAAATCAGAGCGGTCGATAGAACCATCTTCCATGAATTTGTACAGCCCTGGAAAAACGACGACAACAAAGGCCTGCTCATCGATCGTCCCTCAGCGTATCATGTGTCGGGGAGTTCCATAAGTTAACTGGTCATTGTGGGGCAGAAGCGAGGTCCCTCTTGCCTCTCTTGACAGCTTCTTCCTCCTCTCTTTTAGCCGTGCCATGACGTCGGAAGGAAGTCCCGTGAGCGACACGGCTCCTGAAAACCAAGAGCCTGATCAGCAGGTATGTGGGGGGTGAGTCCCTTCACCCCAAGCTGGGTGTTGGTCGCTGGCGGTTTCTGGGCCCCGATCTGCCCCTTCTCTCTCCAAGGTCAAATACCTGGGCCCGTCTATTCCAGGTAGGAGATTTCAGTCAGTCAGTTTTATTGCACATAGCCAAAGGCTGCTGCAATGTACACAGAATCATTCGACAATTAAAAGAAAATATACTGGATTGATACAAAAGACTTAAAACATTTATACAGTGGTACCTCAGGTTAAGTACTTAATTCGTTCCGGAGGTCCGTTCTTAACCTGAAACTGTTCTTAACCTGAAGCACCACTTTAGCTAATGGGGCCTCCTGTTTCTTTTTCTCCTTCCAATCAACTACAGCAGAAAAGTTGTCCAAATATAAACCATAATTTCATAATTGCCTGTCTATGTATTTCTAATAGTATAACCAGTAATAGTATAACCAGTAACCACTCTGAACATTTATTATTCCAAAAATGAAAAACTTCATCTGGTTGTAAATACAGTGGTACTTCGGGTTAAATACTTAATTCGTTCCGGAGGTCCGTTCTTAACCTGAAACTGTTCTTAACCTGAAGCACCACTTTTGCTAATGGGGCCTCCTGCTGCTGCCGCACCGCCGGAGCACGATTTCTGTTGTCATCCTGAAGCAAAGTTCTTAACCTGAAGCGCTGTTTCTGGGTTAGCGGAGTCTGTAACCTGAAGCGTATTTAACCTGAAGCGTATGTAACCTGAGGTATCACTGTATTATCGAAACATTACGTACTCTAAACAGAGCTATAAAAGTACCCCAATTTACAAATCAAGACATTAAACAATAAAATTTGTAAGCTAAAATCATCACGTGGCCACTAATGTATCAAAAAACAATGTCAATTAATACAATGTGCAATTTATTGACAAAAATAGAGCATAGCCTGATGTAGATAGATAGGGTCAGATAAATTCATCTCCTTTACAGTTCATGGCTACCTTGGCTATATAATTTGCTCTAATTTTTCTAGCAGCGGTTGCAAAGAGTGCTACACGCCAGGTCACATACTTATCTGTGTCTGCGAGGAGATATAAAATCATGTCAAGGGGGTTCTGGCCAGGGGACCTTGTCATTATAGGTACTAAAAATCTTTCTCTTACATCATTATATAACGGACAGTGCAAGATATAATGCATAAGATGGGAAGCGTTTGCAACGGGAGCTCACCCCGTCATTGCGGGGATTCGAACCGCCGACCTTCTGATCGGCAAGTCCTAGGCTCTGTGGTTTAACCCACAACACCACCCGCGTCCCCAATAAACAATGTACTGTGCTATAAAATAAATAAGGCAGTATTGTAGAGGATAACAATTGAAATGTTTTCTTACCTGCGCTGGTGATAGTCCTTGTTTGGAGGGGGGGCTTTTATCCATTTCCGCAGTCACACAATCAATCAATCAGTAGCTGAACTGAGCTCCACACAGTCACAAAAACAAATGAACCGAAAAAGCCTCAAAAACAAATACCAAAAAAAATAGCAAAAACAAAAGCGCCAAACTTAATCCGTTCCCTGAAGTCCGTTTGACTTCTGAAATGTTCGAAAACCAAGGCGCAGCTTCTGATTGGTGCAGGCGCCCCGGAAACAATAGCCAACAGCCGCGTCGGACGTTCAGCTTCTGACAAATGTTCGAAAACCAGAACACTTACTTCCGGGTTTTCGCCGTTTGGGAACCAAGGCGTTTGAGAACCAAGGCACCACTGATAATAATAATTCTTCTCTTTCTGGTAGAATGTGGTCAGTCGAGTGGTTAGCCTCCCGCTGGTCAGCTCGACCTTCGACATGGTCTCCTCGGCTTACGCCTCCACAAAAGAGACCCACCCCTACCTCAAGTCCGTCTGCGACGTGGCAGAGAAGAGTGTGAAGACCCTCACGGCGGCAGCCGTTGGCGGTGCCCAACCTCTCCTGACGAAGCTGGAACCTCAGAGTGGGTGACGCTGTCGAATTGCTGTTTTGTTGCATGCCTTGAGGTTGAGAAACTGTGGCATGTACCCTCGCCTCCTCACTGTATGCTTAAAGCACAGGGCGTTCCCCCAGAGGATCCTGGGAACTGTAGTTTGCACCTTGCCACTGGCAAACTATGGTTCTCAGGATTCTTCGGCAGAGGAAGGGAGTCTCATGCTTTGAATATGTTTTTGGTGCATGGTGTGACACAAAAAGAAGGATCTCGTAGGTCACACCCATACCTTGCATTTTATATATATATATATTTATTAGTTTTTTTAACATATCATTTTCAAGAGCAATTAAACATACTTATTCAAATTTTGGACTTCCATCCTGTCTGGAAATTTTCCAATCTAATCTCTCAGTATGCATTTCTTATCTTCCCTATTACATTTCAAACTCATAACCAATATCTCTATCTTTTTCCACTTTGTAACACTTCGTATATTTCTCCTTACAAAACTTCTTGTAGTCCTACTAGCGTAATTTGTTGATTACAGTTGCTCTTCAAATAATTCATATACTTCTTCCAATCTTCTGTAAATCTCTGGTCCCACAGGTTTCAAATCCTTCCTGTCATTTTGTCCAATTGTGCATAGTCCATTAATTTCGTCTGCCATTCTTCTTTCGTCGGAATTTCTTCTTGTTTCCATTTCTGGGCTAACAATACACTTGCCGCAGTTGTTACATATAAAAATAATTTAACATCTTTCCTATTAATGTCCTGACCTATAATACCAAGTAAAAATGCTTCTGGTTTTTTAAAAAACGTATATTTCAACATCTTTTTCATCTCATTATATATCGTTTCCCAGAAGTTCTTTACTTTTTTACATTCCCACCACATATGATAAAATGTTCCTTCTTTTTCTTTTCCAACATTTATTATTTGTCTTATACATTTTAGCTAATTTCACTTTCATCATTTTCATCATATTCTCTTTCAAAGCATATACCGTGCATTTTAAAAAAGAATCAGAACTTTTCCCAAAGAATCCGGGAACTGTAGTTTGCTTCTTGCACCCTGGCAAACTACAGTTCCCAAAATCCTTTGGTGAGGAAGGGGGAAAAACACGAAGGAACTATCCTCCATTTCTGGATAGCTCATTTGGTAGAGCATGTGACTTTAAAAACAGGGTCTCGTGGGTCACCTCCAAACTCTGCCTTTTAAGCGCAGGACTCTCCCCTCCCCGAAACCCGGGAACTGTAGCTTGCCCTCACAGGGCACGGGCCACAGCACCCTTACCAAACTACAGTTCACAGAGTTCTCAGGAGCGGGAGCCACGTGCGCTGAATCTGTTACCGCCGCCTGCAGAAAAAGCAAAACAATCGCCAAGGCGAAGGAATTCCAAAACCCTCAACCGGGCAGTGCCTTCGTTGCTGCTGAACTACAACTCCCATTATCCCTGGCCATTGGGGGGCTCATGTGAGTTGGAGTCTCACAACCTCTGGAGCATGGGTAGGCAAACTGAGGCCCGGGGGCTGGATCCGGCCCAATCGCCTTCTAAATCCGGCCCGTGGATGGTCCGGGAATCAGCGTGTTTTTACATGAGAAGAATGTGTGCTTTGATTTAAAATGCATCTCTGGGTTATTTGTGGGGCATAGGAATTTGTTCATTATTTTTTTCAAAATATAGTCTGGCCCCCCACAAGGTCTGAGGTACAGTGGACTGGCCCCCTGCTGAAAAAGTTTGCTGACCCCTGCTCTGGAGGGTCAGCTGGTCTCCCCAAAATGGCTTTATTGGGGCCAACCATAATGTTGCACGTTGTGAGCGATCCTTTGTATTCTTCAGATGTTGACCAAAGTAGGGTTTGGGGAAGGACAAAGACTGTCCTCTCCCAGCAGGCCCCCAGTTCCGGACCAAAACCTTATTCAGCCAACTCTCCGGCTTCTCGGCTTTCACTAGGCATTGAGCACCCATGAGGACTAACTAGCAGCTTGGCAAGGCCAGAAATCCCCCAAAAAGCAGTTCCCTGGCCACTGCTGCCAAGATAGCCTGCATGCTTCCCTGAGTTGTCGTGTCCCCACATCGCTGGTTTTTGGAAACTAGCGATATAACCTCTGTGTCTTTTTAGTTGCAACGGCCAATGAGTATGCTTGCAAAGGGTTGGACAAATTGGAAGAGAAACTGCCTATTTTACAACAGCCGTCGGAGAAGGTTAGTAATTTTTTTCTTCTTTCCCGACATGCTCTGCTCAGTGGTACATTATCTGCGTTGAATGCAGGAAGTTCAATTCCAGGCTCCCTAAAACCATGGAGGATTGCTGTACTCAGTGGATCTCTGATCTGATTTTTCCTGTGTATTTAAATCTGCCCTTTTTATATACAGTGGTACCTTGGTTCTCAGACTTAATCCGTTCTGGAAGTCCGCTCCAAAAACCAAAGCGTTCCAAAACCGAGGCGCGCTTCCCCATAGAAAGTCATGCAAAACGGATTAATCCGTTCCAGACTTTTAAAAACAACCCCTAAAACAGCAAGTTAACATGAATTTTACTACCTAACAAGACCACTGATCCATAAAACGAAAGCAACCAACGATGTACTGCGGTCACACAATCAATGCATCGGTAGCTGGACTGGGTTCCACACAGTCACAAAAACGAAACAAAAGAAATGCAAAAACAGAAAGGCGAAATAAATAGTGAAAACAGACAGACCTCAGCGAAACACTCAAAACGGAGCACGTTCGGCTTCCGAAAAATGTTAGCAAAGCAGAACACTTACTTCCGGGTTTGCAGTTTTTGGGTTCCAAGTTGTTTGAGGACCAAGGCATTTGAGGACCAGGGTACCACTGTAATCATGGGGACTAGAATCTTGCATTGTTTTTTAGAAGAGCCACAGCTCATTGGAAGGTCATCTGCTATCTCCCCCTGCCTGAAACCCTAGCTGAGAGCTAGCAGAGCAGTTCTAGCTAAAAGCTGGTCAAACAAAGAAGGAAGTCAAAAAGAGGGAGGTGTGCTGCGTGACTCGTCCTGTTATTACCTGGACAGGTAAGGTTACGCCCACCTTCTATCACATGCAAAAGGAAGGAGGAACAGGAAATTTTGACTGGCTGGACCAAACATTCCCTCGCATGTCTTCTCTAGCATTACAAGGAATGTTGTACTTGACTGCCTCTCATGGATCACATCCCATAATGTAGACAGCAACCTGCTTTATGTGTTCTGTTGCACAGCAAGATTCTGCTGGTGCAAAACTCTTAACTCGTCGCCATGTTCAAGAAACGCTTGGAGCTGGAATGTCAAGAACACGCCGTCGTATTTTATCTTGCAGAGTAGAGACCGACTCTCGCATGATGGGAACTTATCCCTGTCTGTGACGTAGGATTGCTTCTCCCCACAGCTTAGGGGGCACAATACTTGCCTACCCTGGACGCTAGCAACCCACTCTGCGCCACTGCTAAAGACTGAAATGGAAACATCCAACCATTTCTGCCGCATTTGCCAGAGTGAAACCTCCTGTCTGGTGCAAACTTTGGTGCATAGCATTTTGCTCACAATTTTCCAGGTGGTCGCAGACACGAAGGAGCTGGTTTCCACCAAAGTGACTGGGGCCCGGGACACTGTCTCCGGTACCCTCAATGGGGCGAAGGATGCTGTGGCCGGCGGCGTGAGCGGGGTGGTGGAAATGGCCAAAGGGGCCGTACATGGTGGCGTAGAGATGACCAGATCGGTGGTGGCTGGCAGTGTGAACACCGTCCTGGGGTCCAGAGTGGGTCAAATGGTCACCACTGGCATGGATGTGGTCCTGGGCAAGTCCGAAGAGCTGGTGGACCATTATCTCCCGATGACGGACAAAGAACTGGGTAAGTATCATCCTCGTTAAGGGGACTCCTTTATTCATATTCATTCATTTGTTAAATTTATAGGCTGCCCTCCCTCCCAAAGTTACTCAGGGCAGCAAACACACAGGCAGTCAAGCAATAAAATATATTAAAAAACAATTCCTGGGCAAATGCAGACCGGGAAAGATACCTGCTTTCGGTTTTTTGCCAATTTTTTTTTGATTTTCACAAAAAAATCACAAATCAACACCAAATTAATTCAGATTTAAAAGTTGACTTCCCACTCTGCTCCTTGATGTTTCACTTCCCTCCCTCACTTGCTGCTCAGTGTTACATACATTTCCAAATTACATTTCAAGAACTTAAAAAATATTTGAGTGTTTTATCCTTATTTTTTCCGATTTTCCTCTACTGCTTTGGGGTTTTTGATAGACCGCTGTGCTCGCCCATTATCTGCACATTGTTTTTACATACGCCGCTCAGAAATAATTAAGTGGTTGGTTAGATGTTTTAAATAAATATTTAGAAGATGAGAGAGAGAGAGAGAGAGAGAGAGAGAGAGAGAGAGAGAGAAAGTACCTGCCTGATATTTAACAGGAGGGGGCTATGTTTATCATACTATATATATTTATGCCCCCCTGTCTGAACGGTTACCCTGTTCTCACCATAAACCATGATGTCGCCAGTTGGTCCTAGAGGTCCCAAGTCCCTGATGTGCAGAGTAGGGACCGCCTCTCACATGGTGGGAACTTTCCCCTGAACTTTCCCTTTTCTGCCGCATTTGCCAGAGTGAAACCTCCCGTCTGGTGCAAACTTCTGTGCATAGCATTTTAAGTCCTAGGCCTTCAAACATAGCGTTTTGTGCATATTGAACTGATACCTTTAACACCATCATCACCATAACCACCACCCCCTCTCTCATTCCCAGCTGAACTCGCTACCTCCGTCGAAGGTTTTGAAATTGCCACCGTGGAGCAGCAGAAGGAGCAAAGGGGCTACTTTGTGCGCCTGGGGTCTCTCTCGGCCAAACTCCGTCACCGAGCCTACCAACACTCTCTGGGCAAGCTGAGGGATGCCAAGCAGAGTACCCAAGATGCCCTCGCCCAGCTGCACCAAACCATCGAGCTGGTAAGAATGCCCCGAAAACAGATCCCAGAGCCTTTTATTTCTAATCTATACTCTACGCACTCCTTAACCGGGCTGGGGTTGCTTATGTCTGGGGTGGTGGACGTGGTTTATTGGGATATTTTGCTATTGTGTATTTTGTGGGGGGTTATGTTGTAAACCAGGGACGCGGGTGGCGCTGTGGGTTAAACCACAGAGGCTAGGACTTGCTGATCAGAAGGTCAGCGGTTCGAATCCCTGCGACGGAGTGAGCTCCCATTGCTCGGTCCCTGCTCCTGCCAACCTAGCAGTTCGAAAGCACGTCCAAGTGCAAGTAGAAAAATAGGTACCATTCCAGCGGGAAGGTAAATGGCGTTTCCATGCGCTGCTCTGGTTCGCCAGAAGCGGCTTAGTCCTGCTGGCCACATGACCCAGAAGCTGTACGCCGGCTCCCTCGGCCAATAAAGCGAGATGAGCGCCGCAACTCCAGAGTCGGTCACGACTGGACCTAATGGTCAGGGGTCCCTTTACCTTTACTATGTTGTAAACCACCCTATGCACTTAATAAATAATAGTGATTTACAGCTTGAGAAGTGCCCATTGGCTGAGCTGCTATGACGTCACATAAGGCACATTTCAGCTGCCCAGGGTGAAGGTTCCAGCGATGTATTGTTGGCAAACGATTAGAGGGGTTGGACTGAATGGGTAGAAGATGCAAGGGATCTAGGGCATAAAGGAGAGCTTGCCAGAACAGGCCAGTGATCTAGTGATCACCCAGATTCTTCTGGGAATCTGGCAAGCAGGGCGCAAGCACAACAGCAGTTTCTGATTCCAAGAAACCAGTATTTCGTCCCTACGATCTGCTGATTGCCTTCTGGTCCATGAATTTGTCCTGTCCACAACCTTCTTTTAAAGCCACCCAACGGGCTGGCTGTAATGGCCTCCTGTGGCAGAGAGTTCCGCAGTTCAGTTGTCAGGATAAGGACTTCCTTTTGCCCGCCCTTTCTCTTCCAACACCCAGCTTTGTGGGATGCCCACTGCCCTCTAATGTTGCGAGAGAAGCTCTCCTTTGTCCACGTTCAGGGCGCACTGCGGTGGGTTGGGGACAGAGGTTCAGGGCTTGGCGGGATGGCATGTGCACTGGGCGGCTGGAACGGAGTGAGATTTAAGCAGGCGATGTTTGAGGACCCTGGTGAAAACAACCGCATGGACCGCAGAGACGTTGGAGTTGGTAAGCAATGGCTGCATTGCATGGAGGCGTAAAACAATTCTCCATCCGCATCAGGCCTTGTCTATACATAACTCAGAGCGCAGTGCTGATAACGTCAAGGTTGCAGGTTCAATCTGCCGCATTCGCCAGAGTGAAACCTTTTGAAACGGATGATCTTTGGGGTTCTGCCCAACTTCATGATTCTATAAAAGGTGCAGAGGAACCTGTTGCCCTCTAGACATTGCAGAACTACAGCTCCCATTGTCCTTGGCCATTTTTGCTGAGGCTGATGGGAGCCAAAGGGTTTTCCTTGACCGACAAGCAATAGCCGGTGTAGGAGAACGACTGGGCTTTTATTTATTTTTTTAAACGAAAAGAAAAGCAAGCTTCTGGTGTGGTTCCCCTCCCACCCTTTCTTGTCCCTTGTCAGATGGAAAATGTCAAGCAGGGAGTGGACCACAAGCTACATGGCGGCCAAGAGAAGCTGCATCAGATGTGGCTGGATTGGAACCAGAAGCAAGCTCAAAGCGATGAGCCACAGCAATCTTTGGTGCAGCCAGAGGTAGCTCCTCCCTTTCTCTCAGGGGGGCGGGTGGGGAGATCAGCCCCTTCTAAAAGCGAATGACCAGTTACCCACCTCCCACCCCAAAAAAGATCCCTTGAGAGACAACCCTGCGGTCAAGAATCTGATGCTGTACAGCAAATGAGCACACTTTTTCAGTATTATTTTCTTACCTGCGCTGATAATAGTCATTGCTTGCATGGGGGGCTTTTATCCATTGCCGCAGTCACACAATCAGTCCATCAGTAGCTGAACTGGGTTCCGCACAGTCACAGAAATAAACTACCGTATTTTTTGCTCTATAAGACTCACTTTTTCCCTCCTAAAAAGTAAGGGGAAATGTGTGCGCGTCTTATGGCGCGAATGCAGGCTGCGCAGCTATCCCAGAAGCCAGAACAGCAAGAGGGATTGCTGTTTTCGCTGCGCAGTGATCCCTCTTGCTGTTCTGGCTTCTGAGATTCAGAATATATTTTTTCTTGTTTTCCTCCTCCAAAAACTAGGTGCGTCTTGTGGTCTGGTGCGTCTTATAGAGCGGAAAATACGGCATTTTCTTACCTGCGATGATGATAGTCATTGTTTGGATGGGGGGCTTTTATCCATTGCCGCAGTCACACAATCAATCAATCCATCAGTAGCTGAACTGGGTTCCGCACAGTCACAAAAATAAACTAACCAAAAGAGCCTCAAAAACACAAAATAAATAGCAAAAACAAAAGCACCAAACTTAATCCGTTCCGGAAGTCCGTTTGACTTCCAAAATGTTCGAAAACCAAGGCGCGGCTTCTGATTGGTGCAGGCGCCCCGGAAACTATAGCCGACAGCCGCCTCGGACATTCGGCTTCTGACAAATGTTCAAAACCCGGAACACTTCCGTCCGGGTTTCCGGTGTTTGAGAATCAAGGTACCACTGTAGATTTTGAACAAAGGCCAAGGTTCTAGTCCCTCTTGAGGTGGAAGTAATGCTGGTTTCTAAAGGGGGGGCACTTTGCGCAAGGTTGCCAACGCGGTTCCTTGTTTCTCACGGAGGACCTTAAGGTCCATAAATAGCAACACCCTAGTGGTCCCGGGCCCTAAGGAAGTCAGATTAGCCTCAACCAGAGCCAGGGCCTTTTCAACACTGGCTCCAGCCTGGTGGAACGCTCTGCCTCATGAGACCAGGGCCCTGCAGGATCTGATTTCTTTCCGCAGGGCCTGTAAGACAGAGTTGTTCCACCTGGCCTTTGACTTGGAATCAATTTGATTCCCTCCCCCTCTTTTCTTTTTTCCTTTCTCCTCCTGTGATGAGGCTGCATTTTAATGTTTTAATTGTTTTAATGTTGTACAGTGGTACCTCGTGTTACATACGCTTCAGGTTACAGACTCTTCAGGTTACAGACTCTGCTAACCCAGAAATAGTGCTTCAGGTTAAGAACTTTGCTTCAGAATGAGAACAGAAATCGCGCGGCAGCAGCAGGAGGCCCCATGAGCTAAAGTGGTGCTTCAGGTTAAGAACAGTTTCAGGTTAAGAACGGACCTCCGGAACGAATTAAGTCCTTAACCCGAGGTACCACTGTATTTTAATCTTGTTTTTAAGTTGTATTTCAATCAACTTGTTCTTATTATTGGTTGTTAGCTGCCCTGAGCCCGGTCTTGGCTGGGGAGGGCGGGATATAAATATTATTATTATTATTATTATTTATTTATTTATTTTATTCTCCCAGGTGGAATCCCAGTCTCTCGCCCTGCTCAGGGGCCTCACCCAGCAGCTGCAGCTCTCCTGCGTGACCCTCGTGTCCAGCGTCCAAGGCCTTCCCTCCGGCATCCAGGACAGAGTCCAACAGGTCCGCCAAACCGTTGAGGGTCTCCACTCCTCCTTCTCTGGGGCTCGCTCCTTCCAAGACGTGCCGGCCGCCCTCCTGAGCCAGAGCCGCGAGAGGATCGCCAAGGCGCGCAGCTCGATGGATGAGATGTTGGACTACGTCGTGCAAAACGTCCCCCTCCCTTGGGTGGTGGGGCCTTTTGCGCCCAACCTGGTGGAGCTTCCAGAGGCAGAAGGAGTTGGCTCCCAGGCCCAGGAAGACCCCGCCGAAAAGACCCCGCAAAAGGAGCCCTCCGAACCGGAGAAGGAACTTTAGAGCTTCTGTGCTGTCCGTTTCCAAAATCTGCGGTGGCTGCAGAGAATCCTTGGGAACTGTAGTACTGCAGGAAAGTCGAGAATACTGAACCTGTAGCCCTCCAGATGTGGCTCCCAGCTCCCAGCACATCTGGAGGACCATAGGTTCCTCGTCTCAAAGACCTGGTGCTTTTTTATTTTCTTCTTGCAGAACTAGAGTTCCCAGGTGTTTCTGGGTGCGCAGAGGTTCAAGCAGCACCTGTTGCAATTTAGATGTGCCTTTTTGGAATGTTGAATGGTGGCGGCAACGAAAAAATGGTCTGAATGGTGACCTGCTTTGTGTGTTTGTGTGTTTGACGAATACATCTCCCATCCTCTAGAAAGAGAATATTGTCCTATTCCCCCACTGCCGCCACTTAGTCCCTCGCAAATAGCTCAGAACTCTGAAATTTTGAAATGGAAGGAGAAGGGGCCTTGGGTAAGTTACTTACCCAATCTGGGGGCCACTAGAATTTTTGGAATTTACTATTCAAAAAAAGAGAGAGAGGAAAATGCTTTTCTCAGGCTAAGTATTACTCAAGAGTTGACCGATTGAAATTAACGTTCCGAAGCAATGGGTTGCATCTACTGCTGACCCTACTCAGAGTAGACCCGTGCCCAGCATGTCATGGTTCTACTTCCGAGTAGGACTGACAGTGGCTGCAAACCTCTTGAAACGACTGGAGCAAGTGAGCTATGGGCATTATTTTCAGCTGGTCTACTCTTGAGTAAGACTAACATTGGCCATGATCTAACATGGAATCGTAGAGTTGGAAGGGACCCAGCCCCCTTCAACGCAGGAAACTTTTGCCCAACTTGGGATTCGAACCCACAACCTCTGGGATTAGGGGGTCTTATGCCCTATTGACTGAGCTATCCGTGTGTGCCATGTAAATCTTGGTTTTCTAGATTTAGATTCAGGAAATCCCAATGCTTTTAACGTAGGTTTGAACTATTGTTTTAACTATTAGTGAAATGTCTCCTCCTTCACTCTTGCCCTACCCTGTTGTGGCTTTCAGTTTTTGACAATATTTCTCTTCCCTACCCCCCTGCTCAATTTCTCAAGTTTCTTCCCAATGCCATGGGGGTGGAAAAAAGACCCCACCCCGCTCTTAATGTGGTTCCAGCATGAATCTTGCATAGCCTCCGTTGGTGGCCTTTCTTTTGTAACTGAGGGCTTCACCACAATTCCTCTAGTCTTGCTGCTGCCCTCTGGGGTGGGAAACTGCTCTTTAGTGCTCATTCAGAGCAAACAGCCGTTCAGGTTTCCAGTGGGTTGCTGTTTGTTCCTATTTCGAGCTAAAGAGCAGGCTTTGTTTGTTTTTTTCTGGGAAAGGAGAAGGACAAGGAGGTAACCACTTGGAACTGTCCGAGCGTAGGTCAAGAGGAAATTTGGGTGAGCCCTGGAATCAACGCCGGTCCCGAGAAATCCAGCCTGAAGTGCCACTAACGTTTTTGTACCTCCGTAGAATTGTTTTACTTCCAGAATAAAGAATTGACTTCTTTTGAGCTGTGGATCTTTCAGCGGTTTTTGATACCATCGACCAGGGTCTCCTCCTGGACTGTCCAGGATAATAATAATAATATAATAATAATAATAATATTTTTACACTGTCCAGCTTCCCACAAATAAAAAAGCATAATAAAACATCAGGCATTAAAAGCATTAAAAGCCTCCTGATACAGGGCTACCTTCAGGTGTCTTCTAAAAGTCGTGTCGTTCTTCATCTCCTTGACATCTGGTGGGAGGGCATTCCAGAGGGAGGGTGCCACTACTGAGAAGGCCCTCTGCCTGGTTCCCTGTTACCTCACCTCTCGCAGTGAGAGAACCACCAGAAGGCCTTCAGAGCTGGACCTCAGTGTCCGGGCTGAACGATGGGGGTGGAGATGCTCCTTCAGGTCTACTGGGCTGAGGCTGTTTAAAGCTTTCAAGGTCAGCACCAACACTTTGAATTGTGCTCAGAAACGACCTGGGAGCCAATGAAGGTCTTTCAGGACCGGTGTTCTACGGTCCTGGCGGCTGCTCTCAGTCACCAGTCTGGCAGCCACGTTCTTAGTTGTCATGTCTGAGTCACCTTCCAAGGTGGCCCCACAAAGAGCGCTTTGCAGTAGTCCAAGCAGGAGATAACCAGAGCAGGGACCACTCTGGCAAAAGAGTGCGCAGACAGGCAGGGTTTCATTCAGCATGCCAGATGGTTCAACACTCCCCTCCTGGGTTTTCCAGCAACAGGAATTTGGAGGCATATTCAGACTACATTATAAGTCCCTGCCTCATTCGTTTGTTCTTGTGACCATGTTGATGGTCAATAATTATAATAATAATTTATTTCTATGCCACCTATCTGAGTGTGTTGCCCCAGCCACTCTGGGCGGCTCACCACAAAAAATAGTAAAAACACAATACAAAACTTCCCTGAACAGCTTTATATTTTAAAGAAAAGAATCTCAAAGTGGTTACAAACATACCTCAAAGCGTCAGATAAATCAATCCAGAATAAAACGTCGCTGAAGAAAATATACTTTCAAAGCAACGCAATGAACAAAACACATTCTCTTTTTTTTAATTGCTTTTTATTAATTTTTTTTACAAACAAAAATAAAACAATCTTTTACAGTCATCATCTTATGTCATCTTATTTACACTGCGTATATTCACGCCCAGACTTCCTTCCTTCCCGCTTCGGTTTTCTTAATATATGTCTTCTCTTGTAGATTCTTATTCACCTTCCATACACATCACAGGATTTATATCAACCCTGCTGTAGTCTTTAAGCTTCTACAGTTACAACTTATATATGCCACAAATTTACCCCACTCTTCTTCAAACTTTGTCCCTTTTTGGTCTCGAATTCTGTAGGTTATTTTAGCTAATTCTGTATACTCAAAAAATTTAGCCTGCCGTTCCATTATCGTTGGGGTCTCCTGTAATTTCCATTTTTTTTAAAAAAAAAGATATTTATTGAAGTTTTACAAAAACGTAAATTTAAAAGATCATATAAAAAGAAAAACATACAATAAAAGAAACATAGAAAAATACATAAAATAAGAATAAAAACAAATCCATTTTTGTAACCCTAACTCATTATCTTATTTCCTTGGCCTCCTCACACCTCCCCTTTTTGTATCCCCATTTAAATAATCAAATCAGCAAATCCTTACCCTCTTTCGTTTATCTTAACTATATCTTAACATATTATAACTCTATACTTTCATCCATTTTCAGTTCAATTTTGCATACTCTTGTTAACTTTGTTGCTAATGCCACTTATTTTCAATCCAACATCATTTTTAACATTCATTAATTTTACAGTGTTTCTGCAGATAGTCTTTAAATTTCTTCCAGTCTTCTTCCACCAACTCTTCTCCCAGGTCTCGGATTCTGCCAGTCATTTCCGCCAATTCCATACAATCTGTCACCTTCATCTGCCACTCTTCCAGGGTGGGTAAATCTTGTGTCTTCCAATACTAAAATAAATAAAACATTATGAAGAGGTCGAGCGCAGAATGCACATTGAATGCAGCAAAGTTAAAACGCACACAATGTTTCGCTTAAATATTTTGAAATGAAACTTTGCTGAAGGTCCTCCCTGGCTTCTTCCACAGCGTCTACTTTCGTAGCTGGAGTCCGTCCGGGTCCCGGCTTCCCAGGCCATCAAGAAAAGCCTGCAAGGCAAGGAGAGGTCCTGCGAGACTCACAGCCAAAATTATGGCCAAGTCTCTCTTCTGGCAGGACACTGTATGTATGCAACATACACAAAGTTCGCATTTGAGGTCTCCTCCCATAGCACAGCCTCTGCGCCTATGGGATTTCTGCCTGCAGTGCTGTAAGATGCCACCCGTAACACTAGGACCAGGAGTTAGGTAAAGGTAAAAGGACCCCTGACCATTAGGTCCAGTCGTGGCCGACTCTGGGGTTGCGGCGCTCATCTCGCTTTATTGGCCGAGGGAGCCGGCGTACAGCTTCCGGGTATGTGGACAGCATGACTAAGCCGCTTCTGGCGAACCAGAGCAGCGCACGGAAATGCCGTTTACCTTCCCGCCGGAGCGGTACCTATTTATCTACTTGCACTGGCGTGCTTTTGAACTGCTAGGTTGGCAGGAGCAGGGACCGAGCAACGGGAGCTCACCCTGTCGCGGAGATTCGAACCGCCAACCTAGACTGTCAAGTCCTAGGCTCTGTGGTTTAACCCACAGCGCCACCCGCATCCCAGCACCAGAAGTTATCTCCAGGGTAAAAAGGAATGCTATAAAGAAGGTTGCCTCTGAGCATAAGCAGAGTGGCGTTTCCACACTTCCCTGCACTCCACAATTTATCTGTGTCTCTGGGCAGACTCGAGAGTTGCAGTTTCCACCCGATTCATAAGCACATGTTTACTCAAAAGTAAGTCCCACTGTCTTCAAGAGGGGAGCTACTCCCAGGGAGATTGTGCCAAGGAATCCAACAGGGCTTACTCCGAATTAAAGGAGCCATAGGATTGCAATTTAAGATTCTCTGTTTTCTTTGCTTGTGAGCTTCACACTTGTATCAGGAACCATTTTTTAAACTTGATTTTTCAGCAAGAGGGAATGACAGCAGTGCTGTGTGATTTAGCCAACCCCCAAGAAAATGAAGCTGCGAGGGCGTTGCTGCCCCGGTTGGATTTCTGCCTGCCAGTGCTACAGAAGATCGCAACGTCGGCTCCGAATTCGCCCACTTCCACTTTCATTTCCTCCAGCGGGGGTGGAGCTTCACTTTGCTCGTTTTGAACCAAACTTTCAGGAACTGGAGGGAAAAAATCGCCTTCTCCCCCACCCTTCCCCCTCTAACCCCACCCACATTCCGGAGCTCACATGATGCCTGTTTGCTCCTGATTGCAGACAGCGAGGAAGGGGAGTCACTCCGGAGTATATTAAGAGGTGGGCGCGGGCGTGTCTCTTACAGTTGCTGGAGCTGAAACTCCGTCGGACCCTTCAGGTGAGCTAAAAGACTTTGCAGTTTCTTTCTTTCTTTCCCAATTCGGGTCAGATACTTCGAAAGCAATGGTTTCACTATCCATCTCTTCTTTTAATACTATTTCTGAGTCAGTATTTATAGGGCTGTAGCTGGATTTGAAATATTTAGCTGCTTACCGCAAGTTTTGGGGTGATGGCCAGCTTTTTAATTATTATCTCAAAGTCTAGGGATGTAAAAGCTTGCATAGTGGAGGTGTGCTTAAATCACATTTCCCTGCCCCCACGAAATTCTGGGAACTGTAGCTCATAGGGAGCTATAGTTAACAGCGTGCTTTGCAAACTAAAGTTCCCCGGATTTTGGGGGTTGGGGTTAAATGTGCTTTCATTGTGGGGGAGTGAATGAGTAGGGCTTAAAGTGTAAAGTAGAGGCAAAAAAAAGGTCCTCGTTTCACGTATAGAATTGTAGAGTTGGAAGGGACCCAACGGTCATCTAGTCCAACCCCCTGGAATGCCGGAATCTCAATTGAAGCCCATCAATTGAATTTTATTACAGTGGTACCTCGGGTTAAGTACTTAATTCGTTCCGGAGGTCCGTACTTAACCTGAAACTGTTCTTAACCTGAAGCACCACTTTAGCTAATGGGGTCTCCTGCTGCCGCCGCGCCTCCGGAACACAATTTCTGTTCTCATCCTGAAGCAAAGTTCTTAACCTGAAGCACTATGTCTGGGTTAGCGGAGTCTGTAACCTGAAGCGTCTGTAACCTGAGGTACCACTGTACTGCACTCCTCAGCAGCCCTGCTCCACACACAGGAATGGGAAGAAACTCAATACTATCCCATATTTCAAGTTCACACTTACCCCAAACTGAAACGCAGAGTCTGTAACCTGAAGCGTATGTAACCCGAGGTACCACTGTATTTCGGTCACAGACCAGTTGCAGCCCACATACAATATCAAGGAAGTCATAGAACACGATAGGAATACATTTGAGTTTGCAAATAGGTATAACAGGGACAATACAGATATAGCAACAGTTAAAAAAATATATAAATTAAAACTTAGTTACTAACATATAACCTAAAATTATCATTTAAGGCCTTAATCATTATGATAGCACAGCATGTTCCCTAAGTTTTATAGCAATCGCACAGAATTTGGCTACCCTTAACGTGATCTCAGCATCCTTGTCCTCTACCAGGGATTTTAGACATTGAAGTTCAGATTCATTTGGAGATTTTTGCATAGCACGGGTAATAAATACAAAGCGTAACACCCCGTAGAAACGGCAGCGTAACAAGGCATGAAACAGTTTCTACCTCCATCAAACCGCAGGGAGAGCGCTCTCAAGTGACCTTAGGCTGTTATGATTAGTAATTAGGTTAAGGTAAAGGGACCCCTGACCATTAGGTCCAGTTGTGGCCGACTCTGGGGTTGCGGCGCTCATCTCGCTTTACTGGCCGAGGGAGCCGGCGTACAGCTTCCGGGTCATGTGGCCAGCAGGACTGAGCCGCTTCTGGCGAACCAGAGCAGCGCACGGAAACACCGTTTACCTTTCCGCTGGAGTGGTACCTATTTATCTACTTGCGCTTTGACGTGCTTTTGAACTGCTAGGTGGGCAGGAGCAGGGACCGAGCAACGGGAGCTCACCCTGTCGCGGGGATTCGACCTGCCGACCTGCCGATCGGCAAGTCCTAGGCTCTGTGATTTAACCCACAGCGCCACCCGCATCCCATATGATTAGTAATTACTCACTGACAAATGTTAACACCAGCTCCAAACAGCTTGCCATCTCAGAAATAAGGCATAAGGATCCCGAATGCCTTGGTACTCAGACGTTTTGGCTCCTGAACGCCGCAAATCCGGATATTAAAAACACAATCAAACATCAGACGTTAAAAACCTCCCTAAACAGGGCTGCCTTCAGATGTCTTCTAAAAGTCAGATACAGTGGTACCTTGGTTTACGAACTTAATCCGTTCCCGAAGTACGTTCTTAAACCGAAGCCGTTCTTAAACCAAAGCGCGCTTTCCCTAACGAGGCCTCTCGCCGCCGGTGACCTTCCACCGTTCGGATTCTGTTCTTGGACCGAGGTAAACTTCGCAAACCGGGACACTACTTCGGGTTTTGCGGAGTTCGTAAGCCGAATCGTTCATCAACAGGACTGTTCTTAAACCGAAGTACCACTGTAGTTGTTTATTCCCTTGACATCTGACGGGAGGGCATTCCAGAGGGAGGGTGCCACTACTGAGAAGGCCCTCTGCCTGGTTCCCTGTTACCTCACCTCTCGCAGTGAGAGAACCACCAGAAGGCCTTCAGAGCTGGACCTCAGTGTCCGGGCTGAACGATGGGGGTGGAGATGCTCCTTCAGGTCTACTGGGTTGAGGCTGTTTAGAGCTTTCAAGGTCAGCACCAACACTTTGAATTGTGCTCAGAAACGACCTGGGAGCCAATGAAGGTCTTTCAGGACCGGTGTTCTACGGTCCTGGCGGCTGCTCCCAGTCTGGCAGCCACGTTCTTGGTTGTCATGTCTGAGTCACCTTCCAAGGTGGCCCCACAAAGAGCGCTTTGCAGTAGTCCAAGCAGGAGATAACCAGAGCAGGGACCACTCTGGCAAAAGAGTGCGCAGACAGGCAGGGTCTCATCCCGCATGCCAGGTGGTGCTTGTAGATTCAACACTCCCCTCCTGGGTTTTCCAGCAACAGGAATTTGGAGTGGGGGTGGCTACTATTACTTTGTTAAACGCTGGCTATCCGGTTCATCTTAAAACAACTATGATGGGTTTTGTCTTTCCAAAGAGAAGTGTGTGATGTCAAAACAGCTCTGCTTGAGTAAATGGCGGGGAGTCTTGCAAAATTTATCTTTTTGGGTGAAGGTTGCAGTCCTTCACTCAGTGAAAATGTGGCAAGGGTAGTTGTCTAGGCTTTGTCTTGCCAAACAAACAACCTCTGAGTTGGAGTTGTTTGCCAAGCCAGCCCACCTCCCAAAAGCAAAGGATTCTGGGGAGCCTTTGTACAGAATCAGGCCACTGGGTCTTACGACACCCGATGGCATCAACTCTCCAGGGTTCCGAGGCCGCAACTGGGGATTTCTGGATTCGAACTCGTGACCTTCGGCGTCCAAAGCCAATTCTGCTCCGCTGAATTTACATCGCTTCTCTAGAACTCCTGAGTGGCTCACAACTGATTCATTGCCATTCGGAGTCTGTTAGGTTCAGTACTCAAATCAAATCATATAGAGACACGCTGGGAAAGAGAGTTGGCATTTTGCAAAAAATAAAATAAAATAAATAATAAATAAATAAATAAAATATATAATAAAATAAAATATATAATTTAATAAAATAAAATATATAATATAATATAATATGATATGATATGATATAATAATATAATATAATATAATATAATATAATAATAATAATATAATAAAATGCCCAGTTCCGGATTGAAGACCTTTGCTCCGAACAGGGTGGATTTGATTTAAATCAAATCAATTTAAACCACAATTTAAATCACTAGTCTGTAAGACTTGATTTAGATCTTTATTTTTTTTACAGAAAGACTCATTCTTGCTGCTATAATCTTGATTATTTCCAACCAGATGAAGCTTTCGTTTTTGGTATAATAAATTTTCAGAGTGGTTTTTACAGTTATATCGAAAATTACCGATTTGGTTATACTATTAGAAATACATAGATGACGAAATTATTGCGAGGTTTAATAAGTTGACTGTTTATACTTGGGCAACTTTTCTGCTGTGCTTTGTTTGAAGGAGAAAAGCAATCATTCCCTTCATAACAATTTAAACAATTTATTTAACGAAAACAGTAACATTATAGCAAAGGTATCCATGTTTGTTAACTGATGTGGTTAAACAATTTTTAAAAAACCCATAGACTGAGTTTTAGCACACGTGAAAAACTTAAAACAAATCCTTATTTCCTGATTAATAGCCTTTGGACTTTAATGTAACTTAAAGAGAAAATCTTTTTTGCTCCAAAAGCACTTAATGTTAAAAATCCATTTTTTAAAAAAAAAACGATTTAAATTTTTTAAAAAATCCGATTTTTTTATTTAATCATTGATTTTTATCCACCCTGACCCCAAAGCACATCTTTCACCGTGTGGTGCACAGATTTGCAACTAGGAAACCTTGAGCCAAGTCCAGCCCCACGGCCTCGTTCCCTGTCAAGGAAAAGAGTGGGGTGTCTTTCTTTTCTTTTTGCAAAGAGACTTGTCAGCGGCCCAAGGCAGACGTGATTCTTCCCCCGATCCCAAATCGACCTTCTGGACCTTCTGAGCTGCTAATCGCATGTGGCTGCCTTATCTCCCAGCCTCCAACCAGGGAATGTCTTTGTGGCCCTGGATTTTACCCCCAAGATTATCTCTGTATGTGTGACTCAAGAGACTTTCTTATTCCTTCTTAGCTGCAAGAATGTCGTCCTCAGAAAATGATGCTGCCGCCTCTACAGTAACCGAAGAACAAGACCCGAAAGTAAGTGGTTGGTTTTGTTTTTTCCAACGATTTGTCTTTTGTATAGTTCAACTTTCTTATAATTTCTATTTGGTATGTTGTTATAAACAAAATCTGCCCTTCTTCCCTTATGGGGTATCCAAGAGCCCGTATAGAGTCCTTAAGTAATAATAATAATAATAATAATAATAATAATAATAATAATAATAATTTATTATTTATACCCCGCCCATCTGGCTGGGCCTCCCCAGCCACTCTGGGCGACTTCCATAGAAACCAAAAATACACTAAAATATCACACGTTAAAAACTTCCCTGAACAGGGCTGCCTTAAGATGTCTTCTGAATGTCAGGTAGTTGTTTATCGCTTTGACATCTGAAGGGAGGGTGTTCCACAGGGCGGGTGCCACTACCGAGAAGGCCCTCTGCCTGGTTCCCTGTAGCTTTGCTTCTCGCAATGAGGGAACCGCCAGAAGGCCCTCGGCGCTGGACCTCAGCATCTGGGTGGAACGATGGGGGTGGAGACGCTCCTTCAGGGATACTGGGCCGAGGCCGTTTAGGGCTTTCAAGGTCAGCACCAACACTTTGAATTGTGCTCGGAAACGTACTGGGAGCCAATGTAGGTCTTTCAAGACCGGTGTTATATGGTCTCGGCGGCCGCTCCAAGTCCCCAGTCTAGCTGCTACATTCTGGATTAAGCGCTGGAGCTTGCCATTTCAAAATCTCTGCTCAAATGTGATTGCAGCAAAGTGGCACAAAGGCGGCCCCATCTCACGGGAGCAAAAGTCAAGTGCTTGGATTGGCTTGTTTCCAAGGAATTGCATTCAATGGGCTGCATTCCCAACCCTCCCCAGGCCTGACCGTCTTGCGGAGCGAAGCTGAAATAACGAAACCGTCTGGTTCTATTTAGTGGCGAAGGTCAGAGCCGAAACTATGAATTGTACTTGGCAATGGCAGGCAAGGAGCAGATTGATAGGAGCACATCTGCAAACATTTAAAGTGCATTACTGCGGACTGTAAGGGACGCGGGTGGCGCTGTGGGTTAAACCACAGAGCCTAGGACTTGCCATTCAGAAGGTCGGCAGTTCGAATCCCCACGACGGGGTGAGCTCCCGTTGCTCGGTCCCTGCTCCTGCCCACCTAGCAGTTCGAAAGCACGTCAAAGCGCAAGTAGATAAATAGGTACCACTCCAGCGGGAAGGTAAACGGCGTTTCCGTGCACTGCTCTGGTTTGCCAGAAGCGGCTTAGTCCTGCTGGCCACATGACCCGGAAGCTGTACGCCGGCTCCCTCGGCCAATAAAGCGAGATGAGCGCAGCAACCCCAGAGTCGGTCATGACTGGACCTAATGGTCAGGGGTCCCTTTACCTTTTTACTGTGGACTGCAGTTAACTCTCCCTTCCCAAGAGCTGCAGTTCCCAGCTCCTTTAAACTACAGTTCCCAGGAATCTTTGCCAGCGAGGGGAAACAGAAGTCATGTGTTTTAAACACACATTGGATGTGCTTAAATGTATGTTCTGTTGCATTGCCGGTTGAGGGACCTCTAAGCGCGGCTGGTGTTTTAATATTTTTTTGTGATAATTTTATTATTAGAACGCTACCCATCTGACTGGGTTGGCTCAGCCACTCTGGGAGACTTCTAGCATATACAATAACACAATGAAACATGAAACATCAAAAAACTTCCCTATGCAGGGCTGCCTTGAGGTGTCTTCTAAAGTTCTTCTGAGCTTTGCCAGTTTACAACCTCATTAGCCTGACTAGCCAACAGTGACTTTTAGTTCATGGACAGCAAATGATTCCATTGTAAGGTCGGCTGGCCCGAGAGACGACAGTGACTGTCTTCCGCTTGAGTCAGGATTCGAACTCAGGACGGTCTAATCGCTGTAAACGCATGACAGCACATTTTTTATTTTTATATTTTTTATTACCGTATTTTTCGCTCTATAAGACGCACCAGACCGCAAGACGCACCTAGGTTTTGGAGGAGGGAAACAAGAAAAAACATATTCTGAATCTCAGAAGCCAGAACAGCAAGAGGGATCGCTGTGCAGCGAAAGCAGCAATCCCTCTTGCTGTTCTGGCTTCTGGGATAGCTGTGCAGCCTGCATTCGCTCCATGAGACGCACACACATTTCCCCTTACTTTTTAGGAGGGAAAAAGTGAGTCTTATAGAGCAAAATATACGGTAATTTTTATTGAAGTTTTTATCTGTACAAAATTAACAGAAAGAAAGAAACGTTTCTTTCGCGTGACAGCACAATTGTCTTTCCTCTGCCCATCGACCTGCGAGCCACACTGCCCCGGTTAACCGCAATTTCTAGTTTTTCTGCGACTTTTATCGAGGGGCAAACGCCATGCCGAAATTCAGAACGCCAAATCTTCAGCAGCTGTGGGCTCCTGCGGAGAACTAAACTGCTCTTCTTTAATCCCCTTTTCTGGCTTCTATGTTCAGAGGCTCACAAATGGAGTAGAGGCCAGAGTTCGAATCACGATGCGTCATGAAACTCATGACTCCCGTACTATCTCTCGCCCCAACCTACTTTATGAGGTGAAATGTCCAGGTTGCACAATCAGCTTTGATTTATTCGTTTGCTTGCAAGGGGACGGAATTGTGACAACCCAGACTTCTGCTGCGGCAGCACTGGAAAAACTTCCTTTGCGCTAGTTTCCTTTTGCAGAATCTCTTGTCTCGGATAATATTCCCTCCTTGAAGCCGCTAAGACCCTCGGAACCCCAGCTGGCCTCGTGGAATCATAGTCAGAAGGGACCCTATTCATACCTTCTTTGTATTTCCCAAAGGATTATCAACAAATGATAAACGCATCTCCTGCAAAAGCCCAAAGTTTATATATCTGCGTTAATATCTTCCATTCTTTTTCTCCTCCGTCCCCAACCCCAAAAAACCCGGTCAGAATGTAGCAGGCAGGGTCTTGATGAACCTAGTTTCACCTCTTTCCGTACGTTAACACAATTGTTCTGGAAAAGCGCTACAGTTTTTTTGTGTTAACCAAATACCCAAATATGCCAACTTTTTCCCACTCCAATGCCCGTTTTGTTTTGCAGATTTTTTTGGCCCGCATTTTAGTTTTATCTTCGTTTATATAGAAACCAGCTAAGTCTCCAAATTGTTTTATCTCCCTTCTTACCTGAGACACTGAGGTCCAGCTCCGAGGGCCTTCTGGCGGTTCCCTCGTTGCGAGAAGTGAGGTTACAAGGAACCAGGCAGAGGGCCTTCTTGGTGGTGGCGCCCGCCCTGTGGAACGCCCACCCATCAGATATCAAGGAAATAAACAACTGTCTGACTTTTAGAAGACATCTGAAGGCAGCCCTGTTTACGGAAGTTTTTAATGTTTGATGCTGTATTGTTTTTAACGCTCAATTGGGAGCTGACCAGAGTTGCTGGGGAAATTCAGCCAGATGGGTGGGGTATAAATAATAAGTTGTTGTTGTTGTTGTTGTTAATACTACTACTACTTGGACACGGGTGGTGCTGTGGGTTAAAACCACAGAGCCTAGGACTTGCCGATCAGAAGGTCGGCGGTTCGAATCCCCGCAATGACGGGGTGAGCTCTCGTTGCTCGGTCCCTGCTCCTGCCAACCTAGCAGTTCGAAAGCATGTCATGTGCAAGTAGATAAATAGGTACAGCTCCGGCGGGACGGTAAACAGTGTTTCCGTGTGCTGCTCTGGTTCGCCAGAAGCGGCTTAGTCCTGCTGGCCACATGACCCGGAAGCTGTACGCCGGCTCCCTCGGCCAATAAAGTGAGATGAGCGCCGCAACCCCAGAGTCGGTCACGACTGGACCTAATGGTCAGGGGTCCCTTTACCTATTTTTATTATTATTTATTTTTACTTACCGTCTTTGTATTTCACAAAGGATGATCAACAAATAATAACTGTGTCGCCCGCAAAAGCCCTAAGTTTATATATCTGTGTTTATATCCTCCTTTCTTTTTCTCCTCCCGGTCAGAATGCCGCGGGCAGGGTAGCCAACCTCCCACTGGTCAGTTCCGCCTACAGCATGGTCTCTGCGGCGTATACATCCACAAAGGAAAGCCATCCCTATGTGAAATCCGTCTGCGACGTGGCCGAGAAAGGCGTCAAGACCATTGCTTCGGCGGCTGCCAGCGGTGCTCAGCCCATCTTGAGCAAACTCGAGCCCCAGAGTGAGTGGCCTCCCCAGTTGCCGGGGGGGTTGCCACGGGGCAGGGTTTTTTGCCAGGGGGGGGTTGCCAAGGGGCGGGGGTTTTTGCCACGGGGCAGGGGGTTTTTGCCAGGGGGCGGGGTTTCTTTGCCAGGGGTGGGTTTTTTTGCCAGGGGTGGGTTTTTTTGCCAGGGGGTGGGGGTTTTTTTGCCACGGGTGGGTTTTTTTTGCCAGGGGTGGGGTTTTTTGCCAAGGGGCGGGGTTTTTTGCCAGGGGGTGGGGTTTTTTTGCCAGGGGGCGGGGGTTTTTTGCCAGGGGTGGGGTTTTTTGCCAGGGGTGGGTTTTTTTGCCAAGGGGCGGGGTTTTTTTGCCAGGGGTGAGATTTTTTTGCCAGGGGGTGGGATTTTTTGCCAGGGGTGGGTTTTTTTGCCAGGGGGCGGGGTTTTTTGCCAGGGGGTGGGTTTTTTTGCCAGGGGGCGGGGTTTTTTGCCAGGGGGTGGGGTTTTTTTGCCAAGGGGCGGGCTTTTTTGCCAGGGGTGGGGTTTTTTTGCCAGGGGTGGGGTTTTTTGCCAGGGGCGGGGTTTTTTGCCAGGGGGCGGGGTTTTTTGCCAGGGGGTGGGGTTTTTTGCCAAGGGGCGGGGTTTTTTGCCAGGGGGTGGGGCTTTTGCCAGGGGTGGGGTTTTTTGCCAGGGGTGGGGTTTTTTGCCAGGGGTGGGGGTTTTTTTGCCAGGGGTGGGTTTTTTTGCCAGGGGGCGGGGGGTTCTGCCATCCTGCTTGCTCTGGTATCAACGCTGCATTTTGCATTTCTTCTGCGTTTTGGAAGCCAACAGGAGACCTTGCCTTGATGATGATGATGATGATGATGATAATAATAATAAAATTTTTATTTATATCCCACCCTCCCCAGCCGAAGCCGGGCTCAGAGCGGCTAACAACAATAAAAGTAACACAGCATTCTAAAATCAGTTCATTTCAAAATCAATTCAAAATCAAATTAATGGCAACCATTGGGCTACAGTTCTGTGAGGATAACCAAAGGAGGGAGTCAGGCTGTGCCTTAGCCAAAGGCCTGGTGGAACAGCTCTGTCTTGCAGGCTCTGCGGAAAGGTGAACCTACAATCTAAAGTCCAGGGTACGTCGGAAGCCCAATTGCTTGGCTGCAGGAGTGCCAACTTGGCCCCGCGACCATGGGTTCCCAGGGCCGTGGGTAAACCGCCAAGCCTCTTGGACTTGCTGATCAGAAGGTCGGCGGTTCGAATCCCCGCGACGGGGTGAGCTCCCGTTGCTCGGTCCCTGCTCCTGCCAACCTAGCAGTTCGAAAGCACACCAGGGCAAGTAGATAAATAGGTACTACTGCAGCAGGAAGGTAAACAGCGTTTCCGTGCGCTCTGGTTTCCGTCATGGTGTCCCGTTGCACCACAAGCGGTTTATTCATGCTGGCTGCATGACTCGGAAAGCTGTCTGTGGACAAATGCCGGCTCCCTCGGCCTGAAAGTGAGATGAGCGCCGCAACCCCAGAGTCGCCTTTGACTGGAATTAACCGTCCAGGGGTCCTTTGCCTTTACCTTACCTTACCTTGCATGGCCCTCGCCCCTTCATGGGGAATTTTGTGGGTTCTTGAGCACCCAGGGTCCCATGGAGTTGACAAGTATGCTTGGTTGAAAGCTCTGGAGAACATAGTTATTATCTTTTGCATATTTAACTTTCATCCTGAAAGGAAGCCTGGGGCAGCAAACCAACTCCAGGATGATGATAATAATAATAATAATTTATTATTTATACCCCGCCCATCTGGCTGGGCCCCCCCAGCCACTCTGGGCGGCCTCCATAAAAACCAAAAATACAGTAAAATATCACACGTTAAAAACTTCCCTGAACAGGGCTGCCTTCAGATGTCTTCTGAATGTCAGGTAGTTGTTTATTGCTTTGACATCTGCTGGAAGGGCGTTCCACAGGGCGGGCGCCACTACCGAGAAGGCCCTCTACCTGGTTCCCTGTAACTTTGCTTCTCGCAATGAGGGAACCGCCAGAAGGCCCTTGGCGCTGGACCTCAGCGTCCGGGCAGAATGATGGGGGTGGAGACGCTCCTTCAGGTATACTGGACCGAGGCCGTTTAGGGCTTTCAAGGTCAGCACCAACACTTTGAATTGTGCTCGGAAACGTACTGGGATGATGATGATGATTAATATTTCACCCACCTGACTGGGAAAAGTTACAGAGAGAGACTGTAAAATTTACAATGTGCTGTGTGTTGAAGGACAACTATATGAAAATATTATTATTATTATTATTATTATTATTATTAATTTATTATTTATACCCCAGCCACTCTGGGTAGCTTCCAACAAATTTAAACACAGTAAGACATCAAAACATTAAAAACTTCTCTAAACAAGGCTGTCTTCAGATGTCTTCTAAAAGTCAGATAGTGGTTTATTTCCTTAACATCTGATGGGAGGGCCTTCCACAGGGCAGGCGCCACCACCGAGAAGGCCCTCTGCCTGGTTCCCTGTAACCTCACTTCTCGCAGGGAGGGAATTGCCAGAAGGCCCTCGGAGCTGGACCTCTGGGTCCCCTCTGTGAGATGCCCTCCCATCAGATAACAAGATGATGGGTAATGCTCCAACCTTTAGAAGACATCTGAAGGCAGCCCTCTATAGGGAAGCTTTTTAACATTTAATGTTTTATAGTGTTTTTATATGGCCAGAGCAACCCAGTCAGATGGGCGGGGTACAAATAAATAATAGTTATTAATTAAGAATGTGAAAAGGCGTGGGGAAAGAAAAGTATACTGTATCGCCAAAAGAATTAACAATTACAATTCCATATATTCTTCTCTAATATTATTGCTATTATTCCTCATTCAGTTTCAACAGCCAACGAGTTTGCCTGCAAAGGGCTGGACAAGCTGGAGGAAAACCTGCCGATTCTTCAACAGCCCACCGATAAGGTAAATTGAGATGTCCTTCCTGGAGGACAGGATTCACTTTTCCCTCTTCACGCATCCAGGGAATTCTGCAATGTGTATTAACTCTGCAACGTCCTGGTTGGGTTAAACAAGTTAGGGAAGTTAGGAAAGCATCCCAGGGAGAGATTAAGGGGCCGACTGCAGACTTGCTGTTTGTTTTAAGTGCATGCAAGTAAAAATGTGAACATCAGGCCGCCAATTTATTGTTTAAAGGTAAAGGTAAAGGGACCCCTGACCATTAGGTCCAGTCGTGGGGTTGTGGCGCTCATCTCGCTTTATTGGCCGAGGGAACCGGCGTACAGCTTCCGGGTCATGTGGCCAGCATGACTAAGCCGCTTCTGGCGAACCAGAGCAGCGCACGGAAACGCCGTTTACCTTCCCGCCAGAACGGTTATTTATCTACTTGCACTTTGACACGCTTTCGAACTGCTAGGTTGGCAGGAGCTGGGACTGAAAAATGGGAGCGCACCCCATCACACGGATTCGAACCGCCAACCTTCTGATTGGCAAGCCCTAGGCTCTGTGGTTTAACCCACAGCGCCACCTGCACCTATCTGGCTGGGCTTCCCAGCAGAATATTAAAAGCGCAATAAAACATACGGAACTGCCAAACTCCTTAGAGCTCTCCTACAAGTCCCCAAGTTTCAAACGCATGGGTTAGACTAGAAATGGGGATGATGAGAGTGGAGGCTTATATCCACCTAACATCAATCTATAAATGGCTGGCATTGAATCTGCTCCCCTGAGGAATATCCCTACTGATATTCTGCGACCGGCTCCAGTCAGGCTGGCAGACTGCACTCCTGAACACCCTTCAGAAACTGGGTTTTGCCCCTCAAGCCCTTCTAAGCCTGGGGTTGGGCCAGGCAAAAACTACGGTCAGGCAAAGAATCATAGACACCGAGAGACAACAGGACTGCTCAAGGTGCCCCGGCTATAAAATTTGAGAAATCGAGAGAGATATAGCCGCACCGGCAGCATATCTCTTCTTTCTCGTATCCAAAAATGCAAGAAGGGCTTTTACACTCGCCAGAAGCTCGGCTCTGCCCTCGCCGGTCCTGGAAGGATCCTTTCAAAAAGTCCCATATGCTCAGAGACTTTGCGCCTGTTCAATGGGGGAGATAGGAAGCCCAGAGCACTTGCTCTTTAGATGTCCCTTTTAGGAAGAGGCACGGAGTGAGACCATTGATCCCCTGCTGGTGAGGCTCGCTGACCTCCCAGAAAAGCAAAAATGTGACCTTTTCCTGTTAGGCAAAGATCATAAGACGACCCGGATGGTCGCCAGATTCTGTGTAGGTGCAGATCATCCCCCGACCCAAACTAGTTTAAGAAAATCCCCAAACTTGGTTCCATCGGTGACTCTGGGTCATCTCTCTGCGGTAGCTTATCTTAAAGTTTTAAGTGTCTATACGCTTATCGCAATTATAAATTTTAAATTTATTGTTGTACATTGTTTTATCCCTTCTGGGATTGCACCCCCAAGTGCATTTTATAAGCTGGTTTCCGACCGTAATAAATTATCTATCTATCTATCTATCTATCTATCTATCTATCTATCTATCTATCATACGGAACTGTCCTCTAGATCATTTCTTTTTTTTTTAGAAAATATTTATTAACATTTACCATTTTATACAAACCAAGAAAAAAAAGGAAAAAAATTAAAAAGAAAAAATATTAAAAACACATAAATTTCATATCTTATTTTTCAATAACATATTTCTCTGACCTCCTCATACCTCCCCTTCTTGTATTCCAGTTCAAATTGTTCATCCAGCAAATCCTTATCTCATAGCATTACAGCTAAAAGCCTTATTTCCTATCCGTCTTCTTAAATTATTGTAACTTATACTTTTACTTATATACAAAAAGAGAACTATTTTTTCATATTCTTTTATACCATTACAGCTGATAACCCCTTAATTTCAATCCAGCATCACTCAATATTCCTTAATATTACAATATTTTTGCAAATAATCTTTGAATTTCTTCCATTCTTCTTCTGCCGATTCTTCTCCCTGGTCACGGATTCTGCCAGTCAATTCTGCCAATCCTGTCCTCTAGATCATTTCAGGCACCAAAGATTTGGTGACCTCCACCATGACGGGAGCCAAGGACGCCATCAGCAGCACGGTCTCGGGTGCGAAGGACGCCGTTGCCAGCACTGTGACCGGGATGGTGGGTCGAACCAAGGAGGCGGTCCAGGGGGGCGTCGAGATGACCAGGTCGGCGGTGGCCAGCGGAGTCAACACAGTGATGGGTTCTTCTGTGGGGCAGATGGTGACCAGCGGTGTGGATGCTGTGCTGGGGAAATCGGAACAGCTGGTGGACCACTACCTTCCCATGACGGATGAGGAGCTGGGTGAGGCCCCTGCACGCTTTCAGCTCTCCACAGAGTTGGAAAAGACCCTGGCAGTCATCTAGACCAACCTGGGAAGAGTTGCTGGGTTGTCTCCCAAGGCTGACAATCTCAGCAGGCTGGGGTTAATGGGGCGACTCGCCTGCGACTCGCTTGCTACCTGGGTTTTCTAAAGTGGGGTTCGTTTAGGGAGAACTCTGAAATTCTTAACAAGAGCCCTGAGAGGGAGACCTCTTCCGTCTCCATAGAGGGACTGGTTCAGCTGCAAACAAGTGGGACTTGTGACAGAATATGAGGGTGCGTTCTGTCCTGCAAATAATAATAATAATAATAATAATTATGGTAATAGTAATAATTTGTTACTTATACCCTGCCCATCTGGCTGGGTTTCCCCAGCCACTCTGGGCAGCTCACAACAGAATATTAAAAATACAATAAAAGATCAAACATTAAAAGCTTCCCTAAACAGGGCTGCCTTCAGATGTCTTCTAAAAGTCTGGTGGTTGTTTATCTCCTTGAAATCTGGTGGGAGGGCGTTCCACAGGGCGGGTGCCACTACCGAGAAGGCCCTCTGCCTGGTTCCCTGTAACTTGGCTTCTTGCAGGGAGGGAACCGCCAGAAGGCCCTCGGAGCTGGACCTCTGTGTCCGGGCAGAACAATGGGGGTGGAGACGCTCCTTCAGGTATACTGAATTAAAGTTAATGCTTAATACATTACTTCTGGTCAATGAGCTGCCAGAGAGCTGTGAAAATTCAAGTCCCAGGCTTTTTAGACTCATCTACCCATGTACTAGGGACGCGGGTGGCGCTGTGGGTTAAACCACAGAGCCTAGGGCTTGCCGATCAGAAGGTCGGCGGTTCAAATCCCCACGACGGGGTGAGCTCCCGTTGCTCGGTCCCTGCTCCTGCCAACCTAGCAGTTCGAAAGCACGTCAAAGTGCAAGTAGATAAATAGGTCGCGCTCCGGCGGGAAGGTAAACGCCGTTTCCGTGCGCTGCTCTGGTTCGCCAGAAGCGGCTTAGTCATGCTGGCCACATGACCCGGAAGCTGTACGCCGGCTCCCTCGGCCGATAAAGCGAGATGAGCACCGCAACCTCAGAGTCGGCCACGACTGGACCTAATGGTCAGGGGTCCCTTTACCTTTACCCATGTACTATTTGAAATCCAAGGGGAGCCAGATGTGGATTATTTTTTCCCAGCTCTCCTATCCCCCTAGGGTTTTGCCTCAGGTGCCAGACTGTCTCTGGCCGGCCCTGAAGTGTTTCCAAGAAGACATTGAAAGGTCTTGGGTTTTCTCCTAGCTAAACTGGCCACCGCTGTCGAGGGTTTTGAGATCGCCACCGTGGAGCAGCAGAAGGAGCAGAGGAGCTACTTTGTGCGCCTGGGGTCTCTCTCGACCAAGGTCCGCCACCGAGCCTACCAACACTCTCTGGGCAAGCTGAGGGATGCCAAGCAAAGCACCCAAGATGCCCTCGCCCAGCTGCACCAAACCATTGAGCTGGTAAGAAGCATTCTGGGTAGAGCAAGGAGATGGGGCAGCCCAGATATTGCTGGGCTTGCAACTCCCACCAGGGCCCCAGACAGCATCAGTGATTTGGGGAGGGGTGGCGGACCTTCTGATCGGCAAGTCCTCGGCTCTGTGGTTTAACCCACAGCGCCACCTGCGTCCCGGGATATCAAATCCAAACTCCTCCTCCTCCTCCTCCCCTCCTCCTCCTCCTCCTCCTCCTCCTCCTCCTCCTCCTCCTCCTCCTCCTCCTTCTTCTTCTTCTTCTTCTTCTTCTTCTTCTTCTTCTTCTTCTTCTTCTTCTTTCCTCCCAGATGGAACATGTCAAACAAGGCATGGATCAGAAGATCCAAAGTGGTCAGGAGAAGGTTCACCAGATGTGGAAGCAATGGAGTCAGAAGCAGTCCCCCAAGCTGAGCCAGAAGAACGTCCCTGAGCCCGAGGTAAGTCTCTTTCGGAAGGTCCCTGCGATGTGTCCCGGCCTTTGCAAAACCTTGACGTGCTCTTGCCCTCTTCCAGCAGATGGAGACCCAAGCCTTGGAGGTCTCCCGCGGCCTGGCCCAGCAGATTCAGTCGGCCACCATGACGTTGGTCTCCAACCTCCAAGGCCTCCCGGCCAACCTCCAGGAAAAAGTGGGCCTCCTCCGCCAGAACGCTGAGGAGCTCCGCGTGGCCTTTGTGTCCGCCAATTCCTTCCGCGACCTCTCCAGCACCATCTTGGCCCAGAGCAGGGAGAAGGCCTCTAAGCTCCGCGAACTGACCGACGAGTTGATGGACCACGTGGTGCACAACGCCCCCCTGTCTTGGCTGGTGGGACCCTTTGCTGCGTCCGGCAAGGCGGAGGCAGAGGAAATAGAGATGCAGTAGTAGCGTAGAAGAGTGCCAGACCCTTTTTTAAAAGCATATACCGTATTTTTCGCTCTGTTAGACGCACTGGACGATTGGACGCACCTAGTTTTTAGCGGAGGCTCTCCGCTCCCCTGTGGAGACTTCATTCCGTGGCTAAGCCAGAAGCTAGAACAGCCAGCAGGATCCCAATCGCTGTCCTGGCTTCCTCTTTAGCCGCGCACAGCCTTCATCCCTTCCCGGGAGAGCCTGCGCGCGGCTAAGGCTCCCCCAAGAGCTGCGCTCCCTTTAAAGAGCGTGCGGAGTATGTGTGCGGCTCTTGGGGGCTTTTTCCTGAGGGAGAAGGGCAGCCCCCAAGAGCCGCACACACGCTCCATGCGCCTCTTTAAAGGGAGCGCTGACACAGCCTCCTGCCTGCATTCACTGCATAAGAAGCACACACATTTCCCCTTCCTTTTTAGGAGGGGAAAAGTGCGTCTTATAGAGCGAAAAATACGGTATATATATATTTGTTCCCAGCATCTAGGCAGGCCTTGAACCAAAGAGAAGACCCAACTCTAGGACACGTCCATTTCGTTCTAGAGCAGTAAATTTGAGAGGGAGTGTTTTGAGGGGTTGCTGTTTTTGCCTCTCTCTTCAGCTTAGCTGAAAAGTCATCTTGGACTCAACTCCTTGTGCTTTTCTGTATCCAAAGAAGGAGTACTTCTTGCTGAGGGGTGGTCCATGGGGCGAACCACAACCTAGCTAAGAGCAAATCCCATTTTCTTCTCCTTTCCTCCCAAAATACTTTCCTCTAAGTAAAGCTTAATTGACTGATCCTAAATCTCAAGACAACGGAATATTTGGGTGGAGGTGAAATGAGATTGCAGTTCAGCTTCCTCTCAGCCATCCATGTGTCCCTTAAAGCCTGTTCTTGTATGGAATTTGTCCCTCGACTTCCTCCTAGCTCCACGTGTCACATTATGTACGCTCAGTGCCTTGATTCGTAAATAAAACGCTTGTCGCATTGAAAACACGAGCCGTCTTGAATGAGCAGGGAGGTGGGCAGCAGTCTTGCTGGGTCAACAATCCATGGGGGCCACCTGTGAGGTCCTTTGTGGACCTGCTGGCACCTCCCAGAGAATGCACCTTCCCATGGACACCTGGGGGAGGTGGAATAGTGAGGACTAGAACCTTGATGGCGGATGACAGGAGGTGGGAAAGATCCTGCATGCAGTTCAGCATGAAGTTGGATGAACTGAGGAAACTGGAAGAAGTTGAGGACTTGGACCAGCCCAGAAAATGTCATAAACGTGTGGGGAATCTTAAGAATTGTAGGAAAGGGGGTATTGAGTAAGTATTATCCGCTAGTGAGTGATGTAGCAGAGCAGATTCCGCTCAATATAGCTTGAAGCTAGTTTGCAGATTCGGGAGGACCTTAACAAATAAAATGGCAACCCCATTTTATCAATATCAAATTACAATGCCCATCCAAATATAAATCAACTATACAACCAATTGAGGGACGCAGGTGACGCTGTGGGTTAAACCACAGAGCCTAGGGCTTGCCGATCAGAAGGTCGGCTGTTTGAATCCCCGCGACGGGGTGAGCTCCCATTGCTCGGTCCCTGCTCCTGCCAACCTAGCAGTTCGAAAGCACGTTGAAGTGCAAGTAGATAAATAGGTACCACTCCGGTGGGAAGGTAAACGGCGTTTCCGTGTGCTGCTCTGGTTCGCCAGAAGCGGCTTAGTCATGCCGGCCACATGACCTGGAAGCTGTACGCCGGCTCCCTCGGTCAGTAAAGCGAGATGCGCACTGCAACCCCAGAGTCGGCTACGACTGGACCTAATGGTCAGGGGTCCCTTTACCTTCCCACAAAGACCAGGCATGGGGCATCATCTTCAGTCAGGAAGTTCCATTTGTGGCCTTGGGCAACTTTCCAGGAGTTGTATAAGTTAGTGGCAGGTGGGCAGAATGTGACTCTGGACCTGTTATACGTTCAAGCTATGCAAAGCTTTCCTGCATACACACACCTCCATCCAAGTTAAGCAAGGTGCGTTCTCAAGAGTTCAGGAGCACATTCCCAGCAGGCGAAGACAACCCCTTGGGGCGTGTGGATTCACCCATTTGGGTTTCTGGTTGTAATTTCCCCAACCTTCAGTTCAGTTTGCAGTTTCCACTTCAGTTTTGCGTATCTTTCCGTTAAGGTCCTCCTGAAAGTTTGTTGGCGCGTTTCTCCCAATTTTCATGCTTTTGTACGCAGTTCTGCCTAACATGCACATTCTGTGCAAAGCAAGGCTCGCGGGTATAAAACGGATGCCTTCTTAAATGTCGTTTTCGCTCATATGCATTTTTATTCATACTTGACCCCAGTACGGTATATTGCAACACATTACAGTGGTACCTCGGGTTACAAACACTTCAGGTTACGGACTCCGCTAACCCAGATATAGTACCTCGGGTTAAGAACTTTGACCCACGATGAGAACAGAAATTGCGCAGCGGGAGGCCCCATTAGCTAAAGTGGTACCTCGGGTTAAGAACAGTATCAGGTTAAGAATGAATTCCGGAATGAATTAAGTTCGTAACCAGAGGTACCACTGTACATGTCTGGAGAACAGCATTGCAAAATTCAGAGAAGTGTGTGTTTTGAAAGAGGTCTGCGTTTCAGTTTGGGGTAAGTGTGAACTTGAAATATGGGATAGTATTGAGTTTCTTCCCATTCCTGTGTGAGGAGCAGGGCTGCTGAGGAGTGCAGTACAGTGGTACCTCAGGTTACAGACGCTTCAGGTTACAGACTCCGCTAACCCAGAAATAGTGCTTCAGATTAAGAACTTTGCTTCAGGATGAGAACAGAAATCGTGCTCTGGTGGTGCAGCGGCAGCGGGAGGCCCCATTAGCTAAAGTAGTGCTTTGGGTTAAGAACAGTTTCAGGTTAAGTACGGACCTCCGGAACAAATTAAGTACTTAACCCAAGGTACCTCTGTACTCAGGAGGCCTGAGATACAGAATTGTCCATAATGCACTGGGACAAAAACCCCACCCCCTATAAAAATGTCTTATTCAGTGACTCTTAACCTTTTTAAGGACACTGACCCCTTTGGGAATCTGATGAAAGCGAGCGACCCCACCCTCACCGAAGCAATGTGCGTAATAAATACACAACATTTTTGCATGCTGTTTATTTTATTGCATTGTGGTTGGGATTTGTCCAGATTACAGACTCCCATAGACCATAGCATAAGAAGTCCTTGTCTACTGAATTCTTCCATTTGAGTTGTTTTACTCATGGTGATGTAACCTATCACAGTCATTAATAATAGTGATAATTCAATAATAATAAGGCTGGGCCTCCCCGGCCATTCTGGGCGGCTCCCAACAGAATATTAAAAACACGATAAAGCATCAAACATTAAAATGCCTTCTAAAAGTTAGGTGGCTATTTATTTCCTTGACATCTGATGGGAGGGCGTTCCACAGGGCAGGCGCCACTACCGAGAAGGCCCTCTGCCTGGTTCCCTATAACCTCACTTCTCGCAGTTAGGGAACCGCCAGAAGACCCTCGGAGCTGGACCTCAGTGTCCAGGCAGAACGATGGAGGTGGAGACGCTCCTTCAGGTATAGTGGACCAAGGCAGTTTAGGGCTTTAAAGGTCAGCACCAAAATTTTGAATTGTGCTCGGAAATGTCCTGGGAGCCAGTGTAGGTCTTTCAAGACCGGTGTTATATGGTTCCATCAGCTGCTCCCAGTCACTAGTCTAGCTGCCGCATAAGTTGCAGTTTCCGGGTCACCTTCAAAGGCAGCTCCACAGAGAGCACATGGCAGTAGTCCACATGGGAGATAACCAGAGCATGCACCACTCTGGCAAGACAGTGCGCAGGCAGGGAGGGTCTCAACCTGCGTATCAAGTGATTCAGGAAAGCAACTTTAGCGTGTAGAGGATCTCTAGCTCCTGTGGGATGGGGAACTGAAAAATATACCCAAGGAATTTCCTGGTGATTCCTGCTTTGGGGAAAGAAGGCACTGGGAGACCGAATGCCCCATGGGATTTTGAAACACGGAAGCAAGAGTTGAGTTCCTCTTTGTCTAACACAACATACATGTGGTTCATTTGGGGGGCGTTTTGCTAATCCAATATACAGTGGTACCTCGGGTTAAGTACTTAATTCGTTCCGGAGGTCCGTACTTAACCTGAAACTGTTCTTAACCTGAAGCACCACTTTAGCTAATGGGGCCTCCTGCTGCTACCGCGCCGCATGAGCACGATTTCTGTTCTCATCCTGAAGCAAAGTTCTTAACCTGAAGCACTATTTCTGGGTTAGCGGAGTCTGTAACCTGAAGCGTATGTAACCCGAGGTACCACTGTATGTGGGGATTTTGACACTTAAATGCTCCCCACAAAAGCAATTTATGCAAGTACAGTGGTACCTTGGGTTACAGATGCTTCAGGTTACAGACTCCGCTAACCCAGAAATATTACCTCAGGTTAAGAAGTTTACTTCAGGATGAGAACAGAAATCATGCTCCTGTGGCAGCAGGAGGCTCCATTAGGTAAAGTGGTGCTTCAGGTTAAGAACAGTTTCAGGTTAAGAATGAATTAAGTTCTTAACCCGAGGTACCACTGTAGTTCCTTGCCCCCGGGGCAGTTTCAGTCTGGCCAAACAAAGCAAGCGAGTTTATGGCAGCTGAGAGAAGAGAGAAGCAGGCAAAATAAGTCGGCATTCTGCCTGTCGGGTCTTCGAAACGCTGAATAAACAGGTGGCCCCAAGACAGACTGGTCTTCTGGAAATGGTGCCGTCCCAAGCTCTGTGGGTTACCTACCCTTTCCCCCTCTGCTTTGCGTTTGTGGTCGTTCCAAAGCGCCCCTTTGGAAGGGAGAGCAGGGGCCCAGCGCCTGATCTGTGACGTCACACCTATGACATCACACCGCATCACAAGGGGGAATGGATGGAATGGTGGGGGGAGCTGAGGTGACCGCTCCTCAGCGGGGAGGCTGCAGGTCTCCTCTGCCTGCATGGGAAATGATGTTGCTTTGGTGATGCCATGATTTGGGCCCTGCCAGTTGGGCAGAGATCATGGCAGATAGTGAGTAGGACAGCAGGCTGGCATCCCCCCCCCCTCTCTCTTTCTCTCTCTGTCTCTCTCTGAATTATAGGATAGTTGATGATGAGCCTAGGACTTGCCGATCAGAAGGTCAGCGGTTCGAATCCCCGCAACGGGGTGAACTCTCGTTGCTCGGTCCCTGCTCCTGCCAACCTAGCTGTTCGAAAGCACAAAGTGCAAGTAGATAAATTGGTACCGCTCTGGCGGGAAGGTAAACGGCGTTTCTGTGCGCTGCTCTGGTTTGCCAGAAGCGGCTTAGTCCTGCTGGCCACATGACCCGGAAGCTGTATGCTGGCTCCCTCGGCCAGTAAAGCAAGATGACTGTAAAGGTCACGACTGGACCTAATGGTCAGGGGTCCCTTTACCTTTACCTTACACAGGTTGAGACCCTCCCTGCCCACACACTCTCTCGCCAGAGTGGTGCATGCTCTGGTTATCTCCCGCTTGGACTTCTGCAATGCGCTCTATGTGGGGCTGCCTTTGAAGGTGACCCAGAAATGACAACTAATCCAGAATGTGGCAGCTAGACTGGTGACTGGGAGCGGCCGCCGAGATCATATAACACCGGTCCTAAAGGAGATATACTGGTTTCCAGTATGTTTCCGAGCACAATTCAAAGTGTTGGTGCTGACCTTTGAAGGCCTAAATGGACTCAGCCCAGTATACCTGAAGGAGCGTCTCCACCCCCATCGTTCTGCCCAGACACTGAGGTCCAGCTCCCAGGGCCTTCTGGTGGTTCCCTCACAGTGAGAAGTGACAGGCGTGGAACCAATTCTGTGTCTGTCTTTCTAGATGCACCTACCTATCGAATCTTCTTTTTACCTTCCAGATTCCCCCCCCACCGCCCCCAGAAATACCTCTAACAGTCTGGGAAAGGGATACGTCCTTGCTGTGTTGCCTCCCCACTTCTCCTTTTAAATTACACCCAATCCCACAGATAATTCCTTTTCCCATCACCATCCACCACCCTTCACCCCCCCCATTGGAAGTAGACTTCCAATCTACTCAACTGCAATTTCTTTCCACTTCTATTACTTTCTTTCACACACCTTTGACCTAATTCCATGCTTCTTTTTCTATCACACATTGTTATCCATCTTATTTAGTATTTCAGCATTTAAAACGGAACTTGTTTATTCTAATAGTTCTGATTTTTCAATATGGTTTTGCAAGTATCCTTTAAACGCCTTCCAGTCCTTGTTTATCTTCTCTTTTGAGATCCTTCCAATTTCTCCCATTGTTTTGGATATATTGTAATACTCCAGTAATTTGGCAAGCCACTCTGCTTTTGTCGGTATAATACCACTTTTCCAATTTTTCGCAATCAGTAGCCTTGCGGCTACTGTTGCGTATAAATATAACGTCTTGTCTTCTTCCTTTAGACTTCCGGGTTCAGGATCCCCACTTATCCTTTCTGCCTACACTTCCCCTCTTAAGAATAAAAGAAATATCAAATTGTGGAGTTGGAAAAGACCACGAAGTATCGTTTGGTCCAAGCCCCCTGCAGGAATCTTTTGCCCAAGGTGGGGCTCAGACTCACCAGCTTCTGCCTCGTGGTGCAAACTGCAACTTGCTCGGAGGTTTCTGGCGTGGGCTAAGATCTAAACCCCACACCAAGGGGGCTGGTCTCTTTTACAGAGTAAAAGCAGTCTGCTGCTGGCCTCGAGGGAAGAGATGGGAGTCAGGATTCAAACGCGGAGGAGCAATGAGAAGTATCCATTCAAAGAAGTCCGGCTTCAGAGTTAGGGACAGATAGGTTCGCCATATTTCAAAAAGTGAAAATCTGGACATTTTTGGCCAAAGTTGAGCTTCTTTTATGGAGGGGGGGGTTTATGTCCGGGAAATTTCAGACGTATGGCAGGCGTAGAGATAGACATGCCATTTTGGTTCTCTCCCTTTCTCATTTCCCCAAACTTACACCCAGTTCCGCACGTTAGCTTTTGCAAGCAATTCTTATCAGGAGGCGAAAAAGGGATAGTGGAGCCCGTTAATTTGTTCCGTGCTTTGGGTCTAGTTAGCTCATCGGACGAACATCATGTGACTTCAGCATCAAAGGACCCTTCAGTCAACACACCTGGCACGAGGACGCAAGAGAATGAGGTTTGTACGTCACAGTACAGTGGTACCTTGGGTTACATACTCTTCAGGTTACATACGCTTCAGGTTACAGACTCCGCTAACCCAGAAATAGTACCTCGGGTTAAGAACTTTGCTTCAGGATGAGAACAGAAATCGTGCTCCGATGGTGTGGCGGCAGCAGGAGGCCCTATTAGGTAAAGTGGTGCTTCAGGTTAAGAACAGTTTCAGGTTAAGAACAGACCTCCAGAACGAAGGACGCGGGTGGCGCTGTGGGTTAAACCACAGAGCCTAGGACTTGCTGATCAGAAGGTCTGCGGTTCGAATCCCCACCACGGAGTGAGCTCCCGTTGCTCGGCCCCTGCTCCTGCCAACCTAGCAGTTCGAAAGCACGTCAAAGCGCAAGTAGATAAATAGGTACCGCTCCGGCGGGAAGGTAAACGGCGTTTTCGTGCGCTGCTCTGGTTCGCCAGAAGCGGCTTAGTCATGCTGGCCACATGACCCGGAAGCTGCACGCCGGCTCCCTCAGCCAATAAAGGGAGATGAGCGCCGCAATCCCAGAGTCGGACACAACTGGACCTAACCGTCAGGAGTCCCTTTACCTTTACCACTGTGCTTTCCCTTCCGAAAATAAGGAGCCAAATCAAACCACTTGGCCCCTATGGCTTGTTATTTGGCGACACAAGGGGTCGCCAAGCCATCATTTCTGGGCACCCACAGCCTCCTTCGCTGGTGTTCCCACCCAGCCAAGGGCCCTGGACTCTGAGCAATCGCATAATAGCCCCAGCTATGCTTGTGGGAGGTATGTGTGTGTGTTTGCCAAAGTTTAAACCTCAGGGAAATGGAGTGCAGCCAATGAGTGAAGTCAGAACTGTGATGGACAAGCGAGTTGTCTGCACACAGGAATCCCTCAGCGGCAGCTGTTTCCCCCCTTGAAAGCACTTTCCCTGCTTCTGTCGTATTTTCTGGGCAGAAATCCAACAGGTTGAGCCAGTGCCGGATTTACGTATAAGCTAAACAAGTTATAGCTTAGGGCTGCACTCTGTTGGGGGCCCCCCAAAAAATTAAAGGAAAAAGAAACTGGATGTGCATTTCCAAAATATAAGATAGAAACCAAAGCAACAGTACAGTGATACCTCAGGTTACATATGCTTCAGGTTACATACTCTTCAGGTTACATACACTTCAGGTTACAGACTCCGCTAACCCAGAAATAGTGCTTCAGGTTAAGAACTTTGCTTCAGGATGAGAACAGAAATCGTGCAGCGGCAGCAGGAGGCCCCATTAGCTAAAGTGGTGCTTCAGGTTAAGAACAGTTTCAGGTTAAGTACAGACCTCCAGAACGAATTAAGTACTTGACCCGAGGTACCACTGTGCATAGAGGGCTGCAGCGAGGTGTTTTCTTGTCACCCCCACAGACACCCCCACCCCCCCGTTGCAACGTCACTGAGGTAGATAAGATTAAGTGACCGGGACTGCAGCGCTTTCCTCGTTAAGAAACAGAACCTTGTTTTTTGGTTGTGTTAAGTTGTGGGTGAACATATCAGACGTCACAGCGATTCTTCAAACAGCTCTTGTTTATTCAGAGGCCAGGACAGAACTGAACTGAAGGGTTCAGCCAGCCTGCTTATATAGAGCTCCAGTACAACATAACTGAAACAACTTGCTGTAACTATCCAATCACTGAACGTCAGTTTCGATCCCTTATTTGCATAACTACCTACAGTATCCCCGTGCTGGACCAGGGTGAAAACTTCAGTACATAACAGGTTGTTTGGCGACTGTGCAAACCAACCTCCCCACCCCTTGTTTCTCAGCTTTCAGATACTACCCTCCACAACCCAAGCTGGCCTCCGGAGACGACAAACCCTCACACCACAAGCAGCATTCTGTGTGTCCCCGATGAAGCCATCCGGAGGATTTCCACCACGACCAAGAGCAACAGCCTCGCACCCTCTACCACGAGGTATTTAAGTGAGTACCAACCAGACTGGCGGGAAAGCGAGCGAAGACGGGGAGCTGGTAAGATGATGGATTTTTCGGAGCTAGCCGACCTAACCGGAAGAGTCCGCGACCAGAAGGAGGAGGAGTATCAGGAAGAATGGAATAAATTTAATGATTATCTAGTTAGATTTGTTAAGTTAAATTAACTGAAAATAGCTTGCAGATACTTAATGGGCTTAGGGTTTTATTTATGTTAAGTGATGAATTAATATGTTTAATTCCATAAGGCGAAGATCTAAGGATGTTAATGGGTGGTTGGTGGTTTAGTCGTGTCCGACTCTTCGTGACCCCCTGGACCAGAGCACGCCAGGCACTCCTGTCTTCCACTGCCTCCCGCAATTTGGCCAAACTCATGCTGGTAGCTTCGCGAACACTATCCAACCATCTCGTCCTCCGTTGTTCCCTTCTCCTTGTGCCCTCCATCTTTCCCAACATCAGGGTCTTTTCCAGGGAGTCTTCTCTTCTCCTGAGGTGGCCAAAGTCTTGGAGCCTCAGCTTCAGGATCTGTCCTTCCAGTGAGCACTCAGGGCTGATTTCCTTAAGAATGGATAGGTTTGATCTTCTTGCAGTCCATGGGACTCTCAAGAGTCTCCTCCAGCACCAAAATTCAAAAGCATCCATTCTACGGCAATCAGCGTTCTTTATGGTCCAGCTTTCACTTCCATACATCACTACTGGGAAAACCATAGCTTTAACTATACGGACCTTAGGATGTTAATGTTTAAGTAAAATTGGGATTTGGAAAAACCATTAAAAGGACATGCAATGAAATTCAACCAAGGGGAAGCAAGGAAGTCACTTAACAAAGTTAATAACTGTAATTTTCAATAAGGCTATGGTTTATGTCTGTTTGTTTTGTGTGTTTGTTTGTTTGTTTGTTTATAATATTGTGAAAACCACTGTATTTTTCACTCTATAAGACGCACCAGACCACAAGACGCACCTAGTTTTTGGAGGAGGAAAACAAGAAAAAAAATATTCTGATTCTCACAAGCCAGAACAGCATGAGGGATCGCTGCGCAGTGAAAGCAGCAATCCCTCTTGCTGTTCTGGCTTCTGGGATAGCTGCGCAGCCTGCATTCGCTCCATAAGATGCACACACATTTCCCCTTACTTTTTAGGAGGGAAAAAGTGAGTCTTATAGAGCAAAAAATACGGTAATAAAAAAAAGGGGGGAGAAGACGGGAAGCTGGTAAGCGGCGTCTCCAAGATGGGCTCACGGACAAGGAGGATAACACAATATGCTTTCTCTGCAGCCACAGAAGCTCAATCGAGACTCGAGAGGCAGCCCTCGCAGGATGAGGAGCTGCTGGGCACCAATGAGAACGAACTGGTGATGCAAATGACGATATCAGAATATGAGCTGTTCCCGGGACTGGGAGATAGCTTTTCTCAGGAGGGACCAGGGAGCGGGCTGCGACATTCCTTCGAAGAGCAACTTGCCGCTTACAGGGCTCCCCAAAATAAGATAGCGTCCCACCAGGAATTGCCAGAGGAGGTACGTTGTTGGTTTTTTTAAAAAAATCAGCAAGGTGGGGACTGTTTGGTTCACATTTATAGGAATGGTATGCAGGCTGAGGGGACACAGGTGGCGCTGTGGGTTAAACCACAGAGCCTAGGACTTGCTGATCAGAAGGTTGGTGGTTCGAATCCCCATGACGGAGTGAGCTCCCGTTGCTCGGTCCCTGCTCCTGCCAACCTAGCAGTTCGAAAGCACGTCAAAGTGCAAGTAGATAAATAGGTACTGCTCCGGCAGGAAGGTAAACAGTGTTTCTGTGCGCTGTTCTGGTTCGCCAGAAGCGGCTTAGTCCTGCTGGCCACATGACCCGGAAGCTGTATGCTGGCTCCCTCGGCCAGTAAAGCAAGATGACTGTAAAGGTCACGACTGGACCTAATGGTCAGGGGTCCCTTTACCTTTACCTTATACAGGCTGAGACCCTCCCTGCCCACACACTGTCTCTCCAGAGTGGTGCATGCTCTGGTTATCTCCCGCTTGGACTACAGCAATGCGCTCTATGTGGGGCTGCCTTTGAAGGTGACCCAGAAATGACAACTAATCCAGAATGTGGCAGCTAGACTGCTGACTGGGAGCGGCCGCCGAGATCATATAACACCGGTCCTAAAGGAGATACACTGGCTTTCAGTATGTTTCCGAGCACAATTCAAAGTGTTGGTGCTGACCTTTGAAGGCCTAAATGGACTCGGCCCAGTAGACCTGAAGGAGTGTCTCCACCGCCATCGTCTAGCCCGGACACTGAGGTCCAGCTCCAAGGGCCTTCTGGCAGTTCCCTCACTGTGAGAAGTGAGGTTATAGGGAACCAGGCAGAGGGCCTTCTCAGTAGTGGCTCCTGTCCTATGGAACGCCCTGATGTCAAGGAAATAAACAATCTTAGAAGACATCTGGGGATGCAGGTGGTGCTGTGGGTTAAGCCACAGAGCCTAGGGCTTACTGATCAGAATGTCGGTTCGAATCCCCGCGACGGGGGGAGCTCCCATTGTTTGGTCTCAGCTCCTGCCCACCTAGCAGTTTGAAAGCACGTCAAAGTGCAAATAGATAAATAGCTACCACTCCGGCGGGAAGGTAAACGGCATGCTCTGGTTCGCCAGAAGCGGCTTAGTCATGCTGGCCACCAGTCATGCTCGAATATGTCTGCGGACAAACGCCGGCTCCCTCGGCCTATAGAGCGAGATGAGCGCACAACCCCAGAGTTGTCCACGACTGGACCTAACGGTCAGGGGTCCCTTTCCCTTTTAGAAGACACCTGAAGGCAGCCTTGTACTGGGAAGTTTTTAATGTTTGATGCTTTATCGTGTTTTAAATACTCAATTCAGAACCACCCAGAGTGGCTGTGGAAACCCAGCCAGATGGGCGGGGTATAAATAATAAAATTATTGTATGCTCCCAGGATATTTCTTCTACAGAACTTGTCGCTTCTATTAAACTCCTTGGTCAGAAGCTCTGCGTTGCCAGTCTGTACTAAAAGGGATTTCTTTTCCCTAGGAAGAGGAGGAATGGAAGGAAACATCGGCAGAAAATTTACCGGGAGAGAAGGGGTCACAGGAATATGTGCTGGCGTCTTCACCTCCGCCAGAATCCATGCTACCGCCGCCACCAGCAGAAGGGGAGTGGGTGACCCCTCTAACAGCCCCAGAGAGGGAATGGGTGCCCCCTCCGACACCCCCGCAGAGGGGGCGAATGACTCCCCCAGTGCCACCTTTGGAGAGCGAGTGGGTGATATTCGAGAGGACACTTATAGAGAGGGAGAGGGTGCCCCCGCAGACTCCACCAACAGAGAGGGGGTCGCAAGTTTCTCTGCCGCCATCCCCTCAAGTGTTGCCTGTCGTTCCACAGCCACGGGACGAGGAACCTCAGCTAGCAGCCCCCACGGAAATAGCCGCCACGCACCAGCCACCGCTGCCAGGCCCTGATCTGCAGCCAGAGAAAGCGAGGACCCCCCCTCGGCAGATGTCGGAGGAAGAGCCGCTTATCCCCTGGGCTTCAGCCTCAAATGCGTTTTCGGTTTTCCAGACGGTGGAAAAGGTACTGTATTTTTTTGAGGAAAAAATATTATTTATCAAGACTGTTACTTCTTCAAGAGACAGTAAGCTGCAGAGGGAAATCTGGGGAAAGGAAGGAAAATGCAAAGCAACAACTCATTTTTGCTTTGTTATTTCTGCTGGTTTTGACCGGAACGAATCCTCTCAAAGGGCCTTTGGAAAAAACTGCCCATTGAGTAAATGTTTCTTTTTTTCTATCAGTCCTACTGGTCTGGAGAGCAACGCCTACTGGCAGATTTAGTCTCCTCAGGAAATCTTGAGGTGTCTTTTACATCCCCATGGAGTAAAGATAGGGAGGAGGGTCTCTCCAAGTGAACGAGGCTCCTGAGAACGTGAAGAGTGATTCTTTATTTATTTACTTATAATGCCCCCAGGTCTTTACGGTTGCTGAATGTTTTCTCAAGTAGCAGCGAAAGCTGAAAAGGTGCCGTAATATCAGGTTGCCTGTCTTCCAGAGAATGGGGTCTGGGGAGCAGAGCAGCAACGCCCCGTTAATTTATGGAAGGTGCATGCTTCTAGAGCAGCGTTTCCCAAAACTTGGGTCTCCGGTTGTTGTTGTACTACAACTCCCATTATCCCTAGCTAGCAGGGCCAGTGCCCAGGAATGATGGGAGTTGTAGTCCAAAAACAGCTGGCGACCCGAGTTTTGGGAAACACTGTTATAGAGCAAGGATAGGCATAGCTGTCAACCGTCCCTTATTTGGCGGGAAACTCCCTTATCCCAGCGCCGTGTCCCGCTGCTGTCCCTTATTGATGATGTCCCTTAAATTTCCCGGGTTTCATGCTCGCCCGGCTTGGGAGGGAAGCAGCGGCTCAGGGTCCTCCGCCGTGAGAGAGAGAGCGCGCACGAGCTGCCGCGTCTCTGTCTCTCCCTTTTCCCCCTCAGGGGCACGTCGTGAGGAGACGGGTGGCGGCGGGCGGGCAGGCAGCCCCTCTCTTGCGAGACTTCCACCACGCTGCCAGGGGAAGCCGGAGGCGGTGGCGGCAGCTGAGGAGGCGGCCTGAGGGAGGAGGAAGAGGAGGGGATGGGGAGGGACACAGAAGGGCGGCGCTTCGGCGGCGGCGGCGCAACTGCCTCATGCCGGGCTCACGGGCGGCGTGGGTGAGAGTCTCTCTCCCTCCCTCTCTCTTGGACAGGGAAGGGCCGATGGAACTCCTCGCACCAGGACGGCAGCCCCGACGTGCTGCTTAGCATCCCCTCCAACCAGTGCAGCATCTTAATGTAGTGATTTCCCCCTCTGCATCCCTTTCATAACTCTATTTTTATAAATCATTTGTCCATCCGTAGTTCAAATTTTTACTACAAGTCTTCTGTCAATCCTACCAATGTATGTAACTCTTGACAATAGCTTTTCAACTAAATTATAAACCTTCCCCGTTCTTTATTAAAGAGGTCCTCTTCCTGGTTTCTAATTCTGCCTGGAAGCTTTGCCATCTCGACGTCGTTCATCAGTTTTGTCTGCCACTCTTCTTTGGGTCAGAGTGGTAGACCCTTAGGATCATCTAGTCCCCTGCAAAACACAGTCATGGCAGCCAAAGCAGCATGGCTCCATCAGTGGCGGATTGATTTATAAGTTAAGCAAAATCCCTTATTTTGGCTGCTGATCCCTTATTTTCAAATCTGTAAGTTGACAGCTATGAGGATATATATATAGGGGACATCTGGGCCCCAACGATGTTGTTGGATTCCGGTTGATCTTTTAGTCCACCAGCAGCTACACTTCGGAACTCCCTGCCCCTTGACGCTGAGCGCCTTCACTGTACTATTTTCGGTGCTTGCTAAAAAACCTTTTTGTTTAGGCAAGACTTCCCAGATGTGTGGACGTGTGTTTCAGTCTGTTCTTAGTTTATCTCCCCCAATGTGTTTTAAATATGTTAAGTTGTGGGCGAACATATCAGACGACACAGCGATTCTTCAACAGCTCTTGTTTATTCAGAGCCCAGAACTGAACTGAACTGAAGAGCTCAGTCAGCCTGTTTATATAGAGCTCCAGAGCAACGTAACTGTTGCAACTTTCTAAAACTATCCAATCACTGAACGTCACTTTCGATCCTTCATTTCCATAACTATCTACAGGGCGAGAACTTCAGTACATAACAAAATAGTTGCTTTCAACTGTTTTTAACTGATGATTTTATTGTTTTTCTCTCTCTTTGTAAACCATTTTGAGGGTGTTAACAACCAAGCGATGTATAATTTCTATTAAGTAGACGAACTCCCAGCATGGCCCAAAATTCAAGGGGTGTTTTTTTTGTTGTTTTTTTTTTTGAGTACTTCCTACTACAGGGAAATATCTGGGGTCGTTCAAGAGAGTCGAAATAGCTTTGGGGTTGCTGCCCTGTACTAATTCAGATATGGTTTTACATGTTTCGTATTGCTGCAGGAATTTATGTATAGGTTGGGGGATAACACGCACATGCAGCCCACTACCAAAATCAGCACAATCGCTTTTGTGACTTTTGTGATTTGTCCCCACAAAGCACTTCGTCACAGTTTCTTCCTAACTATTCAAAGGGCCTCTGCTGCAGAATACCAAATGTAATAATTCACTGATCAATGTATCTCTGTACTGGCTCACTGGGAAAACTTCAGAAATTCATATAGACATGTGAGCTCAGCTACTCAGCAGCCCCTCTGCCTGAGTGATAATCCCTGGCATCCTGATACCTGAGTGGCAGACAGGTAGCCATTCCAGAAATAACAAACCCAGATGAAGACAAAAGGGTGTGATTCACTTGGCTGGGAAACAGGGAAATGTAAATATCTCTTTTGTTACACTTGGTGAGTGTTTGGTGGAGGGCAAGGAGAACCATGGGGCAGGGTCCAGGATGCTCAGATTACGGCCACCAGACCTCCCCTTTAATGATGTAACCGTGATGTAACCGTGATGTAGTTTTTTGGGGGGTGTAAGATGGGGATTAGCAGCTAATAAAAGTTTGGGTTCTCTTTTGTTCGGGGCTTCCATCCTGTTTCACCTGGTGGCAGGTGGGAGTCCTGTCGCGACCGTCTTCAATAAAGACCAAGCCTACTGGCTGCTGTTTTGCTCTGGTATTCCTGGCTGGTGTCCTTGCTTTTTGTCCAAGGGAGCCCTCAGATTTCTCCGTTAACAGTTTGTGTGTTTACCTTGTGCACCCATGAAAACCCATTCTGTTTTCAACACCCCGGAATTTGTGTCCCAATAGCCCTCTCCCTCCATGAATTTGCCTAATTCTTCTTTAAAGTCCTCCAAATTGGTAGCCATCATAGCATCTTGGGGCAGTGAACGCCACAGTTTGATTTTGCGGTGCGTGAATAAGTACTTTTGCCTGTCCCAAATCCCCCAACTTTCATCGCCTCTTGTCAGCGCTGCCCCTTTCATTCCTTTCCGCTTCCAGCCTGAAGCAGCCGCAGAGAAAGTCTCTAAGGAAACATCGCTAAGGAACTACGAACCTCCCATGGCCTCCCGCTCAGGAAAGGAGATTGTGACCCGAACGGAAACTAAGGTAGTCTTTGGCCAGCTAGAGCACGGTACTGTTATTGTTCCATTTCTTCTACGAACCAGTTCCTATAAACCATCTCAAAACGATTTCACAACAAAAACTTGTATTTCAAAAACTGCACATATAAAGACAGTTAAAGCCATTGTATAAGGGGAGCACGTGGCGCTGTGGTCTAAACCACTGAGCCTCTTGGGCTTGCCGATCGGAAGGTCGGCGGTTCGAATCCCCATGAAAAGATGAGCTCCCGTTGCTCTGTCCCAGCTCCTGCCAACCTAGTAGTTCGAAAGCACGCCGGCGCAAGTAGATAAATAGGTACCGCTGTGGCGGGAAGGTAAACGGCGTTTCTGTGCGCTCTGGTTTCCGTCACAGTGTCTTGTTGCTCCATAAGTGGTTTAGTCCTGCCGGCCACATGACCCAGAAAGCTGTCTGTGGACAAACGCCGGCTCTCTTGGCCTGAAAGCGAGATGAGCGCTGCAACCCCATAGTCACCTTGGACTGGACTTAACCATCCAGGGGTCCTTTGCTTTTTTACCTTTATATAGCCCTAACCCCGGCATGGCTTACGAAGTCTAAGAAACCAAAAAAACCAATTGAGTTTTGTCAGGGAATCAGGAGCAGGAGCACTGGGGAGAGAGGATTGGGAGAGCGAAGGGGAAGAATCCGAGGGCAGCGTAGGGGAGTATGACAGTGGCCCGAGAGATTCCATGAGCTTCTCCAGCGAATCAGAAGATTCCCAGAAGGGGGCGCCGATGGTCAGAGCAAGGGGGGTCCCAGGGGGGACGCACCAGAAACAAGGAGCCAGAGGGGAACCCCAAAGCAGCAGTGGAGGATCGGGACCAGTTTCCCCACCAGAGCGTAGTGGGGGGGGAAGAGTCACATGTGTCAGGGCCAGCGTCTCCTCCAGAGAGGGAGTCAGGGCTGACCACGCCTCCATCGGAGAGTGTAGGAACGGAAGGTAGGTCAGTTGCAGCTAGCCCCCCCGAAGGGGGAAGCAGTGATAGCAGCAGTGGAACGGTCAGGAGGAAAGCTGCTGGCTGGGCGCGTGCGCCAAGTTCAAATGTGGAGGCGCGCGGGACAGCAGGAGACCCGGATGGGGAACCAGCTCCTAAAGCCCTCCGAAGGGAGGGAGAAGGCTCCGGGGAATCAGCGTCAGAGGAGGCTAGAAAGGGCGAGACCCCGGCGGGCAGGCGGACCCAGAGGAGGAAGGAGCAGCGGAGAAGGTGGAGCAAGGCTAGAATCTTAAATTGGTGTCAAGGGGGAGGAGACTCAGACGGAGCATCAGTGGTCTGACACTTTAGACGTGGGGCTGCGCGCTGCGGCTCTGGAAGTGAAACTGAACTTCAATAAAGACTTTTATACTTAACAACGAAGCAGCGTTGGTCCTTTGTGAGCTGGGACCTAGGGTAGCTCTGACAAGTTTCAAAATCGGTTTTGAAAGTTTCAGCCTGCCCTCTTGTATCCAAGGATACAAAGCCCTGCTCCCTGGATCTCAGAAACCACCATGCAATATTTGGTTATAATATAGAATCATAGATTCGTAGAGTTGGAAGAGACCCTGAGCATAATCCAGTCCCACCCCCTGCAATGCAGAAATATGCAGTTGTCCCATACTGGGATTCGAACCTGCAACCTTGGCGTTATCAGTACTGCGCTCTAACCAACTGAGCTATGTCTTCAAATGTGTCCAAATGCAGAGCGAACAAACAACTTTCTGAAACATATGGTAGAGTAAGAATTAAAAACAACTGCCCATATAAAAACCAATTTAGACCCAGTACCTTGGTTCTCGAAGGTAATCTGTTTCGGGAGCCCGTCTGACTCCCGAAACGGTTCAAAAACCAAGGCGCGGCTTCCGATTGGTCGCAGGAGCTTCCTGCGCTCAATCGGAAGCCGCGTCGGACGTTCGGCTTCTGAAAAACATTCGCAAACCGGAACACTCACTTCTGGGTTTGCGGCGTTTGGAAGCTGATTTGTTTGGGAGCCAAACCGTTCGAGTACCAAGGTACCGCTGTACAGATATGGGGGGAATAGGGAGAATCTAACAGGTGAGAGCTAGGAGGGATCACTCTTCTGTCTTTGGAATAAGGGTTAAGCTATAATTGTGATAGATGGCTGTTTGTTTGTTTGTTTTTCTCCTCTCCTCTCTTCTCTTCCACCTTCTTTATTATCCTCCTTTTGCTTTGTTTTTTTTTATTCTTTCCTCTTTCTCTTCTTTAGATGAGTTTGCGCTTTTGTTGCACTTTATGTTGAAAACTCCGAATAAAAACTGATTTTTTTTTTAAAAAAGAAATTCCCTCCTGTCAAGATTGCAAATTGTACCGCCAAGTGGCGCGAACTCACAAACCCTCCATTCAACAGCACCAGATTATTTAGGGTGGTTCAGGCAGTTCCCCTGCACAGGGCATTGAGCCAATGGGGTGCAAATAATAATAATAATAATAATAATAATAATAATAATAATAATAATAATAATAATACCTATTTTTATATGGGTACCTACTGGGAAATGGGACGCGGGTGGCGCTGTGGGTTAAACCACTGAGCCTAGGACTTGGCGATCAGAAGGTTGCGGTTCGAATCCCTGCAACAGGGTGAGCTCCTGTTCCTCAGTCCCTGCTCCTGCCAACCTAGCAGTTCAAAAGCACGTCAAAGTGCAAGTAGATAAATAGGTACCGCTCTGGCAGGAAGGTAAATGGCGTTTCCGTGCGCGGCTCTGGTTCGCCAGAAGCGGCTTGGTTCTGCTGACCACATGACCCGGAAGCTGTACGCCGGCTCCCTCGGCCAGTAAAGCGAGATGAGAGCCGCAACCCCAGAGTCGGCCACGACTGGACCTAATGGTCAGCGGTCCCTTTATCTTTACCTACTGGGAAGAGCCATTTTAAAAACCAACCGGAATTATTGCGAAAATAAAGAAGTATTTGGGGAAGGAGTGGCCAGTTTTTGTCCTGGCTCAGGGCACCATATTGTCTAACCCTGTCCCTGTACGTGGGGCTACCTTTGAAGGTGACCTGGAAACTGCAATTAATCCAGAATGCGGCAGCTAGACTGGTGACTGGGGGCGGCCGCCGAGACCACATAACACCGGTCTTGAAAGACCTACATTGGCTCCCAGTACGTTTCCGAGCACAATTCAAAGTGATGGTGTTGACCTTTAAAGCCCTAAACGGCCTTGGTCCAGTATATCTGAAGGAGCATCTCCACCCCCATCATTCTGCCCGGACGCTGAGATCCAGCTCCGAGGGCCTTCTGGCGGTTCCCTCATTGCGAGAAGTGAGGCTACAGGGAACCAGGCAGAGGGCCTTCTCGGTGGTGGCGCCCACCCTGTGGAACGCCCTCCCATCAGATGTCAAAGCGATAAATAACTACCTGACATTCAGAAGACATCTTAAGGCAGCCCTGTTCAGGGAAGTTTTTAATCTGTGATATCTTAGTGTATCTTTGGTTTCTATGGAAGCCGCCCAGAGTGGCTGGGGAAACCCAGCCAGATGGGCGGGGTACAAATAAATTATTATTATTATTATTATTATTATTATTATTATTATTATTATTATTATCCCTGCTCCTAACATCTCTCCACCTCCTAGGCCTTGCCTGTGAGGGTGGACCCAACACCTTCAGACATGACGCGCTTCAAGCCCAAAGCGGCCGTGCTCACCCAGAGGGGAAAAGACAAGACGTTGCACGACGCCATGGAAGACATCGCCTCGCAGATGAAGGACGCCAGCACTTCCTCCATGGCAAATAGCATCAACTCGTTTGTGGACTCTCCGATTGGGAAGGTCTTTGCAAACACCATCGACCGAGCCCTGGAAAAGTCTGAGGAGTGGCTGAATTATTATCTTCCTCTACCAGACACCAGCGCCGGTGAGAAATAGGCAACCATTTTGGCAGCCAAGGTTGTTTGTTTGTTTAACTTTAAAGCAATGTCGCATATCATGTACTCGTTCTCTGAATATACAGCGGTCCCTTGATTCTCAAACGTAATTCATTCCGGACGTCCGCTCCAAAACCAAAGCGTTCCAAAACCAAGGTGTGCTTTCCCATAGAAAGTACAGTGGTACCTCGGGTTACATACGCTTCAGGTTACAGACACTTCAGGTTACAGACTCTGCTAACCCAGAAATAGTACCTCGGGTTAAGAACTTTGCTTCAGGATGAGAACAGAAATCGTGCGGTGGCAGCGGGAGGCCCCATTAGCTAAAGTGGTGCTTCAGGTTAAGAACGGACTTCCGGAACGAGTTAAGTATGTAACCAGAGGTACCACTGTAATGCAAAACGGATTAATCCATTCCAGACTTTGAAAAAGAACCCCTAAAACAGTAATTTAACAAGAATTTTACTAACGAGACCATTGAGCCATAAAATGAAAGCAATAATCAATGCACTATGCTATAAAATAAATAAGGCAATACGATATACGAAGAATAGAAATAAAAAGTCAATTATATAAAATACATTTTAGGGTTTTGAATCAATAGTCAAATAGTGGATCTTATTCTGAGTGCCCCAGCTAAAAACCTTGCCGCCTTTTGCTGTCACCTGCTCATCTTGATCTGCCAAGAGAAAGGACACTGGGGCAGTGGTTGGGCGACCCGGAATGGACAATAAAAGAGGGGTGATAATCTCATTCCTCAAGTCTTTATAAAGAGTGCAAGCCAGAAGGGCATGCGCCACCGATTCACGACTGCCATCTCCACAGGGACATAAGCGTTTCTCGTGTGGCATCTGTTGGAATCGTCCCTCAAGTCCAGCCGAGGGCAGTACATTCAATCAAGAGTAAAAGCGCGTCTATCTTTTAGATTTGCTAGGTTATGCAGATAGGGTGGCAGAGAGCCGAAACGGGAAGGTGGAAAATAGTCATACCACGGGCAAAATTTCCTTATTGCGGCCAAGTTGTTCCGACGTTCGATATCATTTAGGCGCTGACAAATTAGACTGTTTGCTTTACTGTAACCGAAAGCGAGTAGCTGTTGTGGGGATAAACCACAAGAGTGAAGTTTTTGATAGACAATTTTAGTCCAGGCACTCTTGTGACAATTTTGCAGCACTAGGGATATTAGACTGGGGAGATTTGAGTTTAGGCGAAGTCAATAGTTACCGTATTTTTCGCTCTATAAGACGCACCAGACCATAAGATGCACATAGTTTTTGGAGGAGGAAAACAAGGGAAAAAATATTCTGAATCTCAGAAGCCAGAACAGCAAGAGGGATCGCTGTGCAGTGAAAGCAGCAATCCCTCTTGCTGTTCTGGCTTCTGGGATAGCTGCGCAGCCTGCATTCGCTCCATAAGACGCACACACATTTCTCCTGACTTTTTAGGAGGGGAAAAGTGAGTCTTATAGAGCAAAAAATACGGTAAGTGTCCTACGCCAGATCCGTAATTCTACCGGGGGAACACAGAATGGTACAGAGAAAATTTGCCTTAAGAACTTTGATTGGACTGCTTCCGTAGATCCAAGGGGCGTGCCAGTCCAAATCTGAGCCCCATATAATTGCATCGCCTTGCGCCTCCTATCTGCATGTTTTTCTCAGCTGACGCTGGCGGTAAGAAAGAAGAGCGTGACACGTCGAAAGACGACCTCTGCAAGGAGGGCTGCTTCATGAGGATCAACTTCCTTTCCACCCAGCTGAGAAACCGGGCCTTCAGGTTTGTGCTGCACCGGCTGAAAGCGACCCGCAAGAACACCAATGAACAGCTCTCGCGGCTCGATCAGGTGTTGAACATGGTAAGTGAGGCTGAACATCGCCTCGCTGCAAATTCTCCGCCGTTGAGGGGAAGTGTGTGGAACAGGTCTCAGTGTTTCGAATTCTGGGAATGGAGTTGAGAGATGACCTAACCTGGGGAGAAAACAGCAAAGACCTGATGAAGAGAGCACAGCAGAGGTTTCCGTATTTTTTGCTCTATAAGACGCACCAGACCATAAGACACACCTAGTTTTTGGAGGAGGAAACCAAGAAAAAAAATATTCTAAATCTCAGAAGCCAGAACAACGAGAGGAAAATACCGCTGCACAGTGAAAGCAGCGATCCCTCTTGCTGTTCTGGCTTCTGGGATAGCTGCGCAGCCTGCATTCACTCCATAAGATGCACACACATTTCTCCTTACTTTTTAGAAGGGAAAAAGTGAGTCTTATAGAGCAAAAAATACGGTATATTTTCTGAGAATCCTCCAGAAAAAGAATCTCTCAAAGGATCTGTTGTTGGCATTTTACCATTGTACTGTGGAGAGTGTATTAACTTATGGTCTGTGTGTGTGGTTTGGGAGCTGCGCGGCCAGGGAAAAAACAATGCTGTCCAGGGTTGTAAAGACTGCGGAGAGAATAATTGGGTGCACTCTTCCCACCTTGGATCAAATCTATGCTTCCAGGTGCCATGTCACTGGGGAAACAAACAGTCTCTGTCCGCAGAACATTCAAAAATGGAGGCTTGTGCAAGGGGCTGGGGCCAGAAAGGGAGCCAGCGATTGACCACACATTCGCTCCATAAGACGCACAGACATTTCCCCTTACTTTTTAGGAGGAAAAAGGTGTGTCTTATGGAGCGAAAAATACGGTTCAGTCATACCTCGGGTTGAATGTGCTTTTGGTTGAGCGCGTTCGAGTTGCACTCCGCGGCATGGAGCATGTTACGTCCGGGTCTCGCCGCTTGCGCATGCGCAGATGCTCAAAATGACGTCACACGCATGCGCGGAAGCGGCAAAACACAACCCACACACGGGCAGACGCGCTGTCACTTGTTACGTTCGCTTCACGATGCAAGCAGGGCTCCAGAATGGATCCCATTCGCATCCCGGGGTACCACTGTAATTGGATTTCTGTGCAAGCCAGAGTCCTCCTTGTTTTGCTGCAGCAGTAACCCCCTCTCTCTTTCTCTTTCTCTCTCAATTCCCCCTCTCAGCTAGATCACTCCCTGAGCCCGGGCCCTTCCAGCTTCCAAAAGGTCTCCGAAAGCTTGTCAAACATTTTGCCGCAGTGGAATGCAAAGATGGAGGCTCCGTCCCAGAAGCCCAGCGTCGTCCAGAAGTCCCTCTCATTAATGCCTGAGGTATCTTGGTGAGGAACGGAGGCATCCAAGGGCAAATTGGCCAGATGGACTCTTGCCATCAGCGGAAACAGCCCTTCTAGGAAGGGGGATGCTGAGAAACACTATCAACCTCAGACTGCCTCTAGTGGCGAGGAGTGGAATTACGGGAACAAGCCATCTTCCTGAGAGATAAGGGGCGGAGCCTGAGAATGAAGGGCCAATCAAAGGGGAGAATCTGGGAGTGTTAGGGCGGCCCTCATTCAGTGGCGTAGCATGGGGAGGGCCACAGGGGCGCAAAATTGTTAGGGGTGCACAATTTCAATACAGCTGTGCACTTCCGTAGCTGTGAACCGGGAAGTGAACTCTCCAGACAATGGAATGACTCTTCATTTCTTATCTCTGTGGATGCGATCTCCTGTGTGATGTGGATGCCATTAGGCAGTTGAATGCACATGTATCCTCCGTCCGTTTCGCTCCCTCCGCATGGCTCCACGCACCGGCAACCCCTGCTATGCCACTGGCCTTAGTTAGGTGAAGTTCTCCCCGTTCCTCCATGGCGGACTGTTGCTCCACTTAAAAAGGGCTCTATCTTAAGGTTACCAGATTTTTTTCAATGAATCCAGGGACACTTTTCAACTTCAATAGGAATGATAGGATTTTGTATGGGGACAGATTTGTAAATCTGGGGACAGACCCTGTCCTCCTGGGCCGTGTCCAGAAAGTGGTGTTGGGGGATGAGTGTTCAGACCCCTGGGCTCTCACTTGTGGGGTGCCTCAGGTTTCCCTCCTCTCCCCCGTGCTTTTTAATATCTATATGAAGCCGCTGGGAGAGATCATCAGGGGGTTTGGGCTGAGTGTTCATCAGTATGCAGATGACACCCAGCTCTACCTCTCTTTCAAATCAGAACCAGTGAAGGTCCTGTGTGAGTGCCTGGAGGATGGATGGGGGCCAACAGATTGAGGTTGAATCCTGACAAGACAGAAGTACTGTTCTTGGGGTACAGGGGCAGGCGGGTGTGGGGGACTCCCTGGTCCTGAATGGGGCAACTGTGCCCCTGAAGGACCAGGTGTGCAGCCTGGGAGTCATTTTGGACTCACAGCTGTCCATGGAGGCGCAGGTCAATTCTGTATCCAGGGTGGCTGTCCACCAGCTCCACCTGGTACGCAGGATGAGACCCTATCAGCATGTGGACTGTCTGGCCAGAGTGGTGCATGCTCTGGTTATCTCCCGCTTGGACTACTGCAATGCGTTCTACGTGGGGCTACCTTTGAAGGTGACCCAGAAACTGCAATTAATCCAGAATGCTGCAGCTAGACTGGTGACTGGGAGTGGCCGCCAGGACCACATAACATCGGTCCTGAGAGATCTGCATTGGCTCCCAGTACATTTCCGAGCACAATTCAAAGTGTTGGTGCTAATCTTTAAAGCCCTAAATGGCCTCGGTCCTGTATACCTGAAGGAGCATCTCCACTCCCATTGTTCAGCCCGGACACTGAGGTCCAGCGCCGAGGGCCTTCTGGCGGTTCCCTCATTGCGAGAAGTGAGGTTACAGGGAACCAGACAGAGGGCCTTCTCGGTGGTGGCACCCGCCCTGTGGAACGCCCCCCCCTTCAGATGTGAAGGAAATAAGCAGCTATCTTCTCTTTAAAAGACATCTGAAGGCAGCCCTGTTTAGGGAAGTTTTTAATGTTTAATGCTGTATTGTTTTTAACACTTGATTGGAAGCTGCCCAGAGCGGCTGGGGAAACTCAGCCAGATGGGCGGGGTATAAATAATAAATTATTAGTAGTAGTACTAGTAGTATTGGGAAATGGGGATGTCTGGTAACCTTACTCTATCTTATCCTCTTTCAGCAACTGGAGATGAAAGCTTTGACCATGACCCGGGTCCTGGCCGACGAGTTGTACACAACCTACCGCAACCTCCTGCCACACGTCGCTGAGCTCCCCACTCACCTCCAGGAAAAAGTGACTCAGGTCTACCAGAGCATGGAAGACCTCCACTCTCACTTGTCCTCCGTCGCCTCCCTCAAGGATCTGCCAACCTACCTGATCCTACAGAGCCGAGAGAGAATCTCCATCGCCCGGGAGAACCTGGACGAACTGCTAGATTTCATGGCCCAAAGCCAGCCAGGTCAGTGGCTGTCTCAACCGAGTACTTCCAGGCCAGGGGTTCGACTGCTGTCGGCTGGGGTGAGGCCACCGACAACGGGGAACGCCGAAAGCAGAGGGGGAGAAGAAGGGTCCACGTCCTGGCAACGTTCGCCACCTCACCCGTCGCCTTCGTATCCAAAAGATTCCCAGCTCTAAAACCAGTTGAAGAGCGTTCCTCCATGGAACAGAAGCTTTGGGTTACTACAGCTCCGGTTTCGTGCAACCCGGGAACCGTAACCCCATGGAAGCCAACTTTGCCAGCGCCATCCTCTGCTTGTGATTCAGGCAACTGATCCCATTGCAATTAAAGGTCTCTCTGAAACAAGACTGCGCTTGCGTGCTCCTTTGAAAAAGGTTCTGTGCTCCCACTGGGATGGGGTCTTGTCAGCTAAGCAGCCTCGGCCCAGTGTACCTGAAGGAGCGTCTCCACCCCCATCGTTCAGCCCGGACGCTGAGGTCCAGCGCCGAGGGCCTTCTGGCGGTTCCCTCACTGCGAGAAGCCAAGTTACAGGGCCTTCTTGGTGGTGGCACCTGCCCTGTGGAACACCCTCCCACCAGATGTCAAGGAAATAAACAACTACCTGACTTTTAGAAGACATCTGAAGGCGGCCCTGTTTAGGGAAGTTTTTAATGTGTTACATTTTAATGTATTTTTAATCTTTGTTGGAAGCCGCCCAGAGTGGCTGGGGAAACCCAACGAGATGGGCAGAATATTATTATTATTACTATTATTATTATTATTAGCTGGGAGGCAGGTGGAAGCAGGGTAAAAGGAGAGGGTCAGTCTGTGCTGAGGGCTGTAGGGAGCCAGGTCAATCTGTTGGGGTCAGTGATGTCCAGGCCAAACTCAGCTACCTCCCTCTGGTAGCTCTTGCAATATCACCCCCTTGTCATACAATGGTGCTGCTGTGACGCACCATCTGTCCATTCGTTTCTTATATCTTTCCCATTTCTATGTTCAACTTCTCCACATTTCTGCATTGTTTTTATTTTTAATTATTTTTTGGGGGGACAAAGTAATGCGGGTGGCGCTGTGGGTTAAACCACAGAGCCTAGGACTTGCCGATCAGAAGGTCGGCGGTTCGAATCCCTGTGACGGGGTGAGCTCCCATTGCTCGGTCCCTGCTCCTGCCAACCCAGCAGTTCAAAAGCAAGTCAAAGTGCAAGTAGATCAATAGGTACCGCTCCGGCGGGAAGGTAAGCGGCGTTTCTGTGCGCTGCTCTGGTTCGCCAGAAGCGGCTTTGTCATGCTGGCCACATGACCCGGAAGCTGTACGCCGGCTCCCTCTGCCAATAAAGCAAGATGAGCACTGCAACCCCAGAGTCAGCCATGACTGGACCTAATGCTCAGAGGTCCCTTTACCTTTACCTAATAATCATAAATAAATAAGAATAAAAATGTGCACCCCACCACCGAGACCGTTCCATTGTAACTATCCAACCTCCCAAAATTTCAACACCTCTTGCGATGGTTTGACCCCCTTTCCATTTCCAAATTCTACAAACACCTTCCATATCTCCCCAGAATCATTCCTCCTGCATATTCCCCGTCTTACCTTAATGACACATGTTAATTTATCCAGGGCCGTCTTTATTATATGCACCACTGGGGTGCAAAGATCTGCCCAGGCCACCCCCAAAAAAATTTAGTTTAGCCCCCAAATTAACTTTTATTATGCTTATGCCACTATTGTCATTTGATAAATAGTGCTCACGCCTGCACAGCTCCAAAAGGAGGGTTTTTGTGTGTGTGTGTTTTGTTTAAAACCAACTTTTCTAAAGACAAAGAACACATTGGGAGTTGGTTTAAAGACTCCATGCATGTGCTGACTGTCGCAGGGAGGTGTCTGAAATATAAGACAGGCGGGCATTGTGCGCATGCGTTGGAGAACCATCTTGGGCAACCTTTCATTGTGGGAGCAACCTTATTCCTAGAGGAGCTTGGAGGGCCCTTGAGAGTGCGCATATACGAGTTCTTCTTGGGAAGGAGCCTGTGCACACTCCTGTCGCTAGATAGGCGCATTCTCTTTCTGTCTGTCTCTCCCTCTTCGGCGCCCGGGTGCCCCGGACCCCTTGCACCCCCGGGTGAAGACGGCCCTGAATTCATCATTAATAGCTATATGCCACACCTCTTCATACCCTTCTTCCATTTTATATTCTGCTTGCCCCTTCCACTTCCTGGCTATAATAATTCGTGCCGCTGTCAATAAATTTGCGAGCAAGTCCTGTGAACCTTCCATCTGCATCATTTTTTAAAGAAAAGGCCCTGGTGTAAATTCATCGGCATTCTAGCGTGACGTGCAAAATTTCTGGATGCGGGTTTTTTGGCCCAATAGGTTACATGTGTGTGCCAGAATCCCACCCCATTCAGGAACCCCTAGAACAGATTCTGTAGAAAGGTGAGATCTTTTGCACAGAGGCAATCATGCATCGCCCGAAGAACAGGAGCCAAGCTTGCTGAATCAGGCAGGGCTTTATGTATCGTTACACACCACCCAAGCGGTGCAGGATTTCATGGGTTCCTGGTGCTTACCCAGGGTTCATATTTCTTTTGGAAATGAGAGTGGTCCCTACTCACAAATCAATAGTCAATGGTAACAAAAACTAATCCATTCGAAAGTATGTATTCTGGCAAGGATTACAAACTCAAACAGAGATTACAAACTCAATCTCATAAGGATATGTATAACACAACAATTTGTTACAGAATTAAAGATAAGAGTTTATGAGTAGGGATAAGTTCATGTTAGTCCATAGTCAGATTCGACGTGAAGGTCTTAGTTTCAATCATTAAGCAGAAGTCAATTATGGATCAGAAACCAGGACACGGCCCTGTTTCGATGTATTCACCTTCATCAGCTAATTTTTAAGGGGTCGTGTAAGTTTGAAGAATTCTTATAAATATATCCTGTTATTTTCTATGTTTCTCAGAGATGACAACTAAGTATGGGTAGATCAACGTGTATCTTGAGCTTTTCTGGGTTCTTGGTGTGCTTTTTTCTTGGTATATTTAATAACAAGAACTCCAACTTATTTATCCTTTGGAAATGAGGCACGGCAGAGACCGTGGTGCCTTTATGATATATGGTTTATTTACACACATACAGAATGGCATATGCTAGAGCATGCTATATTCATGCTGTACTCACAGCAGACAAGTGTACTCACAGATGCGGGTGGCGCTGTGGTCTAAACCACTGAGCCTCTCAGGCTTGCCGATCGGAAGGTCGGCGGTTCGAATCCCCGTGACGGAGTGAGCTCCCGTTGCTCTGTCCCAGCTCTTGCCAACCTAGCAGTTCAAAAGCACGTCAAAGCGCAAGTAGATAAATAGGTACCGCTCCAGCGGGAAGGTAAACGGCGTTTCCGTGCGCTCTGGTTTCCGTCACGGTGTCCCGTTGCGCCAGAAGCAGTTTAGTCCTGCTGGCCACATGACCCGGAAAGCTGCCTGCGGACAAACGCCGGCTCCCTCGGCCTGAAAGCGAGATGAGCGCCGCAACCCCATAGTCACCTTTGACTGGACTGAACCATCCAGGGGTCCTCCTCCTTCTTTTACAGCAAATGGGCAGATGGAGTTCATCAACCTAGGAAGGGAGCCCATCTAAGAGAAGGAAAACTCTGACCCTAAACCTCCACTGCCTTAGGGGACATCTTCAGGAGAAGAATCAGGAGTAAACCCAACACATATCCAGAGCAGAGTCCCTAAGCTGGTTGGCTGGTGCCTGTCAGCCTCCTTCCAGCAATTCCTGCCGCCTTGCTGTTGCCAAACGTCTTGCTCTGCTTTCCTTTGGACCACATCAGTGAGGCCTGGAGGGTAGGGTCTTGTCGTCTGGGCCACCCAGGACACACCCTGGGACGGTCACTTCATTGCTGCTAACATACCGCATTGTTTTGCTCTAAGACTCACTTTTTCCCTCCTAAATAGTAAGGGGAAATATGTTTGCGCCTTATGGAGCGAATGCAGGCTGCGCAGCTATCCCAGAAGCCAGAACAGCAAGAGGGATTGCTGCTTTCGCTGCGCAGCGATCCCTCTTGCTGTTCTGGCTTCTGAGATCCAGAATATTTTTTTTCTTGTTTTCCTCCTCCAAAAACTAGGTGCCTCTTGTGGTCTGGTGCGTCCTATAGAGCGAAAAATACAGTACCTTCCAACATTTCTCCCATGAAAACAAGGACATCCTATTCTCCATCAGGAAGCTTCTCCAGTGTTTGATCTCACCATACACGTATATACATTGACATTGGTCACTTTCAGCCAATGACAACCTCTCTGCCTTGCCTACCTCACAGGATTGTTGTAAAGAAAAAACGTGCAAGGGAAGACATCATGTACAACAGATAAATGGAATGAAATAAAATTTCAGCTGCCTTGGTTCTCCCTGTCAGGGAAAAAGGCAAGATACTGTAGTCCTAGTAGTAATGAAAACTGAGGAAGATCAGGATACATGCCAGAGAGTAAGTCCTATTGAACTCAGTGGGACTTACTTCTGAGTAAAATGCGTAGGACTGCTGTGTAAAGCGGCCCAGTCTTGACCCAGTTACCTGGGAGTCAGCTCCATTGAATACAGTAGGACTTCCTTCTGAGTAGACAGTGTAAGGCTCCATTTACAATAAAGGAATAAACACGTTCTGCGTTTCCTAAGAAATGGGTGGTTGTGGAAGCACAGCAATGAAAGAATTAGAAGTGGATTGGTGACCTTTCTCTTCAAAATGATAGGGAGGGCTTTGCACACCAGCCTCCCCATTTGGGGCAGGGATTTCATTTTCTGTATAAAGGGGATTCCATTGTTGCAACACCACTTTTAATTGTTCTCCGAGACATGGGGAGGGGAAAAAGCAGAACTGGGACACACTGTGATCAATCCAGACACTGGGACGACTTCTGTCATTCCGGGACTGTCCCTGGAAAATAGGGGCACTTGGAGAACCTGGGCTAACGCAGCAGTTTGACTTTCCCCCTGGAGGCACACTCCATTGTTTATTGAGACAGACGGTTGCCAGCTCGCACCCTGAGCCTGGAGGGGGTTCAAAGCATTACACTCCAAGACGGTCCTGTTTCTCCCATTATTACCGCATTGGATAAAATAATATAAAACAAATCAGTCCCTCTGCTCAGCTTGCTGCCTTCAACAGACCCACTTTTTCTCTGCTAGCTACCTCTCCTGACCCACAGACACCCACTGCACTTCTCCCAGGTGATTTCCTAAGCATGGAAAAACTGGGTGGGCATGCATTGCGACGCTGCTAAATTCAGCATCTGGCAGCCCGATGCTCCAAGCCAGCGGTTCTCAACCTGTGGGTCCCCATCTTCCCTGAGCTCTGGCCTTGCTAGCTAGGGGTGATAAGTAGTTCAACAACACCTGGGGACCCACAGGTTGAGACAGGCTGCTCCAAGCATCGATTAAACTCCAACACCCACTTAAACCCAGGATTTTAGGGGAGTCAAGGCACGCCCAAACTCATAACAATATGTTAAAGCAAGACCGTAGGTGCATAGCTGTCAACTTACAGATTTCAAAATAAGGGACCAGCAGCCTTGAAAATAAGGGACCAGCAGCCAAAATAAGGGATTTTCCGAACACAGGTATGTTCAACTTCTGAGCCCCTCCGAGCCAAAGGCAGAAAGCCCAGGCAGCAGCCAAACGAATCCTCAAGCGGTGGTTCCCACAGCGCAGCAACCCGGCAAAGGGGATGCAGCAAGGAAAACCACCGTCACCTCTCCGCTGGGAAGCGCTGAGCAAAGGCGAGTCCCCAGGCAACGCGGCCAATTTGATCGGCACAAGGCATGCAAGCTCCACCCCCCCAGTCGTTCTTAGACTCCTTATTGGGTGAGCAACGCAGCCAAGCAACACAGTTGGAGCCTCCCTCCTCCCTGGCCGGCAGGGAGGGAGGGAGAGGAGCTGCTTCCTTTGAAACCCGGGAAATTTAAGGGACATCATCAATAAGGGACAGCAGCAGGACACTGCACTGGGATAAGGGACTTTCCCGCCAAATAAGGGACAGTTGACAGCTATGCTTAGGTGGTCACGGCAGAACCGTCAGAAACCTGGCAAAGCTATGGAGCCCGGCTGGTCCTCTTCCTCTAACCCGGTTCCTCTGCCAAGCGAAGTAACAATGATGATAATAAAAACCTTGCAATCTAGAACCGCTTTCTGAAGCAATGATGTCTTTCCCCCTTCCTCCTTAGGGCTGCTGGGAGTTAGAGGCACTGTGGCAAGTGAGCCAACGCCAGCCATCTATGACATCACCCAGCTTGACAACAGCTGCATGGAATTCTGGGAGTATCCTGGGCCCCAAGATCCCATGGAACGAAGGAAGATGCTGCCATGAACCCTGGGCTCTTTTTAGCCCACCCTGCCAGGCCAGAGACCGGAGACCATGGCTAAGGGTGAGTGTTAGGAGAGCGCGAGAGATCAGGGGGCCTCTATTTTGCATTGTTGTTTTGGGATCGGAAGGACATCTGCAGTGCAACATTCGCCCCTCGACGTGTTGCCTCCGTACCATACATTATAATACCAGAGAGCCAGTGTGGTGTAGTGGTTAAGAGCAGTGGACTCGTAATCTGGTGAACCAGGTTCGATTCCCCGCTCCTCCACATGCAGCTGCTGGGTGACCTTGGGCTAGTCACACTTCTCTGAAGTCTCTCAGCCCCACTAACCTCACAGAGTGTTTGTTGTGGGGGAGGAAGGGAAAGGAGAATGTTAGCCGCTTTGAGACTCCTTCAGGTAGTGATAAAGCGGGATATCAAATCCAAACTCTTCTTCTTCTACATCATAAGCTTGCGGGCTTCCCACCGGCCCTTGCGAGAACAGGGTGCAGCCAGCCTGTTCATACGTTCTTCAGACTTTTGCTTACGGTGCTAAGAACATACAGAGGCAGACCATTGGTCCATGGTAGCGCATAAGAACATAGAACCAGAGTCCCGTAGAGGAGATCACCTGTTGGATCAGGTCATTTGCTCATCTAGATCAACATCATGTTCTCCCACCAAATGCTTGTGGGTAGACCAGCAAGAGCCCTCTCCTCTCTCTGGCGGTTTCCAGTGGCTATAGTAATAACAATAACAATTTATTATTTATACTCCGCCCATCTGGCTGGGTTTCCCCAGCCACTCTGGGCGGCTTCCAACCAAATATTATAAACAATGCAGCATCAGACATTAAAAACTTGCCTAAACAGTTGTCTTTTAAAAGTAAAATAGTTGTTTATTGCCTTGACATCTGCTGGGAGGGCGTTCCACAGGGCGGGCGCCACCACCGAGAAGGCCCTCTGCCTGGTTCCCTGTAACCTTACTTCTCGCAGCGAGGGAACTGCCAGAAGGCCCTCGGAGCTGGACCTCAGTGTCCGGGCTGGACGATGGGAGTGGAGACACTCCTTCAGGTACCCCGGGCTGTTTAGGGCTTTAAAGGTCAGCACCAACACTTTGAATTGTGCTCAGAAATGTACTGGGAGCCAATGCAGATCTCTCAGGACCGGTGTTATGTGGTCTCGGTGGCCGCTCCCAGTCCCCAGTCTAGCTGCCTCACTCTGGATTGGTTGCAGTTTCCGGGTCACCTTCAAAGGTAGCCCCACGTACAGCGCATTGCATTAGTCCAAGCGGGAGATAACCAGAGCATGCACCACTCTGGCGAGGCAGCCTGCGGGCAGGAAGGGTCTCATCCTGTGTACCAGATGGAGCTGGTAGACAGCTGCCCTGGACACAGAATTAACCTGCGCCTCCATGGACAGCTGTGAGTCCAAAATGACTCCCAGGCCGTGCACCTGGTCCACGTGACAGCCCTTGCGATATTTGAAGATGACTTCCTGCAGCTTGCAGGTTGTTTGGTCTACTCTCCTACTCTATGTAGGGCTGAAGGCAGTTGGAAGCCGCCCAGAGTGGCTGGAGAAACTCAGCCAGATGGGCAGGGTATAAGTAATAAATTATTATTATTATTCAGCTTGTGCAGAATTCCAGGTTTCTCACCGGGGCAAGACGGGTTGAGCATATTACACCAATCCCGGCCTGATTGTGCTGCTTGCTGATTAATTTCCGGGCCCAATTCAAAGTGCTGGTTTTGACCTATAAAGCCTTAAACGGCTCAGGACCGCAACACCTCAAGGATCTCCTCTCCCCGTATAAACAAACAAGATGAATTTTAACAGGGAGAAATGTAAAGTATTGCACTTGGGCAAAAAAAAAATGAGAGGCACAAATACAAGATGGGTGACACCTGGCTTGAGAGCAGTACATGTGAAAAGGATCTAGGAGTCTTGGTTGACCACAAACTTGACATGAGCCAACAGTGTGACGCGGCAGCTAAAAAAGCCAATGCAATTCTGGGCTGCATCAATAGGAGTATAGCATCTAGATCAAGGGAAGTAATAGTGCCACTGTATTCTGCTCTGGTCAGACCTCACCTGGAGTACTGTGTCCAGTTCTGGGCACCACAGTTCAAGAAGGACACTGACAAACTGGAACGTGTCCAGAGGAGGGCAACCAAAATGGTCAAAGGCCTGGAAACGATGCCTTATGAGGAATGGCTAAGGGAGCTGGGCATGTTTAGCCTGGAGAAGAGGAGGTTAATTGGTGATATGATAGCCATGTTCAAATATATATAAAAGGATGTCACATAGAGGAGGGAGAAAGGTTGTTTTCTGCTGCTCCAGAGAAGCGGACACGGAGCAATAGATCCAAACTACAAGAAAGAAGATTCCACCTAAACATTAGGAAGAACTTCCTGACAGTAAGAGCTGTTCGACAGTGGAATTTGCTGCCAAGGAGTGTGGTGGAGTCTCCTTCTTTGGAGGTCTTTAAGCAGAGGCTTGACAACCATATGTCAGGAGTGCTCTGATGGTGTTTCCTGCTTGGCAGGGGGTTGGACTCGATGGCCCTTGTGGTCTCTTCCAACTCTATGATTCTATGAAACTGAGTAGCTCTGTATTCATCATCTAAGGCCCTTTGTTTGCCTCCTCCATGAGAGGTCCAGAGTGTGGCAAAGCGAGAACAGGGCCTTTTTTTGTGGTGGCTCCCCATTTGTGGGATGCTCTCCCAGGGAGGCTTGTCTGAGAGCACCTTCCCTCTGTCCCCCTTCTACCCGGCCTACCAATCTGTGTCCTTTTAAATGCGTTTGTGGGGTGGAGGTTAACGGGTCTTTGGTTTCTATGCTGGGAATTTTGTGTTTTCATTTTGTGCTTCTATGGCTGTAAACTGCCCTGCAATCTTTGGACATGAATTTAATAAATGAATGAGGGGAGACACTCCATCAGGCAAGGCCTTGCTCCATCTTCTAGTCTCTGCTTCTCAATTTGTATTGTATTATTTTATGTACTGTGGCCTGCCTTTGTTTTATTGATTATAGTTTAGAAATTATTTATTGTAACTGTTGAGTGGATTTCTGTTTAACTTTTATATGTTATTATTATTATTTAATACTATTCTAATGATTGTTAACTTTAAAATAGGCAACCTACATCAAAAAGTATGTTTCATTATCACATTTTTGTATTGCATTAGATTGTTATAAGATGCACATTTTTTGCTTCTTCAGCTTATAAACTGCCTTGAGTATTGTAAGATAGAAAGAGGGTATACAAATTAAAAATGACGATGATGATAATTTCATTTCCCTTTCATCCTCTCTTTGGAAATCCCACCCTGGATGACAACCAACGGATGGCAGTGCGAGACAGAGACCAGGTACCTTGGGGGCACAGCAGAGGAAAATGCAACGGCAGATAAGAACTCTGTCCATGCTCAGAGGCGCTAAGTGCTTTTCTTTTATCACAGCTAAGCATCGCATGCCATAGATCAGGGCTTCCTAAACCAGCCTATGGACCCGCGAGTTTCATTTGTGTGGCCCACAGTACTCCTGTGGAGAACATCTGGAATTTGAACCATGGAATTCATATTGTACAGTCGTTCCTTGGTTGTCGAACACTCCGGAACCTGTAAGTTTCGGCTCCTAAATGATCAAAAACTGGAAGTGCGTGTTCCGGTTTTCGAATGATTTTTGGAAGCCAAACATCCGGACGCTCCTGCAGCCAAACGGAAGCCACTTCTTGGTTTTTGAACAGTTCCGGAAGTCGAACAGATAACCAAGGTATGACTGTAATGGAATAAAATGGTTTATGACAAGAGAGGGTTGAAGACTCCTGCCTTAAATTTAGGACAAGGTGGTTTCGGTTGCCTGCTTTGTAATTCACATCTCTCATGCAAGCAGTTTGCCCCAGATGTAGAATTGACCATTCCCAAGAACAGAGGTAGGCAACCTAAAGCCACAAGCAGCCCACGGGGGGGTTGTTTAATCGGCCCACGAGCCGCCCGCTCAGCGAGTCTCTGCGCGCTGCACTAAACTGGCGTGGCGCAGCATGGGGACTCGCTTCCGCGGTGCCGGAAATCGCGTCTGCACGTGTGCAGATGCCACAAATTGCCTCTGCGCAGACGCAGACACTGGGAATCACATCTGCACAGATGTAGACACTGGAAATTGCTCAGTTGTTTAGATAAGAGTACAGCTATGGATTTGTCTTTGCTTGGGAACCACGTCGGGCAAAGAGTCCCGAAACCACTCTGAAATGCACCGTGCAGACACGTCCTAACAGATCCGTTCCTTGTGTTGGTTAGCTTAGCGAGAGAGAGACGGACAGCCTCGGTTCAGACTCGGTGTCCTTAAGGGATGAGGATTCCAGCATCTTCAATCTGGACCAAGAAGAGGAAGAGGAACAGTGTAAGTAAGGGGAACAGGGGCAAAACGCAAAGTGAGAGCCAAGAGGTTTGGTGGGAACCTCCCCAATTCAAAGTCCTCTGCGGCAGCCACTCTCCAGAGTTGTCAGAAGAGGCGGTGGAAGAAGATTGGAAGAAATTTAAAGACTATTTACAGAAATATTGCAAAATTAATGAATGTTAGAATGATGTTGGATAGAAATTAAGTGGTTTCCAGCTGTAATGCTTTAAGAATATGGAAGAAGGGTATAATTAGGTAAAAAAAAACAAAAACTAAAATGGTGTTGGATTGGAAATAAGTGGTATTGGCAACAAAGTTAATAAGAATATGCAAAAATGAATTGATAATGTATGAAAATATTGAGTTATAAAATGTTAAGCTATAGAGACAAGATAGATGAAAGAGGGTAAGGATTTGCTGATTTGATTATTAAAATGGGAATACAAGAAGGGGAGGTGTGAGGAAGTCAAAGAAACAAGCATACGAGTTTTATGTTATGGAAAATAATTGTTTTTAATTTTTCTTGTTGTTTCTGTATGTTTTATTTATCTTTTTATTTTTTCTCTTTTATTATTATGTGTTTTTGTATATTTGTCTTTGTAAAAGCTTAATAAATATTTCTTTAAAAAAAACAAAAAACAGAGTTGTCAGATCTGGCATGGGCAAGATCTTCTGGGTCAGGCCCAAGGCACAGCTGCTGCAACATCTTAATCAGATGCCTATTCGACACGAAGTGTAGGTGGATTCCCATGAGGCAAGACACAGCGATAACATTTAATATCCCATACATTTAATATACTTTCTAATACTTTCTTACAATCTAGCGTACCGATTTTCCTTTATTTCTTAATATTTTATGTACACAAGGGTCATTCAAACACTACCATAGATAATATGTCGCTGTTTTTTTTTTTTTTTTTGTAAGTATCTCTTAAACATTTCCCATTTTTGAAAAAATCCTTGTTTGGCGTTACCTCTTGACCTGTTTAAGGCACACAACTTTTGCCCCAGAGAGTCCGGAGGTGATTCAGCCACAAATAAATAAAAAAAATAAAAATAAAACAAAATATTGCTCAGTAGTTAAGTCTCACATGTGATCAGGCAACTAAACCCCAGATTCCTCTCTCCCCCAGTTCTCTCGCCTTCCAGGAGCAGGAGCAGAGATGAGGAACTGGAAGAGTTTGTCGAGGGGGTGGACGAAGGATGGAATACCGACGAACCATCTCCGGAAGTGTCTTTCATCATCCCAGAAGTAGTAACGGACCTCCTTTCGGAGACAGATCTGACAGAACGCGTACATCCCCCTAACCCTCCTCCTTCTCTGGAGGGGGTGTTCCGAAACAACCTGTTGGAAGAACCCAATTTCGCAATAGAGTCGGTGCGTTGACCCCAAATGCCACTTATGCCAAGGAGCCAAATCCTGCGGTGCCTTTTTCCCCCCGGGTAGGGGTCACGGGTGGCGCTGTGGGTTAAACCACAGAGCCTAGGGCTTGCCAATCAGAAGGTTGGCGGTTCGAATCCCTGCGACGGGGTGAGCTCCCGTTGCTAGGTCCCTGCTCCTGCCAACCCAGCAGTTCAAAAGCAAGTCAAAGTGCAAGTAGATAAATAGGTACCACTCCAGCGGGAAGGTAAAGGGGGTTTCCGTGCACTGCTCTGGTTCGCCAGAAGCAGCTTAGTTATGCTGGCCACATGACCCAGAAAAACTATCTGTGGACAAACGTTGGCTCCCTCGGCCAGTAAAGCGAGATGAGCGCTGCAACCCCCGAGTCGTCCACGACTAGACCTAACGGTCAGGGGTTATGTTTACCTTTACCTTAAACCGCCTTGAGGTTTTTCTTAAAAATATAAAGCGGTATAGAAATGAAATAAATAATAATACACTGGTACCTCGGGTTAGAGACACTTCAGGTTACAGACTCCGCTAACCCAGAAATATTACCTCAGGTTAAGAACTTTGCTTCAGGATGAGAACAGAAATCGTGCTCCGGCGGTGCGGCGGCAGCGGGAGGCCCCATTAGCTAAAGCGGCGCTTCAGGTTAAGAACAGTTTCAGGTTAAGAACGGACCTCCAAAACGAATTAAGTTCTTAACCCGAGGTACCACTGTAATAATAAATAATCAATCCAGTGACAACGCATGAATTGCTCCACTCTCTCTCACCTTCAGGTCTTGGGAGAAATAAGAGCAAATATCTTGACGGCGGCAGAGGAGGAAGCGAGGGCCCTGGCTAGCGAACTAAGGGACGACGAGGACGAAGATGACAACAGGGAATGTGAACCACACAGCGTCCTGACCTGCAGGATATGCCAGCTGTTTGTGCGAACCGTCGACAGGCTGCTGGACAAGTCGGAGGAGCTGATGGATCATTACCTACCTCTTACCGAAGAGGAGATCGGTAAGCATGTGAGCGTCACACCAGGAGAGAAGGCAGCTGAATCATAGAACCATATACCGTATTTTTCACTCTGTAAGACGCACCAGACCACAAGACGCACCTAGTTTTTGGAGGAGGAAAACAAGAAAAAAAATATTCTGAATCTCAGAAGCCAGAACAGCAAGAGGGGTTGCTGTGCAGTGAAAGCAGCAATCCCTCTTGCTGTTCTGGCTTCTGGGATAGCTGCGCAGCCTGCGTTCGCTCCATAAGACACACACACATTTCCCCTTACTTTTTAGGAGGGAAAAGGTGAGTCTTATAGAGCAAAAAATACGGTACGTGGTTGGAAGGGACTCCTGCAAGGCAGTAATCACAGCTAAAGAATCCCTGAACAGACAGCCGTTCGACCTCTGTATTAAAATCTCCCACAAAGGAGAGACCACCAGTTCCCGAGGGACATAGCTCACTCGGTTGGAGCATGGTGCCAAATACTAATACTAATACTAATTTATTCTTTATGCCTCGCCCATCTGGCTGGCTTTCCCCAGCGACTCTGGGCAGCTTCCAGCAAAATGCTGTATTAAAACACTTTTCAAAATAATCTTTTTATTATTTTATTATGTCCATCCGGCTTAGAAGTTTTGGAGGCTGAGGTTTCCTTTCTTTAAAAAAGGAAAGGGACACGTCTTTTGTCGCTTGTCTGGAAATGCAACCGAGCTACCTTTACATCCGCATTGGGGAAACCCAAGTACTGGAGGGGAAGTTATTGAGTCGCTGTGCTGGGTGCAGACGTTGGTAGTCCAAAATATGCGGCAGGCGAAGAAGGCAAACTATTTGGAACGAAGTACAGTCATACCTAAGGGACGCGGGTGGCGCTGTGGGTTAAACCACAGAGCCTAGGACTTGCCGATCAGAAGGTAGGCGGTTTGAATCCCTGCGACAGGGTCCCTGCTCCTGCCAACCTAGCAGTTCGAAAGCACGTCAAAGTGCAAGTAGATAAATAGGTACCACTCCGGCGGGAAGGTAAACGGCGTTTCCATGCGCTGCTCTGGTTCGCCAGAAGCGGCTTAGTCATGCTGGCCACATGACCCGGAAGCTGTACGCCAGCTCCCTTGGCCTGTAAAGCGAGATGAGCGCCGCAACCCGAGTCGTCCACGACTGGACCTAATGGTCAAGGGTTTCTTTACCTTTACTTTACAGTCATATCTCGGGTTACAACTGCTTCAGGTTGCGTCTATTCGGGTTGCGGACTGCCAAAACCCGGAAGTACCGGAACGGCACATGTGCAGAAACGCTAAATCACACTTTGAGCATAAGTGCAGAATCGCAACCTGCGTGTGCAAAGACGTGCCGCTGCGCGTTGCGAGTGTGCATCCCACACGGATCACGTTCACAACCCGAGCATCCACTGTATCCCTCTCCCTGTTGATAACCAAAGGACCAGGCCTGGTCTGCAAAAGAATCGCCCTCTGCCGTTTTACCAAGGTTGGATCCCCATATTTGAACACTGCCCAGAAACTTCAGCTGGCTCAAAAAGCTGCAGCCAAATTGCTGGCCTGGGCTGGTTGTAGGGAAGCAGACGACTTCCTTGCTACAATACAGCCCCCCTTTTTGCAGGCACAGTGCAAAGTGCCAGCCCATGACAAATAAAAGCCCTACATGGCTTAGGTCCAAGCTGCCTGAAAGATTGTATTCCATCATACGACTCTGCCCATCCTCCGAGATCCTTGGAGGCCTTTTTCTCAGCCCCGCCACCCTCACTGCCATGTTTGTTGGGGACGTAGGAGGGCCTTCTCGGTGGTGGCTCCTGCCAGACTTTGGAACTCCCTCGAGAAACCAGACTGGCTCCCTGCTTGCTGCCTTTCTGCCAGCAGGTGAAGAGCCCGCCTCATTCCAACAGGCTTTCGGGGACTGACTGCTTTTAACGAAAGGGCTCGTGCCCTGCTCTTTTTATTGTAATTATTTGTATGGTTTTAATTGAGGGAGAAAGGTTGTTTTCTGCTGCTCCAGAGAAGCGGACACGGAGCAATGGATCCAAACTACAAGAAAGAAGATTCCACCTAAACATTAGGAAGAACTTCCTGACAGTAAGAGCTGTTTGACAGTGGAATTTGCTGCCAAGGAGTGTGGTGGAGTCTCCTTCTTTGGAGGTCTTTAAGCAGAGGCTTGACAACCATATGTCAGGAGTGCTCTGATGGTGTTTCCTGCTTGGCAGGGGGTTGGACTCGATGGCCCTTGTGGTCTCTTCCAACTCTATGATTCTATGAGGGAAATGTGGGATATAAATAAATATATATTGATGTCGTCTTTCAGATATTTAGAACAATTCCCATAATCTGATGGGAGCTTTCGTCCAAAACATCTGGAGGGCACCTCCAGCCAGATTAATCTCTTACACCCTTTAAGGCAGGGGTCAGCAAACTATTTCAGCAGGGGGCCGGTCCACTGTCCCTCAGACCTTGTGGGGGGCCGGACTATATTTTTTATGGGAGGGGGGAATGAACGAATTCCTATGCCCCACAAATAACCCACAGATGCATTTTAAATAAAAGCACACAATTCTACTCATGTGAAAACACGACGATTCCTGGACCGTCCGCAGGCCGGATTTAGAATTGGGCGATTGGGCCGGATCCGGTCCCCGGGCCTTAGTTTGCCTACCCATGCTTTAAGGCAGCGGTTCTCAACCTGTGGGTCCCCAGATGTTGGACTACAACTCCCATCATCCCTTGCTAGCTAGGGGTGATGGGAGTTGTAGTTCATCAACATCTGGGAACCCACAGGTTGAAAAAGGCTGCTTTAAGGAGTCTTTGCCTAACTTACCCCTTCTGTCCAGAAACTTGGGGCTTTCCAAGGAAGGAAGGACACGAATAAATTTGTGGGTTTTCCAAAGCAATGTGCAGATTGGCGAAAGGGGTTGTCAGGTGTGCTCTGGTTCCTCAATCTCTCTCTGCTTTCCCCAAACCCCTCACCACTCCTGACTCGGAGCAGGAAATCTGAAGAAAGCTGTCGCCGAGATCGAAGATACGTCCATAGACCACCAAATGCAAGCCTGCCTTGTGAGGATCAACGATCTGTCCAACAAACTCCGTCAAAGGGCCTACATGATGGCACTGAGCAAGCTGCGCTTCACGAGACGCAGTACCCAAGCGAGCATCAATCAGCTCCACGAGACGTTGGAAGTGGTATGTCCAACTCTTATCTCCCTCCATCCCGATTTAACAATCCATCTCTCCCTGCAAGATCAATGTGCCTTTGGAATTCTTGCCCACTGAAGGGGTGTGTGTGGAATGTCTTGTTCAGAGGGACCCGGGTGGCGCTGTGGTCTAAACCACTGAGCCTCTTGGCCTTGCCGACCGGAAGGTTGGTGGTTCGAATCCCCACAACGGGGTGAGCTCCCGTTGCTCGGTCCCAGCTCCTGCCAACCTAGCAGTTCGAAAGCATGCCAGTGCAAGTAGATAAATAGGCATCACTGTGGTGGGAAGGTAAACAGTGTTTCCGTGTGCTCTGGTTTCCATCACGGTGTCCCGTTGCGCCAGAAGTGGTTTAGTCCTGCTGGGCACATTACCCAGAAAGCTGTCTGTGGACAAACGCCAGTTCCCTTGGCCTGCTCTGGTTCGCCAGAAGCGGCTTAGTCATGCTGGCCACATGACCCGGAAAAACTATCTGTGGACAAACGTCGGCTCCCTCGGTCAGTAAAGCGAGATGAGCACCGCAACCCCATAGTCACCTTTGACTGGACTTAACCATCCAGGGGTCCTTTACCTTTTTACCTAACAGGAGCTCAAGGTTCAGCTCCCACCATGGTGGGGGTCTCTGGAACGTCAATCTCTGAGTTAGGGTCCCGGTGACACAAAACAATCTTGAGACAAAACAATCACAGTAGCCAGTGAGTAGTGCGTAAAGGCAGAGAGGGAAATAATAAAGATAAGGATATCCCCCCCCCCAATCTGACTGGGTTGCCCCAGCCACTCTGGGAAGTTTCTAATAAATTAAAACACAGTGAGACATCAAACATTGAAACTTCCCTATACAGTCGTACCTTGGTTCTCGAACGTAATCCATTCCGACAGTCCGTTCAACTTCCGAAAACCAAGCCGCGGCTTCCAATTGGCTGCAGGAGCTTCCTGCACTTAATCGGAAGCTGCGTCCGACGTTCAGCTTCCAAAAAACATTCGCAGACCTGGACACTTACTTCCGGGTTTGTGAGCCAAAATGTACGAGTACCAAGGTGTTCGAGAACCAAGGTACGACTGCACAGGGCTGCTGTCAGGTGTCTTGTAAAAGACAGTTGTTTATTTCCTTGACATCTGATGTGAGGGCGTTCCACAGGGCGGGCGCCACCACCGAGAAGTCCCTCTGCCTGGTTCCATTTAACTTCACTTCTTGTACTGAGGGCACTGCTAGAACACACTTCCTCAACCTCGGCCCTCCAGATGTTTTGAGACTACAATTGCCATCACCCCTGACCACTGGTCCTGCTAGCTAGGGATCATGGGAGTTGTAGGCCAAAAACATCTGGAGTGCCGAGGTTGAGGAAGCCTGTGCTAGAAGGCCCTCGGAGCTGGACCTCAGTGTCCGGGCTGAACGATGGGGGTGGAGACGCTCCTGCAGGAATACAGGGCCAAGGGCTTTAAAGATCAGTACCAACACTTTGAATTGAGCTCAGAAATGTACTGGGAGCCAATGTTGAAAATGAGAAGAATTAGCCATGGAAAATGTCCCCAAACATCCCCAGCCAGTCTCCGACCTTTCTTGGAACACCGTCGGGAGACGGAAAGAGATTCTACAACCTCTCAGGGAATATCTGAAATCAATGGAACTAAAGGGCGGTTTGAACCCCTGTACCACGGGTGGCGCTGTGGGTTAAACCACAGAGCCTAGGACTTGCCAATCAGAAGGTCGGTGGTTCGAATCCCCGCAACGGGGTGAGCTCCCGTTGCTCGGTCCCTGCTCCTGCCCACCTAGCAGTTCGAAAGCACCTCAAAGTGCAAGTAGATAAATAGGTACCGCCCCGGCGGGAAGGTAAACGGCGTTTCCGTGCGCTGCTCTGGTTCGCCAGAAGTGGCTTAGTCATGCTGGCCACATGACCCGGAAGCTGTCTGCAGACAAACGGCAGCTGTCTCGGTCTATAGAGCGAGATGAGCGCTGCAACCCCAGAGTCGGCCACGATGGTCAGGGGTCCCTTTACCCTTTACCTTACCAACCCCCATTTGAGCTTTGTTCATGGGCTCCCTATATCCCATCTAACCAGGGTGGGTTTACAAAGAAATGCAGTGGTGGCTGGTCCAACCTCCGCCTGCCTTCACCAGCCAGTCATCTTACTTAAAATCAGCCCAGGGGGTGGGACTGTCAAGCTTCTTTGTCCTTGGTCCGAGTATTGCCCTCACTGAACTTGGCGAGGAGGAGGAAGATGACAAAACAAGGGTTGGTTGGCGCCAAACATCATTGCCTCTGGCTCCACCTCCTTCTGGGTTTCCGGCCCAACCAGACCCAATGGCGACAAGCCACCACGGCTGAAATCGTGTAACAGCAACACCTAACATTTCTCACTCGCACAGGGCTCAGCCAGGTCAGAAGAAACAGGCCCAAGTATTTGGTACCCTGGAGAGCTCCTGTGGGGCACAGGTGTGTCCACCTAATTCACTGTGTTATCCTCTTCTTTTTACCCATCCCACGGCCATTTCCAGATTGATCAGGTGCAGCACAGAGCAGAACTGGAGATTGGTCCGTCCAACGAAAGGATGAGCATGATCTGCGTGGAGTGGAGCGCGAACCCGCGTCGGAATTCTGCCCAGGGGAATGAAGATTTCAGCACCCTGGACGTTGGGGTGCCTCGTGCTCAGAGCACCATGGTCGGGAGAGAAGGACCTGGGGCGCCTCGCGAGCACAGCACCACGATCGAGTGCGAGGAAATTGGGCTGCCTGCTGCTCAGAGCACCATGATCGAGTGCGAGGAAATCGGGCTGCCTGCTGCTCAGAGCACCATGATCGAGTGCGAGGAAATTGGGCTGCCTCGTGCGCACAGCACCATCGTAGAGTGCGAGGAAATCACCTGCTCAGAGGTCGAGATGACGCCCACAGAGGTCGAGATGTTGCCCATACCAATCAGCCCCCCAGAAATAGTTGAGGTGCCACAACCAGCAATCATTATCCCGGTGAACGTTGAGGTGCCGCCCCCGCCAATCATCATTCCGGTGAAAGTTGAGATGGCACCCGCACCGATAATCATCCCAGTGAAAGTTGAGATGCCACCTGCACCCATCAGTCGCCGCAAGAAGGACCCCATCTACAGAGATGTGTCTAACATCACATTAACGGCACCTGGTTGCGATGAGGAGGACGAGATCACCCTACGGATGCGCGACGAGGAAGATGAGAATGACAGCCCTACCTCTGAGGTACCCTTTTCTTCAAATTCTGAGCCACCGTGTTGTTACAAGGGGTTGACGCTGGAGAACCTTCATGGTCCGTTCCAGCTCTACGATTCCATTATCTGCTGAAGTCCCCCTTACCTAAACCATGCTCCTCGGCACATTGTTGTGTTGTGGAAGCGCATTCAAATCTCCCATGAGCCCAAAGCACCACCCATAGATCGCTGCTTCTCTGGGCAAGTTACTGTTCCTGACTTCCAATCTGGGGGCATTTCCGGAAGCAGTGACTCTTACTGAGATATGCTCACTTCCAAGGATTTTATCTTAAACTTATCAACCTTTTCTAGCATAAGAACAGTGCCCCCAATTTCAATTCTCAGGGGGAGGGAAACAACCTTAAATTTGAAGTTTGGGGAACACGGGGTGGTCGAATAAAAGCAGCTCCTCTGTGCAGTTCTCGCAATAACCATGGTGGAGCTGAGAAACTGTGATTCACTACGACGCCAACCTGCCTTCTACAGTGGTGCCTCGCAAGACGAAATTAATTCGTTTCGCAAGTTTTTTCTTCTTGCGAGTTTTTCGTCTTGCGAAGCACGGTTTCCCATAGGAATGCATTGAAAATCAATTAATGTGTTCCTATGGAGACCGCTTGCCAGGCTGGCGGTGCGGAGAAGGGCTTTTCTCCCCACCGCAAGCCTTCAGGACAGGTACGGGAACAGAGGGGAAGGCGCGCAGCGCTTCTCCTCTGTTCCCGGGGCTTGCGGTGGGAGGAGGGTTTTTCCTCCCCACCGCCAACATTCAGAACAGCATTCTGAATGTTGGCGGTGGGAAGGAAAACCCTCCTCCCACCGCAAGTCTTCAGGACAGCCATCCGAAGGCTGCCGGCGGGAGGAGGTCTCTCCGCCCCACCGCCAGCCTTCGGAGGAGCCTTCCGAAGGCTGGCAGCGGGAGGAGGTCTCTCCGCCCCACCACCAGCCTTCGGAGGAGGTCCGAGGACAGTGGGGAAGACGCGCTGCGCTTCCCCGCTGTCCTGGAGATTTCCCTATGGGCTTTCGTCTTGCGAAGGAAGCCCATAGGGAAATTCGTTTTGCGAAGCGCCTCCAAAACGGAAAACCCTTTCGTCTAGCGGGTTTTTCGTCTTGCGAGGCGTTCGTTTTGCGGGGCACCACTGTATTCCTTTACGACCTCAGTTGCTTCTTTTAAAAAGAAGCAAAACACTGTATTTTATTACAATGCTTCGTTAATTCTAGCCAGTTCGGGCTGCTCATTTTGCAGATTCAGGCCCATCCTCTGCCTCCAGTCCTGCAGGGCTTATAGACCCTTTGGACTGGACCAGAAAATCCAAGGACTATCAGCCTCCTTCTCCAGCTCTCCAGAGGAAGGACGAGACCTTAGTGGGCAGGCAGTTTTCTTTTGCCCTGCTCCAGGGCTCTCCTAGGCCGCTTGCCGCCTGAAGCAGAACGGAAAAGGGCACACAGGCTTCTGCCTCCTCCTCCTCTGCCATCCCTCCCAACACAGCCTGAGACTGGAGGCACCCTGAAAAAGTCCTGGTTTGCTGCTTATAGAGGATTGCATAATAGATCTGGGAACTCCTGGCATGTTGATATGGAGGGTTTTTGGTTTTTTAAAGCACTCATAGCATTTAAGAGGAAGAGGAAGAAGCAGCTCTGAATTGTATGTAGTCGGTATTACAGAATAAGGCACGCGGGTGGCGCTGTGGGTTAAACCACAGAGCCTAGGACTTGCCGATCAGAAGGTCGGTGGTTCGAATCCCCGCAACAGGGTGAGCTCCCGTTGCTCGGTCCCTGCTCCCGCCAACCTAGCAGTTCGAAAGCACACCAGTGAAAGTAGATAAATAGGTACCGCTCCGACGGGAAGGTAAACGGCATTTCCATGTGCTGCTCTGGTTCACCAGAAGCGGCTTAGTCATGCTGGCCACATAACCCGGAAGCTGTACGCCGGCTCCCTTGGCCAGTAAAGCGAGATGAGCGCCGCAACCCCAGAGTCGGCCACGACTGGATCTGATGGTCAGGGGTCCCTTTACCTTTACTACAGAATAAAGATTTGGGGAGGTATTTGGTATGGGATAGAGTTAATGGGGGGTTAGAGCGGCAAATGTAAGAGATTAGGCAAGGTCATGGTTTGCTTGGGTTAGAGAACTGTGTAACAAAGGGAATAATGAGTGGGAAGTACATTAAGCCTGAGGGAAATGGACCTGTTTTGTGAAAAGGGGAATTGGGTAACAAGGTAAAACAGAATTATTTTCCTGGATGTGTAAAACTTGAGTATGGTTCACTAGGATGTTGTGAACTCAAAGACAGGATGATTTAAATTGTACTGGAGGAAGCACGATTTAAAATTACGATTCGTGGAGATCGATAAAGTAAGATTTTAATTCTGTTTGATTAATTGGTAAAATAGCTGGGTAAATGTCTAAACAGGAACTGAACATGTACCGTTGATGGAAATAGGAATGGATGGAAACCTATTAGAAATTAAGGGGGGGGGGGTCATTTTTTTACTGGTGAGCGGAAAAGGAGGGAGGGGAAAGGAGCATCTTCAAGGGGGAGGGGAAGAGTCAAATCCTAAATCTGGGTTAAATTTGAATTAATTTGTGTGTGTTTTTTGGAAAACTAATAAAAATTAATTGGCATGGTGCACAAAGACAAATGTAAAGTTTAGTGCTGGTAGCCATCATCCGCAGGAAATAATGGACCTTCCATGTTCAGAGACCGTCTACCTCCAAATTCCAGTTGGTTGATGGGATTTGTACATGAGGGCTGACGCTTTCAGATTCCGCTGAGGGGCTTCCCAGAGGCATCCCTGCTCAGCCACTGTGAGAACAGGATGTACACATCTTTCAGGGTCCTCATCTTTGGGCTGAAACAGCAGACGTACAAAGAGAGAGATTCTTGAATATTCTCCTTTGGTGGAGACTCTCTTCAAGGTGGCTAAGGGCCCTCGTATCTACGGGGCCGCCTCTCCTGGTCTGCCCCGCAGAGGACCTTAAGGTCCATGAATAACCATAGTTTAGAGGTCCCGGGCCCTAAGGAAGTCAGACTATCCTCCACCAGGGCCAGGGCCTTCTCAGTGATGGCCCCGACCTGGTGGAATGCTCTGTCCCAGGAGACCAGGGCCCTGCAGGATTTAACCTCCTTCCACAGGGCCTGTAAGACAGAGCTATTCCACCTGGCCTTTATTTAACTTGAATTCAGCCTGATCTTTTATTTCCCTCCTCTTCCCTCCCCCTCCCTTTTTATGAAGATCACCCACTCTGAGACATCCCCTGGTCTCTTCCCTGGCCCAAAAAGGACTAATTCAGCCAGCTAGCCCTAGGAATTATCTAATTGATTTTTGATTTTTATTGTTATTCGTGTTTTTATACCGTATTTTATGCTGCTTTTATAATTAAGTGTTTTAAATTTGTTGTTAGCCACCCTGAGCCCGGTTTTTGAACCGGGAAGGGTGGGGTATAAATAAAAATATATTATTATTTATTGTAAGGTGCTTCCATGAGCATCTGTCACACCTGTTAAGCTGGTGCTTCGAGCCCAGGGTGAAATGAGGGGGGATACCTTAGGGTTGGATGGAATTCTATTTGGTTTTGCGGAGGCTTCCTTGTGGACAGGGCACTATAAATCTGAGCAAGTGTCCTTTCTATTCTGACAGATAGAGGCCAAGACATTGGCAAAGTCCCGAAGCGTGACCCAGAACCTCCAAGGCACGTACGAGAACCTGGTAGCCAGCCTGAAAGACATCCCAGAAGAGCTCCGGAACAAGCTGTCCCAAACCAGCCGGCACATAAGGGAGCTCCACTCTGATTTTGTCTCAGCCCACAATTTTGGAGATTTGGCTGACAATGTCTTGAACAAGAGTTTTGCGATCATGGCTGAAGCCCAGGGCTCCATGGATGAACTGATGGAGTATGCTTTGCAAAGTCCCGAATCTCTCTTGCGGTTGAAGGACTACCTGCCTAACCCGGACATGAAGGAGGAAGAGGTGGTGAAGGATGCTCCCCTTTTCATGGAGAAAGAAGAGGAAGAGGTGCAATCTTCTCACAATCAGGAGTTGGAGCGGAACTCGTTGAAAAGCCAAAAGTCATACCAGCAAAAAGGAGGTGATGAAGAAAGTTCTTCAAATAAGGAAGAGGAGGTCCAACCTTCTCACAATCAAGAGTTAGAGCGGAACTCGTTGAAAAGCCAAAAGTCATACCAGCAAAAAGGAGGTGATGAAGAAAGTTCTTCAAATAAGGAAGAGGAGGTCCAACCTTCTCACAATCAGGAGTTGGAGCGGAACTCATTGAAAAGCCAAAAGTCATACCAGCCAAAAGGTGGTGATGAAGAAACTTTGAAGAAGGAAGAAGAGGTCCAATCTTTTCACAATCAGGAGTTGGAGCGGAACTCATTGAAAAGCCAAAAGTCATACCAGCAAAAAGGAGGTGATGAAGAAAGTTCTTCAAATAAGGAAGAGGAGGTCCAACCTTCTCACAATCAGGAGTTGGAGCGGAACTCGTTGAAAAGCCAAAAGTCATACCAGCCAAAAGGTGGTGCTGAAGAAACTTCTTCAAATAAGGAAGAAGAGGTCCAATCTTTTCACAATCAAGAGTTGGAGGAGCGGAACTCGTTGAAAAGCCAAAAGTCATACCAGCCAAAAGGTGGTGCTGAAGAAACTTCTTCAAATAAGGAAGAAGAGGTCCAATCTTTTCACAATCAAGAGTTGGAGGAGCGGAACTCACTGAAAAGCCAAAAGTCATACCAGCCAAAAGGTGGTGCTGAAGAAACTTCTTCAAATAAGGAAGAAGAGGTCCAATCTTTTCACAATCAAGAGTTGGAGGAGCGGAACTCACTGAAAAGCCAAAAGTCATACCAGCCAAAAGGTGGTGATGAAGAAACTTTTTCAAATAAGGAAGAGGAGGTAAAATCTTCTCACAATCAGGAGTTGGAGGAGCGGAACTCACTGAAAAGCCAAAAGTCATACCAGCAAAGCGGTGGGGCCAAGGAATCTTCTTCAAATAAGGAAGATGAGGTTCCACCTTCTGGCAAGCAGAAGACAGAGAAGCAGAACTCACTGAAACTCCAACAGGTCTACGAGCCAAAAGGTGGGGACAAGGAAACTTCTACAGATAAGGAAAAGGAGGTTCAACCTTCTCACAAGCAGGAGATGGAACGAAGGAGCATCCTCAAAATACAGGAGGCATACGACCCAAAAGATTGTGATGAGGAAGCTTCTACAAATAAGGAAGAGGAGGTTCAACCTTCTCAGAAGTGGGAGATGGAGGGACGGAACATCCTCAAAATCCAGCAGGCTTATGACCCGAAAGGTTGTGAAGAGGAAGAACCTTCTAACAAGGAGGAAGTGGTCCAACATTCTAGCAAACCGGTGGAGGACATCCTGAAAATCCAGGCGACCTACGACCCCAAGGGTTGTGACGATGAATCCTATACGGTCAAGGATGATGACGAAACTCCTTCTAGAAAAGAAGAGACCCCACCTTCTGGCAAAAAGGAGGCAAAGGAGTGGAATATACTGAAAATCTTGCAAGCTTACACACCAAAATTTGCTGATGATAGATGGGAAGAGATGGAGGAGGAGGCCACACCTACTAGCCAAGAGGAGGACAAAGAGAGGAATATACTGAAAATTCAACAGGCCTATGACCCAAAAGGTTGTGATGAGGAAGCTTCTATGAATGAGGAGGTTCAACCATCTGACAAGTGGGAGATGGAGGGGTGGAGTATTCTCAAACTCCAGCAGACTTATGACCCCAAAGGCTGCGATGAGGAAACACCTTCCAGTAAGGGAGAGGAAGCGGTCCAACTTTCTGGCCACGTAGTGGAGGACATCCTGAAAATCCAGGAGACCTACGACCCCAAAGGCTGCGATGATGAATCCTATACGGGCAAGGAGGAGAAGGTGTTCCGGACTTCTGGAACACAGGAAGTGGAGAATGACGAAGCTCCTTCTAGGAAAGAGGAGATTCCACCCGCTGGCAAAGAGGAAGCAAAAGAGTGGAAGATACTGAAAATCCTGCAAGCTTACACACCAAAATTTGCTGATGATAGATGGGAAGAGGAGGAGGATGACGTCGCACCTACTAGCCAAGAAGAGGACAAAGAGCGGAATATACTGAAAATTCAACAGGCCTATGACCCAATAGGTTGCCTCGAGGAAGCTTCTATGAACAAGGAAGAGGAGGTTCAGCCTTCTGGCAAGTGGGAGACAGAGGGGTGGAGCATTCTGCAACTCCAGCAGACTTACGACCCAAAAGGCTGCGATGAAGAAGCACCTTCCAGGAAGGGGGAGGAGGAAGTGGTCCAACATTCTGTCAAAGTGGTGGAGGACATCCTGAAAATCCAGGAGACCTATGACCCCAAAGGCTGTGATGATGAATCCTATACAGGTAAGGAGGAGAAGGTGTTCCGGACTTCTGGAACACAGGAGAACGATAAAACTCCTCCTAGGACAGAGATCCCACCTTCGGGGAAACAGCAGGCAAAGGACTGGGATATATTTCAAGTCCTGAAAGTTAATATGCCTAAATTTTCCGATGATGAATCACCTTCCAGTAGGAAGCAGATGGAAGTCCCACCTCCCAGTCAAGAGGACAAAGAGCGGAATATACTGAAAATTCAACAAGCCTACGACCCAAAAACTTGTGATGAGGAAGCTTCTACAAATAAGGAAGAGGTTCAATCTTCTGGCAAGCGGGAGATGGACAGACGGAACATCCTGAAAATCCAGCAGGCTTACGACCCAAAAAGTTGTGAAGAGGAAGCACCTTCAAGGAAGGAGGAGGTGCTCCAATCTTCTGGCAAACCGGTGGAGGACATCCTGAAAATCCAGGCGACCTACGACCCCAAAGGCTGTGATGATGAATCCTATACAGGCAAAGAGGCAAAGGTGTTCCGAACACCCGACAACGACAAGGTGCAGAATGACAAAACTCATTCTAGAAAAGAGGAAAAGGTCCCGCCTTCTGGCCAAGAGGAGGCAAAGGACTGGAAGATACTGAAAATGCTGCAAGCTTACACACCAAAGTTTTCTGACGGTGAATCGCCTTCTGGCAGGGAGAAAGCAGAAGTGGTGGTGAACCCACCTCCTCAAAGAGAGGTGAGGGAGTGGAACATACTGAAACTCCAACAGGCCTACGACCCAAAAGGGTGCGACGAAGACTCCTCCAACTACAGAGAGGAGGCCCAGCCTTCTGGCAAACCAGAAATGGAAGGCTGGAACATCCTCAAAATCCAACAGGCCTATGACCCAAAAGGTTGCGACGACGAAAGCCCCAAAGAGGAGTTCCAACATTTCGGCCAGTGGAACCTGCAGGGATATAACATACTGAAGATACAGCAAGCCTACGACCCCAAAAGCTGCCCTGACGATGATAAATAAGTCAAGACTCCGAAAGAGCAGAGCTACACGCTTCTGACCCCAACGAAGCCGGCAAACTGGGGTGGATTTCACTCGAAAGGCTTGCCCGAGTTTTCCAAGGGACAGGTCTGGGGCTCAGTCACTGAAATAAGAGAGGCAATTTGGAACTTCATTTCGGCCATCGATGTGTTTTGCTTGGGCAGTCCCTCCCTCCCCCGCTGGGCCTAGGCCATACAGGACAATGGCTGGCTGGTTGTGGTTTCTCCTAAGAGGTACCTGGTGGCTTGCTTGTGAGAGTTATTTTCCAACAATGTGAAGGTGCTGATGGGTGGGTTTTAAGTCTCTGGGGAGTAGAGGGCCATACTGTAGGCTAGGTGGGGTGGAGGAATTCCCTCTCACAAGACGGAATGGAACTCCGTCTTGAAAATGGGCCATGGGTGGTTTTAGCTGAGGTTCCTGCCTCGCAGGGGGTTGGACGAGATGACCCTCGCGGTCCTTTTCCAACTCTACTATTTGAAGAGGCAGTGATGGCCACTAGCTCTGATATCTTTAAAAGAGGAACAGACAAAATTCGTGGACGAAAAGGCTAGTGACCGGGGATGACCATCAAATGCAAGTAATGCTTCTGAGCACCAGCTGCTGGAAACGATGGGGTGTGGGGGGGGGGTGAATGCTCTTATGCTCAAGTCCTCTTTCTGGGACTTCTTATGGGCCATTGTGAGAACGGGCCACTAAATGGGCCACTTACGTCCTTACTGGACAACTTATCCCCATTTTATTCTCGTAACCCTGCGAGATAGGCTCCCCTCCCTCCCTGTTTTGGCTGCAACTGATGCTTCTTCCTGTACACCCATCTTCTGAATGACATTTTCAGGCAACATTTCCCCTCTGATTCTGTGTCCCGTCTCTTTTTGGCTGGTTGGAGCCATTTCAGGGGAAAACAAAAACATGGGGGGGGGGGGATCACGGATTAGAAATGTTACCATAGGAATCAATGTAAATCGTGGACTCGTTATACAAACACTTGCCTGGCAAATGATTTCTAAGGAATGCACTGTGTTCAGGAAGCGAGACTTGTGTGTTTTTGTGTGTACAGTGGTACCTCGGGTTACAGACGCTTCGGGTTACAAGCTCCACTAACTAGGAAGTGGTTGCTCCAGGTTAAGAACTTTGCCCCAGGATAAGAATGGAAATCGCGCACCAGTGGGAGGCCCCATTAGCGAAAGCATGCTTCAGGTTAAGAACTGTTTCAGGTTAAGAACGGACCTCTGGAATGAATTAAGTTCTTAAACCGAGGTACCACTGTATATATAATCAGCTGTAGTTCTTATAACAGCATAGTGAGAGCGCACTATAGCTGTGCTGGTAAGGTTCTGAAGGGCACCAGGTTAACAAAAACAGAAGTAGAACTTCGATTTTACTACCTAAACATATATAGAGCAATTAATAACGACTTGAAACAGCATCAAAGCCAGCGCCTGGCTTAAACCACCCGAGTAAAGACCTGTGCATTTCAACAGGAGCAGATTTTGACCAGGCTGCGTGCCCTTACGTTCAACCACTACCACTTCCTTCAAAAGTTAGTTCTGCACTGAAGGAACGAGTTTCCCAAATCTAAAACCTGACTGTGCAGTCAGTCTGATACGGGCCCCAAAATCCCATTTTTCCTTCTCCAAGGGTGCATTAGCTAAAAACCATTAACTTGAGCTCTTGAGCAAATGTATAACAGGAACACAGCTGTATAAACAAAGCTCTCTCCTTTATCAGTCCGTGATGCCTAATGAATGGCCTTGCCAGTTCCAAAGTGGAGCAGGGATGACACATCTGGGTCTTATCTTACATCCTGACCACACTGACCTTGTCAGCCCCCCCCCCCCGGGAATGGCGCCAGGAGTGCTCTTAGAGTTGGTGACCTTCTTACCCCAAGATAAGGAATACAGGAACAGGAACACCCTTTTATGGTCAAGAGTACAGGAACAGGAACACCCTTTTATGGTTAAGAGTACAGGAGCAGGAACATCTGTGTCTGGTTTCCTGGGGAAGGGGCGAGAGGGTGCCTGGAGGATATATATACTGCATGGAATCTCTCATTTCTTTGGACTTGCTGTGGACGGACCACGCAAGTGCCTTCTGCTATCCGGAGAGCAGAATAAACTCTTTCTCTGAACCAAAACCTCGGTGTCATTTGACTTCCTTCCTCCCGTCCGGGAGCATCGCTCACCCAACCAATCGGTAAAGTCCAATAAGGCTACAGCACTGCTTACCACACCCCTTCCTATGCTCTGCTTTCAAGAATTCTGCACCAAGGTTACTCCCTCCCAACACTCAGGAACAGGACTCTTCTTCAACCTGTATAAATTACGTAAATTAAACCTTTTCTCTTACCTTCCCTATTTTGTTCTTTTTTTCTGCAAGCGGTAAGGAGCCACAGCAGGAACTGACCCATCCAGACACTTTAACAACAAAGGGTTGCTTTAACAACAAAGGGTTGTCTCCAATGCCCGTCCTACTTTTAGCAGACCCGCCGAAATTAATGGGCACAGCTCAGTTAGGTTCATTAACTTCAATGGGTCTGCTCTAGCATTGGAAAAGACCCCAAACCCAAAAGGTGAGATACTTTGAAAGCATGATTCTGCAGCCAATTCAGCCGTTCTCTCTCCTGTGTTCTACAACTGACAGTCAAAACACTCCTCTTTCTTATCAGACAGGAACATCTTTATTTCATGGTTTCCAAAAACAAAATGATGCTTCAGACAGTATTTCGGCAGTTTCATCCTCTAATCTGGATTCTGCCTGGATAAAGCAGTTTGGAATTAAGTCTGCTTCAGTTGTTTAAAAAATAGGCATAATCTGAAACTCACGCAGAGACACCCACACCCTACTGTGTTCCAAATGCCAAGACTCTCTTCCACTAACCTAAGGAGAGAGAAAAAGAGAGACGCACGGAGGAACACAGAATTCGGAAATCCCATGAGAAGGTGTGGCCAAAACAGCCAACCGGCACTCACAGAGTGCCCTGTTGCATTTTGGGATTTGCCAAATCAGTAGCAGGGGTGGCGAGCGAGTGGAAAACCAACAGGACAGTGACATGTGACGAAATGGCATCTTTGCACCTGTGTGTGCAGGTTTTTGAGCCACGCTGTCACCCGCAGCCTTAGGAGGAGAGGGGGCAGGAAGAAAATTTGTGCTTTCTCAAACTGGCCTGCAAGGCACTGCTAAACGGAAGCCTCTATGATGCATTTGTCAAAGGGCAGGGGAGAGGAGACAGGATAGATGAGAGATGAGAGAGAGAGAGAGAGAGAGAGAGAGAGAGAGAGAGACTGACCTGCCTCTTCAGAGCTTCCCCAAACTTTGTCGCTCAATTGCTGCCCAAGGTAGTTGCTGGCACTAAGAGCTGGTTGCAGAATTGACTGTGCTGCTTCAGACACCACCCAGAATGCTTCCCCTTGCCTAGTAAGCTAGCTAGCCAGTCTCCTACCTACTCCCCTGCGGGGTGTGTTTTCTACCTGCGGAGAGGTTTTTTGGTTTTGGTTTTTTTTTACAGACATAAGAAGACCAACACCACCACCCGCCCAATAACACAGCATTTGAAAAGCGAAATGAAAATGCAAAACTGCTCAGCTAGTTTTGCACACACCAATGCCCAGCCTCTCCTCCTGATAGGGTTGAGACCAGTCTTGTGTTATTAAGGAGAATGAGGTGGTAGGATTCTTTCAGGGGAACGCTTAGGGGGCAGTCGGACACAACCCACACAAGGAGTTTTGGCTAGGCCGAGGCTGAAAGGCCAACAGCCTAGCGTTCTAGCCAGGCATTCTGATATCTTTGCAGCAGTGCGTGAGAGAATTATACTGTGCAGAAACCGACCCATATCGGCACAGCAACACTTCTTGAAAGGCCTCTCTTATCACGCCTGGAGAGGGTGGCGAACCAGCAACTATCATAAGCAGCAGCGTCCCAGGGAGGAGAGGAGGCACAACGGTGACAAAAAAGAGCTGGGAAAACTCACCTATAGGCCGTAACACAACTCAGAAAGGAGACAAAATCAAAGCTGAATGCCCTGCCAGGGCAACATAAAGAGAGAACCCCAGCAGGATTTTACAATAGAGAAGGAGAACCTTTGGCCCTCCTAGATGTTGCTCAGCTACAACTCCCATCAGCTCCAAGAAGCACGGCCAATGGCCCATTGATGGAATCTGTAGTTCTGCAACATCTGGAGCAGCGAGTGATCACTACGCCTTGTTTGAAATACAAAACAGTCCAGACCCTGCAGAAACAGAATTTGACGGGCGGCACCCTTGAAATCTGAAGCCACGGACTACCACAACCCTGGGGTGATTTAAGCAGAATCTTTCTCCCCGCCCCTCTATCTCTCTCCCCCACCGAGAAGAGAGAGAAACTCTAAATAAAGAAGTTTGACAAGGATGAATGGCATTTTCTTTTCATTAAAAAACAACCCTTTATATATTCATTTCACGTATGTTGAAATCACAAGAGTAAAAGGGGAAGGGTGGGTGGGGAGAGACTGGACAGAGAGTGGGGGAAATCAAAAACAGGGAACCAATACAAACATACATCGGTTGTGGGGCTGCCCCAGAAGTTCATAATCCTCCAAGGAGCGATAAGAGGACTGGGAAACGGGAGGGAGAGGGAGAGGAAGAGAAGAGGGCTCAGGGAGGAAGGGATATGACTTAGGAACAAGCTTCCCCAAGCAGGTGCCCTCCAGGCACTGCTGGACTCCAACTCCCATGAGCCCCCAGCTAGCACGGCCAACGGCCACGGGAGATGGGAGCAGAGGTCTAGGAAACAAAACGGAACCCGCACTCTGGGGGGCACCAAGTCAGGGAAGACAGACCTAGAACGTCATCTACTGTGTGGCTTGGAAAAGCATCTCAGACAGGGCAAGGCAGAGACCTCGCCTCCCCGGGGGCTGCAAGCGTCACAACCCGTCCGGCGCTGCTTCTTCGCAGGGGCCTCCCCCCCCTCGGTTTCAGCTCCCGTCATCTTCCTCCACGGAGTCCGACTCCATGTGGATCGTCTCCCGTTCTGCTCCTGCCCGCTCCGTCGCAGAATAGTCTTGCGTTCTGCAGTGGCACAGAGAGGAAGGGGTTGGGAGACAAGGAGGGACGTGAACCATCTTCTACCACCCCGAGGAAGGAAAACCAAGGCTTGGGGGGACAGGGGGACCCCTTGAGGCGGCTCCAGGGCCTGAGTTAGGTGGGCTAGGAGCCTGACTCTGGATAATGGAGCCTCCTCTGATCTCAGTAAGCGTCTTTCCCCATCCCTTGGAAAAATAACCTCATTCCGACTTCTGCCCAAGTTTGTCCAATTCTAAATTCCAAAATTGGGTGATATGGACGGCAGGGATTTTCTTTTAACACTCCCCCCCCCCCCGGGAAATCCCCCCGACTGCAACACTTTTCAGTGGCAGCCTCTGGGGTGTGGCGGCCCGTCACCTCCTCAGCAGCACAACCAAACCCACAAGAAAAGCCAGAAAGAACCCCTACTCGTTGTGGGTGTCTTCGGGGGAAGCCCCTCCCTTGACGTCCCCGGAAGTCCAGTCTTCATCTCTGTCCTTGTTCTCTGTCACACCTTCTCCTTTCTGGGCTCCCGACTCCCCATTCACAGGAGCTGGGAGGTCTGGGGAAGAAAAGAGATGTCAACCCCCAGGGGCGAGAGAACAGGAAGGGGCGATCTGTTGCCAGGAGTGTGGGCCGGCAATTAAAAAAAACAAGGCGTCAGTGAAGTCAACTCTTTATTCAAACAAACCAAAGCAGCGCAGACCTAGTGATCACAGCAACTCTTTCAAGTAGGTCTTGGCCCAATGAGGCAGTTGTGAGGACTTCCCACCGCTCTCTAAGGCTCTTCCTCTCCAAGGAGTTGCAAATGCCGTCTGCACACAACCAGCCTCTGCACTGCTTTTTTTTTAAGCTTCGCTGTGTGACCAGGGTCACGGGAGTAGCCAGGGGGGTGCAGCTGTACCCCCTAAATCAAGTAAATATAAAAATACTTGACTAACAGACCAGACAGGTTGCAGATAAATTGTTTCTGCCCCATCTAACATCTTACTCCCCCTAACATAAATCTTGGCTATGCCCATACCAGAGGGGAAGGGAGTTGGTCACAGCTGGAGGGGGAGACTCTCTGGATTCTTCAGCGGCCAGACTCCTCTCTGCCTCTTGGCCTCCCTCCTCATAGTCTGAACTGCTCTCTGCCACAGCCTCTTCCTGCTCAGTAAACCCTGTTGCCTCTTCAATTTCTGGCACCTCCTCTCATTCTGCTCCCTCTTCTCTCTCCAACCACTCATCATCATCATCCCACAAAAAGGTAAAGGAACCCTGGATGGTTAAGTCCAGTCAAAGGCGACTGTGGGGTTGCAGCGCTCATCTCGCTTTCAGGCCAAGGGAGCCAGCAATTGTCCACAGACAGCTTTCCGGGTCATGTGGCCAGCAGGACTAAACCGCTTCTGGCGCAACGGGACACAGTGACGGAAGCCAGAGCGCACAGATACGCCGTTTACCTTCCCGCAGCAATACCTATTTATTTACATGCACTGGCATGCTTTTGAACTGCTAGGTTGGCAGGAGCTGGGACAGAGCAATGGGAACTCACTCAGTCACTGGGATTTGAACCGCCGACCTTCCGATCGGCAAGTCCAAGAGGCTCAGTGGTTTAGACCACAATGTCACCCACATCCCTATCATCATCCCACAACCACTCCCCTGGCTTTGAGCCTTCTTCCCATGGGGTTTCCCTTGGGGGTTCCCCAGTTGGTGTCTCCCACCACTCCCTCTGCATCCAGCCAGTCCCAGACATCTGTTATAAAAAGTTTAAGCTCCTCCCAGTTCCTCCACCACTGTCCACTTGGGTTACCTGGCTGTGAAGGATTGAGGAAGGCTGATTGAAGAGAGTGGGATCAATCTCCAAGTCCCTTCCCTGCCTGTCCCTCCCTCCCTCCCCTCCCTCCCAACCAACCCCAATCCCACTCAGAGAGGGTCTCTCTTGCCGCCAGCCTCTTACCAGCACTCGTCTCTTCCTCGCCTGTCTCATTCTGCGTTTCTCCTTCAGGCACCTTCTCCTTGCCTTTGTCCCCCTCCCCTTTGTCCTTCTCCTTCTCCGAATCAGTCCTGTTGACTTTCTGGTTCGCCCCGACCTTTGGCCCCAGGACGCGGGACTTCAGGCATGTGTAGACCTCGGCTGCCTTCTCCATCACTTCTTTGTTGGCCTTGTAACGCCGAATCTTATTACAAACAAACACGGCGTTTTAGACGCTTTCAAATTAGGCACGGTAGTGGAGGTATAAAATGTAAAAGAAGGTACCTATTGATCTACTTGCACTGGCGTGCTTTCGAACTGCTAGGTTGGCAGGAGCTGGGACCGAGCAACGGGAGCTCCCTACGTCGCATAGATTCGAACCGCCAACCTTCCGATCGGTAAGCCCAAGAGGCTCAGTGGTTTAGACCACAGCGCCACCCGCGTCCTCAAGGCTGTGCACAAGCAGTGGGGCCTCCCCAGTCCCTCCCACCCCACCCTCTTACCTTTTTCAGAGTGGCCACGACGTTTGTGTGTTTCTGGAGGATCTGAGAGGTGACCTGAAGGCCGCCTAGTTCTTCCAACGCACTCAGACACCTCTTGACGTCCTAGAGAAACAGGATTTTGGGCACAGTGACCATTTGGCCCACCGGAGCTTACACAAAAACTGCTTACACAGAATAACCATAATAACGACAAGAACAACAATAATGTTGATGGTGATGGAATCCGCGACCAGGGAGAAGAGTCGGCAGAAGAAGAATGGAAGAAATTCAAGGACTATTTACAGAAATACTGCAATACTAATGAATGTTGAATGATGTTGGATTGAAATTAAGTGGTTTCTAGCTGTAATGGTATAAAAGAATATGAAAAAAATGGTTCTTTTTTTATATAAGTAAAAGTCTAAGCCACAATAATTTAAGATGTTGGATAGAAAATAAGGTGTTTTTTAACTGTAATGCTACGAGATAAGGATTTGCTGGACAAATAATTTGAACTAGAATACAAGAAGGGGAGGTATGAGGAGGTCAGGGAAATATGTTACTGAAAAATAAGTTGTGAACTTTATGTGTTTTTATTATTTTTTCTTTTTACCTTTTTCTTTGTTTGTATAAAATGGAAAACTCTAATAAATATCTTATAAAAAAATAATAATAATGGTAATGGTAATGGTGATGATTAGCCGCCCATCTAACTGGGTTGCTCCAGCTGCTCTTGGCAGCTCCCGACAAAATACTGAAAACACCACAAAACATCAAAAACTTCCCCATACAGTACTGACTTCAGATGTCTTCTGAAAGTTGTATAGTTACTCATCTCCTTGACATTTGATGGGAGGGCGTTCCGCAGGGAGGGCGCCACTACCGAGAAGGCCCCCTTGCCTGGTTCCCTGTAACTTCACTTCTCACAGTCAGGGAACCACTAGAAGGCCCTTGGTGCTGGACCCCTAGCAACGGGGATGGAGACGCTCCTTCAGTTATACACTGTTTATACCGTTAGAAGCATCACCTGGGGATGTCCTGTTCCCCGGCCTGTGTCAACTCAAGAGCGCAGGTGGAAAAGGAGGAGGGTTGTATGTCTGGATGTTCCACTGCAGTTCATTGGATTGGAGAAGGGGGAAACAGTGGAACAAGAGACCCGTCTCCTCGGCTCCAGGACTGGGGGGGACCTGCGGCCCTCCACTTGTGGATGCACCTACAACTGCCATCAGCCCCAATCAGCATGTCTAACCGTCAGGAATGGCAGGGGTTGGGATCCTGCACCATTTGGACAGCAGAAGGACCCCTGCCTCAGGTGGGCATCACAGAAGAGTTTTCCAGCAGCGGAAACGGCAAGCAAATCCTAAAGGCGGGCGGGAACATGCAGGCAGGCCCGGGACTTGTAAGCAGAGCTTTCCGGGGGGGGGGGGGGGAACAGGCTCAAAGGAGAGAGGGGCTCCAGCTTACCGGATTGTCAACTTTCAGAGCAAACTTGATCTCGCTGTGCAACTTCTGGAGTTTCTCCTCGATCGTGGGTTCTGCAGACAGCGCAAAGGTTTTTTGAAAGCCGGGGAAAGCATGTCACTTCCCCGCCTGCCAACCCCATCACCAAAGCAAACTCATGCTCCAGTCACATAATCCCTTTTTCCAGCCAGTTTTTCGTTTTTTTACCTTTTTTCTTCTCCACCCTCCTTTCAGGGAGCACTTCTGACTTTTTCCGGCCTCGTTCCGCTTTCAAAGCTCTAGAGACAGAAGAAAAAGAAGGTAAGAAGCAGAACTGGTGCTAAGAAGAAGGCTGTGTCTACTCCATGACTGGGGGGAAACCTGCAAACGGGCAACCCAAAATGTCAAGGCCTGAAGCTAGTTGGTTTGACTACTGCAACGTGCAGTAGGCTGCCCTTGAAGGTGGTCCAGAAACTGGAGCTAACAAAGAACTGGCTGCAAGACTCTAAACTGGGACTGCTCTTGCTGGGCACGTTCCTTGCCAGTAATAAAAGGACTTCACTTGTCACCAAACTGTTTCCAAGCTCGATTCAAGACCCAGGCGCTGAACTTTAAGGATCTGAATGATATGGACGGGCCCAAAAATGGGCAAGGGAAAGCTGCATTGACAAATTCAGTTCTCAGTGTGTTTGGAGGAAACGTAAGCTTAATGCTTGGCACTAGTTTTCTCTCCCAGCTCACCACAGAAGCTCTCCCTAGGTATGTTGTGAGCTGCCCTGAAATTTACGGATGAAGGGTGGCACACTAAAATGAGGAAGAGAAAAGTTGCCCCAAGCCGTTTAATCAAACTACATTAAACCTCCCTCCTCAAAGCATGTTGGGAACTGACTCAGGTATACAGGCTGAGGTATACGGCCTCGGCCCAGTATACCTGAAGGAGCGTCTCCACCCCCATCGTTCAGCCCGGACAACTGAGGTCCACCTCCGAGGGCCTTCTGGCAGTTCCCTCACTGTGAGAAGCAAAGCTACAGGGATGCAGGCAGAGGGCTTCTGGGTAGTGGCTCCTGTCCTGTGGAACGCCCTCCTATGAAATGTCAAGGAAATAAACAGCTATCTGACTTTTAGAAGACATCTGAAGGCAGCCCTGTTTAGGGAAGTTTTCAATGTTTGATGTTCTATCGTGTTTTTAATATTCTGTTGGGAGCCGCCCAAAGTGGCTGGGGAAATCCAGCCAGATGGGCGGGGTATAAATAATAAATTTATGATTATTATGATTATTATATAACCTGTTCCGGGTCTTCTCTTCTCCTTGGCCCCTCTTCTCCTTTTGACTCTGTTTCCTCGAGATCTCGGAGGGCTGCTGCTTCTTCAGGGGCTTTTTCACCTGGAGGGGGGAAGAAAACGAGAATGTCACAAGATAGGCTATCACATCCCAGTGAAAAACCTCCCAGGCTTCCCCTGCTCTTTGATCTTTGAAGGGCTATGGTAAAATAGCTGCTTTCCTATGTACAAGATCAGGACTGCAATGCCTCAAAGGACCGCCACTCCCTCTATGAACTAGCCCAGACACTTCTGTCGTCATCTGAGGCCCAGCCAGGGAAGGCAAGAGAATGGGCCTTTTCAGTGGTCTCACTGCAGGGACGTGGGTGGCGCTGTGGGTTAAACCACAGAGCCTAGGACCTGCCGATCAGAAGGTCAGCGGTTCGAATCCCCGTGACGGGGTGGGCTCCTGTTGCTCGGTCCCTGCTCCTGCCAACCTAGCAGTTCGAAAGCACATCAAAGTGCAAGTAGATAAATAGGTACCACTCTGGTGGGAAGGTAAACGGCGTTTCTGAGCGCTACTCTTGGTTCGCCAGAAGCGGCTTAGTCATGCTGGCCACATGACCCGGAAGCTGTACGTTGGCTCCCTCGGCCAATAAAGCGAGATGAGCGCCACAACCCCAGAGTCTATCACAACTGGACCTAATGGTCAGGGATCCCTTTACCTTTACCTTATTATTATTAGATGAAGTATTATTATTAGATGAAGTTCAGCCAGGCCCCTTTCCCAGGGGGCTCCCATCCCTGCCTTGCCAGCTCACCTCTTTCTCCACTTCTGAGTCGGAAGACGATGGGGCCTTGGGCCGCCCCTTCTTGCTCTTCTTGGGGACCTCGTTGTCCACACTGCTGTCGCTGTCCGAGTGCTCCACCTCCCCCTTCTCGGCCTTCTCCTTTTTCCGCTCCTTCTCTTCCCGCTCCTGTTCCCGGAGGCGGCGCAGCTCCTCCTCCTGCTCACGCTTCCGCTTCTCCTCTAGCTCCCGGCGGCGCTCCTCGTCGCGGCGTTTCCACTCACTGATGCGGTCCACGTCGCTGTCACTGTCGCTGGGAGGGGAAGCAGGCAAGGAAAGAGACAATAAATGACTGTGGGCGAATCGGAACGCAAGCTCCTGGCTACTCCCGAGCGCCAGACTTGTTAAAAAGATTGCAGGGTGCCTTGATGTGGCGACCGCGGCAAGCCACATCGTCGAATGTCCTGCGTAAATGCTACCAGACTAGTCTGTCCTTTATTTCAGTTGCCTGCACTGCTTGGTCCCTAGCTCAGGGAGGGCTGTGAGAGCTGAGAGGTGCACTTGTGCAGAGAGAGAGAGAGAGTGGAAAGATATACATTTGTGGCTGCATATATATGAGTGTGTATTTTCATCCTCTAATCTGGATTCCGCCTGGATAAAGCAGTTTGGAATTAAGTCTGCTTTAGTTGTTAAAATAACAGTAATACAGTGGTACCTCAGGTTACATGCGCTTCAGGTTACAGACTCCGCTAACCCAGAAATAGTGATTCAGGTTAAGAACTTTGCTTCAGGATGAGAACAGAAATCGTGCTCCGGCGGCACGGCAGCAGCAGGAGGCCCCATTAGCTAAAGTGGTGCTTCAGGTTAAGAACGGACCTCCGGAACGAATTAAGTACTTAACCCGAGGCACCACTGTTATCTGAAACTCACACAGACACCCACACCCTACTGTGCTCCAAAAGCCAAGACTCTCTTCCACTAACCTAAGGAGAGAGAAAAAGAGAGATGCACAGAGGAACACAGAATTCGTAAGTCCCATGAGAAGGGTTGCGCAAGCTTCCTCAACCTCGGCCCTCCAGATGTTTTGAGACTACAATTCCCAGCATCCCTGACCACTGGTCCTGCTAGCTAGGGATCATGGGAGTTGTAGGCCAAAAACATCTGGAGGGCTGAGGTTAAGGAAGCCTGGTGTGGCCAAAACAGCCAACTGGCACTCACAGAGTGCCCTGTTGCATTTTGGAATTTGCCAAATCAGTAGCAGGAGTGGCGAGCAAGTGAAAAATCAACAAGACAGTGACATGTGAAGAAATGGCATCTTTGCACCTGTGTGTGCAGGTTTTTGAGCCACGCTGTCACCCGCAGCCTTAGGAGGAGAGGGGGCAGGAAGAAAAATCTGTGCTTTCTCAAACTGGCCTGCAAGGCACTGCTAAACGGAAGCCTCTATGATGCATTTGTCAAAGGGCAGGGGAGAGGAGACAGGATGGATGAGAGAGAATAATAATAATAATAATAATAATAATAATAATAATAATAATTTATTTGTACCCCGCCCATCTGGCTGGGTCTCCCCAGCCACTCTGGGCAGCTTCTAACAAAGATTAAAAATACATTAAAATGTCACACATTAAAAACTTCCATGAGCCTTCAGATGTCTTCTAAATGTCAGGTAGTTGTTTATCTCTTTGACATCTGGTGGGAGGGCATTCCACAGGGCGGGCGCCACTACCAAGAAGGCCCTCTACCTGGTTCCCTGTAGCTTTGCTTCTCGCAGTGAGGGAACTGCCAGAAGGCCCATGGAGCTAGACCTCAGTGTCCAGGCAGAACGCTGGGGGTGGAGATGCTCCTTCAGGTATACTGGGCCGAGGCCGTTGAGGGTTTTAAAGGTCAACACCAACATTTTGAATTGTGGTCGTAAATGCACAGGCAGGAAAGGCAGGCAGGCAGGCTAGAACACTTCCTGACCTGCCTCTCCAGCGCTTCTCCATACTTTGTGAGAGGAAGAGGTGCACTTGTGCAGAGAGAGTGTGGAAATATATACAGTACATTTGTGACTGCATATATGAGTGTGTGTGTAAAAGAGAAGGGGAAAGGGGAATGTTCTCTGTTGTTATCAGACAGCAATAGCACTTAGTGTGTGTGACTAATCACTGTGTGATCTCCAGAGTCAGGACCAGCAGGACACAGGGGGTTTCCCGACAAGCACAACGTTATCGGGAGGGTCTCCCAAATTCTCTCCCAAATTCTGTGCTATGCCATCGCACCACCAACACCCACTTTGCAATTGATGCCCATGGCACCTTCTCTATACTCGAGACGTGCCTGCTGGTCCGGGGAGGTTAGCAGACCCCTGCTCTAGGTTCCCGCATTAAGCAGCGATGGCCGCGGTGTTCACGACAGCCCCACCTTCGCTCACCTGTCGCTGCTGGAGCTGCTAGGGAGCCTCTCTGCCTTTGGTTTCCTCCCACGAGGCTTCGGGGGCGGCTTTTCCGCTGCTGCCGGGGGGAGAGGAACAAGTAGAGAATTAGCTATAGCCATCTCCTAGCCACCCAGTTCCTCAAGTGAAGCAACCTGCCCGCATCCCATGTAAAAAGCTGCAGTCTTTTCCTGTGACTCGGGGAAGGGCATGAGCGACACAGGAACTCAGCTGCGGCGGAGGGGGAGAAGGGAAGCAAAGCCGCTCCTTTCCTCGAACCCCTTCCATTTGGACTGGGCATTGCAGGTGCCCGAGTTTGCTTCCGTGGCGCTGTGGGTTAAACCACAGAGCCTAGGGCTTGCCGATCAGAAGGTCGGCGGTTCGAATCCACCGTGATGGAGTGAGCTCCCGTTGCTCAGTCTCTGCTCCTGCCAACTTAGCAGTTCGAAAGCACGCCAGTGCAAGTAGATAAATAGGTACCGCTCAGGCGGGAAGGTAAACAGCATTTCCATGTGCTGCTCTGGTTCACCAGAAGCAGCTCTGTCATGCTGGCCACATGACCCGGAAGCTGTCTCCGGACAAACGCCGGCTCCCTCGGCCAATAAAGCGAGATGAGCGCCGCAACCCCAGAGTCGGTCACGACTGGACCTAACAGTCAGGGGTCCCTTTACCCTACTCTTCCCTTTGCATCGTGCATGTAGACCATTAAGCTTGAGAGGGAACAATCTGTCTTATTGATGTAAAAATGCTTCCAATGTGCGAGGGAACTAACAAACAGGAAGAGTCCAGCTAGATCAGTCCAGTCCAGCAAGCTCTCAGCTTACGCAGGGGTTACGTTCTGGGGGCCGCGCCTAAAGCCAAAATTGTGTATAATCAAAACACATTGGGTGCAATGTGCCCAAGCCTTTTTCCTCAGGCACCTGGCCTCTTCCCACCCTCTTTTTATTTATTATTATTTTTTGCCAAGTGCATAAAGCTGGATGTGCGCAAGTTGCGGGCTTACTGTTCCCTGTTTCTAGTGCCTCTAGGAATCCCGCAAACAGGGAGAGAAACAGTCGTCCCGCATCAAATGGCACTCAGGTGTCTACTGACGCACACACTTGCTTACACAAGCATTCTCTTGATCCCTTGAGAAGGATCTCCTGGTTTTAGCCTTATTCTTACCATACAGTTCTATGGTGCATTTGGGATTTCATACTTTGCAAAAAGCTTAGAAGACAGTCTAGGCATTAGGCAGTATATAAATCAATAAACAGCAGCAGCAGTCGTAGTGCTGGTATAGTAATGATAATAGGTTATTTACTTCTGAGTTTTCCATCTGGATTTAACGCACCAGAAGGTATGTAATCTCCTCCTCTTTCCCTCACAAGGACAAATGTGCCCGATGAACTCATGGCATGCTACAGCAGACCCAGGGGGCAATACTCATTGCGCTTGTCCTCCCCAGATCTGCTTCAGAGGGTTGGGAGAGCCCACAGAACAGATGGGGGGCAGGGGAGGGGAAAAGTTTTGTCATGCAAGAAGAAATCTTTGTCAGGAAACGAACAGGTTGCCTGGCAATACAGTGGAAGGAATACAAGAAACGACCAATTGACACGCCAATTGACACACGACCGCACCCAACCTGGAAGTGACTTTAAAAATGGCAAAAACAATCCTAAAAGAGCCCAGAAAGGGCAAAAGTAGTGCACAGCAATCCCACAAGACTTTGGAAGTGCAATCGTAAGAGCCTTTGCAACAGATGATTGAAGAGTTGGGAGTTTGAGCAAGGAGGTTTGGAGGGGGTGGTTGTGGCAGAACTTGGCCAGCCTGGTAAGCGCTGCTGGGTTTTTTAAAGGGGTTTCCAGAGGTTCAGAGGGCGTTTGCAGGCCTTTCCAACGGCGTTTCCAAATACATGCCATTTCACCGGCGAGCCGTAACCCCCACGTAAATGGGGAGTTGCCTGTACAGCATAGCATTAAAGGCAAATGTTTCGCCGGCAGCACAAGGCTTTCCGCTTGCACAATGGAACGTTCACCCGCCCCCCCACAAGTCTGCCCGGAAGACTTGACTGACAGCACACATGGAGGAGAGGGCAAGAAATCCTGTCGCACAAGCAGAAAGCCTTGTGCGTAAGTGGGACTAGCATGGGCCGCATCCTAACATCCCACAGTTCTCTCTTGCTCAGCAGCGATGTGGAGGTGGGACGCATGAGAAGTCAGAGAGCAGCTGCTGGCACTGCTGGGAGCTGGTCCAAAACAGATGGACGTAGCAGCCTGCAAGAGCCAGGTTTAACCCTAACATGGGGGGAGGGGGCCGCTGAAGAAGTACCTATTTCATGCCAAGACAGCCAAAGAAGATTTTTGAAGGCATCAACTCACCCTTTGGACAAAAACACACAACACACACCCATAAACGGGCCGAGCTACGGGAAGAAAACCAGGTCTCCTACCCGGCTTCCGTCCCCGGGAGGGCTTCTTGACGGACTCGTCCGAGTTGGAGTCGGAATCAGACTTGGGTGTGGGAGCCTTGGCATTCTCTCTGTCGTCGTCGTCATCCTCCTCCTCTTCCTCCGAATCAGCCTTAGCATCCGAGTCGGAGCCCGATTCGATTTTCTGCCAAGACACAACACGATGCAAGGAGACCCCTACCAGGCCAGAGCATGTGTGTGCCTCCCTGGCCAATGATCGATCAGGGCACAAAAGGAACAGGGTCAACTTGCCCACCACTTGGCAGCTGTGTTCCAAATTCTCCTGCATCCTAGTTCGACGGACCGCTAACCACTACACAACAGTGGCTCCCATGGGTCATTCCATGCCACGTGATCCAATGACTTTCACTTTACCATTTTATATTGATTTCAGTTTCCTAAAAGTAGTATAAGAGAAGTTCCCAAATCTCAGTTTTTAATTTTTTTTTACTCACCCTGTTGTCGAGTTATGAGGGTTTGAAATTTCAAACCAAAAAACCAAAAACTCTGACAATTTTGGTCTTGCTAGACTACACATAAACATTAAAAGCTCAGGCCAGAATTGCGATACAGTCAAACCTCAGTTGTCGAATGTAATCCATCCCGGAAGAGAGAGATAAAACTTTATTCACATTAGCCAGTGGCCATAGCAACAATAAAGCATTACAGTACGTGCAAAAAAGGAAATTTGATATAAAAGCACAATTTAAAGTCCTGAATCAGCCGTCAGTTAGTGGCCCTTATTCTGATTGCCCCTGCTATGAACCTAGGAACCTTTGCTGTTATCTGCACATTTTGATCTGATAGAAGAAAGGACATTGTGAATCCGTTCTGGAAGCCCATTTGGCTTCTGAAATGTTCGACAACTGAGGCACAGCTTCCGACTGGATGAAGGAACTTCCTGCACTAAGGAAGAATCTACGTCAGATGTTCGGCTTCTGAAAAACATTGGAAAACTGGAACATTTACTTCCGGGGTTTTCTGCGTTTGGGAGCCGAGGTTTGACTGTATTTCAAAACTAAAAACACCAATCTCTTCAAAACTTCGTGGGCTTTAATACGATATGTCACATGATGGACTTTAAATTTTAAATGTAAGTTTTACAAATTTTAAAAGCGATGTTTAAAAATGGAATACAGTTTTAAAATCCCCCCCAAAAGTATTATTTCATATTTCTAAGAGCTCCCTGCCAAATTTCATCTTGGAATCTCAATGAGATCACATTTTTTAAAAAAAAATATTTTGCACACCCACGCCTGCCTTATTGGGTTCCATTTAGGATAAATGGGTCTTCTTGGGAGTGAAATGTAACAGAATAAACAATACTTCAAACCTTAGCATCAGTTACTTAAGGCATTTCTTTAAAAAGCTGTTCGATTAAAAGGTTATCTGAAAAGCTGGTCAGGCTTTTCTTTTAAAATTAGGCTCCCAAGTGAGGCCTTTGTATTTAAAGGGCCCTTTACCTTTTTCTTCCAGCCGCCTGCAGCTGCCCTTCGTGGAGCCCTTGGCGGAGGCTTCTTCTCTGGAGTGAAGTCCTGCAAAGGGAGACACAGGAATTTAGGTGTGAGGCCAACACCCTTGGCCTGTCACAGGGGAAGAGGGAAATACTCTAGTTTTTTAAAAGCAATCTACAAAGGGACCTTTTAAGCAGGAAAGCACCTGGAAGGTCACCTGATTTCGGGCGGGAAACTAGGATTCACAGACTGATCAGAACCATTATCCCTACTTGACGGGCATAGAAAATGGGCACAGCTGGGCCTAAAGGCCACGTTCCCCTATGCAGCGCTCAGATGCCTACAAGGTAAGCGCAGTGCCAATCGCAACAGCAGTAGCTGGCAGTAACACCAGCCTCCTTCACAAATCCCCCGCTTTGCAGGGCTGCTTCGCAGGGGGGCTGGATGGGATGATGTCCAGGGTCCCTTCCAACTGCAAACTTCTGGCGGGGGAGAGTTCGGATGCAGGATCGTGGCTCCTGCACCCGCCCCAACCATCCCCTGAAACAGCAGCCAACTTAATACAATAATAACACAATAACAATTAATTAATTATTGTACCTCGCGCATCTGACTGGGTTGCCCTAGCCACTCTAGGAGCCATGGCAATAGGTAAAAGGTAAAGGTAAAGGACCCCTGGACGGTTAAGTCCAGTCAAAGGCGACTATGGGGTTGCGGCGCTCATCTCACTTTCAGGCCGAGGGAGCCGGGGTTTGTCCGCAGACAGCTTTCCGGGTCATGTGGCCAGCAGGACTGAACTGCTTCTGGTGCACGGAGGACCGTGACAAGTGCCAGAGTGAACAAAAATGACGTTTACCTTCCCGCTGCAGTGGTACCTATTTATTTACTTGCGCTGGCGTGCTTTTGAACTGCTAGGTTGGCAGGACCTGGGACACGGCAATGGGAACTCACCCCGTCGCAGGGATTGGAACCACTGACCTCCTTATCAGCCAGCCCAAGAGCAGGGATCAGCAACCTGCGGCCCATGGGGGTTGTTTAACCAGCTCATGAGCCAACCCTGAACCGAGCCGCCTGCTTGGCGAGTCCCCACACGCTGCACTAAACTGGCACAGCGTGGCATGGTGACTCGCTTCCTCAGCGCTGAAAATTGTGTCTGTGCAGACGCTGGAAATCGCAGGGATCTCCGCTGGAGTCAACCGGCCCCGGTGAGGTAAACCTTGTCAAGCCCTGCCCAAGAGGCTCGGGGGTTTAGACCACAGCGCCGCCCGCCACCCATTCATAAGAATGCAAAGTCTTGCTATCCTCTATTTTTCACTTAACACAATGGCTACACCGCTTGTTTGTAATAAAACCTCTGAGCTGTTTACAATGTACCATATTTTCCCATGTGCAAGATGCCCCCGTGTATAAGACGCCCCTTGTTTTGGGGACACCACATTAAGAAAATGGAAGAAGATTGTATTTGTGTATAAGACGACCCCCAATTTCAAACATATTTTATATAGGGAAATACCTAGTCTTATACACGGAAAAATACGGTATTTAAATTATAGGAAGTGCCATCTAAAAGATTGATTTCTTTTTTGCTTATAGCTATCCAATACCCTCATTACGTTCTTTCTAATTAGTTCATGCCCCAGAAATCAAATCTCTGTCTCATCAGAAGACAGCATCCAACACTATAGCCCCTTCATTTCAGAAGAAACCCTCCAGCTGAAAAGACACATGCCAACGTTGTACGGATTTTGGCATGCTGGGGGGGGGGGAGTTTTTATATCAGCAAACATGTCTGGAATGTTAATTTTAATCTGACCACTTTTTAAAATCCACTGTTTTATGTTGCACGTTATTCTGTATTTTATTCCGCTGCACATCACTTAAGAAATCTCAGGCCGCCTAAGATCACTGTCTACACTGACTGGCAGAAGCTCTCCAAGCTTTCTATAAATCTGTTAAATAGTAACAATCAATGGGGACGCGGGTGGCGCTGTGGGTTAAACCACAGAGCCTAGGACTTGCCGGCGGTTCGAATCCCCGCGACGGGGTTGCTCGGTCCCTGCTCCTACCAACCTAGCAGTTCGAAAGCACTTCAAAGTGCAAGTAGATCAATAGGTACCTCTCCGGCGGGAAGGTAAACGGCGTCTCCGTGCGCTGCTCTGGTTCGCCAGAAGCGGCTGAGTCCTGCTGGCCACATGACCCGGAAGCTGTACGCCGGCTCCCTCGGCCAATAAGGCGAGATGAGCGCCGCAACCCCAGGGTCGTTCGTGAATGGACCTAACGGCCAGGGTCCCTTTACCTTTACCAATCAATGAGCATTTCTCACAACCAGTGATTGGGCTGTATGAAAGGTAAATAAACCTGCTCCAAGTTGTCCAGGGCTTCATATGTCAATAACAGGATCTGCAAGACTCTTCCCATCAAAACCACACTTGCCACCTAGCCCTCCAGCCCAGATCAATTGAACCTCACCTGGTCGCTGTACTTCTCAGACTCAGAGGAGCTTTCAGAGTTTCCTCCTCCTCCGACGGCGACGGAGTGGCCTGGTCGAGGTCACTGGATGATTTCCGCGGCCGTTTCGCCGCTGGCATCTGAAACAGGGGAAAGCGCAAAGGATGGGGATGACTTGCTAGGCAAAATAGGGAAAAGCCTTCTCTTTGTAGGGGGAAAAAAGTATCAGCTCTAGGCAGCGAGACTGGAAAAACATGAGGAGCCCTGCCAGTGGTCCATCTGTTCTCACAGTGGCCAACCAGATACACTAACCCAGGGTTCACCAAACTTGGGTCTCCAGCTGTTTTTGGACCACAATTCCCATCTTCCCTGACACCTGGTCCTGCTAGCTGGGGATGACGGGAGTTGTAGTCCAAAAGCAGCTGGAGACCCAACTTTGGGAAACCCCCAACGCAACAGTACACAATAGCCCTCTCTCCTTCTTCCAGCAGCAGGCACTCAAATGGCAACAACTTTAAAAAGCTTCTCTGTACATGGCTGCCCTTCAGACTGCTTCTGACAGTTCCAAAGCAGACCCACTTTTCTTTGGGGCAAACAGCTGCTGTGAACTTCTTTGCCAGGGCTGGAGTTCTCTTATGGCAGCCATGTTGCAGACCGCCCCCCAACAAAAACACCCTCTGAGTTACAGCACCTATAAATGTCACACCGCCATGTAACAAGAATGTTACAGAGCTAGAGAATATGAAGGAATCTCTCCACCTGCATCGTTCAGCCCGGACACTGAGGTCCAGCTCTGAGGGCCTTCTGGCGGTTCCCTCCCTGCAAGAAGTGTGGTTACAGGGAACCAGGCAGAGGGCCTTCTCAGTGGTGGCACCCACCCCGTGGAATGCCCTCCCATCAGATGCCAAGGAAATAAACAACTACCTGACTTTTAGAAGACATCTGAAGGCAGCCCTGTTTGGTGACGTTTTTAATGACTGATGTTTTAATGTATTTTTAATATTTTGTTGGAAGCCACCCAACGTGGCTGGGGAAACCCAACCAGATGGGCAGGGTATAAATTTATTATGATGATGATGATGATGATGATGATGATGATAGAACAATGAAAATAATCCAAGGAACTGGAGCAACTCCCTTACCGCAATGTAACGAACGAATTTGCAAACGACACCAAAGTGGAAAGGGTAGAAGACAGAATTGGGATTCAAGATGACCTTAACAGATTGAGGAACTAAGCCTAAACTGACAGAATGAATTTCGATAGGTGAGGTTCTGCACTTAAAACAGGAAGAACCAGCTGTACAAACATGAGGGACCCTATAATGGCAATAGTACATGTGACACAGATCTAGGGGTTTTAGTGGACCACAGGCTTTACGTGAGTCAACAGTGTGGATGCAGCAGCAGAAGAAAAAGTCAATTTTTCTATTCTTGACTGCATAGTGTCCAGCTCAAGGGAAATACAGTCGTACCTCGGAAGTTGAACGGAATCCGTTCAGGAAGTCCATTCAACTTCCAAATGTTTGGAAACCAAGGCGTGGCTTCCTGCAGCCAATCAGAAGCCGTGCTGCACCTTCGGGTTCCAAAGAACGTTTGCAAACCAGAACACTCACTTCTGGGTTTGTGGTGGTCGGGAGCCAAAACATTTGAATCGCAAGACGTTCGGGATCCAAGGGACGACTGTAATAGTATTCTGCCTCAGTCAAATCCCCACTTGAAGACCTGGGAACTGGTTGTTGCCTCTTGGGCTCCCCAGAGGTATCTGTTCAGCCCAGGGGTTGTCAACCTGGTCCCTAACGCCCACTAGTGGGCGTTTCAGGATTCTAGGTGGGTGGTAGGGGGTTCTACAGGACAAGCTGAATCCTCCTTCCATCGAGCACTGGTGGGCGGCAAGGAAATTTTACCATCAAGAAAGATGCATTAGTGGGCGGTAGGTATAAAAAGGTTGACTACCCCTGGCTAACCACTGTGGGGAAGACAGGCCAGAGGTGGGGAATCTATGGCCCTCCAGATGTTGCCGGATTCAACTCCCATCACCCTTGACCACTGGCTATACTAGCCAGGGATTGTGGGAGTTGGGGTCCAACAACATCTGGAGGAGGGCTATGGGTCTCAAGCTACCCCTGAGACAGGCCTTTGGTCTGTTTAAACAGGGCTCTCCTTATAGTAAACAGAGAAGTCCCGTTGCCCAGACTGGCCAGTTTAGACAGGGAGCCCACAGTGGGAGACCAGGGCTGGGGGAGGGGGGGGTGGAAGCACTTTCACTCCCCAGCGGCTACACTCACTTTCATGGCTAATGGCTTCCGCTTCAGACCACTGTGATCGCTTCCCCTGTCCGACTCGTCGCCGCTCTGCACTTTCTCCACGGTCACTCCCGCAGCACCGACCGCTGCCATCGGGGCAGATTCCTCCTCCTCCGCGATGTCGCTTCCGGCTCCTCCGCCTCCGCCGACTATGGGGTCAATGTCGGGGACTTCGCTATCAGAGGAGCTTATTGGCTGATGGGGGATGGGAAGGAAGACAGGCAAACCGTTAAGACATTTTTCCTAAAAAAGTTGTAAATCCCCAAGCACCATTCCACAAAGAAAGAAACAGAGGGGGACGAAGCTGGGAGCATAAGTCTACCAACGGTGTCTGGGGAAACTCAGGTTCACCTCCTCACTCAGCCACGAACCTTGGGCCAGTCACTGTTGCTCAGGCTAACCTTCCTCACCTCCACCTCTTAATCTCAGGTTCAAGCCCCGTGTTGGGCAAGAGATTCCTGAATTGCAAGAGCTTACAACTCTACAGTGGTGCCCCGCAAGACGAATGCCTCGCAAGACGGAAAACTCGCTAGACGAAAGGGTTTTCCGTTTTTTGAGCTGCTTCGCAAGACGAATTTCCCTATGGGCTTGCTTCGCAAGACGAAAACGTCTTGCAAGTTTGTTTCCTTTTTCTTAACACTGTTAATCCAGTTGCGACTTGACTTCGAGGTGCAACTCATAGAACGCAGTGTACATAGTAGCCTTTTTTGAGGTTTTTAAAGACTTTGGTGATTTTTGAAGCTTTTCCAAAACTTCTTTTGCAGCCATTTGGTAAGTTAAGCTTTTAAAACTTTTTTTGGGGGTTTTGGATTTTGGGTTGGGGTGCTTGGAATTCAAGGACTTGGTGTTGGGGAGGGGTCTGCAAGAATCTGGAAGCTTGTGTGTGTTTTTTTCTGCATTTTTATGATTTTTTGTGACCATTGGGGCACTCTGCTGTTTTTTTTTAAAAAATCTGGATTTGAATTTCTGTGTGCTGGGTGGCTGGTGGAACAGTTGGGGAGGGGTTTGCAAGAATCTGGAAGCTTGTGTTTTTTTTCTGCATTTTTATGATTTTCTGTGACCATTGGGCCACTCTGCTGTTTTTTAAAAAAATTTCTGGGTTTGAATTTTGAAATGCTCTTTACAGTATGTGTGACTTTGAAGAGCACTTAACAAACTCTTGTTGTACCAAATTTGGCTTTGTTTGGACTTTTTTTGACCATAGGAACGCATTAATTGATTTTCAATGCATTCCTATGGGATTTCGTGCTTCGCAAGACGAAAAATTCGCTAGACGAAAAAATTCACGGAACGAATTAATTTCGTCTTGCGAGGCACCACTGTACAACTCTACGATTCTATAACCTATGCTCTGGTACCCCCTCTCGGCTAGATTACTGCAGTACGTTATATGTAGGCCTGCCCTTCAAGACTACTCTGAAGCTTCAGTTATTGCAGGCTGCCTGCTACAATTTTAACCAGTATAGCCAGAGTTGTTATTATTTATTTCATTTCTATACTATCTTTTTAGAAAAGCTCTTCATGTTACACCTATTTTGAAAGAATCATATTGCCTGCCTATTTGCTCCTGAGCTCAATTTAAAGTGCGGGTAAAAAGGTAAAAGGTAAAAAGTAAAGGACCCCTGGATGGTTAAGTCCAGTCAAAGGCGACTATGGGGTTGCGGCGCTCATCTCGCTTTCAGGTCGAGGGAGCCGGTGTTTGTCCACAGAAAGCTTTCCGGGTCATGTGGCTGGCATGACTATACTGCTTCTGGCACAACGGGACACTGTGACAGAAGCCAAAGTGAATGGAAACACCGTTTACCTTCCCAGCACAGCAGTACCTATTTATCTACTTGCACTGGTGTGCTTTTGAACTGCTAGGTTGGCAGGAGCTGGGACAGAGCAACAGGAGCTCACTCTGTCGCAAAGATTCGAACTGCCAACCTTCTGATCACTAAGCCCAAAAAGCTCTGTGCTTTAGACCACAGCACCTGTGTCCCTTGAAGTCCTGGTACTTACTTTTTAATGCCCTAAACAGCTTGGACCCAAAATACCTGAGGGAGGCCCTCCAATTTTTAAACCACGGTGTTAATTGGCTTCTCAGTGCCAGGATGTCTGTCTTACCAATGACAGCCTTGGTGTCACCATTGTGTCACCATTCATATTTTCTGCATTTCACTTCCTTCCAACCTTGCTGCGTACAGTCCGTCCCACCCCCCCCCCAAAACAACCCCAGCAGGTATATCTGCATCACGAATCTGGTGGACTGTAGACCAAGAAAGCTTGTGCCACTGTCAATCTGTAAGTCTTTTAACATGTTGTAAGGCTGTTGCTTTCGATGCAGACGACCGACGTGGCCCTAGTGCGGGTGCAGAATTATTTGTGTCAGGGGTTGGGAATGTTTGGCCCTCTAGACAGCAGGACCAACAGATGGGAGTTGCAGCCCCACGTTTGGAGGGTCAGAAGCTCCCCACCCCAATGTATGTTGCCCTGAGCGGGATGTACAAAGCCAACTATTGTAGCTCCAGCAGGGCTGTTCTTGACGCCACTTACCGGAGGCGCACTGTAACTGGCATGCGGGTTGTTCTGGATCTCCCACAATCCTTCGTTGAAGCCTTTCCGTTTGTTGGGCTTTCCATATTTGTCCTTGTATTTCTCGTAAGGGAAGAGGTCTTTGGGTCCCAAGAAGGCCCTGGGGCAGAGAAGGAAAGCAAAGGTTAGAGAATGGAGCAGGGCGGCATCGAGCAAACGAAACGCGGGAAAGCCGTGCCCTGCCCCAGATCCCGAGACCGGAACTTACGTCTCGTGGGTGCCGAAGAAGAAAATGGGATATTTGTTGGGCGGGGGCTTCACTGCGCCGTCAATGATATCGTCGATCTGAAAAGAAGAGAAAGTCAAATGGGATCAGCATGGCGGCTTGAGCGATTATCGCAGAAAACCACCTTGGTATCGTGGTTAAAGCGGGGCTGGCCAATGTGCAGTCCAGATTTTTGTTGGACTACAACTCCCATCATCCCTGTCCATTGGCCATGCTTGCTGGAGACGATGGGAGTTGTAGTCCCACAACATCTGCTACGCTTGGGTTAAGAGCACAGAAAAAGCATTTTGGTTCCTGAAATTCATTCTGATTGTGCGTATAAAAGATACCTGATAGAATTCTACAGGACAGTACAGTGGTACCTTGGGTTACGTACTTAATTCGTTCCGAAGGTTCGTTCTTAACCTGAAGAACCACTTTAGCTAATGGGGCCTCCCGCTGCTGCCATGCCGCTGCCGCACGATTTCTGTTCTCATCCTGAAGCAAAGTTCTTAACCCGAGGTTTAGCGGTTAGCGGAGTCTGTAACCTGAAGCGTATGTAACCTGAAGCGTATGTAACCTGAGGTACCACTGTAGTGTGTGAAAACAGTCAAAAAAACAGGCATGCTCTTAAAATTGCCCCTTTCCACTGCAAGTTCTCAGGCTTCCTTCAACAAACCCTGTTCAAGGGAGAGTCCTTTTAAGATTAGTTGAAGCGAAAAGGAGGAAGAAGCAAGGTCCTTTGGATCCGTCACCGTGTTTAAAAATAAAAAAGGTATCTCGTTAAATATTCATCATTATATCCACTCCCAACAGACTTACTCCACAAGAATAGTAGGTGATGACATCAATTTGTACAATGTGAACCTGAATAGGTTCAAAGTAACGGAGCCAGTAATTAATCATTTTAAGTTAGCGGCTGAATCAGAACTGAACAGGATGAGAGAGAAGAAATACCGTTAAACCTTTGGGTTCGGTTCAGCATTAGGGCAAGGTCTAGCTCTGCCAGTTTCAAAATGAGATTAAATTGCACACTTCAAGGAAAGGGTTTGCTGCTGCTGCTGCTGCTGCTGCTGCTGCGCTACTTTGCAAGTCAGCTGGTTCACAGCAGAAGATTGTGCTCTTTTGCTGAAGCGCTATGGCATGAGCCAGGTGACTTGCTTCATAGCAACAAAAAGATGCTGCTGTGTGCCTGCATGCCAGCCAGCCAGATGGTGGAGGTGTCAGGTGCCATCCTGGCACCCAGGTGTGCAAAATGCGCCTGGTGAGTCTTGATCACTGGGTGCAGGTGTGACTGTCAGCTAAGCCCTCCCTTTGCAAGACAGAAAGAACAACATGATGCCGTAACATCACAAATGCTGAGCATCCCTTCTCATGTTTGGCTTGGTGAGTGAAACCTTAAATATGTGGGCTGTTTCCCCCTCCCACCCCCAGATCTCTAGGAGCAAGAAAGCAGGTTGAGGGTACAAACTCCATGTACAGCGTCCTAAGTCAAAACCCCAAAGCTGCTAGAAAGGAGCTAGTCCCCGGATAACGACAGGATATACAGTGGTATCTCGGGCTAAGTACTTAATTTATTCCGGAGGTCTGTTCTTAACCTGAAACTGTTCTTAACCTGAAGCACCACTTTAGCTAATGGAGCCTCCTGAAGCCGCCGCGCTGCTACCACACGATTTCTGTTCTCATCCTGAAGCAAAGTTCTTAACCCAAGGTACAATTTCTGCGTTAGCGGAGTCTGTAAGCTGAAGCGTATGTAACCTGAGGTACCACTGTATAGGCAAAGGTTCTTGTCTGTCACAAGGTGCCTAGAACGCTTTCAAGGTGCAGAAGTGAAGATTTGGGGTAGCGGGGAGCCGACCACTGTACAGTGGTACCTTGGGTTACATACACTTCAGGTTACATACTAGCCCAGCACCCTGCCCTCAGAGTTACTGACCAGATGTTGCAGTAAGAAGCCAACAAGCACAACTGGAGTGTAACAGCCCTCTCCCCTCCTGTGGTTTTCAGCAACTGGCATTCAGAAGCACGCTGCCTCCAACAGCGAAGATACAGCAGAGCCATCGTGCCCCATGCTACATCAACAACAACAACAACAACAACAACAACAACAACAACAACAATAATAATAATAATAATAATTTATTTGTACCCCGCCCATATGGCTGGGTTTTCCCAGCCACTCTGGGCGGCTTCCTACAAAGATTAAAAATACGTTAAAATGTCACACATAAAAAACATCCCTGAACAGGGCTGCCTTCAGATGTCTTCTGAATGTCAGGTAGTTGTTTATCTCTGACATCTGATGGGAGGGCGTTTCACAGGGCGGGTGCCACCACCGAGAAGGCCCTCTGCCTGGTTCCCTGTAGCTTTGCTTCTCGCAGTGAGGGAACCGCCAGAAGGCCCTCGGCGCTGGACCTCAGTGTCCGGGCAGAATGATGGGGATGAAGATGCTCCTTCAGGTATACTGAGCCGAGGCCGTTCAGGGCTTTAAAGGTCAACACCAACGCTTTGAATTGTGCTCGGAAATGTACTGGGAGCCAATGTAAGGATGAAGCAGTCTTTGAGATCCCCCTGGTGCCAGGCCTGTTTTGCCACTGGCACGAGTCTAATTGTAATCACATGGAGATCTCTGGGTGGCAGGCTGGCGACTGACATCTCCATCTGGCTGGCCTCTCCAGCTTTCTTAAGCAGGTGAGCAAAAGACATTATTTATTGCATTTATACCCCACCTCCCCCCCCCCAAGGAGTACATGGTTCATGCCCCTCCTCCATTAATCCCTACAAAGACCCTATGAGGTAGGTAAAGAAGCTGTGACTGACTTCAAGGTCACCCAGTGAGCTTCATGACGGATCGGGGATTTGAGCCCTGATCTCCCAAGGTCCTAGTCCAACACTCTAGCCACTACCCCACCTTGGCTTCCTAGAGTCCTGTTATAGGGCCGATCTATACATTAAGTGGGACGCAGGTGGCGCTGTGGGTTAAACCACAGAGCCTAGGGCTGGCCGATCAGAAGGTCGGCGGTTCGAATCCCCGTGACGGGGTGAGCTCCCGTTGCTCGGTCCCTGCTCCTGTCAACCTAGCAGTTCGAAAGCACATCCAAGTGCAAGTAGATAAATAGGTACTGCTCTGGCGGGAAGGTAAACGGCTTTTCCGTGCGCTGCTCTGGTTCACCAGAGTCCTGCTGGCCACATGACCTGGAAGCTCCCTCGGCCAATAAAGCGAGATGAGCGCCACAACCCCAGAGTCGGTCACGACTGGACCTAATGATCAGGGGTCCCTTTACCTTTATACATTAAGTAGGTAAATAAATACAGTGGTACCTCGGGTTAAGTACTTAATTCGTTCCAGAGGTCCTTTCTTAATGTGGAACTGTTCTTAACCTGAAGCACCACTTTAGCTAATGGGGCCTCCCGCTGCCACCGGAGCACGATTTCTGTTCTCATGCTGAAGCAAAGTTCTTAACCTGAAGCACTATTTCTGGGTTAGCGGAGTCTGTAACCTGAAGCGTATGTAACCCGAGGTACCACTGTACAGGGAAAGAAAGTGTCTCTTAGAGAAGGAACTGTAATATTTTCCTGGAAGTCTGCATTTGTTTTAGAATCATCGTAGAGTTGGAAGGAGACCAAAGGTCATCTAGTCCAACCCCCTGCAATGCAGGAATCTCAGTTAAAGCATTCTGGATTGTTCAAATAAAACAATCCAGAATGCTTTAACTGAAAGTTTTAATGTCTTGTAAACGATTCTGAGATTTCCCCTTTAAAATATAAAGCAGTATAGAAGTGAAATGAATAATAAAAACAATATCAGTAACTTGAATGGCACCTGGACATCCCACTGTGGTGACAGCAGCCCAGGTTTTAAGGTGCCATTTGGCGATTAGCTTATATATCTGAGTTTCTGACCCTGAAGAGATTCCACTGGAAGTGCTAGAATCCCAAGGAAGTGCTAGTATGTGAATCCACGGTACAACAGGGGGGCAGGGAAGAGAACCCCATTTGGATAGCAAATGTATAGGCTGGGCTCTTGCAAAATAAAGTGTGTTTGGAATGTCAAGCTAGGACCTGAGAGATAGGGGTTCAAATTCTCACTCGGACGTTAAGTTCAAAGGGTAACCCTGGGCCAGTAAGTCTCTCAGCCTAAACTACCTCACAAAATGACAAAATGAGGGGGCGGATTGTAAGTGAAACAAATAAATAAAACAATGGGGAGCAGAAAACTGGAACCCTTCCCATTCCGTTCCAACACCCGTTTTATAACTGGGAAGGGGGATCCCAAGGCCCTGGGGCAACAAGGGGTATATTTTGTGCAAAATGTTATGCCTTGTGCCCAGCCCAGGTCCCGGAGGATACTATCATCATCATCATCACTGGTACCACTCATCAGTGGCGTAGCGTGGGGGGTGCAGGGGGGGCCGGCCGCACCGGGCGCAACATCGGGGGGGGGCGCGCTCGTCGCCTCCGGAGTCGCCGAAGAGCCTCGGGCGCAGGCTGTAGTAGAGCCCCATGTCTCGCGGAACCGACAAGCTGTGCGCGCGTCGGGGCTGAAGGCGTCCAGCAGGCAGCGGCTCTCAGCACTCGCCAGGGCCGCGGAGGGCGCGCCAGGCAGACCCTCCTCACAGCCCCCCCCCCGCCGCTGCAGCTGCTGGGCCATGTTGCATTTTCCTCACCTCTCTGCCCTCCTCCTCCTCCGGGCAAGCGGCGTCGTTTGGGCGGCAGCGCCAGCGGCAACTCGCCTCAGATCACCTGACACGGACCCGCCGCCGCCGCCACCTTACTGTAAATACCCCAGCCCAGGCAGCAGCAAGAAGAAGCTGGCAGCGGCGGCAGGTTAGGGGGCACAAATTACTTGCCTTGCCCTGGGTTAGGGGGCGCAAATTACTTGCCTTGCCCCGGGTGCTGACAACCCACGCTACGCCGCTGCCAGTCATCACATAATTATCATCACAGGCACCACTGTATATGAAGCCAATTGGCTCCATTGCACAACTGAGGGGGGGGGGAGCGATGAAAGAGGAAAAAATTGGGGTGGGGAAAGAAGCACCCCTCCCCTCAATTTTCCAAGGCTGGTGCACTAGGATGCCAATTATCTAGGGTTGCCCTATTGTATGATTCCTTTTACAGGAATAAGGGGCCTCAACACAATGATGGCAGACATTAGGGATAAACCCATCAGAACTCTTAGGGTACAGGAAAATGTACCTCTTCTCTCTCCTCATTGCACAACACTGCCCCAACAGAATATCACAAACAAGAGGCTGCTCACACACCGCACACACAGTTTTGGAGGGATACAAGTGGCATGTAAGGCCAACTGCATAGATAATCCTTGATGCAAAAAAATAAAAATGTACCCTGTCCCAAACTACCTACTGCACAAACATTTCTGCCACCAGTTTAACAAAAGTATTTGGTTACTGACTAATGCACAGTTGGGACGGAGATTCCAGGCAGACCCTCATGTTGTGTGTGTGAATATGTAGTTGGGGGGGGGATGCACAGACTGTACTTATTGTATCTCACAAGACCAGGGGTCAGCAAACTTTTTCAGCAGGGGGCTGGTCCACTGTCCCTCAGACCTTGTGGGGGGGCCGGACTATATTTTGAAGAAACTCCTATGCCTCACAAATAACCCAGAGATGCATTTTAAATAAAAGCACACATTCTACTCATGTAAAAGCACGCCGATTCCCGGACTGTCCGTGGGCCTGATTTAGAAGGCGATTGGGCCAGATTCAGCCCCCGGGCCTTAGTTTGCCTACCCATGGCATAGACGGATAAAAGGGCACACATAATAACATCTGAGTGAGTGAATGTGTGTGTGTGTGTGCATGTATGGATTGCATGAAGTCTTTCTTGTCAACGGTGGGAGGTCCCCCCCCCCCAATTCCACAGCCAGCATTATTTCTGAGGGAGTAGACAAGGCCCCCATTGGAGACCCTATATATAGAGCCTCCACAGGGGTCCCATTTCACCTCATTCCCCACCCCTCCCAAATTAGCGATTCCATTAACTATTAACATCCCGGTAGACATTGGAGCCACCTTGGCAAAGCTAAGCAGATCCAGATCTGGTCAGCACCCAGATAGACGACCGCCTAAGGAAGACATCTGGGGTTCCACGATGGAATAGGATATAAATATAATTAAATTTAAGTATTGTGCACACATGCCCAACACAATCCCTCCAACCCCCTCCTCGGACTTAAGAGGAGCATTCAGTGACAGGCTTCCTGACCCAAACCCCTCGGCGCCAAACCTTGAGGGCGAATCTCTCCTCAGCATTGCAAAGGCCTCACCCGTGTGCACCCACACCCGCTTCTTTGAACTCCATGCATACATGCATATATCACGTATGTTACCCACATAGCTTCTGTAGGCCCAAACTGGAGGGCCCACCCCTCCCCCCCCAAAATATGTACAAACAAGCAAATCCACGTTCATGCATGCATAATCCACAGCTGTCAACTTTTCCCTTTTCTTGCGTGGAATCCTATTCGGAATAAGGGAATTTCCCTTAAAAAAAGGGAAACGTTGACAGCTATGGCATAATCACATGCATTACAGTGGTACCTCGGGTTAAGTACTTAATTCGATCTGGAGGTCTGTTCTTAACCTGAAACTGTTCTTAACCTGAAGCACTACTTTAGCTAATGGGGCCTCCTGCTGCTGCTGCGCTGCCAGAGCACAATTTCTGTTCTCATCCTGAAGCAAAGTTCTTAACCCAAGGTCCTGTTTCTGGGTTAGCGGAGTCTGTAACCTGAAGCGTCTGTAACCCGAGGTACCACTGCATTATTATTAAAATTTGTATACTGCCGTAGCTTCTGTAGGCCCAATCTCCCCCTTGCTGGGGGGCCCACCCGCTCCCAAAATAAAAAAATCTGTACAAGCAAGCACACATACACATTCATGCATGCATAATCACATGCATTATTATTAAAATTTGTATACCGCCCTGGCTACCCGGGTTGACAGGACTGGAAACCACAATGCAAAACAAAAAAACACAAATACACAAAACTGCACATGCATTTTAGAGACACATTTGGGGCCAGGCTCCGCCGCACCCTCAGTCTCATACTGGGGGTGGGTTGCAATGCTAGCAGGAGCCCGGCCGGAGCACGATTTCTGTTCTCATCCTGAAGCAAAGTTCTTAACCTGAAGCACTACTTCCGGGTTAGTGGAGTCTGTAACCTGAAGCGTCTGTAACCCGAGGTACCGCTGCATTATTATTATTAAAATTTGTATACCGCCGTAGCTTCTGTAGGCCCAATCTCCCCCCCCCCCGCTCCAAAAATAAAAAATCTGTACAAGCAATCACACACACATTCATGCATGCACATTCATAATCATGAATGCATAATCACATGCATTATTATTAAAATTTGTATACCGCCGTAGCTTCTGTAGGCCCAATCTCCCCCCCCCCCGCTCCCAAAATAAAAAATCTGTACAAGCAATCACGCACACATTCATGCATGCATAATCACATGCATTATTATTAAAATTTGTATACCGCCCTGGCTACCCGGTTGACAGGACTGGAAATCACAATGCAAAACAAAAAAACACAAATACACAAAACTGCCCATGCATTTTAGAGACACATTTGGGGCCAGGCTCCGCCGCACCCTCAGTCTCATAGTGGGGGTGGGTTGCAATGCTAGCAGGAGCCCGGCCGGAGCACGATTTCTGTTCTCATCCTGAAGCAAAGTTCTTAACCTGAAGCACTACTTCTGGGTTAGTGGAGTCTGTAACCTGAAGCGCCTGTAACCCGAGGTACCGCTGTATTATTATTATTAAAATTTGTATACCGCCGTAGCTTCTGTAGGCCCAATCTCCCCCCCCCCGCTCCAAAAATAAAAAATCTGTACAAGCAATCACGCACACATTCATGCATGCACATTCATGCATGCATTATCACATGCATTATTATTAAAATTTGTATACCGCCGTAGCTTCTGTAGGCCCAATCTCCCTCCCCCCGCTCCAAAAATAAAAAATCTGTACAAGCAATCACGCACACATTCATGCATGCACATTCATGCATGCATAATCACATGCATTATTATTAAAATTTGTATACCGCCCCGGCTACCCGGTTGACAGGACTGGAAATCACAATGCAAAACAAAAAAACACAAATACACAAAACTGCCCATGCATTTTAGAGACACATTTGGGGCCAGGCTCCGCCGCACCCTCAGTCTCATAGTGGGGGTGGGTTGCAATGCTAGCAGGAGCCTGGCCGGAGCACGATTTCTGTTCTCATCCTGAAGCAAAGTTCTTAACCTGAAGCACTATTTCTGGGTTAGTGGAGTCTGTAACCTGAAGCCGAGTCTGTAACCCGAGGTACCGCTGTATTATTTTTAAAATTTGTATACCGCCGTAGCTTCTGTAGGCCCAATCTCCCCCCCCCCCGCTCCCAAAATAAAAAATCTGTACAAGCAATCACGCACACATTCATGCATGCACATTCATGCATGCATTATCACATGCATTATTATTAAAATTTGTATACCGCCGTAGCTTCTGTAGGCCCAATCTCCCCCCCCGCTCCCAAAATAAAAAATCTGTACAAGCAATCATGCACACATTCATGCATGCATAATCATGAATGCATAATCACATGCATTATTATTAAAATTTGTATACCGCCGTAGCTTCTGTAGGCCCAATCTCCCCCCCCCGCTCCCAAAATAAAAAATCTGTACAAGCAATCACGCACACATTCATGCATGCACATTTATGCATGCATAATCACATGCATTATTATTAAAATTTGTATACCGCCCCGGCTACCCGCTTGACAGGACTGGAAATCACAATGCAAAACAAAAAAAAAACACAAACACACAAAACTGCACATGCATTTTAGAGACACATTTGGGGCCAGGCAACCCCCCCCCGAATCTCATGGGGGGGAATTGCAATGCTAGCAAGAGCCCGGCCCCCTTCCTCTCTCTCCCTTGCCCCTACCCCCCCCCCAGCCTTGTTCTCGTGGGTGGAGGAAGAGGCCCAACATCACAAACACACAGCGATCGCACACACAAAAAGGCTCCTTCCAGGCTCCTCAAGGTGCTGCTCCCGCCTCCGCCGCTAGAGGGCGCCGTAGAACAGCCCCCTACGGCGCAGCCTCAGAAGCAAAGAGAGGAAAACGGGCGGGGGGGGGGAGAAAGAGAGACGTCACTCCCTCCCCCCCCCGTGGCGGTTGCTAAGCAACGAGGAGCCCCCCCTCCCCTCAGTATCTATATCTCCCCCGCCTCTCCCCTCACGCCATATATAGATATGGAGATAGAGGAATGTCCCTCACCCTGGCCGGCCAGTGCGGGTATCCCTTCATCTTGGCGAAGACGAGGTCTCCGGCCTTGAAGCCGTGCGGCATCTCGGCGGCTGGCGGGCGAGCAGGCCCCAGCCAGGCCTCAGGCTTCGCCAGGCAACCGGGAGCGCGGGTGGGCGTGGCCGCCGGGCCTCTTGAAGGGGAGAGGGCGGGGAGAGGGGGGGAAGGAAGGAGCCGATTGGTTCGCGCCGCCTGCCGCTCCGACGCCGCCCTCCTCGCTCATTGGCCGGCACCTCCCGCCCAATCGGAGGGGGGCCTCCCTCAGGGGGAGGCGGGGCCTTCTTGGGGAGGAAAAAAAAAAGCGAAGGAGCTGATTGGTTCTCGCCGCCTGCCGCTCCGCCGCCGCCCTCCTCGCTCATTGGCCGGCACCTCCCGCCCAATCGGAGGGGGGCCTCCCTCAGGGGGAGGCGGGGCCTTGTTGGGGAGGAAAAAAAAAAGCGGAGGAGCTGATTGGTTCTCGCCGCCTGCCGCTCCGCCGCCGCCCTCCTCGCTCATTGGCCGGCAGGCTTGGTTGGCGCGCGCGCGCGCGCCCTTCGACCAATGGGAGAGGGGCCTCCCTCAGAGGGGAGGCGGGGCCTTGTTGGGGCAGGCTGGGTAAAAAAAGGGGGGGGAATGATGAAAGGGGGCGGGGCTTTTTTTAAAAGGCGGGGCTGAGGGAAGAAAGCCCTTGGGACCCCTGGGGGTCATCTAGTCTGACCCCCGACCCTTGCAAGGCGAGGAATTGGGCTTGGGGCAACGTGGGGCTCCTCGGACCCACGAGATGTGAAAGAGCCTGGTGGCTCTGCTGCCTCAAGGGTTTGGGGAAGGGGAAGGGAGCGAGCACTCTGCACATGCTCTGGAGAGCTCTTGGTCTTCCCACAGCTGAATTCTCAGCCACATGGGAAAGAGCAGTTGCAGGGTTTTCTTGTTTCTCATTGCACGTTTTGCGTTCTCGCTTTGTGTTCCTACCGCTGCAAACTGCCCTGGGATCTTCGGATCAAAGGCTGTGTACAAATCTTCACTAATAAATGCAATTATTTCATCGAGCCTATTCTTGAGTTATTATTATTAGTATTTTAAATCATCGCTGAAACAGGTCTCTTCCTGGGCTAGAAAGTTTACACAACTATTAACACCTTGCAGGGGAATATTGGGCAGGGACAGGAAATGCAGAATAAACCTTCAGCTTTCTTTTAAAAATAAATTAATAATAATAAAAGAAAATGGTCATCGTTGTTATTTCTTAAATTTATATACCGCCCAAGGATCACAATTTTGTTTGTTGTGTTATTGTTGCATTTGTACTGTAAACTTCATCTTTCTTTTTAAAAGAAAAGAAAATTGTCATCATTAATTCTTAAATTTATATACCGCCGTGGCCCACGGGCCATAGGTTGCTGACCCCTAGGCTAGACTGTTAACAGAGGAAAAGGGTGTGACTGAGTCAAAGGCACCCAATCTATGTCCACTCCAACACTCTATAAATATAATGTAATATATAATTCGTGCTCAAGGGTGCATGAGAGTGCTATGCAAAGACTGTGTGTGTGTGAAAGAGGAAGCAGAAAAGGCATTGCATTTTATTGTTTTTTAAGCACCAGATCTTCTCTTTTAAATATCAGCTCTCCTAAAAGCAGCTACTTTTTTTTTAAAAGGATATTTATTGAGATTTTACAAAAACGTAAGTTTACAAAATAGAAAAAAGTCATATAGAAAGAAAAAGATACAAAAAAGAGAACATAGAAAAATACATAAAAAAGAAAACAGAAGAATAAAAATACAAAATACAAAAAACAAATAGATAAAAAAGAATTAAAAACAAATCCGTTTTTTGTAACTTTAAACTCATTAGCTTATTTCCTTGGCCTCCTCACACCTCCCCTTTTTGTATTCCCATTTAAATAATCAAATCAGCAAATCCTTACCCTCTTTCGTTTATCTTAACTCTATATCTTAACATATTATAACTCTATATTTTCATCCATTATCAATTCATTTTTGCATATTCTTATTAACTTTGTTGCTAATGCCACTTATTTTCAATCCAACATCATTTTAACATTCATTAATTTTACAGTGTTTCTGCAGATAGTCTTTAAATTTCTTCCAGTCTTCTTCCACCAACTCTTCTCCCTGGTCTCGGATTCTGCCAGTCATTTCCGCCAATTCCATATAATCCATCACCTTCATCTGCCACTCTTCCAGGGTGGGTAACTCTTGTGTCTTCCAATACTTTGCAATAAGTATTCTTGCTGCTGTTGTTGCGTACATAAAGAAAGTTCTATCCTTCTTTGGCACCAATTGGCCGACTCTAAAAGCAGCTACTTTAACGGTGCCGCCTGGAGCTGTGAAGCTGGCACCACGTTCCTAATTGGCATCTACAATCAGGCCCCGACCTGTGTTTTGCCCAAGGCTCCGAACTCTCAAGTGGAAAGGCGTTTTCACTTTTCCCCTGGGAAATAAAAGCACTAAATGTGCCTTAGGAGGACTAGTGATGCAGCATCATGGGCGAGGCGTCTCGTTTGCATAACAAATGCCTCTCTTCCAGATTTATCTTTTTCAACCAGGTCATACGATCTAAAAAACCCACGGGTATTTGCAAATAAGACTATGCTGGCTTTGGGGACGTTTGCTAGGACTGCTCTACCAAAATGCTTGTTTACAAAGCTATTGTACAGTGGTACCTCGGGTTAAGAACTTAATTCGTTCTGGAGGTCCGTTCTTAACCTGAAACTGTTCTTAACCTGAAGCACCACTTTAGCTAATGGGGCCTCCTGCCGCCGCCACGCGATTTCTGTCCTCATCCTGAAGCAAAGTTCTGAACCTGAGGTACTATTTCTGGGTTAGCGGAGTCTGTAACCTGAAGTGTCTGTAACCTGAAGCGTCTGTAACCCGAGGTACCACTGTACTACCAACCTTACTGTATGCTTGTGAAACATGGACCACTTATAAACGCCAAATCCAACTCCTCGAAAGATTCCATCAACGGTGTCTCCGATAATTTTTACACATCACTTGGGAAGACAGGCGAACTAATGCCAGTGTACTGGAAGAAGCAAAGATCACCCGTGTTGAAGCAATGATTCTTCAACATCAGCTTCGTTGGACTGGTCATGTTGTGCAGATGCCTGATTATCGTCTTCCGAAGCAACTTATTCCGAACTTAAAAATGGAAAGCGTAATGCTGGTGGTCAACAAAAGAGGTTCAAAGACTGTCTCAAGGCAAATCTAAAAAAATGTATACACAACAACTGGGAAACACTGGCCTGCGAGCATTCCAGTTGGAGAACACCTTTGCCAAGGGTGTCATGGGGTTTGAAGACACTCGAACTCAGGACGCAAGGGAGAAACGTGCTAAGAGGAAGGCACGCTTGGCGAACACCGTGATAAACTCCCGCCTGGGAACCAATGTCCCCACTGTGGAAGGACATGTGGATTCAGAATTGGCCTCCGCAGTCACTTAATAGATTCACTGTTAAGACTGTGTTCATGGAAGACAATCTTACTCGGCTACGAGTGATCGCCGAAGAAGAAGCAACAGCTTTAATAAAGATCAGGCTTACTAGCTGCTTTGCTTCTCAATAGTCTCTGGTTGGCCTCTGTTATTTCCTCCTACCGATGGAGAACCTACAAAGAACTCTATATGGGCTCTTGTGGACCCCATAAGGGAAAAGGAGCAGTTTTCGTTTACAACATTCAATATATGAAGTCTGCGAGTTGTGCATATTCTGTCAACTTAAGTTGCCACGCTTCTTTGGTTGGGACCTTGTTCGTTTTCCATTTTTTAACAGTGAGTCTGTAAATGACTGTGGAGGCCAATTCTGGATCCACACGTCCTTCCACAGTGGGGACCTTGGTTCCAGGGCAGGAGTTGATCACGGTGAGGGTTTGCCAAGCATGCCTTCCTCTTAGCACTTTTCTCCCTTGTGTCCCGAATTCGAGTGTCTCCAAAGCCCAGGACACCTTTGGCAAAAGCTGTTCTCCAACTGGAGCGCTCGCAGGCCAGTGTTTCCCAGTTGTCGGTTGCCACTTAAGTTGCTACTTATCTTAGATTGGGACCTCACTGGTTTTCCATTTTGGGGCTAACAAGGAAATCTTTTCTGGAATGAAATATAGAATATAGATGAGGCAGAACAGAAATGTAGTCCTGGATTGAAGGAAGGAACAAATATTGAGGCAGATCCTGGGGTCCTGCAAATACACAGGGAAGACCCTGGCCTTTAAATGTGCTTTATGCATGGAGGTTGCAGAGCTCCATTGGTTAGAGCACTGTGCTGATGACCCGAACGTTGCGGGTTTGATCCCCATATGGCAGGGGTCAGCAACCTTTTTCAGCCATGGGCCAGTGTTGTAAACAAAAATTGCCCTTTCTCCAAAACTAAGATTTTGTCAAGGGGAAGACACAAGATTTACCCACTTTGGAAGAATGGCAGATGAAGATGATGGACTATATGAGATTGGCAGAAATGACTGGCAGAATCCGGGACCAGGGAGAAGAGTCGGTGGAAGAAGATTGGAAGAAATTTAAAGACTACCTACAGAAATATTGCAAAATTAATGAATGTTAGAATGATGTTGGATAGAAATTAAGTGGTTTCCAGCTGTAATGCTTTAAGAATATGGAAGAAGGGCATAAATAAGTAAAAAAAAATAACTAAAATGGTGTTGGATTGGAAATAAGTGGTATTAGTAACAAAGTTAATAAGAATATGCAAAAATGAATTGATAATGGATGAAAATACTGAGTTATAAAATGTTAAGTTATAGAGATAAGATAAATGAAAGAGGGTAAGGATTTGCTGATTTGATTATTTAAATGGGAATACAAGAAGGGGAGGTGTGAGGAAGTCAAAGAAACAAGCAAATGAGTTTTAAATTATGAAAAAGAATTTTTAATTTTTTGTATTTTTTTGTGTGTTTACTCTTATTTTTTCTTGTTTTTATATTATGTGTTTTTGTATATGTTTTTTTGTAAAATCTTAATAAATATTTCTTTTTAAAAAAAATTGCCCTTTTCCCTTATGGGGTGTCCAAGAGCCCATATAGAGTCCTTACATCGGTTCTGTATTGGTAGGAGAAAATAACAGAGGCCAACCAGAGAGACTATATTTTTCAGCCATGGGGGGTCAGACTATTTTTTTTTGGGGGGGGGGGAATAATGAACGAATTCCTATGCCCCACAAATAACCCAGAGATGCATTTTAAATCAAAGCACACATTCTACTCATGTAAAGTTCTAACATTGTATATGCCATCAAATGCCAACAGTGTCCTTCAGCTCTCTATATTGGACAAACAGGCCAAACCTTACGCCAAAGAATAAACGGACATAAATCGGACATCAAGAATCACAAGACAGAGAAACCAGTAGGAGAACACTTCAATCTCCCAGGACATTCTATACAAGATCTCAAAGTAGCTGTATTACTACAAAGGAATTTCAGAAATAGACTGGAAAGTGAAGCTGCTAAATTGCAACTCATTACCTGGTCTGAACAAAGACATTGGATTCTTATCTCATTATACATGACAAAGCCATTTTTCACCTTCTCACCCCTTGCTTTTTCCTGTAAGACCTATTGCAGTCGTTAAGAGTCGTCAACAGGCTCATCTCAGCTATCTGCCAATCACCCATTCCCACCACCCTTCTGAGTAATACCCCTCCCCACCTTCTCACTATATAGAAGGATCTGGCAACTTCTGTTTCAGTGTATCTGAAGAAGTGTGCATGCACACGAAAGCTCATACCAAGAACTAACTTAGTTGGTCTTTAAGGTGCTACTGGAAGGAAAAAATTTTTTTTGTTTTTACTCATGTAAAAACACGCTGATTCCCAGACCACCCGCAGGCTGGATTTAGAAGGCCAGATCTGGCCCCCGGACCTTAGGTTGCCTACCCCTGCCATATGGGATAGCTGCATATTCCTGCATTGCAGCGGGTTGGGCTAGATGACCCTCAGGGTCCCTTCCAACTCCAGGACCCTATGGCCTCATTTAAGGACTTGGTAAACTTTGACCATGGAGAAGGAAGGTCACTCGCCTAGAGCGGCCTTCCCAGCCTGGAGCGGGAACCATAGACGTCTAACCAATCAGAAGCCCAGGGGTTCCACTTCCGGCTCGGCACTCTAGCGCTGAACCTCCCGCTTGAGTCCAGAGAGGCCGGCACGTGACCGGAAAGCGCGTCCCTCTGCCTTCCGGCAACCGACTTCCGCTTCCTGTTTACGGCGGAGCGGCGAGAGGAGACGAAAGTCGAGGGGCGGGCGCTGATATGTTTGGGGATTCGTGAGGTGAGGCGGGGGGGGGGGAGGGGCGCTTTCGACGCCGCCGCCGCCATGAAGAAGTTTTTCCAGGATATCAAAGCGGAGCTGCAGTTCAAGGGAGCCGGGCCGGGCCAGAAGCTCAGCGAGTCGCCTAGGTAACCAGCCCCCCCCCGCTCTGCGAATGGTGGGCGGGGTCCCCGTTGGGGGAGGGGGAGGAGAGAATGAGGGGGGCAGGGAAGGGGGCTACCCAGAGGTCATCTAGTCCAGCCCCCTCTGCAAGGCAGGGGTCTCAACTAGACCGAGGGCCATACAATGTTGCTGTTGTTTAGTCGCTTAGTCCTGTCCGCCTCTTCGTGACCCCCTGGACCAGAGCACGCCAGGCACTCCTGTCTTCCACTGCCTCCCATAGTTTGGTCAAACTCATGCTGGTAGCTTCGAGAACACTGTCCCACCATCTCGTCCTCTGCCGTCCCCTTCTCCTTGTGCCCTCCATCTTTCCCAGCATCAGGGCAGTGGCGTAGCGTGGGGGGTACCCCGAGGTACCACTGTATCATCGATAAAATGATATCAAAATGAGAGTACCCCTAAACATTTTTAAAGAAAAGAAGCACTGATGATGATGTCCAACTCTACAATGCTGTGATGCTATAATTCCAGTGATGCCAGATTTTTGGGGGGAGGGGGTTGCTTGGGGCCAGGAACCCTTTCCCTGTGGCACTTCGCAGAAAGATGCTAGGTTCCTCCGTCAGAGTCACTGCAGCTGGTTGGGCTAAATGACCCCTGGGGACCCCCCTTCCAGCTTCGCAATTCTTGTTGTTGTTGTTGAGTCGTTTAGTCGTGTCCGCCTCTTCGTGACCCCCTGGACCAGAGCACGCCAGGCCCTCCTGTCTTCCACTGCCTCCCACAGTTTGGTCAAACTCATGTTCGTAGCTTCGAGAACACTGTCCCACCATCTCGTCCTCTGTCGTCCCCTTCTCCTTGTGCCCTCCATCTTTCCCAACATCAGGGTCTTTTCCAGGGAGTCTTCTCTTCTCATGAGGTGGCCAAAGTCTTGGAGCCTCAGCTTCAGGATCCGTCCTTCCAGGGAGCACTCAGGGCTGATTTCCTTCAGAATGGAGAGGTTTGTTCTTCTTGCAGTCCATGGGACTCTCAAGAGTCTCCTCCAGCACCTGAATTCAAAAGCATCAATTCTTGGGCGATCAGCCTTCTTTATAGTCCAGCTCTCACTTCCATACATCACTACTGGGAAAACCAGAGCTTTAACTATGCGGACCTTTGTTGGCAAGGTGATGTCTCTGCTTTTTAAGATGCTGTCTAGGTTGGTCATTGCTTTTCTCCCAAGAAGCAGGCGTCTCTTAATTTCGCTTCAAGAACACTGTCCCACCATCTCATCCCACCACCTTCCATCCCAGTCGGAACAGGTTTTCTGCCTAATGTTCACTCAGAATATTTGAAGCCATGGGTTCGAGTTCTGCCCTCTAGAGCAGGAGAAAACAAGCTTGTTCCCTTCTCTGCGTGACAGCCCTTCAGAGACTTGAAGATGGCTCTCCTATCTCCTCCCAGTCTCCTCTTTTCCAAGCTAAACGTACCCAGCTCCTTCAAACGCTCCTCAGACCCTTGATGGTTGCAGCTTGTCAACATCCTTCTTAAATTGTGGCGCCCAGAATTGGACGTGGGTGGCGCTGTGGGTTAAACCACAGAGCCTAGGACTTGCCAATCAGAAAGTCGGCAGTTCGAATCCCCGCAATGGGGTGAGCTCCCATTGCTCGATCCCTGCTCCTGCCAACCTAGCAGTTCGAAAGCACGTCAAAGTGCAAGTAGATAAATAGGTACCGCTCCGGCGGGAAGGTAAACGGCGTTTCCGTGCGCTGCTCTGGTTCGCCAGAAGCGGCTTAGTCATGCTGGCCACATGACCCAGAAGCTGTACACCGGCTCCCTCAGCCAATAAAGCGAGATGAGCGCCACAACCCCAGAGTCGGTCACGACTGGACCTAATGGTCAGGGGTCCCTTTACCTATTACTTTCTTTGATCTGGACACTAGACTTCTGTTGGTGCAGCATAGAATAGCATTAGCCTTTTTTTGCTGCTGCATCACACAGTTGACTCATGTTCACCCTGTGGTCCACCAAGACCCCTAGATCCTTTCCACATGTACCGCTAGCAAGCCAGGTGTCCCCCCATCCTATATTTGTGCATTTGGTTCTTCCTGCCTAAGTGCAGAACCTTACATTTGTCCTTATCAAAATTCGTTTTGTTAGCTTGCGCCCAGTTCTCCAATCCATTAAGGTCTTTTTGAATCCCGATTCTGTTTCCTGCGGCATTTGCTACCCCTCCCAGTTTGGTGTCACCTGCAGATTTGACGAGCATCCCCTCAACTCCTTCATCCAAGACGTTCTGGGGGGCCTCTGGCTGCAAGTGGGTGCTCCCCAGCCCCTTTGTGATGGTGCTGTGACACTGTGGGGACAGTGGTGGCTGGACAGAGTCCATACTGCCTTGGCTTCTCTGCTGAGCTTGCATTTGCCAGGATGAGCAGAAAACCCCACCCCAGAGTGGTGTATGTACCCCCTTCACTATATCAGTCTCTTTTTTCTTCTGGGAGTATTTCTCTGTTTTGCGTGGAATTCCCTGCGCTATATGAATAGGTGTGTAAGTCATCTTCCTGGTCGTTTATCTGTAATTGGGCAGGTAGGTAGCCAGCCTTGCCCTGAGAGTTGTGAAAGACTGTAAGCTCCAATCCCAGCTCAGCCTGGGATGTACTCAGTAACTTCTAGGCGGAGACTTCTAAACATCAAGGAACAGATCGGCTCCATCTTGAAAGGCATTGGAGTTTAAACAGGCTGGTCATGTGTGTGTGTGTATCTATATCTATATCTATCTATCTATCTATCTATCTATCTATATAATAAATATTGATGATTTTTAGTTTTATAGTAAAGGTAAAGGTAACCCTGACCATTAGGTCCAGTCACAGACGACTCTGGGGTTACGTGCTCATCTCACTTTACTGGCCGAGGGAGCCGGCGTACAGCTTCTGGATCATGTGGCCAACATGACTAAGCTGCTTCTGGAGAACCAGAGCAGCGCACGGAAACGCCGTTTACCTTCCTGCCAGAGCGGTACCTATTTATCTACCTGCACTTTGACGTGCTTTCAAACTGCTAGGTGGGCAGGAGCAGGGACCGAACAACGGGAGCTTGCCCCGTTGCGGGGATTCGAACTGCTGACCTTCTGATCGGCAAGCCCTAGGCTCTGTGGTTTAGACCATAGCGCCACCTGGGTCCCTTTTAGTTTTATACATTTCAATAATTTTACAGTCATTTTAACATTTCAAAGCCTGACTTCCTTCCCCCCTCTTTCTGCGGTTCCTTAAATTTATTTTTAATACTTTCTGCATATCTAAATTAACTTAATTTGTTCATTTATTCATCTGCTTTAAGTATATACTTTTAAAATAAAACTGCAGGTTATTAAAATAACCCTGCCAGTGTTCTTATCTGTTTACAGTTTGCTTGGAAACATTCAATGGTCTGTGGACCTTTTAGTTCTCTTCGTTGGCGCAAAATTCCCGCCGTTTTATGAAATTCCTTCTGCAGGGGTGAGGGATCTGTAGCCCATCAGATGTTGTTGGGACTACATTTCCCATCATCCCTGACTGGGGCTAGTGGGACTTGGAGCCCAACAACAGCTAGAAGACCTCAAGTTCCTCAGCCCTGCCTTATGGCTTAAAAACCAAGCTAGCCTTCTCTTGGATTTGCTCCTTCCTTATGGGAGCTCTTCCGTAGCTTTCTTGACCCAGCTCTTTAGCTACACTCGCACCTTCTCTCTCTTTTTAAAAACGTTTTTATTTATACTTTTCAAGTTGAACCATTTCATTAGTTTTACGACCAATTTAACACTTCAAAGTTTGACTTCCTTCCCCCTCTTTCTGCGGTTCCTTAAATTTATTTTTTAATATCTCCTGCATATCCAAATTCATTTAATTTGCTCGTTTAGTTATCTACTTTAAATATATACTTTTATGAAACTGCAGGTTATTACAGTAACCCTGCCAATGTTTTTATCTGTTTGCAATTTATCTGGAAATAGTCAATCAACCATTTCCATTCTTTTATAAAAAAAAGTTGGTTGTCTTGATTTCTTATTCTTCCGGTAAGTTTCACCATTTCTGCATATTCCCTAAGTTTTTGTATCCATTCTTCCTTTGATGGGACTTCTTCTTTCCACTTTTGGGCAGTTAAGGTAAAGACAAAGGGACCCTTGACCATTAGGTCCAGTCGTGGCCAACTCTGGGGTTGCGGCGCTCATCTCGCTTTATTGGCCGAGGGAGCTGGCGTACAGCTTCCGGGTCATGGGGCCAGCATGACTAAGCCGCTTCTGGCGAATCAGAGCAGCGCACGGATACGCCGTTTACCTTCCCGCCGGAGCAGTACCTATTTATCTACTTGCACTTTAATGTGCTTTCGAACTGCTAGGTGGGCAGGAGCAGGGACCGAGCAACGGGAGCTCACCCCGTCATGGGGATTCGAACCACCGACCTTCTGATCGGCAAGTCCTCGGCTCTGTGGTTTAACCCACAGCGCCACCCGCGTCCCTTTGGGCAGGTAGCATTCATTAAATACATTTCTATGCAATTCAGGTAGTTCTGTCCCTACAATTCCCTAAAGAATTTTGGGCACACTGGAATCTTCTCAAACAGGTTTTCTCATTTGCTCACACCTACACCTTCACCTTCATCTCGAGGTAGAGGTGACTGGAGGCAGATACTGCTCCTGTTCCTTCTCGGTGTTCATGGCAAGGAACAGAAGGAACATACCCAGGGCTGCAGGCTGGGGATTGGCAGTGCTGCCCAGTGCTGCCAGCCCTGCCTCCAGCTTCTGGGGGCCACCACCTGGAAGGGGTTGGCCGCTCGTGATCCTCAGGGCGACAGTTTTGTTTGACAGGCTCCCTGGCGCTTGTGCTCTTTGCTGGGCCTTCAAAGCACTTGCGCTTCTCTGCCCTCAAATAATAATAATAATTTATTATTTATACCACGCCCATCTGGCTGGGTTTCCCCAGCCACTCTGAGCGGCTTCCAACAGAATATTAAAATACAGTAATCTATTATACATTAAAAGCTTCCCTGAACAGGGCTGCCTTCAGATGTCTTCTAAAAGTCCGGTAGTTGTTTATTTCCTTCACATCTGATAGGAGGGCATTTCTTTTTTTTTTTTTAAATATAAATTTTTATTAATTTTCCAACATATATTAAAACACAATACAACTGACAATACATAAACAAACAAACATATAAACACGTATAATTTCATAACCTCTTTTTCTTAAACCTTATTTCAACGACTTCCCCATACCTCCCTTTTCTGCATCCCTGTTTTAAACTTTTCCAGCAACCCCTAATTTCAGTTACTTATAATTCACTTTCTTTAATCCTTTTTCTCTTACCCAATTATTTGTCACTGCAATTCTGTTTTACATTACCCATGACATTTTAGCACTCATTAATTTTGCAACAGTTCTTAAGATAAACTTTAAATTTCTTCCAATCTTCTTCCACCGTCTCTTTTCCTTGGTCACGGATTCTGCCAGTGATAGGAGGGCATTTCACAGGGCAGGTGCCACTACCGAGAAGGCCCTCTGCCTGGTTCCCTGTAACTTCACTTCTCACAAGGAGGGAACCTCCAGAAGGCCCTAGGAGCTGGACCTCAGTATCCGGGCTGGACGATGGGGGTGGAGACGCTCCTTCAGGTATACTGGGCCGAGGCCGCTTAGAGCTTTAAAGGTCAGCACCAACACTTTGAATTGTGCTCGGAAATGTCCTGGGAGCCAACGTAGGTCTTTCAGGACCTGTGTTATATGGTCTCGGTGGCCACTCCCAGTCCCCAGTCTAGCTGCCGCATTCTGGATTAGTTGTAGTGTCCAACTGGCTTTCAAAGGTAGCCCCACGTAGAGCGCATTGCGGTAGTCCAAGCGAGAGTTAACTAGAGCATGCACCACTATGGCGAGACAGTCCGCGGGCAGGGAGGGTCTCAGCCTGCGTACCAGATGGAGCTGGTAGACAGCTGCCCTAGACACAGAATTGATCTGCGCCCCCTGGAAGGGGTTGGCCGCTTGTGAGTCTCATGGCAACAGTTCTGCTTGACAGGCTCCCTGGCGCTTGTGTTCTTTGCTGGGCCTTCAAAGCCCTTGCGCTTCTCTGCCCTCAAAGTGTCTCCATTTCTCCCCAACAGAGAAAGAGCTCCGAAGGAGAAGCCGAAAGCTGACCCTCCTCCCAAGTCTCGCCAAGGGCCGACCAATGAAGCTCAGATGGCGGCGGCGGCAGCCCTGGCCCGGCTGGAGCAGAAGCCCAAACCTCGTCCCCCCTCATCCCAAGACGCCATCCGGAATCAGGGTAAAAGGGCGAGGGGCAGGAGTTGCTGGCCTGCAAGTCTTAATGAAATCTCTCTCTCTTTTTGGTTAGTTGTTGATTTATATCACGGCTCAGCAACCTTTTTCAGCAGGGGGCCGGTCCACTGTCCCTCAGACCATGTGGTGGGCTGGACTATATAAAAATAAATAAATGAACAAATTCCTATGCCCCACAAATAACCCAGAGATGCATTTTAAATAAAAGGACACATTCTACTTATGTCAAAACACCAGGCAGGCCCCACAAACAACCCAGAGATGCATTTTAAATACCGTATTTTTCACTCCATAGGACGCACCCGACCATAGGACGCAACTTGTTTTAGAGGGGGAGAACAAGAAAAAAAATTCTTGCCCTCTCTCATCAGCGCCCCTTCAGCGAGGCGGCAGGAGAAACGGAGCCCCTTCCATTTCTCCTCCCGCTTCGCTGAAGGGGCACTGCGCAGCTCTCCCTCTCTGCTGAAGCCAGGAGCATCTTGCTCTCCCGGCTTCAGCAAAAGGAACCTGAAGCCTGCAGAGCGCAGCGGGAACTCGCGCTGCGCTCCGGAGGCTTCTCATTGCTTTCGCTGAAGCCTGGAGAGCGAGAAGGGTCGGTGAGCACTGACCCCTCTCTCCAAGCTTCAGCAAAAGCAACGCAAAACCTCTGGAGCATGGAGGGAGCGCTCCCTCTGCGCTTCGGAGGCTTCACGTTGCTATCACTGAAGCCAAGGAGGCTGCATTCGCTCCATAGGACGCACAAACATTTCCCCTTAATTTTTGGAGGGGAAAAAGTGCATCCTATAGAGCGAAAAATACGGTAAAAGGACACATTCTACTCATGTAAAAACACGCTGATTCCCGGACCGTCCACAGGCCGGATTGAGAAGGCGAAGGCAATTGGGCTGCATCCGGCCCCCGGGCCTTAGGTTGCCTACCCCTGATTTATATGTTCTGAGGATCCAGGGCAGCTCTCTCCATGGAAGGCAAGGGAAAGTGCAGTGCCTGTGCTTTTTGGGCAGTGAATCCAGTTTCCTACACACCTTGTGAAAAAGCATGCAAAGTGCTGCTCACAGAAGTCCAGTTGAAATGAACGGCAGCTCTTGCCACGCTGGAACGCTTGGACTTCCAGCAAAGCTGAATGGTGGAAGGTTCTGGAAGACCCACCCTGGAAGAGTGGCAGATGAAGGTGATGGATTATATGGAATTGGCGGAAATGACTGGCAGAATCCGAGACCTGGGAGAAGAGTTGGTGGAAGAAGACTGGAATAAATTTAAAGACTATCTTCAGAAATACTGCAAAATTAATGAATGTTAAAATGATGTTGGATTGAAAATAAGTGGCATTAGCAACAAAGTTAACAAGAGTATGCAAAATTGAACTGATAATGGATGAAAATATAAAGTTATAATATGTTAAGATACAGAGTTAAGATAAATGAAAGAGGGTAAGGATTTGCTGATTTGATTATTTAAATGGGAATATAAAAAGGGGAGGTGTGAGGAGGCCAAGGAAATAAGCTAATGAGTTCAAAGTTACAAAAAACGGATTTGTTTTTAATTTAATTCTTTAATTTTTTTTATTTATTCATCTTTTTTCTTTTTCATGTATTTCTCTATGTTCTTTTTTTTGTATCTTTTTCTTATTATATGACCTTTTTTCATTTTGTAAACTTTCGTTTTTGTGAAACTTCAATAAATACCTTTAAAAAAAAGAAAATGAATGGTGGAAGGTTCTGGACAGGCAAAAGAAAGTCCGTAGTGCAGGATTAAACTCTGGAACTCCGTGCCACAGGAGGCCCAACTGGGATGGCTTTGAAAGAGGATGGAAAAATCCATGGAGGAAAGGGCCATCAGGGGCAAAGCTATTCTTTGCCTCCAGGGTCAGAGGCACTAACTGAATATCAATTGCTGGAAACCACAGGAGGGGTGAGGCTTTGTGTGTGCTTGGGTCCTGCTAGCGCAGCCTTTCTCAACCTGTGGGTCCCCAGATGTTGTTGAACTACAACTCCCATCACCCCTAGCTAGCAAGGCCAGAGCTCAGGGATGATGGGAGTTGTAGTGCATCAACATCTGGGGACCCACAGGTTGATAACCGCTGGGCTTGGGGGTTCCCCACAGGCCTCTGGTTTGCCACTGTGAGAACGGGGACTAGATGAGCCATTGTTTTCAAATGTATTAGAGAATTTGCAAGGGTACACATTTTGTTTTTGTTGTACTAAATTACCGGTATGTATATTATGCAATAAGAATTACGGTGCTATCTAGTATACAGTGGTACCTTGGCTTAAGTATTTAATTTGTTCCGGAGGTCCGTACTTAACCTGAAACCGTTCTTAACCTGAAGCACCACTTTAGCTAATGGGGCCTCCTGCTGCTGCTGCGCCGCCGGAGCACGATTTCTGTTCTCATCCTGAAGCAAAGTTCTTAACCTGAAGCACTATTTCTGGGTTAGCGGAGTCTGTAACCTGAAGCGGATGTAACCTGAAGAATATGTAACTCGAGGTACCACTGTACTGGTCTTTGTGTTGCTTGTGCTGTTTGTTGTGTTAAGTTTGCAACACAGGGGTTTGTTGTTCTGTATTGTTCTGATCCAGCAGAAATCTTCTTATGTTAATGGGCCCGAGTCGTATCAGCTATTTTCATTGGGTCTACTTGCATTGAAGGTAATTGTGCGCAATGAGAGAGAGAGAGAGAGAGAGAAGGTGATGTAAATTTGGACAGAACATTAATTTATAGCACACAACCCATGGGTATAGATCCCAAATACCTGGTTGCTCCTCTCCCCAAATTTCACTTTTGATGCATATCTTTGTTTTAATTGTTCTTCTAGTGAAAAAGGAGCTTATGGCTGAAGCAGCAGCAAGCGACAAAGGAGCCTCTGTGGATCAGAAGGTAGGAACAGCTGCGTTTGTCGCCTCGCCATTTATTAGTAGGTTTTTGACCTGCTCTTTCAGTATTTCTTCAAAGGGTTGGGCTTTCCTTCATTTAGTTATTGTTTTCAATTTGTATGCCGCTTTTCTGTGTAAATCTGCTCCAAGCAGCTCACAAATGCAAAATCAAGGCATCGCTATTGCAGTAACAATCAGGTGTACAGGTAAATCATTTCAAAACCAATCAATACCTCAGATGGATCTATATCAGGGGTCATCAACCTGCGGCCCACGGGGGTCATTTAATTATTTTTTTTAAATAATTTTTATTAACTGGCCAATCACATCAAATTAAATCACATCACATAAATTCCAAATTACAAAGCCAAATTTTTAAATTTTGTTGGGGGAACCCATACTTCAAGATCCAAAGAGGGATTCAGATCATCTTCTTATTACTGCGTTAATGTCCAAATCAGTCCCAATCAGTCCAAACAAAATTCATAATTCTATCCAGTCTTATCTTGGTGTTTCCACATCATATCTTGTTCATTTAATTTCTATTTTTCCTTTACGATCTCTTCTGTTAGTCTCCTTAAGCCGATAAGCAAAATAATAATCCTGTGTGGATTTCCCGTTCCTCCAGATGGTTTCCATATATCTCCTTCGTAGATAACATCGCTCTTTCCATCATAAATTTGGCATTTGTCGCTCCTAAGTCCCACCGAGAAGTTGATCCACGATATGTAAACAACTCTATTTCTCTCTTTCTCCTCCCAGACCCAAGAGCTCCAACAATGCCTCCCAAAATGGCGACGGCATTTTTAACTGCGTCATTCCAAAACTCTTAGCTTTCCAGCTTCATCTTGAAACATTGCTTTGGTTCGAAAGTTTATCTCCACACAGCCTTAAATCCACAGCTTAAGTCCTTAGGTTCTGACTCATTAGGGGAGGGCTGCCGGCTCAGTGAGTCCCCGCGTGCTGCGCTAAACTGGTGCGGCACAGAGCAGGGACTCGCTTCCACACCACTGTAAATCGTGCCTGTGCAGACGCGACCCAGCCCACGGAGCGATCTCCGCGGGAGTGAACCAGCCCAGGCAAGGTAAACCTTGCCGACCCTGATCTATATCATGGGTCGGCAAACTAAGGCCCGTGGGCCAGATCAGGCCCAACGGCCTTCTGGATCCAGCCCGTAGATGGTCCGGGAATCGCCGTGTGGATCGCCAGTGCGCACGTTCTTTCCCTCTCCCTCACACGTCAGCGGCACTGCCTCCTCCCTCCCTCCTCCTGGCTTCTCCCCGCCCTGCCTAGAGGAGGAAGGGGGCTGGGCTTTGTTGCAGCAGCAGCACTTGAGCGGCCGCCCTTTTAAGCAGCCGCTCTCCAGAGTCCTTTCACATGCCGCTCATCTTCCCGCCGCCGGACGCCCCTGCTGCTTGCAAGACGCAGGTAAGCAGCCACCGGGGATCGTGGTGCTATTTCATCATTCCCACCCCCAATATAGTCCTGCCCCCCCACAAGGTCTGAGGGACAGTGGACCGGCCCCCTGCCGAAAAGGTTAGCTGACCCCTGATCTATATGATCATTGCAGTTGCTAAAATAGTGGCAAAACAAACTACAATGGCCATAGGCGTTTTCTTTTTCTTCCTCCAATGGAGCGCCTGTCTTATTTATTTATTTTTTTGAAGAGTTTTTATTATTAAAACAATTCAGCATTAATACACACATATTGTGAATATACAAGCATACAGACATACATTTCATACATGTTCAAACATACCTGCACTCAATTTCACAGATAATTCCTTTTCCCACCGGCTCACCCCACCTTTGTGTTACGACTTCCAATCTACTCAACTGCAATTTCTTTCCACTTCTATTACTTTCTTTCACACACCTTTGACCTAATTCCATGCTTCTTTTTCTATCACACATTGTTATCCATCTTATTTAGTATTTCAGTATTTACAACGGAACTTGTTTATTCTAATAGGAGTTCTGATTTTTCAATATGGTTTTGCAAGGATCCTTTAAACACCTTCCAGTCCCTGTCTATCTTCTCTTTTGAGATCCTTCCAATTTCTCCCATTGTTTTGGATATATTGTAATACTCCAATAATTTGGCATGTCACTCTGTTTTTGTCGGTGTAATACCACTTTTCCAATTTTTCCCAATCAGTAGCCTTGCGGCTACTGTTGCGTATAAATATAATGTCTTGTCTTCTTCCTTTAGACTTCCTGGTACTATTCCCAATAGGAAACCTTCTGATGTGTTCCTAAATGAATATCTGAACATTTCATTGTATATTGTTTCCCAAAATTGTTTGATGTTTAAACAATTCCACCATATATGCATCATACAGTGGTACCTCGCAAGACGAATGCCTCGCAAGACGAAAAACGCGCAAGACGAAAGAGTTTTCCGTTTTTTGAGTCGTTCCGCAAGACGAATTTCCCTATGGGCTTGCTTCGCAAGACAAAACGTCTTGCGAGTTCTTGCGAGTTTGTTTCCTTTTTTTTAAAGCTGCTAAGCCGTTAATAGCCGCTAATAGCCGCTAATAGCCGTGCTTCGCAAGACGAAAAAACCGCAAGACGAAGAGACTCGCGGAATGGATTAATTTCGTCTTGCGAGGCACCACTGTAGTACCTTTTTCAGTGTTGCATCGCCTGTCTTAAAATCACGCCTCTCTTTAGAATTCTTTACCTGCTCTTCAAGAAGAAGATCCCTCCATGCTGTCAGTCTCAGGAGTCTACTTCACTTGCCCTTTAACTGGGGCCACCGTCCGGAAGGATAAAAGAGAGGCACAGATCAAAAAGGCCATCCTTGAGGTAAGGTTATTTTGGGGAGTGTGTCCTCTGGTGTCTTGACAGAGAGTGCATTCCCCCCCGCCCCGGCTTTATTGATCTGTTAACGGGGGGGGGGGGGGAATGCAAACATAACAAGTTTTGCCTGAGAAGACAAAAGTACCAAAATGCAGCACAGCTGCAAAGGGATAATAAAGTATCATATCATTCAGAACTTGTGCATATACCATATTTTTCGCTCTATAGGACGCACCAGACCACAAGACGCACCTAGTTTTTGGAGGAGGAAAACAAGAAAAAAAATATTCTGAATCTCAGAAGCCAGAACAGCAAGAGGGATTGCTGCGCAGTGAAAGCAGCAATCCCTCTTGCTGTTCTGGCTTCTGGGATAGCTGTGCAGCCTGCATTCGCTCCATAAGACGCACACACATTTCCCCTTACTTTTTAGGAGGGAAAAGTGAGTCTTATAGAGCAAAAAATACGGTATATGTAGCTCCATAACCCGACTGTTTGGAATCCTGCTTCTGAGAGTTCACCAGGCACTGCTATTGTATTTCCAAGCCTATGTCCGCAACCTTGGGAAAATTAACTTCCTCAAATTAAAGCTGAGGTTCACAGAACACTGAATTACATGGCCAGTACCAAATAATTAGGGACGCGGGTGTCGCTGTGGGTTAAACCACAGAGCCTAGGACTTGCCGATCAGAAGGTCGGCGGTTCGAATCCCCATGACGGGGTGAGCTCCCGTTGCTCGGTCCCTGCTCCTGCCAACCTAGCAGTTCGAAAGCACATCAAAGTGCAAGTAGATAAATAGGTGCCACTCCGGCGGGAAGGTAAACGGTGCTTCCATGTGCTGCTCTGGTTCCCCAGAAGCGGCTTAGTCCTGCTGGCCACATGACCCAGAAGCTGTACGCCGGCTCCCTCAGCCAATAAAGCGAGATGAGTGTCACAACCCCAGAGTCGGCGACTGGACCTGATGGTCTGGGGTCCCTTTACCTTTTTACCAAATAATAAATTATCAATGCATGCAAAGGTTTCCTTTAAAAGAAACACATATAGATCAAAATAAAAGGAGTTGTAATGCAAAAGATTTTCCAAGTCCGTCTTGATACCATGCGGATGGCTGCATGCAAGACTTAATGTCTGTATAAGTATCTCTTGGCAGACAACGCTTTGGGTTCGGCAGTTTTTAAAATTATCAAAGTTTTGTAGAAGTAAATAAAAGTGTTCTCCACCGGTGAGCTCCATCATTATGGAGGACAAAAGGTTCGATATACAGTCGTACCTCGGAAGTCGAACAGAATCCGTTCCGGAAGTCCATCTGACTTCCAAAACGTTTGGCAACCAAGGCGTGGCTTCCGATCGGAAGCTCCTGCAGCCAATCGGAAGCTCCGTCGGACATTCGGGTTCCAAAGAACATTTGCAAACCGGAACACTCACGTTTGCAGCATTCAGGAGCCAAAACGTTCGAGAACTTAAGCTGTTCGAAAACCAAGGTACAACTGTAGTCTTAAATGAACCAGACATACCGGTGGTATTTGCATATACAGTGGTACCTCGGGTTACATATGCTTCAGGTTACGTACACTTCAGGTTACAGACTCCGTTAACCCAGAAATATTACCTCGGGTTAAGAACTTTGCTTCAGGATGAGAACAGAAATTGTGCAGCAGCAGCAGGAGGCCCCGTTAGCTAAAGTGGTGCTTCAGGTTAAGAACAGTTTCAGGTTAAGAACGGACCTCTGGAACGAATTAAGTACTTAACCCGAGGTACCACTGTATATATTGAATGACCATGTGCCTCTGTACGAGAAATAAAACCACGCTGCATAGCTCTGCCTTGTGGATCCTTCTAGTTTGTAAGGTGCCTTTTCAAGAAGGGAGTCTGCCAAGCCCTTGAATACCTGCAATTCAAGTTATTCAGATTAGAGGCCTTCCAGGATTTGGCAGAACAGCCCAGGGCATTTCTGTTTCTTCGTCTTCCCAGCATGCTGCCCAAGACCCCGTGGCTGCTGCCATCATGGAGATCCACACTTGCAACAGGGACCGGGAAAAGGTCAAACTCGGAGTGGAGACCATCGCAAAGTAAGTGGAGCCTGGTGTCTGTTGGTGTCCCCCCGCCCCCCGTTCCTTTTTTTGTAATAATTTTGTCCGGTCTTCCAATAGGAACCTGACATAGTGAGCCTCTGATTTTCCCGGGAAAGGTACCAGCAAGGGTAGTATCAGTTCAGCCCTGGCTTGCTCATATTTTGCACAGTGCAGCAAAATATGTTTTATGGAATCGATGTCTTGAGCACACGAGCAAAGTCTGTCCTGGTAGGGAACTCCTCTCAACCTGCCATCCAACACTGCAGAAGGAAAGACGTTTAGTCTGGCTTTGGTGAAAAGCCTTCAATAGTTTGGTACTGTCAGGTATTTGCAAGAACCAGTGATCCCTATATTCTGAACAAAATGCTTGTTTAACCTGGAGGTAGGCTGTATGAATTATGTATTGCTTTGTAACGATTTGTTGGGTCTCTGGACCGTAATAAAGATTGTTGTTGTAATAATTTTTTATTAAGTTTATTAAGTTTTATTAAGTTTTATTAAGTTTTACCATTTAATATTCAACACAATTATCATATATAAAAAATAGAATAAAACATGACTCCCCACCCCGTGCCTTTCCTCCACTTCCCCTTCTGGTTCTTTAACAATTTGCTTCTGCTTAATTTTTTTTTCATCTTTTAGCTGAATGCTCTTACATTCTTATCATTTTTGTACCAAATTTTCTTCCGGTTACTTCTTACCTTTCATTAATTTCCATATTGTTGTTTCTTCACCTTTCCTCTGGTTTTCTTAACCGTTAAGTGTTTTGCTCAAACCCTGCTAGTGAGTCCATTTCTTTACAATATTTCTGTAAATACAACATGAACGGTTCCCAGTCTTTTTTTTAAAGTCTCTGTTGTCTTTGTCTCTGAGTCTTCCTGTGAGTTTCGCCATTTCTGCATATTCCATATGTTTACCTTGCCATTCTTCTTTCGTTGGTGTCTTGTCTTCTTTCCTTTTGGGGGCTAGTAAAATCCTAGAGCCCTCCAGATGTTTGGGACTACAACTCCCATCATCCCTAGCTAACAGGACAAGTGGTCAGGGATGATGGGAATTGTAGTCCCAAACCTCTGGAGGGGCAGAGTTTGCCTATGCCTGTCCTAGCCACTGTCGTAGCATCCATGAATAGCTTCTTCTGCTCTTCTGGCAATTCCTGCCCTATAATACCTAAAAAGAAAGCTTCTTCTTTTAAACTTTAATTTGATTTCAGCCTGATCTTTATTTCCCTTCTTTTCCCTCCCCCTCCCCTTTTATGAAGAGCACCCGCTCTGAGACCCCACAGCTAATTCTCCCCTGGTGTCCTCCCAAGTAGGACTAATTCAGCCAGCTAGCCTGGGGATTATCTAATGCTTGTTTCCCCTAAATTGATTTCTGAATTTTGAATTTTACTGGTATTCGTGTTTTTATACTATATTTATGCTGCTTTTACAATTACCGTATTTTTCGCTCTATAAGACGCACCAGACCATAAGACGCCCCAAGTTTTTGGAGGAGGAAAACAAGAAAAAAAATATTCTGAATCTCAGAAGCCAGAACAGCAAGAGGGATCGCTGCGCAGCGAAAGCAGCAATCCCTCTTGCTGTTCTGGCTTCTGGGATAGCTGCGCAGCCTGCATTCGCTCCATAAGACGCACACACATTTCCCCTTGCTTTTTAGGAGGGAAAAAGTGAGTCTTATAGAGCAAAAAATACGGTAAGTGTTTTGTATTTGTTGTTAGCCGCCCTGAGCCCGGTTTTTGAACCCGGAAGGGCGGGGTATAAATAAAAAAATATTATTATTATTAAGGGGGGGAAACCCTTCTGACAAGCCTCCTATTTAAGAAAACCTATGAAAATGGTATAAAAAGTCCCTATTGAACTTGGTGGTACTTCCTTTTGAGAGGAAGCCTGAGCAAACTGGTGCCCAGAATGACAACTTGTCTTCCTTCCCAAGGTACCTTGACAACATCCACCTCCACCCAGAGGAAGAGAAGTACCGGAAAATCAAACTGCAGAACAAAGTGTTCCAGGTGGGTGCGTTTCAGAGGAGGGAGCTGCTGGAGTGCAAGTCCTCTCGTCCCAGACAACTGTCCCTGCCAGCAGCTGGGCCTTGTGGGAGTTGAGGGCCCAGTAATGGGACGCGGGTGTCGCTGTGGGTTAAACCACAGAGTCTAAGACTTGCCGATCAGAAGGTCGGCGGTTTGAATCCCCGCGACGGGGTGAGCTCCTGTTGCTCGGTCCCAGATCCTGCCCACCTAGCAGTTCGAAAGCATGTCAAAGTGCAAGTAGATAAATAGGTACCGCTCCGGCGGGAAGGTAAGCGGCGTTTCTGTGCGCTGCTCTGGTTCGCCAGAAGCGGCTTAGTCCTGCTGGCCACATGACCCGGAAGCTGTACGCCGGCTCCCTCGGCCAGTAAAGCGAGATGAGCGCCGCAACCCCAGAGTTGGTCACGGCTGGACTTAATGGTCAGGGGTCCCTTTACCTTCACGTTCCCAAACCCTGCTCTCGCTAGAGCTTGGCAGAAACCATCTCACAGAAAAATGAGGACTAGAAAAGTGGAGGATAAGCCCCATTTGGCATGTCAGCTCAGGGGGCTAAGATCGCTTGAAGCTAAGATTGTTGTGACATCAGGTGTAGGGCAGGTGGGCATGGTTTGTGGCCAGGCTCATGCTGGGTCAGATTTGGCCCACAGCTCACAGGGTCTCCACCCCTCACTTAAATCGCCTTATATTGTTGAACAGACTTTGGCAGGGTGCAGAGGCAAGCGACATAAAACCGAAACAAGCAGCCTCAGGGATTCTCTAGCTGGCTGGCTTTTGGAAGGTGTGTGGAATGGCAGGAAAAGCTTGCAGGAAAAGAAATAAACAGCACGGAAACATTTGTCTTCCTCCTAGGAAAGGATCCACTGCCTGGAGGGGACGCACAAGTTTTTCCAGGCTGTCGGGTTTGAAAAGGCCACCCTCAGTGTCCCGGGACAAGGTAAGGCTCAGCGTAGCAGCTGAAAGGCTGAGCTGCGCTTCCATGGACAGCTGTGAATCCGAAACGACTCCCAGGCTGCGCACCTGGTCCTTTAGGGGCAGTTACCCCATTCAGGGGTGGGACGCGGGTGGCGCTGTGGGTTAAGCCACAGAGCCTAGGACTTGCTGATCAGAAGGTCGGCGGTTCGAATCCCTGCGACGGGGTGAGCTCCCGTTGCTCGGTCCCTGCTCCTGCCAACCTAGCAGTTCGAAAGCACGTCAAAGTGCAAGTAGATAAATAGGTACCGCTCCGGCGGGAAGGTAAACGGTGTTTCCGTGCACTGCTCTGGTTCGCCAGAAGCGGCTTAGTCCTGCTGGCCACATGACCCGGAAGCTGTACGCCGGGTCCCTCGGCCAATAAAGCGAGATGAGCACCGCAACCCCAGAGTCGGCCACGACTGGACCTAATGGTCAGGGGTCCCTTTACCTTTACCTTACCCCATTCAGGACCAGGGAGTCCCCCACACCCGACTGCCCCCTTAGCAAGTGCTAAGTGCTAAGAGAATCCCCTCTCTTTCCCTCCCTGCTCCATCGCTTTAGAAGAGGCCACAGAGGACTTCTATGTCCTGAAGGAGGGGAAGCTGGGCGACCTGAAGGAGCAGAAGGAGAAGCTTCTGAGCGGGGAGCCACTCCGGGCCCAGCTGGACCGCCAGCTCCGTGTCTTCAAGCCGTCCCCCCAGGCCTCCCGCTTCGAGCTGCCAAGCGACTTCTTCAGCATCACCGCCGAGGAGCTCAAGCGGGAGCAGAGGCTCCGGTGAGTGATGCCGCCTCAACTGAAAGGCTCACAGGCCGCACGTATTTTTGTGTGTGTGTGTGTTTTTTTTATTTTATTAGATTTTCCACAAATATAACAAAAACCACAAAACAGAATAACACACAAAAACAAAGCAATACACAAATAATAACAAACTTAATTCTTTGAAAATCCCACCTTTTTAAACCTCTTAATTGACTTCCTCTAGTCCCTCCCTTCTGAGTTTCCTTATAATTGAATGGAACAGCTTTCTAATATCACTACTAAACTAAAGATCAGTCCAACACAGGCCACACGTTTTTGCCGCTGCCTCCCCAGCTCAGTCCAGGGGTTGCTTTGAAAATCATTTTTTTAAAATACATTTCGCAGGACATCGGGACTTGAACCCAGGAAGCTGTTGCTTCGTAGGGTCGTTAGTTGTTCAAAGCAGCACAATGGCAAACCTATTTTAAAACGGCTCCCTTAACTTTAAGCCACAAATAGAGTCTGCTGCCGGTGTGCCTGGGAACGGGGACTTTGGTTTCCACATCCCATAATACCAGGGGTCAGCAAACTTACTGCACCTTGGGCCGGTGTCTCCAGTGCCGATCATGCGGTGGGCACACGCATGGGCACACGCAATTTCCGGCGCACTTTCGGGTCGGAGGAGCACCGGAAATAGCTTGTGCACATGTGCACGGGCCTCCTCTGACCCGGATGTGCACCGGAAATAACGCCTGCGCATGCGCACAAGCGTTATTTGCGGTGCTCCTCCAACCCGGAAGTGGGCACCAAAAAAAGGAAAAGGCAGCCAGTGCAGGGCTGCTTTGAATGCGGTCCTCACTGTATTTTAGATCTGGAAACCGCTGCGGATGTGTCTGCAACACCACTTGTTGGGTCCAATGCGTTCCAATGTGGTCCCTCTTTCTTTTGCCTCTGAAGGACAGAAGCGGTTGAGAAGGCATCGATGCTGAGAACGAAAGCCATGCGGGAGAAAGAGGAGCAGAGGGAGCTGAGAAAGTACAACTACGCCTTGCTGCGCATCCGCTTCCCGGACGGGTACATCTTACAAGGTACGTGCGAAAGCTCTGGGTGCGAACCAGAGGCGGGCAGAGGCCGCCAACCACCCAATGCTCGGTCGTCACAGGTTGCTTCATCCTAAGTCTTTGGGCTGGAAGAATGGATGCCTTAAAGAAATATAGCACGATGACCTCGCGAGCAGCGTTAGAAACTGAGATATGAAAGCCAGCAGCTAAATGGCGCCTTAAACCTAGGTTATGGGCGCAGCAATGGAATGTACAGTGGTATCTCGGGTTACATACGCTTCAGGTTACAGAATTCGCTAACCCAGAAATAGTACCTCGGGTTAAGAACTTTGTTTCAGGATGAGAGCAGAAATCGCGTGACGGCAGCAGCGGGAGGCCCCATTAGCTAAAGTGGTGCTTCAGGTTAAGAACAGTTTCAGGTTAAGAACGGACCTCCGGAACGAATTAAGTACATAACCAGAGGTACCACTATTCTTATAGCAAGAATACAAAGCTGAAAAGGAATGAAATGCAGCTAAAATCTTATAGTCATTTTTTCACATGGTCTAGTTCAGGGATCAGCGAACTTTTTCAGCAGGGGGCCTGTCCCTCAGACCTTGTGGGGGGCCAGACTATATTTTGGAAAAAAAATATGAACGAATTCCTATGCCCCACAAACAACCCAGAGATGCATTTTAAATAAAAGCACACATTCTACTCATGTCAAAACACCAGGCAGGCCCCACAAATAACCCGGAGATGCATTTTATATAAAAGGACCCATTCTACTCATGTAGAAACACGCTGATTCCCGGACCACCCATGGTCTACTACTTCCCCTGCCCACCCCCACTAATATTCTTAAGAGGATGGGTAGATTTGCAATAGAGAAACCATGGTTCCTGGGATCCTTTTGAGTGAAGTCACAGGCTTCTATTGTGTGTTGAATGTGCTTCAAATGCATGGCGTGGGTTTGCCCTGAAACTTTCCAAATCTGCACAAAACACTGGAGAGTAAATTTCCTTTCTTTCTGGCGTAGGGACGTTCTACGCCCGGGAGCCCGTCTCAGCCCTTTACCAGTTTGTGCGAGAGACGCTGCAGAACAACTGGCTCCCCTTTGAGCTTCTGGCCCCCGGAGGCCACAAACTGACCGACGAGAGCATGGCACTGAATGAATGTGGCCTGGTAAGTGTGGCCACTTTGCTTAAGTCTCCTTGCCAATGACGGGGGGTCAGGTGCGGTCCTGTCCACGTCGAAACCTGAAGCAAGCACCACTGAATTGTTGAATTTGAAGGTTCATTATTGTTCCCCAAGATGTGTATGTCTTTAAGGGCCAGAGCAAATAACATGACCTAGTTTTACAGCTGTGAAGCAGTATAGCAGGTGCTGTTTAGTTGTGTTAATTAAGCTGTGTTAGCAATTGGGTATAGTATATAAAGAGCAGCTCTCTCAGTACCCTGGGGGTTGGGTTATGCTTATTGATATGCTTAGTGTAAAAGGAGTTTTTGTTTTTGTTAGTAAAACCTTGCTAAAGTTACCGTATTTTTCGCTCTATAAGACGCACCAGACCACAAGACGCACCTAGTTTTTGGAGGAGGAAACAAGAAAAAAAATATTTTGAATCTCAGAAGCCAGAACAGCAAGAGGGATCGCTGCGCAGTGAAAGCAGCAATCCCTCTTGCTGTTCTGGTTTCTGGGATAGCTGCGCAGCCTGCATTCGCTCCATAAGACGCACACACATTTCCCCTTACTTTTTAGGAGGGAAAAAGTGAGTCTTATAGAGCAAAAAATACGGTATTTTGCGTTCCTTGTAATGTGTGGTCTCCCCGGCAAGCTTTCTGTAGTGCATCTAATCTGCAAATAGCCAACCTGAATATGATGGGGTTTCATGTCCCTTAACGGCAGGATCCTTCCTTTGAACTCTGCTCCTCTAAGGAAGGTTGGGTTGGGAAGGACAGCTATGCACCCTGGGTGATTCAGTTGGAATTTTCATTTTGGCCTAGGTGATTTTTGGAAGAACTTGGGGAGCAGGGCAGGGGAGGAGAGGACTCTAAATGACAAGAGTCTGAAATCTGAGGATATGCACCGAGACCATATGACACCAGTCCTGAAAGACCTGCACTGGCTCCCAGTATGTTTCCGAGCACAATTCAAAGTCTTGGTGCTGACCTTTAAAGCCCTAAGCGGCCTCGGCCCAGTATACCTGAAGGAGCGTCTCCACTCCCATCGTCCAGCCCGGACACAGAGGTCCATCTCCTATGGCCTTCTGACGGTTCCCTCCCTGCGAGAAGTCAAGTTGCAGGGAACCAGGCAGAAGGCCTTCTCAGTAGTGGCGCCCGCCTTGTCGAACGCCCTCCCACCAGATGTCAAGGAAATAAAGAACTATCTGGCTTTTAGAAAACGCCTGAAGGCAGCCCTGTTTAGGGAAGTTGTTAATGTTTGATGTTTTATCGTGTTTTTCATATTCTGTTGGGAGTCACCCAGAGTGGATGGGAAGGCTCAGAAAAAACCCAGGGGGGGGAACCAGTGCGTCCCCCATTTTTTCCCCAAAGCCGTTTTTTAAAAGTCCATGAGAAAATGACAAAGAGCAAGAACAAGAAGAAATGGAAAATGATAGTAGTAGTTCAGAAAATGAGATAAACAGCATGTATATGTTGTATCTTCTGTTGTTTTTTAAAGCACTACTCAAAGGGTAGACCTTCTATGGAGCTTAAATTTTGAGGTGGACCTTAACTTTATTTGCTGTTGGTGCTAAGGGGCAAATCTGATTATTTTTTTATGTTGGTGGCTTCTTGCTTTTTTTTTTTTTTTGCTTTTGAGGGAAAGGGGGGTGGTTACCTGTTTTATTGCAAGCACAATACAGTGGTACCTCGGGTTACATACGCTTCAGGTTACGCATTCCGCTAACCCAGAAATAGTGCTTCAGGTTAAGAACTTTGCTTCAGGATAAGAACAGAAATTGGGCTGCGGCAGCAGCAGGAGGCCCCATTAGCTGAAGTGGTGCTTCAGGTTAAGAACAGTTTCAGGTTAAGAACGGACCTCCGGAACGAATTAAGTTCTTAACCCAAGGTACCACTGTACTTTTATCTACTCTGCGTTTCACGCAATTTGTAAAGCCACACTGAACTTTGTTTCAATTTTTCCAAAATTTCCATTTCCCCCCCGGAAAAAAAAATAGGGGGGAGGGAATGACATTTCCCACCCGCTCATGGCTTCAAAATTTCCGGAAATTTTACACCTCCAGTCCTAATAACGCCTTTGTTTCTTCCCCAAGGTGCCTTCTGCCCTTCTGACGTTCGCCTGGGATGCCGACGTCATGGCGGATATCAAGGCCTCCGGCGGGGAGCGCATGGAGAGCGTGTTGAAGCCGGACCTCCTGCTGGCCGTGCAGACCCTGTCCTGAAAATAAAAGCAAAGCGGGATTAGATCCAGCCCCGTCCCTCGTGGTCCCCTTCTCCCGTGTTTCTTACGGACGCTGCTTCGGACGCTCCAGTAACTCCCTGTCTTGTGAACACTAAATGGGGGCAGAAATAGGGGGTGGGGAGGAGGCTGCTGTTTTTCCTAGTATTAGGGCCCTGGAATCAGAGTAGCCGTGGCCGGAGCAGTAGCACATGGAGCACTTGGAACTGGTTCAAAACGAGTTGGATCAAGAGAGATATTTTTACAGTGCTGCTTCTTTCTCTTCTTTTATTTATAACCTTCCCTCGGAGGGGTCCTAACCTCTTTCTAGCCTCAAAACGAAGCTTCTCACTGGGGAAAAAACAAAGATCAAAACACTACCCTGCCCTGGCGACACGAATCGGCTTGTGCCGAGGGGCCAGGAGCGCTTCCTTTTTGCTTCCGTTCCACAAACCTTGTTCCTCCCCGATCCCCGGGCTAGGAAGAACCTTTTTTTTTTTGGTTTCGTTTTTGGTCTGTATCTGAGTCAGCCTACAGGCAGGAGAAGCTGTTGGCTTTATTAAAGGAAGATGTGCTGCCACGGGTACTTGGGGTGTTTTGTCTTCCAGAGCAGCAGGCGATGAGTGGCGAACGGCGTGAGGGGAGAGAGGTTGTGGCTTGGTGGTGGAGCATCTGATCCGCATGCAAGTGGGAGAGGGGACTCCCTGGTCCTGAATGGGGCAACTGTGCCCCTGAAGGACCAGGTGTGCAGCCTGGGAGTCGTTTTGGACTCACAGCTGTCCATGGAGGTGCAGGTCAATTCTGCGTGCAGGGCAGCTGTCTACCAGGCCCATCTGGTACGCAGGATAAGACCCTCCCTGCCCGCAGACTGTCTGGCCAGAGTGGTGCATGCTCTGGTTATCTCCCACTTGGACTACTGCCATGTGCTCCACGTGGGGCTACCTTTGAAAGCGAGTCGGAAACTTCAACTAATCCAGAATGCGGCTGCCAGACTGGTGACTGGGAGCGGCCGCCAGGACCATATAACACCAGTCCTGAAAGACCTGCATGTACGTTTCCAAGCACAATTCAAAGTGTTGGTGCTGACCTTTAAAGCCCTAAACAGCCTGGGCCCAGTATCCCTGAAGGAGCGTCTCCACCCCCATCGTCCAGCCCAGACACTGAGGTCCAGCTCCGAGGGTCTTCTGGCGGTTCCCTCCCTGCGAGAAGTGAGGTTACAGGGAACCAGGTGATAGTGCCCTCAGTGGAACGCCCTCCCCTCAGATGTCAAGGAAATAAAACTGACTTTTAGAAGACATCTGAAGGCAGCCCTGTATAGGGTTTTTAATGTTTGACATTTTATTATGGTTTTTCTGTGCCCAGAGTGGCTGGGGCAACCCAGCCAGATAAGGGGTATAAATAATAACAGTACTAGACCCCAGGTAAGATCTTGCATGTCGCCAGGGTAAGACATTGAAACTCTGCTATCCTCCTTCATGTTGCTCCCCCATTAGAGGTCTGGAGAGCGGCAACACGAGAACGGGCCTTCTCTGCGGTGGCTCCCCATTTGTGCAATGCTCTCTCCAGGGAGGCTTGCCTGGCACCTGCACCACCTATCTTTCAGGCGCCGGGCGAAAATGTTCTCTGTAACCAGGCTTTGACGGATTAGCATTTTGCAGCCTTTTAAATCTGTAGGAGGGAGAGGCCATTGGTTTTCGTTTTATGTATTTTACAGTCCCATTTTTTTAATTTTTATGTCGTGAGCTGCCCTGTGATCTTCGAATGAAGGGCAGTTACACAAATTTAATAATAAAAGTACTAGTACCACGACCTTCAGGTCTTATGGTGGCTTATAGCAATTTGAAACTCCTTATTAAATATTAAAAACAATTAAACTTCAGCTCTCTATATTGGACAAACAGGCCAAACCTTACGCCAAAGAATAAACGGACATAAATTGGACATCAAGAATCACAAGACAGAGAAACCAGTAGGAGAACACTTCAATCTCCCAGGACATTCTATACAAGATCTCAAAGTAGCTGTATTACTACAAAGGAATTTCAGAAATAGACTGGAAAGAGAAGCTGCTGAATTGCAACTCATTACCAAACTTAAAACCATGGAGAGACCTGGTCTGAACAAAGACATTGGATTCTTATCTCATTATACATGACAAAGCCATTTTTCACCTTCTCACCCCTTGCTTTTTCCTGTAAGACCTATTGCAGTCGTTAAGAGTCGTCAACAGGCTCATCACAGCTATCTGCCAATCACCCATTCCCACCACCCTTCTGAGTAATACCCCTCCCCACCTTCTCACTATATAGAAGGATCTGGCAACTTTTGTTTCAGTGTATCTGAAAAAGTGTGCATGCACACGAAAGCTCATACCAAGAACTAACTTAGTTGGTCTTTAAGGTGCTACTGGAAGGAAAAAAAATTTTTTAATTAAACTAGAGTCACAGGAATAGGGTGAGGGGTGGGAGAGCTGGGACCACTCTGGAAGTTGTTAAGTCTTACAAATAATGCTCAGAACGGGCAAGGATGAGGGCCCCCCACCTTTGCTTTACACCCAGAAGTTTCCATTTAGTCCCTGCCAGGGCAACTGCAGATTGCTTTGCAGAAACAAGTGTGTACCTTAGAGTGGAGGGATGAGCTATAGAAGAAGTTTGCTCTCTTCACTTGTTTTTGGATTAATCTGGAAGCGGGGTTTTCTGCTGAAAGGGATAGATGTCATCTTCTTTGGCGATCCCTTGTAGCCGAGTAAGATTGTCTTCCATGAACACGGTTTTAACAGCGAGTCTGTAAGTGACTGTGGAGGCCAATTCTGGATCCACACGTCCTTCCACAGTGGGGACATAGGTTTCCGGGCAGGGGTTGATCACGGTGTGGATTTGCCAAGCATGCCTTCCTCTTAGCACGTTTCTCCCTTGCATCCTGAGTTCGAGTGTCTTCAAAGCCCATGACACCTTTGGGAAAGGCTGTTCTCCAATTGGAGCGCTTGCAGGCCAGTGTTTCCCAGTTGTCGGTGTTTATACTGCATTTTTTTATATTTGCCTAGCTGTCCATGGAGGCGCGGGTTACCATGGGTAGGCAAACTAAGGCCCAGGGGCTGGATCCGGCCCAATCGCCTTCTAAAACTGGCCTACGGTCAGTCCGGGAATCAGCGTGTTTTTACGTGAGTAGAATGTGTCCTTTTATTTCAAATGCATCTTTGGGTTATTTGTGGGGCATAAGAATTCATTTGTCCCCCCCCCCAAAAAATATAGTCCCCCCCCCCCAGTGTCTGAGGGACAGTGGACCGGCCCCCTGCTGAAAAAGTTTGCTGACCCCTGTTTTATGCTTTCCCCTGGGACTAAGGAATGGGTCCTGCTCCTAGGCAACACTGTGTGTATCCTGAAGTATTATGGGATGTTCGCAGGACATAGCTGACTTCCCATGGTAATGAGGCCCCCGGGGAGCGGAAGCAGCGACAACTTAATGTTGTGCCATGCCCCACCACAAATTTCAGGACCGCTGCCCACTGAGCAAAAAAAGGTTGGGCGCTGCTTGTTAGCATTTCATTCCTCCGTCGCTGGGTGCGTGATTGTTGCATCACATGGCAGTGTTTACTTTCTAGGCTTGGAAAGTGTGAGAATGGAAGTCCGTCTTATCTCTCTTCTGCTATACTGTAAGGCAGGGGTGTCAAACTCAAATTCATCGGGGGCCGCATCAGCAGTTTGGTCACCCTCAAAGGGCCGGTTGTATCTATAGGACTCAATATGCGCTCAATATAAAAACAAGTGGAGGTTTCCTGTGTAGAACGGCCAGCGCCGCTAGAGGGCAGACGTTCTATGGCTTGTAGGCTGCCACGTATGCGCTGAAGAGGCGGCTTTCTTATGTCAAAAAAAAAAAAAAAAGAAGCGAGAATAAAAGGTGAAGGCTGGCGGCCGGCGGCGGCTACACGGGCCACATGACGAGGTCTGGCGGGCCAGATTTGGCCCGCGGGCCTTGTGTTTGACACCCGTGCTGTAAGGTAAAGGGACCCCTGACCATTAGGTCCAGTCATGGCCGACTCTGGGGTTGCGGCGCTCATCTCGCTTTATTGACCGAAGGAGCCGGCATACCGCTTCTGGGTCCTGTGGCCAGCATGACTAAGCCGCTTCTGGCGAACCAGAGCAGCGCACAGAAACGCCATTTACCTTCCCGCCGGAGCGGTACCTATTTATCTACTTGTACTTTGACGTGCTTTTGAACTGCTAGATTGTCAGGAGCAGGGACCGAGCAACGGGAGCTCACCCCGTCGTGAGGATTCGAACTGCCAACCTTCTGATCGGCAAGTCCTAGGCTCTGTGGTTTAACCCACAGCGCCACCCGCATCCCTTCTGCTATACTGTACTTTTGTACTTTTCTTTACTCTCTCTCTCTCGGAGAAGAACTGAGAGGACGCCATGATTGCTTTGTCCTGTATACACTGCTTAATAATACTTAGAATGCACACATGCTTCGCAATCGTTTCTGCTATACTCTGCTGATAGTGTGCACATGTCTTTAGATATGTGTGGCTGGTGCGCACAGGGACTGATCTGTGAACGTCCTGAGCTGCGCTTCATCAGGAAGACGCCCGGAGAGGTCTGTCTCATTCTGGGGGCTGCGTGTGCCCCCCCCCCAGACGTGTTCCGACGCTGCTGGTACAATCTCCAGTTTCTTTAGAGCATCGGATGGGGAAGATGCAAGACACCACCTGAAACACTGTGCTGCTGCCAGTTAAGGTAGACAGTGCAGAACTACATGGTCAAGAAGCAGCTTCCATGTTCCTAAAGGGAACGTACCGTATTTTTCGCTCCATAGGGCGCACCTAGTTTTTTTTTGGGGGGGGGGACAAAGAAAAAAAATTATTTCCCCCCCCCCAGCCCCAAAGAGCAAAGAAGCCAAGACAGCCAGCGGGATCCATCTCAGTGGCTGTCTTGGCTTCCTCTTTAGCCGCGGGGCTGGGACGGGGGAAGCCTGAGCAACCTCGCCTTCGCTCCCGGAGCTTGCTGCTATCCGCAAGCCTTCGGAGCCCGGTGGTAACTCCCGCCGGGCTCCGAAGGCTTGCAGATAGCTGCCCAAAGCCCGGGGTGTGCAGTGCTGCACTCCCCAGGATTCAGGCTGCTGCCTCCTATCTGCAAGCCTTGGAAGCCCAGCGGGAACTCCCACCGGGCTCCGAAGGCTTGCGGATAGCTTCCTGAAGCCTGGAGAGCGAGAGGGGTCGGTGCGCACCGACCCCTCTCGCTCTCCAGGCTTCAGCGAAAGCCTGCATTCACTCCATAGGACACACACACATTTCCCCTTCATTTTTGGAGGGGGGAAAGTGCGTCTTATAGGGCGAAAAATACGGTATTTCAAAGCCAACATCCATGCGCAGCTTTGTCACTTCTGGCGCCGGGTTTCCTCCTCCAGCTGCCAGAGTGGATGTGAAAGATCAGCTGAGACTGGGAAAGGAGACTAGGGGCCTTCATGCCGATGATGTGAATGGAATAGAAGGGATGAGCAGGCATGGATTTGAGTGTTCCTGGCATACTTTTAAACCCCTCTCCCCTCCTAGACAAAATGCGCCAGGTATCCCCATTTGTATGGGGCACACTGAAAAGGTCAATAATGCTTTTATTAGAGAGAGTATAAGTGTATTTTCATCTAAACCTGCCCCCCTCCCCCCAACTAAACCTCTAAAAAGTACGTCTTGTGCTTCCACTGATCTGAAGCAGAACAAAGTGCTGTCTTCTCTTTACAAGGAATACAGAGTATGTTCAAGTATCTTATACAATAAAAAAGATACAGAGGAGTTTTTTAAAAAAAACATTCTAAGGAATTCTACATACATACAGAGCAGTTAATGGGTGGGGTGGGGACTGTGTATATCAAACAGCATTAGAGGAGTCGACGGCAGCGACTGAAGTAGCTTGCTCTCCCTCAGATGCGATTTCCGGGGTCTCCAACGCAGGTGCTGTAAAGACACAAAAGTTTACTCTAAAAATAGAAAAGGTGCCTCCTGTTGTGAAGCTTCCTTTGGAGCTAACCTGTTACAGCTCCCAATTCTTTTCCCTAGGCCAGTCCCCCTTGGCTGAATTGTTCCCAGCTGACGTTTGGCTAATACCAAGATACACAATAAGCAGCTGCTCCTCTGTAGTTGTGGGCGCATCAGGAAGGGTTTTTCACTGTTTTTTTGTGTTCAGAAAAGTGATCAATTCCCCCCGCCGCACTTTTTATTAAGAATTGTAGTAATTATTATTATTATTATTATTATTATTATTATTATTATTATTATTATTATTTGTAGCCCGCCCATCTGGCTGGGTTTCCCCAGCCACTCTGGGCGGCTTCCACAGAAACAAAAAATACACTAAAATCACACATTAAAATCTGCCTTGAACAGGGCTGCCTTAAGATGTCTTCTGAATGTCAGGTAGTTGTTTATCGCTTTGACATCTGATGGGAGGGCGTTCCACAGGGCGGGTGCCACTACAGAGAAGGCCCTCTGCCTGGTTCCCTGTAATCTCACTTCTGGCAGTGAGGGAACCTCCAGAAGGCCCTCGGCGCTGGACCTCAGTGTCCGGGCTTGACGATGGGGTGGAGACGCTCCTTCAGATATACTGGACCGAGGCCGTTTAGGGCTTTAAAGGTCAGCACCAACGCTTTGAATTGGGCTCGGAAACGTACTGGGAGCCAATGTAGGTCTTTCAAGACCAGTGTTATATGGTCTCGGCGGCCAGTCCCAGTCACCGGTCTAGCTGCCGCATTGTAGAGTTGGAAGCAACACTCATGATTGTGCTCTTATATCAAATTTCCTTTTCTGCGTATACTGCGTATACTGTAATGTTTTACTGTTGCTATGGCCATTGGCTAATGCGAATAACGTTTTATCTATCTATCTCATGATGTAACAACCCCCCAATGATTAGCACTAAAACAGGAGTGTGTTTGTGTGTCCAACTTTTATTCTAGATCCAACAAGCCATGGTTTATTGAACTCAAGACTGACGTGGGGACAGAGTCAGGGCCTAGTTAACACTATACAGTGGTGCCTCGCAAGACGAAAAGAATCCGTTCCGCGAGTCTCTTCGTCTTGCGGTTTTTTCGTCTTGCGAAGCAAGCCCATTAGCGGCTTAGCGGATTAGCGCTATTAGCGGCTTAGCTGATAAGCGGCTTAGCGGATCAGCTGTTAAGCGGCTTAGCGGATCAGCTGATAAGCGGCTTAGCGGCTTGGGAAAAAGGGGGGGGGGAAGGAAAAAAACCCCACAGGAACTCGCAAGACATTTTCGTCTTGCGAAGCAAGCCCATAGGAAATTCGTTTTGCGAAGCACCTCCAAAACGGAAAACCCTTTCGTCTAGCGGGTTTTCCGTCTTGCGAGGCATTCATCTTGCGGGGCACCACTGTACAAAAAATTGAGGCATGACAGCTGTCACCGCAGGCCCTTCTTACTCTGCCCTTGAATGGCTGTATGGAACATACGGCCAAGAAACTGACCACCTAATTGCTAGCAAAGCAAGGAGGGGGGGGGCAATGGGCTGGGAAGATGGGAAGGAATTCCACCTCACAATGATGCCGTGTGTGTCAGAAGAGCGAGAAGTGGCCACAAACACAAGCTTGCATTAAGGCAGGCTTCCTCAACCTCGGCCCTCCAGATGTTTTGGGACTACAGTTCCCATCATCCCTGACCACTGGTCTTGCTAGCTAGGGATGATGGGAGTTGTAGGCCCAAAACATCTGGAGGGCCGAGTTTGCCTATGCCTGCATTAAGGGATCCTTCCGGAACAGAAATTAAACCCAAGTCTACTGAACATTAGGCCACTTGTTCACATGCACACAGCAGTTAATTCAGAGTGCTTGTTGTCCCACAGACCCCCCAGTCATTTCCTTTAAAGATGCATAAGCAAAAGCAAGGAAAGATTTTTCCATAGATGGCTCTGATCATCCTCTCGCCTCTGTGGGTTGACCTGTGTGTGAGACGTCTTGGGAAACAGCCGTGTGCTTGTTTTTCCAGTTCTTTAATTCTCTGCCACTGCGTTTTCTGAGTCCTGTCATGACAAGAGCTACAATCTTAAAAGCAGGCTTCCTAAGCCGGCTTGGGAGAGACCATGAGCATATGGCACACACAAAGACACTAGGCAGCTTCTGGAGGTGAGAGGGTGTACCTGTGCGTGGGTGGCCAACTGCCTAAACCAGGTGCCTCACCTTTGCTTTTCTGCACGTCCACAATCATGCATTCATCGTCATCCTCTTCCTCCGTGTCAGCCTGAAAGCCATCCATCTCTGTGGTTTCAGCCTTGGAACAAAGAGAAGGGGGTGGGGAAGGAAGGTGTTTTCAGACATCAGCAACCAATAGGCAGGTGAATTATGCCACCCACTAAATGGACTCTAAAATGAAAAAAACTATGACCCAAAAGAGTGGCAAGATTGAGCCCTGGAGGCAGAGCGGCTAGCAGGAGGAAAGAACAGAGAAGAGAGGGAAATCTCACAGGGAGCAGGGATGTGGGCCTAGATGATGCTGGGCTCTACAGTGGTACCTCGGGTTACATACGCTTCAGGTTACATACGCTTCAGTTTACAGACTCCGCTAACCCAGAAATAGTGCTTCAGGATGAGAACAGAAATCGTGCTCCGGTGGTGCAGCGGCAGCAGGAGGCCCCATTAGCTAAAGTGGTGCTTCAGGTTAAGAACAGTTTCAGGTTAAGAACAGACCTCCGGAATGAATTAAGTACTTAACCTGAGGTACCACTGCATATTCTTGTCTTCTCTGATCACTGGAGTTGGAATCCAACAGCTTTTGGAGGACCACAGGTTCCCTATTCCTTATGTGGGGTTGGGGACAAGAAAGCCTGTCTCCCTCCAGAAAGGCAAGGGAATTGAGGGACAGGACCACAGCTCAGTGGCAGAATACACTCTGCATGCGGATTCAGCCCCTAGAATCTCCCGTTAAAAAAATAATTGGGCAGCAGGTGATAGGAGAAAGACCATACCTGAGCCTTGGAGAGCCACTTCGAAGCCAGTATAGACGATACTGGCCTAAATGGACCATAGTCCCTGGCTGGCAGGGACTGATCCAATGAACCTCGTGGTTCATTGAGGGAGGATTCGAACCCACGCCACACTAGCTTGATCAGGGCTGGGGAAGCCGTCCCTCCATATATTGTTATGCTCCGGGATCCCTTATCAGCCCCAGCGAGTATGGCCAGTGGTCAGAGATGGTGGGAGCTGTCTAGGGCTGGGTGATAACACTGGTAAATTGTCTGAAACCGGTACTGCGTTCAGCTATTGAGCTGGTGATACATCACGCAGTGGCCAGGATGTATTCCCAGCTCAAATTGCCTGCAAAGGCGCAGGCAGGCAGATGGAGCCTGTGGTGGTTCTGGGCTCTGCCTGCGGCTTTGAGGAAGCCCCCCACCCCCCACTAGCCAGAGTGGTCTGGGGGCTTGCTCAGCTTTAGTGCTGGGTGATGTATCTCACCTGCCCCTTCCTCCCCTAAGGTGGGGAGGAAGAAGCTGCTGAGATACATTCCAGGCATCGAGATATATCAGCATATAGCGATATTTAGCTGCCGGATATATCATGATGTTGAAAACTGGGTAGCACCCAGTCATAGAGCTCTCATCCTCCAGACATTGCTGGGGACAGGCTGCTGCTGTTAAAATTTGCTAGTCGCTTTTCTCGCAGAGTGACCCAAAGCGGCTTACATTAAAGATAGCTTAAGGTCACAAGTGATGTATGGAAGTGAGAGCTGGACCGTAAAGAAAGCTGATCACCGAAGAATGGATGCTTTTGAATTCTGGTGCTGGAGGAGACTCTCGAGAGTCCCATGGACTGCAAGAAGACCAAACCTCTCCATTCTGAAGGAAATCAGCCCTGAGTGCTCACTGGAAGGACAGATCCTGAAGCTGAGGCTCCAAGCCTTTGGCCACCTCATGAGAAGAGAAGACTCCCTGGAAAAGACCCTGATGGTGGGAAAGATTGAGGGCGCAAGGAGAAGGGGACGACAGAGGACGAGATGGTGGGACAGTGTTCTTGAAGCTACCAGCATGAGTTTGACCAAACTGCAGTGGAATACAGGAGGGCCTGGCGTGCTCTGGTCCAGGGGGTCACAAAGAGTTGGACACGACTAAACAACAACAACAAGGCCACAAGAACCTAGAAACGCAGGAAAGAGGCAGAATTCACAAAATTCAACAATGCTACGCTTCAAATTAAGGGCCCTCTGCAGCAGGTTGCTAAGGGCTTGGGGAGCACGGCCGTACTAGTCTAGGCAGAAAACGGAGTGCCTGAAAGGAACCTCACCTGTTCAGCGCCAAGAGGCCTCTTCATGAACTTGGTGATGGACATGCTTCCTGTCGACTTCCGTTTCGCAGAGACCGGGGTGGTCTGTATCGCTGCCCCTCCCGGCAAACTGCTGCTGGCGTCCTCCTTGGAGACTTGGGTGACGTAATTCCACTGGCAAGGGACGGGCAAGTTCTCTTGGGCGTAGCTCTTCAGCACCTCGGGGTGCACGTACCAACACATCCGGTGGTCGGGCCTCTTCTCGTAGACGGAGTTCTCGGAGATGATTCGTTTTAGCCTGGCTTTGGAAGGGATGGCGGAGCCATCGTGGGCGGGGGCCTGGGCCCAGGAAGTGTTGGGGCTTGTGGGGCTGGCATCCCCGCTCTCCAAAGCAGAGGTGGAGCTGTTGCTGTTGCCCTGCAGGAGCCCCATGCGGCAGCACTCCTGGAACTCCTGGATGATGACCTTGCTTCCGTTAACGTTCCCGTGAAGCAGGGGAAGCAGCTGTCCCAAGACTGGAGCATGGCGAAAAGAAGAAAGAGAGGATTAGGATGCTGTTTCATACAGATGAAGGAGGGCAGTCAAGTCATCAAGAGATTGTCCGGCTGTCAACTTCTTCTTCTTTTTTTTTAATAAGATATTTATTAGAATTTTCCATTTTATACAAAGAAAAAATTAAAAAGAAAAAATAATAAAAACACATAAAGTTCATAACTTATTTTTCAATAACATATTTCCCTGACCTCCTCATGCCTCCCCTTCTTGTATTCCAGTTCAAATTGTTTATCCGGCAAATCCTTATCTCATAGCATTACAGTTAAAAAAACCCTTATTTTCTATCCATCTTCTTAAATTATTGTAGCTTAAACTTCTACTTATATACAAAGAAAAAAGAACCATTTTTTCATATTCTTTTGTACCATTACAGCTAGAAACCACTTAATTTCAATCCAACATCACTCAACATTCATTAATATTGCAGTGTTTTTGTAAGTAGTCCTTGAATTTCTTCCATTCTTGAGACTTCCGGGTTGGTGCCATTGTTTAATGGCGGATTCCCTCCGAGCTCCGGAGGGAATCGGCTCCGTAGTGTCTGGGTCTGGCCGCTGCGGCGAAGCGGGGACCCTTAAAATCACAGGCGCGGATGCCTGTGAACATAGAGACTCGGCGGGCACCATTTGCGCCCCCCCAATCCGCGACGGAGCCTTTTTAAAGGCTTCGGAACGGAGGCAGGGTAAGGCGTGGTGCTGAGAGTACTCCCTCGTCTACGGAGTGAAGCCGCAAGCCATTGACAGAGAGCGCCAACTTCTTCTAAGAGTGATTGGATCCTAAAACATCAACCCGTGAGTAATACGGAGATTGGAACTTTAAAAAATTTCTTATCTTGGATTTGGAACGAGCGGGAAGGGGCTAAAAAGGAAGTCCACCCCCCCCCTTTGTAAACAACTTAAAGCAAAGGACTGGGCAGCTAAGGTCGAGAGAATCTGTTTCTTGCTTTTTTTTAACTAAAGATCCTGACCTCACGGTTTGGACATTATAAGAGGATATTCTGGAGGATAAAAAGAATTTTGGGAGCTGAAACTACACCCCCCCCTAGACCCGGGAACGTCCGATGAGAAAGCCTGTTGCATGGAAGATTTTGACAGCTGTCAAGTGAGCTGCTAGTCAGCTAGTTGTCAGCTGGAAAAAGAGAACATTGTTTCTGCTGTTTTTGCTGGTTTATTTGGGATAACTTGTTGAAAATAAGGTTGATACAAAATAACTGGACTTTTGGTTTTTGAGCTGAAAGGAAGATCAAGGAATTAAATCCCCCTAGAGGGGTAACAAGGATACTACATTACAAAAATGGCTGGAGTGTCTAAATTCCAAGCAGAATTGGACAGAGCACTGGTTCTCTTGGGAAACTTACAAGATGAGTACGATGCTTTGTCTACAGAGGTAGCGCTATTACACTGGACAGTAAACAACAGCTTGGAGTCTGATAAGGATTTGAAACAGGAAGCCTATTCAACTGAACAAATAAATGAAACCGAAAGCGTAGACACGATGGAGCAATATGTTCTTTTTGAAGAAAACGAAGGAGGAGATGGAGGTTTGCAGGAGTCAAAGGAGAGCTACAATATGGGGCCTGACATGATGATAAAAAAGGACAATAAAAACTGGATGCGGAAAGCCTGGTTTGATTGGGAATTTGGAAAATGGAGAGATCCTCTTTTGAGGAGATCTGAAGACCTGAGGATTATAAATTTGTTGAAGGTGGAAGCTGGAGCTGTGGGGACATTTGGATTTGAAAGAAATTTGAAACAAGAGTTGGAATACCCCATAGGCTTTGCTTTTGCTTTTAAGTATGGAGGACTGGCTAGAAGCAACACCGATTCTGTTGGGCCGGAGCCCCTCCGAGACCTGGGGCTTAACATCAAGGTCTATCAAAGAGACCGGCAGAAAGGAACTGAGAGAGACATAAGGGCCTCGGACCTGAGATCTCCAGGCTAAATAAATAATATAAAGACTGATGGATATTGGTTGGGGACTGGAACCGGGAGAAGGGTGGGTGGAGGTTGGGAATCCAAAGGGTACATAAGGATAATTTGCATTGCTTTGTTTGTTTTATATTTTGTTAGTGGTAAGGAAATTGGGTAAACCGTGGAAGGGAAATTTTGGTCGACCTTAGGAAAAAGGTTCAAGAATAAATTAATGAGGTATAAGTATTGATGTGTAATTTTAATAAGGTGAAATTGGTTTTTTTTTTCTTTTTTTTTTTTTAAACTAAGTGAGAACAAGGCTGTTAAAAATAAATGGAGGAAATGGAAAAAAGAAGTAAAGTAAAATAACAGTATGTTAGAGTAAATGTTTAAGTTAAGGTGAAGAAATAAGTTAAGGACTTGCTGAATTGACAATTTAAATTGGAATACAAGAAGGGGAGGTGTGAGGAGGTCTGAGAAATAAGGTTGAGGAAAATAAGTATCAGAAACTGTATGTGTTTTTTCTATTTTTTTTGTTTAGTTTCGAATATTTTGTTTATTTTTTTTTGTTTTTGTTTGTTGTGTGTTTTTTGAAAATACCAATAAATATTTAATTAAAAAAAAAAAAATGAATTTCTTCCATTCTTCTTCTGCCGACTCTTCTCCCTGGTTGTCCGGCTGTCAACTTCAGGCCAGTCCCCTCCCCTTCCCAAATAATTTCCGAATACAGTGGTACCTCGGGTTAAGTACTTAATTCGTTCCGGAGGCCCGTTCTTAACCTGAAACTGTTCTTAACCTGAAGCACCACTTTAGCTAATGGGGCCTCCTGCTGCCGCCGCGCCGCCGGAGCCCGATTTCTGTTCTTATCCTGAAGCAAAGTTCTTAACCTGAAGTACTATTTCGGGGTTAGCGGAGTGTGTAACCTGAAGTGTATGTAACCGGAAGGTACCACTGTAATAATTTATTATTTATACCCCGCCCATCTGACTGGGTTTCCCCGAGCCACTCCGGGCGGCTTACAGCACCTAAAAAATTGTAAAATATTAGACATTTAAAACTTCCCGAAACAGGGCTGCCTTCAGGTGTCTTCTAAAAGTCAGATAGTTGTGTATTTCCTTGATATCTGGTGGGGAGGGCACCACCACCGAGAAGGCCCTGTGCCTGGTTCCTTGTAACGTCACTTCTAGGAGTGTGGGAATGGACCTCTGTGTCTGGGTTGAATTAGGCTGTTTAGGGCTTTAAAGGTCAGTACCAAGACTTTTGAATTCTGCTTGGAAACGTACTGTGATGTATCCCCAGAAAACCCTTTGTTAGGAAAGGGTTTGTGTAACAAGCCCAGAAATTCCACTGTTTCCTACAGGAACATTTCTAATCTGCTATCTCTCCCCCCCAATCCCACCACGGTTGCCTGCCAACCAGCAAAAGGGAGACAAAGGGAAAACTGATTCAGCTGATCTCTCTCCCAACTCCCTCGCTGTGGTTTGTGCCCGAAAATGGCTGGTAGCATCAACGTGCAGGCTCCCTCTGGCTTTTTTAGGAGGCTGACATCATGTATGCACATTTGTATTGATAAAGGCCTACTTTTCACTTAACACCTGAGTCTGTCTGCGTTCCATAGGGGAACCTGGTTAGGACGAACGCTTTACAAATTTCTCCAACAGATAAGCCAGCCACTTCCATAAACCAGGCGCACCCACCGGGTAGATTGTGATCTACCGGTAGATCACTGGACATTTGTGGTAGATCACTGGTTCCCCCCAAAGAAGCTCAAGAAGTTGGCTCCCCTAAAAAAAGCTCAAAGTTGTTGACCTGAACCCTTCAAAAGGGGGTAGATGATCACTGCCAGTCTTTAACTCCGTGAGTAGATCGCGGTCTCTTGGGAGTTGGTCACCCCTGCCATAAACCTTTCCTTACAGCCTCGTAACACCTTTAGCCGAAGCCACCCTTGCTCTGTGGAAGAGGCAGAGCTGTTCACTCTTCCTGCCTGTGGCTTACTTTGCTGGTCTTTCGTTTTCTTTTTGCTGCTTTTTTCTAACGGATCTTCATCAGCAATCGTTGAGTCCAGGATAGAAACTGTGAACTGCTGCAGGGGCCTCAGATCTGCGTCACTGTTTTCCTTGCCTTCCCAAACGCAGCCGATCTTCACAGGCTGAAGGACGCGGAATCTCTTCCCCTTGGTGATCAGCTCGTCCCACTCCTTCGCTTTCAGCTTCTGGCGAGCTTTGTAATTCTCGGGGTCACATTCCTGGAAGGGGAAGAAAAGCATTACTCTGATGAAGAAGGAGAACGGCTCAAAAGGTTGGGTGTTTGCATAACTAAAGATAAAGGTTTGGTCACTTTACTACTGAAGTACAGTCGTACCTCAGAAGTCGAATGCCTTGCGAGTCAAACGTTTTGGCTCCCGAACGCCGCAAACCCAGAAGTGAGTGTTCTGGTTTGTGAACATTCTTTGGAACCCAAACATCCGACGCATTTCTATCAGTGCCAGGGTTAGAAACTCAGATATATAATCTAATCACTAAATAGCGCCTTAAACCTAGGTTACACTTGCCACAGTAGAAGGTCTAGGTGCCATTCTCTCCCCCCCCCCCCACCAGTGAAGTTCTTTTCTATTACACTTGTGCCTTGGTTTTTGAACAGCTTAGTTTTCGAATGTTTTGGCTCCCAAATGCTGCAAACCCGGAAGTGACTGTTCTGGTTTGTGAACTATTTTTGGAAGCTGAACGTTCGATGCGGGTTCCGTGGGTTCTGATTGGCTGCAGGCATGGGGAGTAGCCACACCCACTTCAGACATGCCCACCAATGGCGTGCAGCGCTCGAAAGGTTGGTCAAGAGGGAAGGTGCCCCCCCTGGCTGTACATCCCGCCTACCTCCCAGCTTAGCTAGCCAATATGAGATCAGCGCTTTGAATTCTAAAACTTAGAACCGGAGATTTTTGTACAGTTTATAACCAGCAAGTTATTGGTGCCGCAAGGACTGTTGCATCACTGCCAAGCTGGGTAGATCAAGTTACCCTAATAATAATAATAATAATAATAATAATAATAATAATAATTTTTATTTCTACCTCGCCCTCCCCAGCCAAGGCCAGGCTCAGGGCGGCTAACAAGCAATAATAAAAACAAGTTGAATGAATACAACTTAAAAACAAAATTAAAATACAACATTAAAATATTGAAACATTAAAATATTAAAATGCAGCCTCATCACAGGAGGAGAAAGGAAAAAGGAAAAAGAGGGGGAGGGAATCAAATTGGCTCCAAGTCAACGGCCAGGAGGAACAACTCTGTCTTACAGGCCCTGCGGAAAGAAATCTGATCCTCCAGGGCCCTGGTCTCATGAGACAGAGCGTTCTACCAGGCCGGAGCCAGTTTTGAAAAGGCCCTGGCTCTGGTTGAAGCTAATCTAACTTCCTTAGGGCCCGGGACCACTAGGGTGTTGCTATTTATGGACCTTGAGGCTCTCCGTGGGGCAGACCGGGAGAGGCGGTCCCGTAGGTACGAGGGTCCTAGGCCATGAAGGGCTTTAAAGGTCAAAACCAGCATCTTAAATCTGACCCTGTACTCCACCGGGAGCCAATGCAGCTGGAAAAGCACTGGGTGAATATGCTCCCATGGCAGAGACCCCCTGAGGAGCCTCGCTGCTGCATTCTGCACCCGCTGGAGTTTCTGGGACAGCTTCAAGGGCAGCCCCGCGTAGAGCGAATTACAGTAGTCAAGCCTGGAGGTGACCGTCGCATGGATCACTGTGGCCACTGTACCCTACACAAGTAACCTTTTGCAAATTTATTCCCAAGGCAGTTCAGTCTTGTTGTAAGGTGCCCTGGAATTCTGTGGCTTACTTCAGTCACACCTTCATCCTCTGAGAGGTACCCATGGGGCACAAAGAAGCCGTCGTCATCGTCTTCCTCCTCTCCCCCCTCATCGTCATCATCCTGAAAGATTTAAAAGTAGACGTCAAGAAAACCTGGAAAGGGGCACGTTTTAAACGGTGTGGTGTCAGCCTCTTTCTAGAGCAAACAACAGCAAAAGACTTTTATTATCTTAAAGGTGAAACAAATTTATTACGGTGTAAACTTTTGATGGACTGGCATTCAAGCTCCAGCATATTATAAAAGTTGTTAGGCTTTAAGGTGCCACAAGAGTCATTTCGGTGCAATAGGGCAACACAGCCACCCCTCTGGAAACTTTTAATAAAGAGTATTGTCGGATCAGATGGGATATATGTACCTATATATCTAAAAAAGGTAAAGGTAAAGGCTCCCTGGATGGTTAAGTCCAGTCAAAGGTGACGATGGGGTTGCGGCGCTCATCTCGCTTTCAGGCCGAGGGAGCCGGGGTTTGTCCACAGACAGCTTTCCAGGTCATGTGGCCAACATGACTAAACCGCTACACACACAAACAAGGCAAGCTAGAGAATCTCCATGGTGCAAGCCTGGGCAGTATGTTTGGAGGTCTTGGGGCTGAGCAGACGACAAGACCACCCCCCCCCCGGGCTTGCTGATGTGGTCCAATGGAAAGCAAAGCAAGACGTTTGGCACTAGCTTGGCGGCAGGAGTTGCCAGGAGGAGTAGTACAAAGCGCCATCCAACTGCCTTAGGGACTCCACTCTGGATTTGTATTAGGTTTATTCCTTAACCTTTTCTTCTCCCAAAGGTGTCCCCCAAGGCAGTGGGAACTGATTTTTCCTTTGGGGTCCTTGGGTTCATGCCCAAAGCCTTTCTCATGAACCGCCTAACAGGACAAAGAATGCCTTTAACACATGACAAAAATAAGCCAGTGTAAAAGCTGCAGTATGGGCCAGGTAAGGCAACCTCCAGGTGTTCACTTGCTCAATTTACATCCCACCTCTCCTCCAAGGTGGCATACATGCTTCTCCTCCTCCCTAGTTTATCCTGAGGAGGTAGGATTAAGCTAAGGGCCAGGGACTGGACCCCAAAGTCATCCACCGAGCTTGATGCAGCTGAATGAGGATTTGATCCATGCGTGTTGAACCCTGTCTGGACAACAACATGCCCAACCATTGGCCTGTGCTGGCTGGGGATGATGGGAGCTGAGGTCCAGTAACCGCAAGCCCATTGGCAGGGCACCACACTGGCTGGCCCCTAATCCACAGCCTTAACCTCAGCATGAACTGTCCGAAAAAACAAGGCATGGCACTATGAGTGTACAGCTAAATATATTTAAAACCTTTACCCCTAAAACATACCCTACTGTAAGCATTTCTGCTTTTAAGACTCACTGAAAAGTCAGTAACGTCAGGTCAGCTGCAACTCCACTTATCAAGGTTTGCAAAATGGCATATAAATGTTTCCAAACATAAATTAAAAATAAACAAACTTGGTAGCACGGGGAAATTGCTTGCGTGCATCTGCAGTTCTGTCCTTGTTCAGAAAGGTATCACTGCAATTATTATTACTACGATGATTAAGATTTATATGCCACCCTCCATCGTAAGATATCAGGGCGCTTCACAAGGTAAAAGCACAAATATATAGTTAAAACAAAAACAAGGGGCGTCCAGTAGTGGAAGCTTCTGTCACACTCTGCAACACAAGAGGCAACTTATCCCTCCATGCATAAAGCTTCTATAAATAACCACAGTGCTGCTGGAACTTTGGTGGGGAAGATCTACGTATTGGCTTGTTGCTCTGACATCATGAGCCTACTCCCTCCCGAAAAGCCGGCCCAGTGAGGACTGAGCATGCTCAGTGTGGCCACAGAACACGGAACAACTGCTGGTCCCAGAAGATGGCATGGCTGGTTGCAACCCACGCTGCAGCATTTTCCTGCAGGTGATCCTGCTTGTCTCTATTACACCCGGAACCCTGGTTCCTTTGACAAAGAAGTCTCCTGCTTGCAGGCAGAAGGTGGCCATTCGTCCTTACCCCTTCGCTGTGAGAGAGAGACTCCCCAGGCTCCTCCTCCTCCCATTCTTCGTCACTCTCCACTTCGTAGTCCAGAAGTTTCTGCAGAGGAAAGGAGGAAACAAAAAAAGCAATACCGTACTGAAAAACTATTCTGCCTTGAGAAGTACTGCAGGCTGTACACAGGATTTTGGAGAAGGAACAAGAGGCTAGATCAGGGGTCAGCAAGGTTTATCTCGCCTGGGCCAGATCAGTCCCGCGGAGATCCCTCACACCTGCGATTTCTGGCACCTGCGCATGCACAGACGTGATTTCTGGTGCCACGGAAGCAAGTCCCCGCACTGTGCTGGCTTAACGCAGCGCGTGAGCAGACAACTCGGTTCAAGAGCAGCTCGTGGGCTGGTCAAATGACCACCGCGGGCCGCTTCTCGCCCATGGGCCTTAGGTTACCCCTGGGCTACATTCTAGCAACACTGTGCTGCCAGACTGGGAGGAGAGGGATCTGCAATACAGGACAGGGAGTGAGGGAATCGTCCTCTTTGCTCCCCAGGGAACAATATAAAGAGCAGAGACGGTGATTTTCCTTCACACTGCAGCACTGGGCAGGAAACCTCAGTTGCAGCTCACAGTCTGTTGCTTAGTGGAGGCAAAGTGAACTTATGAAGCCCATTGCCAAGCAGACAGAAAATAAAAGCCACAGAGCTGCACTAAACCACACAGAAAGCTGCCTTATGCCACGTCAGGCCATTGGATTCATCTATGTCTGTATCATCAGAACTGCCTGGCAGCAGCTCGCCAGAATTTCCCCAGTCCTACTTTCTATGGATCAGGGATTCTTTAGCTTCAAGTCCTCCCTTGCAGGTGGCCAGAGTAGATGCCGACCCTTGGGCTCCCTTCTGGCCCTACAAGTCTATGATTCTGTACCTGGAGGTGCTGAGGATTGCACAGCCCTCTGCGTACAGAAAAGGTGCTCTTATGGCTGAGCTACGGCCCTCGCCCATGGTCTCAGGCAGAGACCATGCCCAGCCCCAACTCCCAAGAGCCAATAAACTGGATAGTCCAGAGATTATAATTGGATGCAATTTCATATATACCCCACAGCTGAGGGCATGGTGGCAACCACAGCCTTATATATTGGCGATTTACACCTGGACTTCTCTGCTTAGCTGCCTAAGGGCTTGCCACTGAGTTACTTCAGCTGAAACAAGAGCAGTATCACGTGCTGACCTCCTCTTTTGACCAAGGGTTTCTTGGGCGTATGGCTGAGGATTTCTTGTTCCACGTGCCCCAGTAGGCAGGGCGGTGATTCTCACAGAACTGCAGGAGCTTCATCCTACCGAACTTCTTCCTCTCCGGCACATCTCCTGCTTGGCTGCTGCTCACAATGACCACATCGCTGTTGAAAGGAAAATGCTGTAATCAGTCACGGGTATGCAGCCCACCGGGGTTCCAAGCCAGTGAGAGAAAGACCACCGGCAGTTGACTGACGGCGTGAAAGACTCCTTTATCCCTGCTTTCCACTGAAAAGGATTTTTTTTATATAGAAGCAATGCTAAGATGGCAACACTGGACTAACAAGAAAAGGGGCTACTGCCCCCAATAAAGGTCTTTAGTTAAACCACTGAGCCTCTTGGGCTTGCTGATCAGAAGGTCGGTGGTTCGAATCCCCGCGACGGGGTGTGCTCCCGTTGCTCGGTCCCTGCTCCTGCCAACCTAGCAGTTCGAAAGCACGTCAAAGTGCAAGTAGATAAATAGGTACCGCTCTGGCGGGAAGGTAAACAGCATTTCCGTGCGCTGCTCTGGTTTGCCAAAAACGGCTTAGTCATGCTGGCTACATGACCTGGAAATTGTACGACGGCTCCCTTGGCCAGTAAAGCGAGATGAGCACCACAACCCCAGAGTCGTCCGTGACTGGACCTAACGGTCAGGGGTCCCTTTACCTTTAAACTAAACCAAGTTAAACCAAATGAAAGGAAGGAAGGAAAACTTTTCCTTCTTTTAGGTTTCTAACTCTCATAATTCCCTCTATCTGATGATGCCGGGGTGGGAGAACATGGTGGGAGGCAATGAGCCAACGTCGGACGTTGCAGAATGCCATGTGCCCTGCTGAGGAGGGTTTGAGAGCAAGTGCTGCAGATTAAGGCAGTAGCAGTGAGCAGCCTTCTACAAGTAGCGTAGCTCAAAAGCTCACAATACCAAGAAAACTAACCTGTTGAATGCATCAGCATTCGGGCTGCTGATGAGGGTGGGTCCAGTTTTACAGGGATCTCTGCTTTTCAGTTCTTCCAAGAAAGAAGCACTGTAGCTCTGAGCTTGCAGCAGCCAGTCTAACTGGTCCATGAGGTCCTGATCGACTGCAACTCGGCAGATTGGCGCGAGGACCATGTTCTCCTTGATCTCAAACGGAGCAAATCTGCCACACCAGCCAGCCAGAATCTGAAATCAGGAGGAAAATGTTATACACAAGCTCTTGGTCTCTCTCCATCCTCCCCTCCCAACTACCTTACTATCAGCACCAGCTTCCTATTCTCTCCTGGGCATAATTCATGTTTTGACCAATAAAGCCTGAAAAACATGTGGATACTGGATACATCTGGCTACTTTGATGTGATGGTCCCTTTTGCTGCCTGAAAAAGACCAAAAATGATGCTTCCTCTCTGGTTTGGGCTGATATTTGCTTCTTAATCCAGGTACCAATTTTTGCCACCATCTATTCCCTCCCTTCTTGGTGCTACTTGAAATTCACTTAGAGAGCCAGTGTGTTGTAGTGGTTTAGAGCGGTGGACTCGTAATCTGGGGAACCGGGTTCGCGCCTCCGCTCCTCCACATGGAGCTGCTGGGTGACCTTGGGCCGGTCACACTTCTCTGAAGTCTCTCAGCCTCACCTCACAAAGTGTTTGTTGTGGGGGAGGAAGGGAAAGGAGAACGTTAGCCGCTTTGAGACTCCTTCGGCTAGTGATAAAGCGGGATATCAAATCCAAACTCTTCTTAAGGCCTCTGCAAGCCATGGGTCAGCTATGCTTTCTGACCTTTTTTGATCTCCATAACTAGCTAAAGCAGGGTTGGGGAACCTGTAGCCTTCTTCCAGCATAAAAGATGATGGGAGCCGAGTCCAGCAATGTCCTTAGAACCACAGGTTCCCCAACCCCAGGCCTAAAAAACTCTCAGAAAGGCAAGCGGAGAAGGTACACCCAGTAGCTTCTTCAACAATATAAGAAGCCCACTTCTTCTGGAGCCACACCGCCCCAGCTTATTTTAGAATCAACACATGGAGGCATTTTTATTGGCTGGTTTTTGGTGATGGGCATTGAGGTGGCAGAGTGTTGGGCAAGAGTTTTTAAATTATGCATTTTTAAAAATTACTAGCAGGACTTCATATTTGTTTGTAGCACACTTGGCGCATATTCCTTGCGGGTGGGTAGAGCAATAGATCTAAAAATCAGGGTTTTGTGTTTGTATTCTACTTTTGATTTGATAGACAGGTGGAGTAAACATATTTTAAATAAAAAAGACATACATAGTTCAGAGGGTTCTGTGCATATACAACACAGCATTTAAAATGTGAACTGTGTTGGCCACCTTGAAGGCAATTTCCATTGCCCTGGAAATTTTGCATGGATTTAAATGGCATTGCAGGAGAGCCAGACAAAGGCAGACAAACAGCAAAACAAAACTCACCTTTGGAGCAGGCTGGGTTTTGGGCTTTTGGAAGAACCTGGTGATCTCTGCCTTCTCTGCTTTGATACGCTAGAGATGGAAATATGGACAAAATGAAATGCAAACGATTTGGATTATTTAAAAGCATTTCTGCGAAAGCTCTGGATAATTAAAAACACCACTGTGAATTCTGGCCCCGGCCACTTACTGATAACAACGTAATTCATAAAAACGTAAGAAGCTGGCTGAGCCAGACCCTTGTAGTCCACCAGGCTTAGTATTGTCTACACTGACCGGCAGAAGCAGGCTGGGATTTCCCGACGCATGGGCTAGGCTGGCCTTCCCCTCACCAGGATGTTTTTGCCGGGAAGCAAGGAAGGCAGCCTCCTCCAAGTCCTCAGCATCCAGCCAATGGCAGAGGCCAGAGTGTGCTTCCCTTCGGCTAGACCAGACTTTCCCAACTAGGTCCTCTCCAGATTATGGTGGACTACCAGTCCCACTGTATGCTGGCTGGGGCGGATGGGAACTGGAGCCCAACTGGAGGGCACGTGAAGGCTGAGCGAGACAAAACCCCAGTTACCTTTTCTTCCTCTTTCAACCGTTTCTCCTCTTCTCTCTTCCTTTTCTCTTCTTGCTTTGCCCTTTAAAACAAAAGCTTAATTTCAGGGAGGGTGGGGGGGGGGGAAACCAAGCAACCATGCACACATGTTCAAGCATGAGTCACACGTAAAAACAAACCCCACCAGAGAGTACAACTTACTCCAGAGCTTCCTGCTTCTCTTTCCGTTTTTCCTCTTTCGCCCGCAGCTTCTCAGCCTTCTCTTTCTCATCTTTCTCCCTTTTCTCCCTCCTTTCCTTATCCTTCAACTCTTTTTCTTCTTCCTTCTTCCTCTTCGCCTCCTCCCGGGCGCGTTCTTTTGCGGCCTTCGCCTCCTCCTTCAGCCTCCCCTTCTCCTCCCGCTCAGCTTGCTGCTTTTGAAGTTTCTCTGCACGTTCCTGATCCTGGGTTGCGAGAAACGACAACAGACACCCCCAAACAGAAGAGCTCTTTAGGCAACGCTCCACCAACATCCTAAGAAAGTCAAGCACTGCCTAATCGCAGGTGCCAAGAAGCTGCTCAATCAGGCTCCATTTCTGGTGAGAAGCCATTCGTTCCATCAGGCTCCTCACCTTCATCCACTGGTACCAGGCAGCATCCAGTCCACCACATGGCAGAACAAAGGGAGAAGGGAAGCAGGCAGACTTCACCAGTGCTGCTGAGGGACCAGCAACGTTAACCTCTTCCTCTCCCTGTTACCATTCCGGTTGACCATTGCAACCAAGCAGTAGCACCAAAGTTTGCTTCTCCTGCCCCTTCTCCCTCCTGATCCCCTTTTCCCCGCCTGAGGGTGGGACACGGGTGGCGCTGTGGGTTAAACCACAGAGCCTAGGACTCGCCGATCAGAAGGTTGGCGGTTTGAATCCCCGCGACAGGGTGAGCTTCCGTTGTTCGGTCCCTGCTCCTGCCAACCTAGCAGTTCGAAAGCACGTCAAAGTGCAAGTAGATAAATAGGGACCGCTCCGGCAGGAAGGTAAATGGCGTTTCCGTGTGCTGCTCTGGTTCGCCAGAAGCGGCTTAGTCATGCTGGCCACATGACCTGGAAGCTGTCTGCAGACAAACGCCGGCTCCCTCAGTCAATAAAGCGAGATGAGTGCCGCAAGCCCAGAGTCGGTCACGACTGGACCTAATGGTCAGGGGTCCCTTTACCTTTACCTATGCCTGAGGGCAGGGCTGCCATGTTACTGGTAACTAAGCTGCTCTGGAAGCCTGTAGGGTAGGGTAAAAATGCTTCAAAACAAACAGACAAAGCAGCACCTCCTTTCTGTACTCGAGCTAAAGTTCCCGCACCCTCCTACTCACTTCATCTATAGCTTCTTGAATCCTGGCATTGCTTGTAGAGAGAAAAGAATAACGCTTGAAGCAAGGGCACAGAAAACAAAAAGGCCCACAGCGCGAAACTTTAAAAAGCAGCAAGTCAATCTGAATAGGGGTGGGGGAACTTTTTCAGCCAGAGGGCAACCTTCGGGGTCCACATGCCAGTGGTGGCTTGGACCTTCAGCAGAGGTCAGGAAACCGGAAAAGGGATGTGCTCTCCGCTCATTACCAAAAGTGAACAAATAAGGTTTCTAGGTCAATGGGGGGGGGGGGGGAAACACCACTTTACCCTCTGCAGCTTTAGTTTCTCCTTCTCCTCAGAACTCCGGTGAATTTTCTGCGGTGCCTGGAATTGAGAGGACAGAGACAAGCATGCGTTATTTACACCCCTTTAAAGCAACAGAAACGAAGAGTCCCGTGGGACTAGCGGTCAACAGATTTGTTTTCTTATTACAGTGGTACCTCGCAAGACGAATGCCTCGCAAGACGAAAAACGTGCAAGACGAAAGAGTTTTCCGTTTTTTGAGTCGTTCCGCAAGACGAATTTCCCTATGGGCTTGCTTCGCAAGACGAAACGTCTTGCGAGTTTGTTTCCTTTTTCTTAAAGCCGCTAAGCCGTTAATAGCTGCTAAGCCGCTAATAGCCGTGCTTCGCAAGACGAAAAAACCGCAAGACGAAGAGACTCGTGGAACGGATTAATTTCGTCTTGCGAAAAAATCTGAATTCCTCAAGCATCCTTTAATAAAACTTGGGGAAGCTTTGGGTGCCGGAAGAAGGGTGCAGCTCTAAGCCAGGATTAAAAAAAAAATTTCGAAAAGGTTTCACAGGTGGAACCTGCAATAAAATGCTGCACTATGTAATCATCCAGTATTTGTTTATAGAATTTATATCCTGACTTTTCAGCCAAAGGAGTTCAGGGTAGCAGTGCGGAATACCTACAAGGCACTTTTCCAGAATACTCTATTACTGCTATCCCACCCTCACGAGCATCTTCAGTCCTCACTAAGTTCTTCACCCCCCCCCAATTTATACTTCTGTAAAACTTGGGAGTTTCTTCAAGCCTGTTGATACCTCATCCTTGGCCCAAGACTGAAAAAGGAAGCAGTTGAGCACTGCTACTACATTTGACTGGAGTATTGGATGTTAGATATCCAGGGAGTATCCAATGTTTGTCGAGACTAGAGTACAACACTGAAATTGACATTGCTAATTTAGGAACGTATAGTCGTACTTTGGTTGCTGAACGCCCTGGAACTCATACATTTCGGCTCCCAAACAATCTAAAACTGGAAGTGAGTGTTCCAGTTTTCGAATGATTTTTGGAAGTCGAACATCTGGCACGGCTTCCAATTGGCTGCAGGAACTTCCTGCAGCCAATCAGAAGCCACACTTTGGTTTCTGAACGTTTTGGAAGTCGAACGGACTTCCGGAACAGATTCCATTCGACTTCCAAGGTACGATTGTACTCCACTTATGGCTAAAACTGGATACAGCAGTTTCCAAAATGTTGCACAGAACGTCTTCAGGCTTTTGACCCAGGAGCACGAAACATCCTGTAATGGAAGACATTTGTGCTACATGGTTTCCCTTCCAAACTTCTCTTGGTTCCTGCTTGCGGTGGCCTCCTCCCTCGTGTGAAATCACACACAGAGAGCAACCACCTAATGTGAGCTAAAAAGCTCTCTTCAATACAGACAAACCTTGGGTTGTATTCAGCAATAGTCATACTCAGAAGAGATCCGTTCAAATTAATGGGCATGAATAACTTATGTACATTAAATCTTCACTGGACACAACCTGTTCCTCTTTCCAGAAGTCATGAAGCTGAAAGTAAAACCTGAGAAGCAGCTCTTGCATAAATTGATGTTATGAAATACACACACACACACACACACAAACTCACTCAAATTATCTTCCAAAATATACTTTCAAGGTGGGATGGAGTAAGATACAAAAGATGGCCAATCTTGCCCACCTAATTTACTATGATATTTATTGTGTATGATTATGTTATTCTGAGTGTTTCAGTACTGAGAAAGCACAGCTGATAGACCTACTGAATTGCATCTTAGGCTGTGTACGCACCACACATTTAAAGAGCATTGCTTTCCCCAAAGAATCCTGGGAACCATTGTTTACCCCCACAGAGCTACAATTCCCAGCACCCTCAACAAACTATCACTCCCAGGATTCTTTGGGGAAAGCCATGTGCTTCAAATGCATGCTCTGCATGTTATGTTATGTATATGGCTTTTTGGGAGAGATTTATCCTCTTTTTGCATGATAATACTCAGAGCCTCTACCAAAGGCGTCATGGACTTTGAAGAAGCACGAACTTGGGGCGAAAGGGAGAAACGAGCTGCAGGGGAACATCTCCCAGCCCTTCTGCACATAAAGCAAGATATTCTACCAATGAGTTATGGCCCTTTCCTGAGGGGCACTGAAAGAACAGGCATATGCAAGGATTGTGGAATTTAACAGTTAAAGCCACTTCAGCAGACAAGCCTTATAGGTTACGGAATGTCAGACGGCTGCAGTTCAGCTAAAAACTCTCCAGCTCCCAATATATTAGAATCAGGACTTCTGCGACAGCACTCACCGGAATAGAGCACAAGCATACACACCCCTCTTTTTTGCTGCATATGAAAGCCATTGTGTGCTGGCACCCCCAGCACTTTCATCAATACAAAATGCCGGCACCCCCCCAAAAACATCAACGCCTCCCATTAAATTTCAGTAGGGCCTGGGAAGAAACTGTGCCCCATCCAAGCAGCAGCAGCACAGCTCACGCCACACACCTTGCGCTGCACACGTATTTCCCCAGAACAATAAAAGGAGGTGATCAAAATAAAAGTGTGCCCCAGATTCTTCTGTTTAAACATTATCCGGTCTTTCTCTAGAATGCCATCCTTCCCTGACCTAAAATTAAGCAATACGGGGGGGGGGGGGATATTCTGGAGCCACAAGATTATATTTGAATTGCTGTATCTCCCGCACCTCACTTTTCTTGGGTTGGTTTCTTTTTTCAGGCCTTTACATCTCTCTACATGGGAGACTAACCACATTTCCACTGCTCTGTGTAGGCCAAAACACAGTCTGCTGAAGCCCCCCCCCCCCCCCGCTATATATGTCACAGCAAACATCCACGTTTCATGTGGGGTGAAACATTTCCCAGGGCTTTCTTTTTCCACAGCATTTTTTTCTATTTTACAGGATCTTTAGTAACAACGAATGGATGCCAATCACAAATACAGCATTAGGTACGCCCAGGGTGGATTTGATTTAAATCACGATTTAAATCACTAGTCAGTAAGACTTGATTTAAATCATTATTTTTTTTACCAAAAGACTCAATCTTGCTAGTATAATCTTAATATTTACAACCAGATGAAGGTTTCATTTTTGGAATAATAAATATTCAGAGTAGATTTTACAATTCTATCAAAAATTTCTGATTTGGTTATACTATTATAAATACATAGGCAGACAATTATGAAATTATTGTGTGGTTTAATAAGTTAACATCAGCAAGTTATATTTGGACAATTTTCTGATGTACTTTATTGGAAGGGGAATTCCCCCCCCCCATAATATCAATTTATTTAACTAAAACAATAACATTATAGCATATGTATCCATGTTTGTTAACTGATGTGGTTAAACAGTTTTTTAAAAAAACAAAACAAAAACTGAGCAGACATGAAAAACTGAAAACAAATTCTTATTTCCTGATGAATAGCCTGTGGACTATAATGTAACTTAAATAGAAAACTATATTTAGAGAGATTTCCCCTCCAAAATCATTTTATTTTAAAAATCCAATTTAAATTAAAAAAAAAATCTGTATTAAATCAAAAAATCCAAATTAAATAAAAAGTCTGCTTTTTTTTAATCATTAATTTTTATCCACCTTGGGTATGCCTGGCAGTTTCTAAGTTGGTATCTGAAGAAGTGTGCAAGCACACGAAAGCTCATACCAAGAACTAACTTAGTTGGTCTTTAAGGTGCTACTGGAAGGAAAAAAAAAAATTGTTTTAAGTTTTTAGCGTAACTTTATTAGGCACAAATAAGCATGCTAAATTAGATCACTCTGTTGGGCGCCAGAAAGCTTTCCAATAAAAGCTGAACTTTTTCCCAGTGCAAATTAGCTGACTATGCATAGGAGACCACCCCCTCCATCCCATTTCATCGCTACTGTGCCCGAGAGGAGACAGCTCCTGTCACACCAACAGAGTTATTTTTGAAGGGTTTGGCACTCAGGTGACTATTTCCAGCCTATAACACGTGGTGGCCAAAATTCCAACCAGTCAAAAAGAAGATCCAATAGAGTGAGTGTTAAATATATTTAGAACATGCCACTCCTTGCAAGACTTAGATTTCCACTTTGTATCTCAGCCAGCAGACTCTAATTCCCAACCTATGCTACCAATCAATCACTTAAGCCACATTCTAATAGCAACTTAAAACCCAAATATTTCCCTGTTCTAGTGATCTTTAGTTCTGAGAGCCTGCAGGTGAATTTTACCTAATCATGTGAAGTTGTACCTTTTTAAAAAGTGTGCTGGGGTGAGGAGAGACACCTCCTTTTTTTTTACTTTCTTTAACCAGACCTTCCCTGATTCTGATCAGGCTGCACCACCATGCGAAATCAGAAACATTGTATGTTCTTGCTCAGAATCAAGGATACAGTAACTTCAAGCAAAGCTACGGTTAGCCAGCTACCAGTCCCATGGAGCAACTGTACAGTACAGTGGTACCTTGGTTTACGAACTTAATCTGTTCCAGAGGTTCGTTCTTAAACCAAGGCGTGCTTTCCCATAGCTGCGGGGGACTCAATTTACAAATGGAACACACTCAACAGGTTCTGCTCCCAAGGCAAAGTTCACAAACCAAAACACCTGCTTCCGGGTTTGCAGCGTTCTTAATCCAAGTTGTTCATAAACTAAGCTGTTCTTAAACCAAGGTGCCACTGTATTTGACAACTGGCAGCTAAAGTAAGAAGTCTGCCCACACGTTTCACTTTTAAGGAGAGGAAGATAGCAATGAAAAGTCTAAAGAGTAAAGGGACCCCTGGCCATTAGGTCCAGTCGTGACCAACTCTGGGGTTGCGGCGCTCATCTCGCTTTATTGGCCGAGGGAGCCGGCGTACAGCTTCTGGGTCATGTGGCCAGCATGACTAAGCCGCCTCTGGTGAACCAGAGCAGCGCACGGAAACACAGTTTACCTTCCTGCTGGAGTGGTACCTATTTATCTACTTGCACTTTGATGTGCTTTTGAACTGCTAGGTTGGCAGGAGCAGGGACCGAGCAATGGGAGCTCACCCCGTCGCGGGGATTCGAACCGCCGACCTTCTGATCAGCAAGTCCTAGGCTCTGTGGTTTAACCCGCAGCGCCACCCGTGTCCCTACGTTTAGAGCATGGCATATTTCATGCTCTGGTGCGATGTCTTTCTTGCTTTTGTATGCTTAGTAGTGAGCTGGGCATTCACACGCTTGCTCCCTAAGTCAGGTCCTTAGTAGACATGACTTTACAACATCATAGAACTGTAGAGCCAGAAGGGACTACGAGGGAATGCAGGAATCTTTCATCCAACCTGGAGCTTGAACCCAGGACCCTGGGATTAAGAATCTAAAAACCCTGGGACAAACTGTCCATGGCCCTCTGGCAGCGATGGTGGCTCATTTACCAGAAGTAATGTACTTAGTGTTAACTCTGGAAGTGAATATACTTGATTCTGGCCAAATCTAAGCCTCCTAGAGGGACGCGGGTGGCGCTGTGGGTTAAACCACAGAGCCTAGGGCTTGCCGATCGGAAGGTCGGCGGTTCAAATCCCGTGACGGGGTGAGCTCCCATTGCTTGGTCCCTGCTCCTGCCAACCTAGCAGTTCGAAAGCACATCAAGTGCAAGTAGATAAACAGGTACTGCTCCGGCGGGAAGGTAAACGGCGTTTCCATGTGCTGCTCTGGTTCGCCAGATGGAGCTTAGTCATGCTGGTCACATGACCCAGAAGCTGTACGCCGGCTCCCTCGGCCAATAAAGCGAGATGAGCGCCGCAACCCCAGAGTCGGTCACGACTGGACCTAATGGTCAGGGGTCCCTTTACCTTTTAAGCCTCCTAGAGCAAAATATACATAGAAGATTCTAACTGCTCAGGATAAAAAACGGGGGATTCGAACCGCCGACCTTCTGATCGGCAAGCCCTAGGCTCTGTGGTTTAAACCACAGCACCACCCGCGTCCCTAACTGCTCAGGATGCAAGTATCCAAAAAAACCCAAAAAAACCCCTAACCCACTGACAGAAAAGAGAAATATGTAACATAGCTTTTAGAAGTCACTGTACAATGTGGAAACCTGTGTTTGAAGCTGAAATCCTGAGGGAGAACCTGATAGGGAAAGAGCTAGGACAGGCATGTCCAACTCCCAAGAGACTGTGATCTACTCCCAGTATAAAAGAAACAGGCAGTGATCTATCCATTGTCACTGGAGGGAGGAGAAGCGTGCGGTTTTGGGGGGGAGGATTGCCAAGAGTTGTTGATTGTGGGGGGCCTTTGACCCGACACTTTTAGCTTTTTTTGGGGGGGGCCTCAGCCAAAACTCCAGGACTCACAATTGCACGCAGCACTAAAGAAAAGATTACCGTATTTTTTGCTCTATAAGACTCACTTTTCCCTCCTAAAAAGTAAGGGGAAATGTGTGTGCATCTTCTGGAGCGAATGCAGGCTGCTCAGCTATCCCAGAAGCCAGAACAGCAAGAGGGATTGCTGCTTTCACTGCGCAGCGATCCCTCTTGCTGTTCTGGCTTCTGAGATTCAGAATATTTTTTTTTCTTGTTTTCCTCCTCCAAAAGACCTCCAGGTCTTGTGGCCTGGTGCGTCTTATAGAGCGAAAAATACGATACTTTCGCTTTCCACCTTGCCCGGCTTTCAATGCTGCTGCAGCGCCGATGGAGGAACCTAGCACCGGGGGCGGAATCATTCCTTGCCCATGATCGACCACGGTTCCATGATCTACCAGGAGCACCCCGGGGATCTACCTGTCAATTGCGGTCGACCGGTTGGACATGTCTGATGTAGGAGATACGACAGACGAGGACTGTAAAGGCACCAAAGCTGGAGTAAATTAAATGGGCAGAGAGAGGACACTTGAGAGATGAACATGTGGATAAGGCAGCAAAAGGAAGCTGGGAAAGAGAAGATCTTGCTAAGGAACATTTACCATCTTTATTGCTTCTATCTCAACACATACTATACCTTTCCAACAGGTGTTGAAGCAGCCATCGGACTAATATTGTCCTTGCATCCTTGTACACGCAGGGATTCAGGTGAACTGGTAAGGGAGGCGGAACTTAACGAGGAATTTGTATAATCCTTGCTTTCTCCAGGACAAGACTCAATTGTCTCATTTCCAGAAGACAGGCTCCTTTCCAAAGGTGAAGCTTGTGGAGATCTAGCCGTCATTATATCCTCCAGGACAATGACGGGCATTTTCCTTTCAAATATGACATTACTGTGTTTGCTCTCTGTAGTACTATTGGTTTCTGTTTTGGTCAACACCATATCTGATAATTCATCCTCATCTGGTGTAACTGGGCAAGTTGCCATCAGAACATCCACAGGGGTATTACAAACAGGCTTTTGTGGACCAGATTGGGCTTCCGTTTCCTCGTGAGTTTTCTCTACAGGTGCCGCTACTTTGTTCGATTTGCAGTGGTCTGTGTCAGTATCACTCAGTCTGTGGTTGGAATCCTCTGTCAAGTCTATGAAGGGCAACTGACTTGTGCTATTTTTTGTGCTTTTCTGCACAAAGTTATCTAACGGGCCCTTGCCGTTAATGAGTTTTGGAACAAATTGTGTCTCGGTTTCCTCATGGCAGCTGTTCTCCACATTGTCCGGTAACGGATGTGACAAACCAGGACAGGGCGTGTTTTGATCAAAGGCGTTTTGAGAGTTCCTGCCTCTTTTGACTCCCGGGTTTCCATCAAGTTTCTCCTTTGGTATGGGATTCAAACGCTTGAAAGGCAATCGTGCTGGAAGAGAAAAACAAGAAGCTGAAGAATGGTACAGTAGTTTACAATTTTGGGCAAGATAAAAAAAGAGGCAAGTGGTCTAACATATGGATGTATTTCCCCCCAATAAAAGTACATATTTTAGAAAGCTGGATCTGTGCACCCAAGCTTACTAAATAACACCCATTTGCAAGGGGGGGGGAGGATGGTGAGAAGGAAGAGGCCTTGGAGATAACCTAGCCAGCCCCCTATGCAATTACAGAATCCCTGATAGATGCTGAACTTCTGCTTAAATAGCTGCAGTGAAGAACAGCCCACATTTCCCAAGGCAGACTATTCCTGTATCAAACATCTCTTACAGTTAGGAAGTTTATGTTTTTAAATCAAAACTGTCTGCAGACCCCTTTGGTAACAAGCAACAAATGTTTAATACCACGAATAACAATTTCCTCCTGATGTTTAGCCAAATTCTACGTTGTTGCAATTTTCATTCATTAACTCTAGCCCTGCCCCATAGACCAGGGGTCAGCAAACTTTTCCTGCAGGGGGCCAGTCCACTGTCCCTCAGACCTTGTGGGGGGGCTGGACTTTTTTTGGGGAGAGGGGGAGAACAAATTCCTATGCCCCAGAAATAACCCAGAGATGCATTTTAAATAAAAGCACACATTCTACTCATGTAAAAACACGCTGATTCCCAGACCGTCCGCAGGCTGGATTTAGAAGGTGATTGGGCTGGATCTGGCCCCTGGGCCTTAGTATGCCTACCCATGCTGTAGACTGTAGAGCCACAGAGAACAAGCCTGCTCCGTACATGCAACAGCATGGTGTAGTTAAAAGATACTACACCATGTGTCCCTTCAGACGCTGTTGGGCTCTCAGCTTCTATCAGCCCAAAAACCAGCATGGCCAATGGTGAGAGATGAAGGGAATACCCGGAGGGACACAAGTTCCTCATCCCAGGTGCAGGCGATAGGTTAGGACTGGGAAGAACCAGGTTCAAAGATCACAAATAGATCACTGGGCGACTTTCAGCCTAACCCAACCCATAAAGTTGCTGTGTGGATAAGAGCAAATGCAGCCATATACCCCACCCTGAGCTCATGGATGGGATAAAACATGCAGCCCAAAACTGAATAAAAATGCAACTCTCATCTTTTAAACAGGAAAAAAAAAGGTGGCCACATATCAAGATGGTCCTGAGATGATAGAAAAATTTCCTCTTGCAAAAATCGTAACCGTTCACAAATACAACAAGTAGAATCATACTCCAAATATATGTATGACAGGGCACTGAATAACTTCTGCTTTGCAAAGATTGTAGCTAAACACCATTGCTTTCCCTCAAATTAAATCAATATTGCATTCCTGGAAATGTAGCATTCTGAGTTCAAAGGTTTATGTATAGTATCACACTTAATTATAGAGAAATCTAACAAGCATGAAGGAAAAGAGTTTAGCAAGTCTGTGCCATGCAGAAAGAATAGCCTGGGCTGAAAATGAGTCAGGGTTTTTTGTTTTTGCATGAAACGGGTTACCTTGTATCAGTTTCCGGGCTGGAACCGCTGATTTATCTTGACACTCCATAGCTGTCAATGGAAAACAATCAATTTAATTATAAACTGCATTTGATGAATGTGTCTATGGAAAAGGTTTACGAAAACAGTCTATAAACACAATAGTCTTAAAATATTGAAAAATGTAGTGTTGCAACGAATAATTCAACATTACATTGGAAACATCAAACATGCGCATGAACTGAAAGCTTCCCTAATTATTAGGCATCATCTAGGGTTGCATCCAATTACATGCAATTCAGAGCAGACCCACTGATATTAATAGAACTACGTTCGTCACTTCTATTTAACTTCCCACAGAACTGGAGAGGCTTGGCGGGTCTAATTAGGCTGATAGCCTAATTAGCTCTCCATTGCCACTGTACTCCACTGATTCCCCAGGGGTGACCAGTACCCCTTTCCCACACCCAACTCTCATTGCAAGTTACCAGTTGTTCCCTGTGTTCCCTCCCTGCCTCCTTCCTTGGATCCCACGCAGACCCAATCACTCCTCAAACCACAAGTCCTACTCCATCAGTATTCCACCCCCTCTACTAACACCCAGGTGTGGGGAACCTTTGCCCACAGTCACGGACACGGCCGAACCATACCTCCCATCAGACGCAGAAAACACAGCCTCAGATTATGAGAGGTGCGATTCGGCAACCTCTGGAGGGACAACGGCACCCAATGCCAACATTAACCTTTTAAATACAGTGGTACCTCGGGTTAAGTACTTAATTCGTTCCGGAGGTCCGTTCTTAACCTGAAACTGTTCTTAACCTGAAGCACCACTTTAGATAATGGGGCCTCCTTCTGCTGCTGTGCCACCGGAGCACGATTTCTGTTCTCATCCTGAAGCAAAGTTCTTAACCTGAAACACTATTTCTGGGTTAGCGGAGTCTGTAACCTGAAGCGTATGTAACCTGAAGCGTATGTAACCTGAGGTACTACTGTATTTTTGACAGCATCGGTTCTCCAAGCATGTCCCTTTACCTTTACCTTTAAGCCTGCACATCACTGACTTCCTTGCAAGTCCAAACATAGTGTCTTTCCAATCCATCACCCTCATTCCTACAGCAGCCAACTAGATGCCAACATGCCCTTCTTGATATTTTGGCCGGATGTTTACTTGCACCCCATTGCCAAGTTAACAAAAAACGCAGCCCACATGCCAGTTTTAAGACTGCGTTGCGTAATGGCTTGTGGTGCTAGAACAATATGCCAACAAATGGGCGCTTTACATTAACATATATGGTGCATATTCGTGCGCGATCACCACCAAACATTAACTCCGCTTCCTCAGCAACAAAAATGGTTGCCAAACGAAGGAACGCTCAGATGATAGAGGTCCACCTTATGCCTTGTGACAGCCCTACCCCCCTATAGATGTCATGATTCAAGATGAGTATAGCAGGGGGCTTTCATCAAGGGACTCCCCTCCCTTCTTAATTCAAGCTCTGGGAGTCACCCGCTGTGACCCATCCAACACTTGCTGGACCCAGGCTCTCCTTCCTTAACCCCCCCCAACCTGCCTCAATTTCCTCCCTGCCTCGGTTTCTCTCAGGCGGCAATATGTTCTCCATTTCCCTCCCTTGGGATCCCACTCCAAAAGCTCCATTTCCAGAGCCATAGAACTGTATAGTTGGAAGGGACCCCGGGGGTCATCCAGTCCAGCCCCCCTTGCAGTGCAAAAATCTCAGCTAAAGCATCCCTGACAGAGGGCTCCGTCCAACCTCTGCTTGAAAACCTGCAACATAGACATATCCCTGCCTCCCTTCTCCCCCCCCCCTAAAAAGTGTTTCCACTCACAGGGACTCTTGACACCCACACCAACTCATGTCTGCCCCCCACAACAGCTCCCTTGGCCCTGCCTCAGTTTCCCTCCCCAGCAGCCTGTAAGATATCCCCCCTCCCTCCCTCCCTCTCTGCTGCAGTGCCTCAGTTCCTCCTCTGAAAGCCTGCAGCCAGTGGTTAGAGAACATGGGTGTACAATTATCGTAGAACTGTACAGAGTTGGAAGGGAACCCTAGGGGTCATCCAGTCCAACCCCCTTGCAGCCCACCCATAAGGAATTTCCCTGTCCCTCCCTCCTTGCTGCAGCGCCTCAAGTTTCCCCTCTGAATCCCTGCAGAGCCAGTGGCTAGAGAACATGGGTGTGCAGTTATCGTAGAATCGTATAGAGTTGGAAGGGACCCCAGGGGTCATCCAGTCCAACCCCCTGCACGCAGGAGTCTCAGCCAAAGCATCCCTGGCAGATGACCCCATCTAGCCTCTGCTTGGAAACTTCCGAGATAAACATATCTCTGCTTTGCTTCTCCACCCACCCCAAAAAAGTTTTTCCCCAATTATCGTAGAATTGCATGTAGAGTTGGAAGGGACCCCCAGGGGTCATCCAGTCCAACCCCCTGCATGCAGGAGTCTCAGCCAAAGCATCCCTGGCAGATGACCCCATCCAACCTTTGCTTCGAAACCTCAGACATAAACATACCTCTGCTTCGCTTCTCCCCCCCCCCCCAATAAAAAAAAGTTTTTCCCAATTATCGTAGAATTGTACAGTGGTACCTCAGGTTAAGTACTTAATTTGTTCCGAAGGTCCGTACTTAACCAGAAACTGTTCTTAACCTGAAGCACCACTTTAGCTAATGGGGCCTCCTGCTGCCGCCATGCGATTTCTGTTCTCATTCTGAAGCAAAGTTCTTAACCCGAGGGAATATTTCTGGGTTAGCGGAGTCTGTAACCTGAAGCGTATGTAACCTGAGGTACCACTGTATAGAGTTGGAAGGGAACCCCAGGGGTCATCCAGTCCAACCCCCTGCATGCAGCTAATGGGGCCTCCTGCTGCCGCCGTGCGATTTCTGTTCTCATCCTGAAGCCAAGTTCTTAACCCGAGGTACTATTTCTGGGTTAGCGGAGTCTGTAACCTGAAGCGTATGCAACCTGAAGCGTATGTAACCTGAGGTACCGCTGTACTTCGCTTCTCCCCCCATCAAAAGAAAAGTGTTTTCCAATTATGGTAGAACTGTGTGTAGGGTTGGAAGGGAACCCCAGGGGTCATCCAGCCCAACCCCCAGCAGCCCATAAGATATTCCCTCCCTCCCACCCCTTCCCCCCCCCTCAGGACGACAATTATCCCCCCCCTCCAATATATCCACCTCAGCAGCCATGACATGCCTCAGTTCCCCCTCAGGAACCACCCCACCAGCACCTTAATACTCCCAGCGTGACAACACACAACCCCCCACCCCTTTTCCCCTCAAGACAATATCTCCCCCCCAAAAGTTTCCCCCCCAATTATCGTAGAACTGTGTGTAGAGTTGGAAGGGAACCCCAGGGGTCATCCAGCCCAACCCCCAGCAGCCCATAAGACATTCCCTCCCTCCCACCCCTTTCCCCCCCCCCTCAGGACGACAATTATTCCCCCCCTCCAATATATCCTCCTCAGCATCCACGACATGCCTCAGTTCCCCCTCAGGAACCACCCCACCCCTTTCCCCGCTTCAGTTTCCCCTCAAGGCAATCTCTCACCCCCCCCCCACAAACCCACGACCCTCCTTCCCCGACCTGCCTCAGTTTCCCTTCCCCTCGAGTCCTCCCTCCCTCCCCCCCCCCACGAAGGGTCGCGGGGCGAGACTTCATATCTTATATCCCCCCCCCTCTCTCTCACCTGCTGCGAAGTTTTCCCTCAGGACTGAGGCGCTGAGGGAAGAAGAGGAGGGAAAGGCCTCTCTCTCTCGCGCGCGCGGGAGAGAGGCCGAGCCGGGCTCCCCCTCACGAGAACCGGGGGGGGGTGAAGGGGGGGCGCGCGCGTCCCCGAGGCACGCTCCCGCGCCTGCCCCCTTCTTCACAACCCTCACAGGGGGAAAAAAAAAAACCACCACACAAAGCCGTCCGTTACCCGCGACGGCGGCTTTTTGTCCCCTCCGGCGCCCCGTCCGGCTCCCGCTTCCCTCGCGCCCGCTCGTATTTGGCGGGATCTCGGGAGGACTTCGCGCTCCGGCGCCCTGATTGGGCGGGACGCCGCGCCCCCACGTGACTCGGGTTTCCTTTCTCTTCTCTTCCGCCGCCTTCGTTAGGCTCGCGGAGTTGATGTAAGCGAACTCTCGCGAGAAGAGGAAGGGGGAAGGTCCTTGGAGGCGCATGCGCGGGTCGCTCCGCTTAGCCCCCGCCCCCTGGCCACGCCTCCCCGCTCACCCGGCCCAACGTCTTCTCGCATGTAGAGGTAGCGTGGGAAAAACATGACTAGTTCTCGCGATAACTGACGGGGAGTGTGACGCATGCGCCCGTTGTTCATTCGCCCGCCCATAGAGATAAAATGAGAGGCGCTAGATTAGAGGCTCAACTCTCGGGTCTAGTGCAAAAGTAATAGTAGTAACAAGTATTATTATTATTATTATTATTATTATTATTATTATTATTATTATTATTATTATTATTTTGTTATTGTTATTTTATCCATACCCCAATAATTATTCTCATTAATTATTAATTATTATTAATACGTATTATTAATAATAAATAATTATTAATACAATAATTAATGATAAAAAATAATTGTTGTTTTATCTATACCCCGCCGTTTTCCCTGACATGTGCTCAAGGCGGCTTAAAGAGAAAATAAGAAAATAAGTAAAACAATAATTCAACAGCAAGGGAGGCTCACATCTCTCGGAATGCCTGGGTTTTGATAATTATTTTAAACCATGTAACGCATTTTGATTCTGGTTTTCTATGGTTTTTGAAATATACTCGCAAAGTGATTTCATGCTCTTTATTCAGCTCATAGTGGTGAGGAGGAATGAATGAAAGTCCCCTCAAAGTATCTGCTTTATATACATTATTTACACAATGGGCTGCACATGATTGGCTAATTCCGGAATTCTACTGTAAGCCAATCAGGTTGTGGATTCACTTCTATCTGGAGCATGATTGGGTGGTTCCTTCCAACCAATCATACTGCTGCATTGTTCTAGGACCAATCAGGCTGCTGCATTCTGAATCCTATTGTTCTAGGACCAATCAGACTGCTGCAGTTTGGATCCTATTCAACTCAGTACATAACAGTTTTTTAAAATAACAACTGTTATTACTGCTACTGCTAATAATAACAATATGATTGTGAACTGATTTTAGAATGTATTTCAATTAATTGACTGTGATTTTATGTAAATTGTGCTAGTTTTTCTGTTGTTAGCCGCTCTGAGCCCGGCTTTGGCTGGGGAGGGCGGGATATAAATTATTATTAGTAGTAATAGTATTATATAATTTATAATAATAATAATTAATAATATATTAAAATATTACTATTAATAATATTATATTAAATATTTGTATTAATAATGAAATAATAAAATACTACTACTAATAAAATATTATTATAATAATATTATAATAAAATATTTTTATCATTATGGCGCCGTCCAGCCGCAAATTAATATAACTCGTATCTAACTGGTCACGTTTTCGCAAGGGATGATGGGAGTTGTAGTTCAGAACGACCAGGCGCGGGAGGCGGCGGCCGGCTACTACTGTACTGTAATCCTTCTCGATCCGAAGCTTCCTTCAAAGGACGACAGGGGGCGCTCTGGCTCCGCTCATTTGAAGCGCGGGATGGGCGTGGCCGCGGCGCGACGCCCTTTCGTTCTCGGCGCTCTATCCCACCCGCGTCTATGGTTAGAAGCGTGGAGCCCGGATCTCACTCTCCTCCTCCTCCTCTTTTCCACACCTTTATTTCCGGCGAAGGAGCGCGTATCCCTCCGCCTGCCTGCGCGCATGCGCGTTAGGCGGGGTGGCGGAAGTGAAGCGCCGAGGGGAGCCAGAGAGCGAGCTCAGCCCGAGCCTGGATGTTTTCCCCCGCACCCCGTGTCCTCCCCGTTCCTCTTCCCCGGCTGTTCCTCCGACCTGCCTCCTCTCCGCCTTTCGGGGGTGGGCGCGGGGATTACTTTGTGTGTCCGTCCGCCGTCTGAACCTGTCAGTCCTTGTCCTCCTTTCTGTCTCATTCCTCTCACCTCCCTCTCTTGAAGCCTTCTTTCTCAAAACAACCAAAGCCAAAAAGAGAAAAAAACATTCCCCTTCAGCCAAGCCTGGCCTCTCCTCCCTTTCCCTCTCTCTTCCTCAGGGACTACTTTTCCTCCCTTCCTTTGCCTCACTGAGGACTAGCCTCTTGAACCTCCTAAACTGCCCAGGAGCAGCTGTGTCAACTGTCTCTGCCTGTCTCCCTCCCTTTCTGTCCCCTTACACTCATTTGCCTCTCAGAAGCGTCTCTTGCCTTTGCAATTTTCATTTTCATTTTAGTTAGGGGGAGCTCCTTTCATCTGACGCTTTTGCCTTTTTCTGTGTCATTTTGGGGGTGTCTCTCTCTTTGTGTCAGGCACAGATTCTGTGTGTCCCCCGTTTTTCGGGCAACCTCTCTGCCTCTTGGGACAGGCTTAGTCTTCTCTTCGCCTCCGCCTGCTAACTTAACCAGTGGCCTCTTTATTTCAGGGGCTGGGGTCTGGCCCCCCACACTTCCACCAACCTCTGTGCCTCAAATCATATAGGGACACCTGCCTGCTCCCCTTTTTCCTCTGCCTCTTGTTCGTTTTCCCCTCCGCTGTGAGCTAGTTTTTCAGTAACTACAAGGAGGGCACCATGTCTGTGGCCGGGCTAAAGAAGCAGTTCTACAAAGCCAGCCAGGTGAGAAAAGCGAACATGTCTGTCTTATCTGTTTGGGAAAAAAGAATGGGGAAGGGTTGCACAGATGAGATACCCTTGGGTTTCAGATTGCCTCTGATCTAATTTCTTTTAACATAACTTTTTAAATTCATCTTCAATTACAACCCAATATCAGCCTAACAATACCAAATTATAATACAATTACTAATACATGTCATTCATATACCGAATTCTATAATTTAGGTGCCCCCCCCCCCCCGCTGCGTGTGCTAGAATTGATGGTTTGATGCTTTGCTTTATTTCTGCGTTCCAGGATCTTATTAATGTCAATTGCATTCCGGTCAAAATAATAACCCCTTCTACAACAACTGCGGTGTTAATAACTTGGTGTTGGCACGTTAAATGATTTACAGAGCTACAAGTGAGGCACTCAAACTACCGTATTTTTCGCTCTATAACACGCACTCGACCGTAACATGCACGTAGTTTTTAGAGGAGGAAAATCCATAGGCATGCCACCCGTAGGCATTCCCTCCATAACACGCACAGACATTTCTTTTTAGGAGGAAAAAAGTGAGTGTTATGGTGCAGAAAATACGGTATATCCTTGTCCTTCCTGTGTGTGGCAACCTCTGGGCTAATTCTTGATCCATCTTCCCTTTTAATGTCAGCCTCCCTCCCTCCCCCCCCCCCCACATTATGATGGTTCTTATAATTATCGCTGGTTGAAAACGGTTGGGCACCGAGTTTTGCTTGGAACAGTGCAACTCTAACTCACTGGTTTTCTTTGGAACAGGACAGGTGGATTGAGGAAGGTGTGTTGGCCCTAGTTGTTGTGAGCAAGCATTGCATCACCACAGCAGCTACACTGGTGCGGTGCCCTCTTAGTGCTTGGAAATGGAGTGGGGCAGCAACTGCCTAATTCTAGGACTTCCACTGTTGGGTCAGCACCACTGAACCAGCATTGGCCGGAAAGCGCGTTTGAACAAAATGCCGAAAACCCTGAGCCCAAGGGCAACATTTCTGGTTGGCTCGTTGCTTCATGGCAGAAAAGGTTTTTGTTATTCATGGCTTCGTGAGGTGGAATACCAGTTGCTTGGAATCAAAGGTGGACAGAGTGCTGTTGTGCCCAGGTCTTGCTTGTGGGCTGCCCTATGCCATATTTAGGTGCCCACTCGATGTGTCCTTATTATGTTCTTGTGTGGCGCCGGTTTGGGGTTAAGTTGGGTAGATTGCTCAGAGTCCCTCTTTGTAAAAGCTTTGCTTGGCTGGCGTGGCGAGGAACCATCACCTGTAGGCGACTAGAAACAGGTTGCGCTTCGCAGATATTTCTCCTTGCAAGGGCGTGGGGGCAGCTGCTGGCAGCCTGGTAGATTCCAGGTGAAGGAAGACACACACACACACACACACACACACACACACACGTTGCTGCCACCACCCCTCTTCTGACCACAGGATTTCCCCCCCCCACACACACCTGCCCCTGAAGCCAGGTGCCCCTGGCTTAATAGACTGCAATATGGAGTAAGCATAACTTTCATATGCCGTGGGAAACCCAAAAAATGGTGCGACTTGCTTTGTTCGGTTTATTGTGGTTATCTGGAGCAGAACACACAATATCGCGAGGAATGCCTGTATTTGCCTGCAGTACCTGAAGTACCGCCCCTTTCTATATAAACCAACCCGGACTCTGCATTCGTCATCCGAGGCCCTTTTTGTGTGCATCCTCCACATGTGGTCTGGAAGGTGGCAACACGAGAACAGGGCCTCTTCTGCGGTGGCTCCCCATTTGTGGAATGCTTCACCTTCATTGTATATTTTAGGCACCAGGTGAAAACGGTCCTCTTCAACCAGGCATTTGGAGGATTAATATTCTACAGCAGGGTTTCCCTGCAGCTTGGGTTCCCAGCTGTTTCGGGAACTACAACTCCCACCACCCCTAGTTAGCAGGACCAGTGGTCAGGGGTAGTGTGAATTGTAGTCCAAAAACAGCTGGAGACCCAAGCCTGGGAAACCTTGCCCTACTTGTAAATGTGTCTGTGGGAAGGGGTTGGTTATTGCTTTGTTTCACTTATTTTCATGCTTTTAAACTGTACAGTGGTGCCTTGGTTGTCGAACTTAATCCATTCTGGAGTCCGTTCGACTCCGGGAACAGTTCGGAAACCAAGGCGCAGCTTCTGATTGGTTGCAGGAGCTTCCATCACTGAATCGGAAGCTGCGGACGCCTCGTTGGACGTTTGCCTTCCGAAAAATGTTCGCAAACCGGAACACTCACTTCCGGCTTTGCGGCGTATGGGAGCCGATTTGTTCGGGAGCCAAGCCGTTTGACAACCAAGGTACCGCTGTAGTTTGCTCTATGAACCGCCCTGAGATCTTATGATGAAGGCTGGTATATAAATCTTAGTAAAGGTAAAGGGACCCCTGACCATTAGGTCCAGTAGTGGCCGACTCTGGGGTTGTGGCGCTCATCTCGCTTTATTGGCCGAGGGAGCCGGCGTACAGCTTCCGGGTCATGTGGCCAGCATGACTAAGCTGCTTCTGGCGAACCAGAGCAGCGCACGGAGACGCCGTTTACCTTCCCGCCGGAGCGGTACCTATTTATCTACTTGCACTTTGACGTGCTTTCGAACTGCTAGGTTGGCAGGAGCTGGGACCGAGCAACAGGAGCTCACCCCGTTGCGTGGATTTGAACTGCCGGCCTTCTGATCAGCAAGTCCTAGGCTCTGTGGTTTAACCCACAGCGCCACCCGCGTCCCATATAAATCTTAAGAAATAATAATAATAATATATACACAAATGAGCATGTGCAAGTGGCTTGTGGCTTTTGTTGAGTTCTGTGCTGGTCTGAATTATAGCTGTTTTTAAAAAAATAATAATAGTACAGTGTTGTGGGAGTTCTTTTTAATGTGCAAACTTCTAGAGTATATATCTCTAGGGACAGCGGGAAAAGGCTCCTGGTCTGAATTCCTGGAAAGACGCCAGGCAACGTTAAGGTGTAAGAACGGACAGAGTCGTGTGCTCCTAAAATGATCAGAATAGCACAAAGAGGGACAATCGCATGGGCCAAGCCAGGATTTTTTTGGTGGCGGGGGGAGGCCTTTTGTTAGGGGGGGCAGAACTTCAGTTTGCTATGTATTTTTATTGATTTGGGGGGGTTGTCAACAGTATATGACAAAAATAATCCTCCTGTTGAGCAACACAAAACCAAGCAAACCATGGAAGTCTGTAAAAATATGTAAATATACACACAAGGGAGTTGGAGTCCAGCAACATTCGGGGGCTGAAGGTTTTGCTGGATAGCCAACTCCTTAATCAGCCCCAGTCAGCAAGCCCATGTCGGAGTCCAGCAACATCTTGACACGTTCTGTAAGACAGCTTGGGTTTCTAATTACTTTGAATAAGATGCATAATTAGTATACCGGTGTGGGAGAGGTTCCTATACTTGCAAGGGACGCGGGTGGCGCTGTGGTCTAACCCACTGAGCCTCTTGGGCTTGCCGATCAGAAGGTCGGGGGTGAGCTCCCATTGCTCTGTCCCAGCTCCTGCCAACCTAGCAGCTGAAAGCATGCCAGTGCAAGTAGATAAATAGGTGCCGCTGCGGCGGGAAGGTAAATGGTGTTTCTGCGCGTTCCGGCTCCCGTCACGGTGTCCCGTTGCGCCAGAAGCGGTTTAGTCCTGCTGGCCGCATGACCCGGAAAGCTGTCTGTGGACCAACGCCGGCTCCCTCGGCCTGAAAGCGAGATAATCACCGCAACCCCATAGTCGCCTGGACTTAACCATCCAGGGGTCCTTTACCTTTACCTTTACCTTTTACTATACTTACAGAAACTCAGCAAGGTATGCAGAGGTGTGTTTTTTAAAAAAGTGCAAATTAAAAGTAAAGATCCACACCAGACATCCTTGTCCAATGAAAAGCGAGCATTCTCTATGCGCTCCTAGTTCCTTCTGGCTCCAGAAGTGTCATTGTGGGGATGGGGGGGGGGGCTGCAGAAAATGGTGGTGGAGATTGGATTGCTTGAGCCCTAGCAGCTTACAGTATTGCTGTGAAGGGGGTGGGGATGTACTGCAACAATTTGTTGCAGGTCCTCCTTGTAATGTATGTGTATTCCCCGCCCCCGCTCATGGGTTCTGGGTAGCTATTGTTATAAGAAACTGAATGGGCCTGTGTGCTACATCTGTGTGCATTTGTGTGGGGCGGAGGGGGGAGGGAATAATGTCCATTTGTCTTGTGCTGGCACCATGCCTACACTTATTAATATAAACTATATTGAAATGTGCAGGGTTGTCATAGTTCAAAATCCATTTTTTTTAAGGTGTGGCAGAACTGGGCTCCCCGCTTTCACTCCAGCCACAAAGTACAGTCCCTTCTGGCTGTAGAATAATTGTAAACTTGGATGCATTATCGGTGCTGGGCTGGGTGGGGACAATGATGATACGATAGCACATTTCGAGCGAGCCGCTCTGGTTGCGCAGAGAGGAATCAAAAGCCCTTTTCAGAGCACACATCTGTCAAACCCAACTGAGCTGAGAAATGCAGCGTTCTTACAACATGCCAATTTGCAAGTTTGCAGCCCTCCTCCCGAGCTACCGCAGGATGGGGAATGTATTATTCTGTCCAGGGCCTAGAAATTATCCCCAAGCCTCGCGAGATATCGTCTTGACGTCTCCACCATCTGGAGGTGAATGCTTGGGGGAGTCACTGGATCCTGACGGTTTTCATAAGCTAGCAACACGTCCTGTAGAATTCTATCCGTTCTGTTTTTACCTGCACAATCAGAACGAATTTCAGGAACCAAAATGCTTTTTCTGTGCGGCCTGAGCAAGAGCAGTGGACAACATTACAGTGGTACCTCGGCTTAAGTACTTAATTTGTTCTGGAGGTCCGTTCTTAACCTGAAACTGTTCTTAACCTGAAACACCACTTTAGCTAATGGGGCCTCCCGCTGCCACTGTGCCGCCGGAGCACGATTTCTGTTCTCATCCTGAAGCAAAGTTCTTAACCCGAGGTACTATTTCTGGGTTAGCGGAGTCTGTAACCTGAAGCGTCTGTAACCTGAAGTCTATGTAACCCGAGGTACCACTGTATAGCTAACTCTTGTCGCTTGTCTTCACTTACTCTCCCCTCCCGCCTTGCTCACAGTTATGAAGAATATTCCTACGTTATGAATGGTCCGAGTCACCATTAAGAAAAAAGAGGCCGGAATGGCCCAATCTATGTGTGTGGTCTGCCCCTGGATCTTCCTTAAGTTCTCAGAGTTCTTAACCTAGCTCAAGTTTCGCCAGCTAGCCAGATGTTTAATTGATAATCACAGTCAGTCCGTTGCTTGAAAAATAAAGACTTCAGAACCGCCTTGCCCCAAAATGTCACCTCTGGGCGTTCCATTTTGGTGACTGTAACCTTGGGACACTGGTGGCACTGTGGGTTAAACCACAGAGCCTAGGACTTGCCGATCAGAAGGTTGGTGGTTCGAATCCCCGCAATGGGGTGAGCTCCCGTTGCTCGGTCCCTGCTCCTGCCAACCTAGCAGTTCGAAAGCACGTCAAAGTGCAAGTAGATAAATAGGTACCGCTCTGGCGGGAAGGTAAACGGCGTTTCCGTGTGCTGCTCTGGTTCGCCAGAAGCGGCTTAGTCATGCTGGCCACATGACCCGGAAGCTGTACGCCGGCTCCTTCGGCCAATAAAGCGAGATGAGCGCTGCAATCCCAGAGTCGGTCATGACTGGACCTAATGGTCAGGGGTCCCTTTACCTTTACCTTAACCTTGGTTTAAGGAGCCATTTGGCGCCTAGCTTATATACCTGACTTTCTAACACTGCACAGTTGCAATTAGAAGCTTTGTCACGTTTGTGCAGTGGCCAAAGACGTTGGTAGCCTTGTACCCATCACTTGGTAATTCTGATTTCTAAGACAACAGAAATAAAAATCAGTGCAGTATTTGAGAAAAAATCAGCCTGCCATATTGATTCGAAATAGCATTCAGTTGTCTCCGAACATAGGAGAAACCTGTTCCTTGATTTGGCTATGGTACCCTAAAGAGAGGGAAGCGGGTGGTGCTATGGATTAAACCACAAAGCCTAGGACTTGCTGGTCAGAAGGTCGGCGGTTCGAATCCCCGTCATGGGGTGAGCTCCCGTTGCTCGGTCCCTGCTCCTGCCCACCTAGCAGTTCGAAAGCACATCAAAGTGCAAGTAGATAAATAGGTACCACTCTGGCGGGAAGGGAAACGGCATTTCCGTGCGCTGCTTAGTGCTGCTGGCCACATGACCCGGAAGCTGTAAGCCGGTTCCCTCGGTCAATAAAGCGAGATGAGAGCAGAAACCCCAGAGTCAGCCATGACTGGACCTAATGGTCAGGGGTCCCTTTACCTTTACCTTTACCTCAAAGAGGTGTTCCAATTCATAATGAATATATGTATATAAATATACATGCATGCGTGACATATATACCGCACCCTACAGTCGCTGAAAAAGATTAAAATAGACCTGCAACAAATGAAGTCACCAGCTATTTTGGTCTCGGATCTGATTCATAACAAAGTTGATTCATTCTCTCCCACGCCCCCACCATAAATTGAGCACTGTTTTAATTGCAGAGATGGAGTTTGTTTGCGGCTGGCCTCATCTTTTCACTGACTCTCGAGTCAAATCCCCAGGAACCAGTCGACAGTACTTGGTAGTTTTAAACAGTCCTCCCTTAGGGATGGATCAGGCCCTTAATATTTGTATAAAGATAAAGGGACCTTGAAGCTGTCCCAGAAACTCCAGCGGGTGCAGAATGCTGCAGCGAGGCTCCTCACAGGATCTGTGCCATGGGAGCATATTCACTCAGTGCTTTTCCAGCTGCACTGGCTCCCGGTGGAGTACAGGGTCAGATTTAAGGTACTGGTTTTGACCTTTAAAGCACTTCATGGCCTAGGACCCTCGTACCTATGGGACCGCCTCTCCCGGTATGCCCCACGGAGGACCTTAAGGTCCATTTATAGCAACACCCTACTGGTCCCGGGCCCTAAGGAAGTTAGATTAGCCTCAACCAGAGCCAGGGCCTTCTCAACACTGGCCCCGGCCTGGTGGAACGCTCTGTCTCCTGAGACCAGGGCCCTGCGGGATCTGATCTCTTTCCGCAAGGCCAGGTTGTTCCACCTGGCCTTTGGCTCGGAATCAGTTTGATTCCCTCCCCCTCTTTCTTTTTCCTTTCTCCTCCTATGAAGAGATTACACTCTAATGCTTTAATGTTGTATCTTAATCTTTTAAATTGTATTTTAATCAACTTGCTTTTATTATTGGTTGTTAGCCGCCCTGAGCCCAGTCTTGGCTGGGGAGGGCGGGGTATAAATAAAAAATTATTATTATTATTATTGGATAGCGTCTCGCACGGACAAATTGGAAACGCCGTGAGCGTGCCATGCATGGCCGTTCGAACACAGCCTAGGAGTCTGAAGCGCTTTGTTGACGCCTTGCTGCAAAACTCGCTTCAAGATTCGTTTCGGGGTCTTGTTGTAGCCGCCGACTGAGGATAAATCAGCTCTCTGTGTTGTTAACCGCAATACCGCATAAGAAGCAGCATGATTCTGAGCCGGAGAGTTGGTTACTGACGCTGTACTGACTGGAAGCAGCACCCCAGGGTTTCCTGGCTTGGCCTTGAGGCCTTCTGCATGCAAAGCAGATGTCCAGCCACCCAGCTTTTGCTCCCAGACCCCTGCCCCGTGCTGTATCTAGTTCACCTTTCCTTCTGCTCCCTCCGTATGGGGTGGAGAGAGCGAACAGATGGCCGCTTATTGTTATCCTGCCATCTTCCTCCTCCGTTGCAATTTGCTGCCGGTTGTGCATATCTTAAAACCATCTGTCCCTTTCTCTCGGCGCCGGGAACTTTTTATCCGTTCCGTTTGTCTCGGTGCATTTATACTGGCAAGCGCTCTGAGAGTATCTATGTGCTTGCATCAGGGGGTTTTTTGGGGCGGGTGGTGATCCTTCTGGAGGCCCAGCTTGCAAGCCTCGTTGCTTCAATGTGAGACAGTTTCCTGGTTCTGCGCTGGCTGCGGGAAGAACTTGCAGATATTTGCGGCTTGGGAAACAGGAAATGGTGACATCGTTGCGCTGAGAATCGTGGTTCAGAGAAGTCTCAGGCAAGGCAGGGGCGACGAGGTGCTTCTCGTTTTCAGTCAGCAAGTTGCTTAAGTAAAGAGTCGCATTACCATAAAAGCACAGGTAAAAACTCAGATATAAAAGCTGCTCTCCAAATGGCACCTTGAACCTAGGGTGCAGTCGCCACAACGAAATGTTGGAGGATGGATGGCGGCTAACAGATTGAGGTTGAATCCTGGCAAGATAGAAGTACTGTTTTGGGGGGACAGGGAGCGGGTGGGTGTGGAGGACTCCCTGGTCCTGAATGGGGTAACTGTGCCCCTGAAGGACCAGGTGCGCAGCCTGGGAGTCATTTTGGACTCGCAGCTGTCCATGGAGGCGCAGGTTAACTCTGTGTCCAGGGCAGCTGTCTGCCAGCTCCACCTGGTACGCAGGCTGAGACCCTCCCTGCCTGCGCACTGTCTTGCCAGAGTGGTGCATGATCTGGTTATCTCCCGCTTGGACTACTGCCATGCGCTCTACGTGGGGCTGCCTTTGAAGGTGACCTGGAAACTGCAATTAATCCAGAATGCGGCAGCTAGACTGGTGACTGGCCGGGACCACATAACACCGGTTCTGAGAGATCTGCATTGGCTCACAGGACGTTTCCGAGCACGATTCAAAGTGTTGGTGCTAACCTTGAAAGCCCTAAACGGCCTGGTCCTGTATACCTAAAGGAGCGTCTCCACCCCCATCGTTCAGCCTGGACGCTGAGGTCCAGCACCGAGGGCCTTCTGGTGGTTCCCTCATTGCGAGAAGTGAGGCTACAGGGAACCAGGCAGAGGGCCTTCTTGGTGGTGGCGCCCGCCCTGTGGAACGCCCTCCCATCAGATGTCAAAGAGATAAACAACTACCTGACATTCAGAAGACATCTTAAGGCAGCCCTGTTCAGGGAAGTTTTAAAAATGTAACGTATTGTTTTTAACACTTGATTGGGAGCCGCCCAGAGTGGCTGGGGAAACTCAGCCAGATGGGCGGGGTATAAATAATAAATTATTATTATTATATTATTATGTCTTTGCACCATCTTTCTCTTATTCCCCTTTTCTTTCTTTCTTTTTTGGCAGTGAAATTTGTCGTTGTCGGTTTTATTACTGTTCGTTTCATTTCTTTACTGCTTTACATAGGCATAAGCACGCACGGCCCTCCAGATGTTTTTGTGACTACAATTCCCATCATCCCTGACCACTAGTCCTGCTAGCTAGGGATGATGGGAGTTGTAGTCCCAAAACATCCGGAGGGCCGAGTTTTCCTATGCCATTTTAAATAAAACATTTCAAAGCGATTTATGAAACATACAATAAAATGATCCAAAATAAAACTAATGCCAGCTTCAAGGGATATATTTCACATCCTTCTCTAAGGGACATTTAGCTCTCCCCCTATTTGTTTACCTACTTAATTTATAGAGCTGCCCCATAGCAGGAGGACTCTAGGAAGACAGTGGGGTGTAGTGGTTAGAGTGTCAGATCAGGACCTGGGAGATCAGGGTTCAAATCCCCACTCCTCCAAGAAACTCACTGGGTGACCTTAGAGCTAGTCGCAGCCTCTTAAGCTACCTCGCAGGGGTGTTGGGATTACCTGTGGAGGGGGGGTGGACCATGTGCTCCTTGCAGAAAAAGGTGGGAGATGTTGTTGTTGTTGTTTAGTCGTTTAGTCGTGTCCGACTCTTTGTGACCCCATGGACCAGAGCATGCCAGGCACTCCTGTCTTCCACTGCCTCCCACAGTTTGGTCAGACTCATGTTTGTAGCTTCGAGAACACTGTCCCACCATCTCGTCCTCTGTCGTCCCCTTCTCCTTGTGCCCTCCATCTTTCCCAGCATCAGGGTCTTTTCCAGGGAGTCTTCTCTTCTCATGGGGTGGCCAAAGTATTGGAGCCTCAGCTTCAGGATCTGTCCTTCCAGTGAGCACTCAGGACTGATTTCCTTCAGAATGGAGAGGTTTGATCTTCTTGCAGTCCATGGGACTCTCAAGAGTCTCCTCCAGCACCAGAATTCAAAAGCATCAATTCTAATTCCTCTTCATGGATCACTGCCTTGCCGTGGCGAAGGGGCTTGAATAACTCAGAGAAGCTATGAACTATGCCGAGCAGAGCACCCAAGGTGGGAGATAAAATGCAATAAATGAGCTCTTCTGCTCACCTGCTTAAGGAAGCTGGAGGGTTCAGCCAGATGGAAATGTCAGTCGCCAGTGTAGCATCCAGACATCTCCACGTGTTTGCAAGTGGACCTGCGCCGGTCACAAAACACGCCTGGCTAATTTCTAACACTGTCTGGTGGTGGGAAGAGGGTTTATCTGGGAGGCAAGGCTGGCTGTACGATACTGCAGGGAGATATCGTCCGATGGGGTCAAGGAGGATAACGCATGGCCTGCACAGAACCACATTTCTGCTTTGGCAACGATTGCGTCCTCTCACCCAACTTGTTAGAGCTCTTTATCGAGTTCACAACTCCTCTCCCTGCTGCTTAAGTCCTAAACAATTAGATGAGGCCCTCGTTGACTTTTGAAGCAGTCACTCAACAGATACTCTTCCTTCCCTGCTCCACTTCCTGGACTTTGTGTGGAGCATTGACAAAAAAAACCTCAGGGGGTAGGGGGTGGAGAAGTCATTTATAGTGAACAAAGCCCTCTCAACTGCTTCCACACCTGCAGAACCGGCAGGGAATTGGTGTTAGAAATTAGCCAGGCGTGTTTTGCGATTGGTGCGGGTCCAGTTGCGACCACCTGAAGATCTCTGGGCGCTTAGAGAAGGAGCTGAAACGTTTTCCTTAAAGCTTGAATTTGTTTCATTCTAGATTGTTTGAATGGATGTTTTAACATGTAAAATGCTTTGAGAAGGGATGTGGGTGGCGCTGTGGGTTAAACCACAGAGCCTAGGACTTGCTGATCAGAAGGTCGGCGGTCCGAATCCCCGCGATGACGGGGTGAGCTCCTGTTGCTCGGTCCCTGCTCCTGCCAACCTAGCAGTTCGAAAGCACATCAGAGTGCAAGTAGATAAATAGGTACCACTCCGGCGGGAAGGTAAATGGCGTTTCCGTGCGCTGCTCTGGTTCACCAGAAGCGGCTTAGTCCTGCTGGCCACATGACCCGGAAGCTGTACGCCGGCTCCCTCGGCCAGTAAAGCGAGATGAGCGCCGCAACCCCAGAGTCGGCCACGACTGGACCTAATGGTCAGGGGTCCCTTTACCTTTTTAAAAGAGTAGGGGGACAGTTTCTCTCCTGTAGACCTTGACTCAGCTCTTCATTACTTTGGGGAAAGGGTCTGACCTGGTCGCCTACGCCTATCTTTCCATCGCTGACCCTGTCCTTTCTCCTGACCAAACATGCACTTGGTGTCAAGGATGCAGTTGAGAAAGAGGGAGAGCTTCCTTTCACTCGGCCTGTTTCCTGTTCTAAACATGGCATGGGAAATGAACTAGGCTAAAGGCGAACACATCCTCCCAGCTAGGTGTTGGGTGCTGCAATTCCCTTGGCAAGGAGAGAAGGAAAAGAGGCAGGCAGGCAGACAGGCAGACCTGGTCCCGCCTGGGTGGAGCTGCTCTCTGCAACTTAGGACTCTCGCCTCTTGAGCTCCGGTATCGGCTCAACTCGGCATGGAAGCTGCAGGCAGCCGTGCAGGAAATACCCGGTGCGCCAGATTCCTGGAAGTCTTAAGAGGCTGATTCACACCGCCACCTGATCTCCACTGGATCCCGTGGTTTTTTAAATTCGGTGTTTACATTAGCTCACGAGGTGTTCTTCTTCGTGGTGCTGCCTCCGAAGGTGGCCTGGAAGCTTCAGCAGTTGCGAAATTCAACGGCCAGGCTGCTCACCAGGGCAAAATGGCGTGAGCACATAGCCCCAAGCCTGGCCCGACTGCACTGGTTGCCAGCTAGCTCCCAGGCCCAATCCAACGAGCTGGTTTTGACCTATAAAGCCTTAAATGGCTCAAGACCTCTCCCTGTATGAACCAACCCAGACCCTGCAATCCTCACCCGAGGCCCTTCTTCGGGTGTCCCCTCCGCAAGAGGTCGGCAACACGAGAACGGGGCCTTCTCTGCAGTGGCTCCCCATTTGCGGACGCTCTCCCCAGGGAGGCTCGCCTGGCACCTTTGTTGCATATCTTTAGGCACCAGGCAGAAACGTTTCTTTTCTTCCAGTAAGCAATCTATGTCCTTGGTACTGAATTTTTTTTAAGCTGCTACCTTTCGTCCAGCCCCCCACCCCAGGGGTCAGCAAACCTTTTCAGCAGGGGGCCAGTCCACTGTCCCTTAAACCTTGTGGGGGGCCAGACTATATTTTTTTTTGGGTGGGGGGAATGAATTAATACCTATGCCCCACAAATAACCCAGAGATGCATTTTAAATATAGTCATACCTTGGGTTGAATGTGCTTCAGGATGAGCCCGTTCGAGTTGCACTCCGCAGCAAACCAGAAGTAACGGAGCGCGTTACTTCCAGGTTTCGCCACTTGCGCATGCGCAGGTGCTCAAAACGACATCACGCCCATGCACAGAAGCAGCGAAAAGCGACGCGTCCGTGCACAGATGTGCCATCGCTGGTTACTTTTGCTTCTAGATGCGAACGGGGCTCCGGAACGGATCCCGTTCGCATCTAGAGGTACCACTGTAAAAGGGCACATTCTGCTCATGTGAAAACACCAGGCAGGCCCCACAAATAACCCAGAGATGCATTTTAAATAAAAGGACACATTCTGCTCATGTAAAAACATGCTGATTCCCGGACCATCCGTGGGCCAGATTTAGAAGGCGATTGGGCCAGATCTGGCCCCTGGGCCTTGTGTTTGCCTACCCCATGCGTGCAGTAAGTCATAGGCTGAGCTCACGTTTCATGAAATGTTTGTTGAGCACTGCAGAAGAACGTTGAATGACAGAATCTCCGTCGAGAGGGAAGGGAGAGGCCAGGAATGTTTTAGCAAGAGGACTGGGTTTCCGGAGCTGACAGAAAGAAAATTGGCCACGGATGGAGCAGGGGAACTCGAGGAATGAATAGAGAGGGGAGGTCAACAGCTTGTGGGAGAGGGGAGTGGACAGGCAGAAGAGACCAGGATCTGGTGCCGGGAAGCAACAAGGAACTATTCAAACAGGAGGCATATCAAATGTGCTCCAAACAGGCTGAGCTTGATTTGGCCTGAATCGCGATGACCCGGCCGGACCTTGCAGAGCTTGTTCTTTTCCACAAACAGGTGTAGCAAGCATTAAATCTGCTTGCTGCGGTTGTGAAGCCAGGTCTCCTTTTCCCGGGCCTTGCCGGACGCTCCCCTCGATAACTGCAGAGCTGGGGGGCGCACGCTCTCTCCTTCCTCAAGAGCGCAGTTTCATCCTTCTTGCTGCGAACATCTTCAGCAATTAATGTGCTGCCCGCCAATTGCTTTTGTGTGGTGGCTCTTTAAGTTTTCTGCCCCAAAGTGCCCTCTTTCCAGAGCGAATTTTCTGTCTATTTGTCCATCTAGCCCAGAATTCTCTACTCTGACTGCCAGCAGCTCTGTCAGGTCTTGGGCAGAGAGAGCTCTTCACCATCGCCTGATATTTACAATTCTGACCGGCAGTATCTCTTCACAGTCAGGGGCAGAGCAACAACTTAGCTCTGCCAGCTTAAATCCTTTAACCAGAGGTTTGTTTTTGTCTCATTTCTTTCTTGGCCTTGCCCTCCAGAGAGATCAAGCTGGTACATGATTTCCTCCTGTTCTTCACAAACAAGCACACACTTTATCCTCTCAGCTGGATAGAAGGTTTCGTCGGCTGAAAGTGTGTGGCTTAAGATCGCCTGGTGAGCAGCAGTTTGATACAGGGGTAGCCAACATGCCCCCCCATGTGGTTTTCGACACACAGGGCTTGGAAATACAGTGGTACCTGGGGTTACAGACGCTTCAGGTTACAGACTCCGCTAACCCAGAAATAGTGCTTCAGGTTAAGAACTTTGCTTCAAGATGAGAGCAGAAATCAGGCTCCGGTGGCGCGGCAGCAGCAGGAGGCCCCATTAGCTAAAGTGGTGCTTCAGGTTAAGACCAGTTTCAGGTTAAGTACGGACGTCCGGAACGAATTAAGTACTTAACCCGAGGTACCACTGTATTCACTTCTTAATTGAAGTATTTCCGGTTCGCGTCCAGCCTGCACCCCAAAGGAACTAATTCCGATTCACGTTTGCCCCTTTGCAAAGCGAACTAATTTGGTTCGCCTTCAGTTCACCTAAGCCAGGGGTCCCTCAGACCTTGTGTGGGGGCTGGACTATATTGGAGGGGGTAATGAACGAATTCCTACGCCCCACAAATAACCCAGAGGTGCATTTTAAATAAAAGGACACATTCTACTCAGGTAAAAACACGCTGATTCCTGGACCGTCCGCGGGCCGGATTTAAAAGGTGATTGGGCTGGATCCGGCCCCTGGGCCTTAGTTTGCCTATCCATGACCTAAACAATGATTTTTCTCCCCCAGCCTTCAGAATGTTGCAGGCTCATGTACTGATGTGTAAAAATGCGCTTCGGAAGAAAACATCAAACCCATATGTGCACATAAATGTGAATGGTTCAATTTATATCCCCCAGCATTTAGGATAATAATAATAATAATAATTTTTATTTATACCCCGCTCTCCCCAGCCAAGGCCGGGCTCAGGGCGGCTAACAAGCAATGATGAAAACAAGTTGAATGAATGCAACTTAAAAACAAAATTAAGGATCTTGAAGCTTCGAGGCCCAAAGGGGTAAAATAATAATGATGATGATGATGATGATGATGCAAGAGAATGGACTTGAAGATCAGCTAGGAATCATTCAGAATTCAACTCCCGAAAACAATCTTTAATTCACGTTCAGTTTGGCCGGCAGTTAGGAGAACTGCTTTCAACTGCGCTTCGGAGGTTTTTTGCACTAATTCAGCAAACGTTAAGCCAAACTAGTTCACTCTGCAAGCATTGATCGAATGACATTTCCCAGCATCTTTGACCGTTCCAATCACGTAGGGAACAGCTACACTTCCTCTAGTAATGCAATTTTTTTGTTGCTGCCTCTACTCACCTGCAAACATAATTTGCTCGCCATAGGTGACCATGCAGAGTTGCTTTATGCTAACCAGGCTCCTGTTTAGTTTGAGCGTGGAGGAGAGGGGGGAGTTGTGTGTGTAGCTATTCTGCAGCTGTGTCCCCAGAGCTCTTCCTGTTAATGATTAGTCCCCCTTTGAGGGAGACGAATAACTATGCCTAATTAACCTTACTCCCTCGGTGTTAGATTCTTTTCCTGGCTCTTGCATGCATGCATCAGTAGCCCTCCCTGCATCCCATTTAAACCTCTCTCTCTTGAAAAAAAAGTGAGTCAGCAGCTTGTAAGGGGCGGGAAGGAAAGAATTGGGCAGGAGATCCTAGCGCTGCAGCGAAATGTGACTTTATCCGGGCCAGGGGCCAGGCCTGGAAAATGTCATCTAAAGTGGAATACGGACGTGGGCGGCTGTACGTTGCCGCCCTCTTTCCCCCAGAGATCTTTTCTTGCAAGCCATGCAAATAACCTTTCTCCAGATGCTGATGCCGTCTCTTCCATCCTAGGAAATTCTGTCCACAGAACTACGTTTTCTCTCGCAATACACCGTGTGGGTTGTTGCTGTTGTTGTTTTGCGCTCTGCAGAATGCAGTCTTTGTCTTTCCTTATGGACCCGGGGTACAGTGGTACCTCGGGTTACATACGCTTCAGGTTACATACACTTCAGGTCACAGACTCCGCTAACCCAGAAATAGTGCTTCAGGTTAAGAACTTTCCTTCAGGATGAGAACACAAATTGTGCTCCGGCGGCGCAGTGGCAGCAGCAGGAGGCCCCATTAGCTAAAGTGGTGCTTCAGGTTAAGAACAGTTTCAGGTTAAGTACGGACCTCCACAACGAATTAAGCACTTAACCCGAGGTACCACTGTATGTGTGTGTGCTGTATTAATTTAATAATGTTCCCTAGGTGGCTTACCAAGCAGTATTTAATTACTATTAATTAAAAGCAAGCAACAGAAATAAGAACCTAAGGGTTGAATCCAAAAGAACACCAAGACACAGACCACTCCTTGCAAGGATTTTTGTCGGTGCAATGGGATATCCACCTCGGTTGCAAATGCTAACTCTCTAGGTATTCCCTCAATCCTCTGCCGTAGATTCGGGGACGTGGAGTTTCTGTTCTGAAAATCCTTCCACTGATGGAACACCCTGTTTAGATCCTGCCCTAAGATGCCCTAAAAAACTCCTTATAACACTTTGCAGCTCGGGTTAAAACCACACTAAGCCCTCAACAGCTCTAATGCAATTAAAAAGCCCAAGAGAATAAATAAGTAAAAAATTGCAACCATACTTGAAAGCATGCAACGGTATCGTAGTAAAAATCAGGTCTACCGTCCGTTTTTCTTGGTCCCAGGCTCTCTTTGATTCCCTCGCCAGCTGAGATCTACACGTGATTTTCGAACGTGGGGAGAATTTGCATTGGCTAGAATTCTCCTTGAAATTTCCCTATTTCAATGCAAGAGTTAAAATGCCAAAACAGATGAACATTGCACCAACCTATGTCGGCTTGTCTAAGCAAGGATGTTTTCCTCTGGTGTCAAAAAGGCCATAGATAAGGAACAAGGCGAGCTTCTCTCAGGAAGCTATTGGATTACTGGGCCCACTACCAAGAAGGCCCCGTTCTCTAGTAGCTTATCTCTTCACTTTCTAGAACAGGGTCTTTGAAGGAAGATCTTAGTGTTCAGGTAGGCAAACGTGGCCACGTGAACAAACACCGAGAGAGGAGGGTCATGCGGCCGAGAGCTGTGGCTCTGGCCTGTTGTTGTCTTCCAAGTGTACAAACAGCAGGAGGAAATTTGGGTTTGTATCTAGGGCTGGATTGATCTGTCGGTTTCACTTTCTCCCGGTTGTTCTTTTTATTCTAGTCTTAAGTTCACATTTCCACATCGGTTTGTGATTTATTGTTTTTAAGCCCTCCTGAAAAGGAGAAGGTCTCTCCTAACACACACCCCCAGATTTGCCTAAAACACGTTTGCAAAGCAGTTGCCCCAATATAACACAACATGTTTTCACAAATACCATATTTTTTGCTCTATAAGACTCACTTTTTCCCTCCTAAAAAGTAAGGGGAAATGTGTGCGCGTCTTATGGGGTGAATGCAGGCTGCGCAGCTATCCCAGAAGCCAGAACAGCAAGAGAGATTGCTGCTTTCGCTGCGTAGCGATCCCTCTTGCTGTTCTGGCTTCTGAGATTCAGAATATTTTTTTTCTTGTTTTCCTCCTCCAAAAAACTAGGTGCGTCTTATGGTCTGGTGCGTCTTATAGAGCGAAAAATACGGTATATACACTTGTATGCACGCTTTACCCTAGTACTGTATATGCATGTTTTGCACGTGCTACTTGTTTGGAAAACTGCGCTGCAGAATTCTGAGAAGCGCACACTTTGAAGGATGTCTGGGTTCCATTCCCCCATGTTGTTTCAGGACGTGTGAATTAGGGAGGTTTGCCCTTAAATGTGAATTGCATTGAACCCCTCCCCACCCCATCCGTCCCTGGTTGTAAATTTTGCTAGGACTAAATCCAGTGCAATTGATGAACCTAAATCAGTAGAACGTGAGACTCTTAATCTCAGGGTTGCGGGTTTGAGCTCCAGGTTGGGCAAAAGATTCCTGCATTGCAGGAAGTTGAACCTTACGGTCCCTTCCGCTTCTATAATTCAAGTAAGGGATCCCCTTTTAATTTCAGTGGGTCTACTCTGAGGATAGCGAACTTTGACTACAACCTTTTGTAACTATGCTGCTGTGGGACGGAATATTTTCCAAAATGGGTGGTTTTCTGTGAAATGTTTCATTATTACAGCGATGTACAACCGGTCAGCGGCGGCCTGAAAGCGAGATGAGTTCCGCAACCCCATAGTAGCCTTTGACTGGACTTAACTGTCTAGGGGTCCTTTACCTTTAAAGGTAAAGGGACCCCTGACCATTAGGTCCAGTAGTGGCCGACTCTGGGGTTGCTGCACTCATCTCGCTTTATTGGCTGAGGGAGCCGACGTTTGTCCTCAGACAGTTTTTCCGGGTCATGTGGCCAGCAGGACTAAGCCGCTTCTGGCGAACCACAGCAGTGCACGGAAACGCCGTTTACCTTCCCGCCGGGGTGGTACCTATTTATCTACTTGCACTTTGACGTGCTTTCAAACTGCTAGGTTGGCAGGAGCAGGGACCGATCAGCAGGAGCTCACCCTGTTGCGGGGATTCGAACCGCCGACCTTCTGATCGGCAAGCCCTAGGCTCTGTGGTTTAACCCACAGCACCACCCGCGCCCCTTCCTTTACCTTTACCTTTTACCTTATATCATGCCACTTAGTTGCATGGCATAATTTGTTTGCTAAATAAGTATGCTAAATCAGATCTCCATTTATTTGGGGGTCTTGTACCTTGGGTGCAATGGGACCCTTCAACAGTGGAATGGTTTTACTCGGGAAGTTGTGGACTCTCCTTCCTTGGAGGTTTTTAAGCAGAGGTTGGATGGCTATTGGTCTAGATGAGATGCATTCTGCATTGCAGGGGGGTTGGACTAGATGACTCTGGGGATCCCTTCCAACTCTTATATGATACTGTGATTTTATGGGACAGGGCAGATGAGGTGCTGTGAAGCTTGAAAACCCCACGACTTACTTAGCAAGATTTGTACTGTAGATAAAACCCACAAGCAGCTTACCTAGAATATAAAAAACACGCTAAAATCGACGTCAAGAAACAAGTTTATGAAAAGCAAAATGACTACTGTCGACATTTCAAAGTGTGCATTCTGAACTAAAAGTGGATTCAAGCGCAGATCGACTTCACATGTCTAGGTAGGCTTGCACAGACAGAAACGTTTTGGGCGTCTGCCAAAGCACAACGCCTAGCGTCACTGAGCAGGGAGCCCCAGATTGTAGGAGCTGCCACGTGGAAAGATCTCAGCTCCTTACATAATGCCAGTTCCGCAGATCAAACCGGCCGTGTGGGGTAAAGGCTTTAAGCTGGGTAAACACTTGCGAAGAATTGTTGCTCCGTCACGAGGGCCAGAAACCAGCGAGTTATTTAGAAAAAAAGAACAAATATGCATGCATGGTGCTAGGAGTACACACAGCACAGAGAGCTTAAGTTCGGAGCAACGTAAAGTGGAAGTGATTTCTCCTGATTCTCCTGGCAGAGTTTGCTTGCAGCCAGGCGCAGTTCGTTCAGGGCAACCTCTTAAAAGCCCTGAAATAATAAATCTGCAGCAGGTGTTGTTGTTATTGTTGTTTAGTCGTTTGGTCGCCTCCGACTCTTCGTGACCCCCTGGACCAGAGCACGCCAGGCACTCCTGTCTTCCACTGCCTCCCGCAGTTTGGTCAAACTCATGCTGGTAGCTTCGAGAACACTGTCCCACCATCTCGTCCTCTGTCGTCCCCTTCTCCTTGTGCCCTCCATCTTTCCCAACATCAGGGTCTTTTCCAGGGAGTCTTCTCTTCTCATGAGGTGGCCAAAGTCTTGGAGCCTGAGCTTTAGGATCTGTCCTTCTAGTGAGCACTCAGGGCTGATTTCCTTCCGAATGGAGAGGTTTGATCTTCTTGCAGTCCATGGGACTCTCAAGAGTCTCCTCCAGCACCAGAATTCAAAAGCATCCATTCTTCGGCGATCAGCCTTCTTTATGGTCCAGCTCTCACTTCCATTCATCACTACTGCGAAAACCATAGCTTTAACTATACGGACCTTTGTTGGCTGCCGAGTAATCTCAGCTGCTCCCCGAGAAGCAGACAGCTTGATCAAAAAAATCAAATCCCCTGCAAAAAGTTCATCGGTCGGTTCCACGTGGCCTGCAAGAGGAAGCTCTTTGAAAATATTTTTGCTTGTTATCGGCCTTGGCGGAGCTCCTCTTTCAGCACTTTGGTTTATTTTTTCGGGGGGGGGGGGGTGAAGTACATCCTCCTTTTCACATGCGGTTTCCTCCGCCGCATCCCATCGAACTGCAAGCCCATCACTTTCTGAGGTTGGCGGTTGTTGACAGGAAGCGGAAGCGGGCAGGTCCAGCATCCCAGGCTGAGTTGGCTGCAGCCGAGATGCCCAGGTTGCAAAAGGAAGAAAGCAAATCTTGCTTCCCTGGGTCCGGAGCAGCGCTTTGGAGAACGGAGGGGGAGGTCTCTTGTTTGGGCATCTGCTGGTAGCCCTGGGGACAAACCCTGCAGGGGTCTTACATGCAAAACACTTGGGGCCGGATCTGACCCATAGCTGTCAACCTTCCCTTTTTATGTGGGAAATTCCCTTATTCCAGTGCCGTTTCCCGCTGCTATCCCGGATTGTTAGATATCCCGTAGACTGTCCCCGGGACAAGTGAGGCAGCTGATCCCTTACAGTGGTACCTCAGGTTAAGTACTTAATTCGTTCCGGAGGTCCGTTCTTAACCTGAAACTGTTCTTAACCTGAAGCACCGCTTTAGCTAATGGGGCCTCCCGCTGCTGCCACGCCACCGGAGCACGATTTCTGTTCTCATCCTGAAGCAAAGTTCTTAACCTGAAGCACTATTTCTGGGTTTGAGGAGTCTGTAACCTGAAGCGTATGTAACCTGAAGCGTATGTAACCCGAGGTGCCACTGTATTTTCGAGGCTGCTGATCCCTTATTTTCAAATCTGAAAGTTGACAGCTATGGTCTGGCCCCCGGGCCTTAGTTTGCCTACCCATGCTCAGTCTAAAGCAGGGGTCAGCAAACATTTTCATGTAAAACTTTCACATGTAAAAAATGCATTGCTCATCGAAGGGAGTGGGTGGGGTTATCTAATTCCATTTAACTCAGGCATAGGCAAACTCGGCCCTCCAGATGTTTTGGGACTACAACTCCCATCATCCCTGACCACTGGGCCTGTTAGCTAGGGATCATGGGAGTTGTAGTCCCCAAAACATCTGGAGGGCCGGGTTCGCCTATGCCTGATTTAACTGCTGCAGCAGGCGGAATGCTAAAATTTGGCACGTGAGGCTTTCCAGACTCCTGGCTTCCCCCAAAGGAGTTTGGAAACAGCGTTTTTATGCTTGAGAGTTGAGACGTGCAGTACAACTGAGACTGCAGCCAAGCGCTCCAGAGGAGACTGAGCCAAGCCGTCCAACAGCCTGGAATGCAGGGGTGGGCGGGGGTGATTTCCCCCCCCCCCTTGACACACTTGGACTGTACTCTGGTTGCAGGAGGCAGGAAGAAAGGGGGCTCACCAGGCCGGCCAAGGAGGAGTGGAAGCCGTGCCTGTGGAATGCAGTCTGGGTTCTGCCAATGCGCAGTCCGATTGAAAAGCAAAAGCAAAAAAAAAGCAAAAGCAGCCATGCTGGTACGTAATAAACTGTGGTCTAATAACGTAATAAACTGAGCCTCTTTTAGGCTTCCTGATCAGCAGGTCGGCGGTTCGAATCCCCGCAACGGGGTGAGCTCGCGTTCCTCCGTCCCAGCTCCTGCCAAGCTAGCAGTTCGAAAGCACGCCAGCGCAAGTAGATAAATAGGTACCACTGCGGCGGGAAGGTAAACGGCTCTGGTTTCCGTCATTGTGTCCTGTTGCGCCAGAAGCTGTTTAGGCCTGCTGGCCACACGACCCGGAAAGCTGTCTGCGGACAAATGCTGGCCTTAAAGCGAGATGAGCGCCGCAACCCCATGGTCACCTTTGACTGGACTTAACCGTCCAGGGGTCCTTTACCTTTTTACCTTTACCTAAATTCCAAAATACACAACAGGGCGGCACCTTTCTTTAGAGCCCAACCAAGTTGTCAAAACTTTCTGAAGGCAGCCCTGTTCTGGGAAGCTTTTAATGTACTTTTTATGTTCTGTTGGAAGCCGCCTAGAGCGGCAGGGGCAACACTGTCAAAGGGGCAGGGTACAAGGAACAAATGGTTGCTGTTCTTGTTGTTTTGCCTCAGGTGGAGAAACAGGCTGGGCTGCCAGTGCTCATGTTATAGGTACCTTTTGCCCATGTTGCTTCACTTGTAAATAGAGATGTGAAAACTTGGAAATCCCCCAGAAAAAAATACCCCCCCTTCATTTTTCCTCCCTCTTCCCCAAGCCCTCGCACCTGTATTTTCAGTGTGCCATGCACATAGATAAAAAGGTAAAGGGACCCCTGACCATTAGGTCCAGTCGTGGCTGACTCTGGGGTTGCGGCGCTCATCTCGCTTTATTGGCCAAGGGAGCTTCCGGGTCATGTGGCCAGCAGGACTAAGCCGCTTCTGGCGAACCAGAGCAGCGCATGGAAACGCCGTTTACCTTCCCGCTGGAGTGGTACCTATTTATCTACTTGCACTTTGATGTGCTTTCGAACTGCTAGGTTGGCAGGAGCAGGGACCGAGCAACGGGAGCTCACCCCGTCGCGGGGATTGGAACCGCCGACCTTCTGATTGGCAAGTCCTAGGCTCTGTGGTTTAACCCACAGCGCCACCCACGTCCCTTATGCACATAGACGGCACTGAGTAAATAAATGATCACAATGAGCCGTGGTAAGAGTTTTTTCTTTCTTTACATTCTCAAAGCTCCGGGCGTCTCTTTTGCACATCTCTGGAGAGCAGGCTTGGAGCTAGAAGGACCTGAGGGTTCACAGAAAGCTCTGAGCTGGCCTGCTCTCCCTTGCAGCACTGAAAGCAATATGGTTCCTTGTTCAGCAGCGTCAATTGCTGATGTGCGGCAAAGATTTAAATCTCCGGCCTATTAAGGCTTCTTAGGAGCACAGAAAGCTGCCTTGACACTAAACCAGTCTATAGGTCCGTCTAGGTAAAGGAAAAAAGGCAAAGGGCCCCTGGATGGTTAAGTCCAGTCAAAGGCGACTATGGGGTTGTGGCGCTCATCTCGCTTTCAGGCCAAGGGAGCCGGCGTTTGTCCACAGACAGCTTTCCGGGACATGTGGCCAGCAGGACTCAACCGCTTCTGGCGCAACGGGACACCGTGACGGAAACCAGAACACAGAGAAACGCCGCTTACCTTCCTGCCGCAGTGGTACCTATTTATCTACTTACACTGGTGTGCTTTCGAACTGCTAGGTTGGCAGGAGCTGGGCCTGAGCAACGGGAGCTCACCTCTTGTGCGGATTCGAACCACTGACCTTCTGAACGGCAAGCCCAAGAGGCTCAGTGGTTTAGATTGCAGTGTCTTGCTCGGTCCTATCTGTAGTGGGTCTCCAGAGTTCCAGGCCAGGGTTCCAGGGATCACGCTACACCCTGAGCTCTGGGCTCCGGAAAAATAGCTAGAGCACTTTGCACTGGGCGTAACTAGTTCAAAGTGAAAGTGCCAAAGGGAGAAAGTTGCACACAAACGTGCAGATCAGCCTAGTATTTATCTGCAGTCCGCAGCGCACTGTGTGCCCAAGTGAGTCATTTGTTGAAACTTCATGATAGCAGGATGTTTGTCTGTGTGGTGGGTTTTTTAGGTAAGGCATGTGTGCCACAGTTAGGAACTCAGATATATCGGCTAATCACCAAATGCCACCTTGAACCTGGGTCAGAGTCATGCGCAACACAATGTCTGGGGCCCATCTTTTCCCCTTTCATTATTTTAGTTATAATTATAATTAATTACTTTTCTATAGCACTGTGTGTTTTAAAGATAGGGACACGGGTGGCGCTGTGGGTTAAACCACAGAGCCTAGGACTTGCCGATCAGAAGGTTGGCGGTTCGAATCCCTGCGACGGGGTGAGCTTCCGTTGCTCGGTCCCTGCTCCTGCCAACCTAGCAGTTCGAAAGCACATCAAAGTGTAAGTAGATAAATAGGTACCGCTCCGGCGGGAAGGTAAATGGCGTTTCCGTGCGCTGCTCTGGTTCACCAGAAGCGGCTTAGTTCTGCTGGCCACATGACCCGGAAGCTGTACACCGGCTCCCTCAGCCTGTAAAGCGAGATGAGCGCCGCAACCCCAGAGTCGGCCATGACTGGACCGAATGGTCAGGGGTCCCTTTACCCTTTACCTTTATGTTTTAAAGAAAGAGTCTCAAAGCGGTTTACAACACCTTAAAACATCCAATAAAACAATCCAGAATAAAACAACTTCAAGCTTGAAGGAATATATTTCAGATCTTTCTCTACGTGGTGTTTGGCTTTCCACATATTTATTTACCTACTTAATTTATAGAGCTGCCCCATAACATCTGGACTCTAAGAAGCCAGGGTGGTGTCGTGGTTAGCAGCGGTTCTCAACCTGTGGGTCCCCAGATGTTGTTGGACTACAACTCCCATCATCCCTGAATCCTGGCCTTGCTAGCTAGGGGTGATGGGAGTTGTAGTCCAACAACATCTGGGGGCACACAGGTTGAGAAAGGCTGGGTTAGAGTGTCGGACCAGGACCTGGGAGATCAGGGTTCGAATCCCCGATCCGTCATGAAGCTCTTCGCCTACCTCACAAGGTCGTTGTGGGGATTAACTGAGATGGGGGCTGAACCATGTGCTCCCTGGAGAAAAAGGTGGGAGATAAATTACTGCTCTTCTGCCACCTGCTTAAGGAAGCTGGAAGGGCCAGCCAGATGGAGACGTCTGTCGCCAACCTGGCTTCCAGAGATCTCCATGTGGCTGCAGTTGGGCACGCGCCTGGCGCCTGGTGAATTTCTGTCGCCGATGTGGACAGCTCTTGTGCCACAGAATTGTGCATGGATGGATGTTGCCCACCCTCCTCTTTACAGGATCCTTTCTCAGGAAGGGCCTTGCCACTCAGTACAGTGGTACCTCTGGATGCGAACGGGATCCGTTCCGGAGCCCCGTTCGCATCCTGAAACGAACGCAACCTGCGTCTGCGTGGGTTGCAGTTCGCCGTGTCTGCGCATGCGCGTGAGGTCATTTTGAGCGTCTGCACATGCGCGAGCGGCGAAACTCAGAGGTTACGCGTTCCGTTACTTCCTGGTCGCCGTGGAGCCTAACCTGAAAACGCTCAACCTATAGCATATTTAACCCGAGGTATGACTATATCTAGTGATGTATGGAAGTGAAAGCTGGAGCATAAAGAAGGCTGATCGTCGGAAAATAGATGGTTTTGAATTCTGGTGCTGGAGGAGACTCTTGAGAGTCCCATGGACTGCAAGAAGATCAAACCTCTCCATTCTGAAGGAAATCAGCCCTGAGAGCTCACTGGAAGGACAGATCCTGAAGCTGAGGCTCCAATACTTTGGGCGCCTCATGAGAAGAGAAGACTCCCTGGAAAAGACTCTGATGTGGGGAAAGATGGAGGGCACAAGGAGAAGGGGACGATGGAGGACGAGATGGTTGGACAGTGTTCTGGAAGCTACCAACATGAGTTTGACCAAACTGCAGGAGGCAGTGGAAGACAGAAGTGCCTGGCATGCTCTGGTCCAGGGGGTCACGAAGAGTCGGACACGACTAAACAACAACAACAACGACTGTATCGGGGCTGAATGCTTCATCTTAGAAATTGCATCTTAGAAGTTGCAAAGGGACCGCGAGGGTCATCTACTCCAGCCCCCTGCAACGGAGGAATCTGCTGCTCAGTTTGGGGCTTGAACGCATGGCCCTGAGATGAAGAGTCTCGTGCTCCACAGACTGAGACTCTGCAGGCAGCCTCCCGCCTCTCCTCCAAGGGCATTGCTTTTCCCATAGAAGCGGGTGACCCTCCAGAGATGACCTTGCCGGTGGTGGTGGAAGGCAGGAAGGAAGGAATTGTCATCCTGGTGGAGACTACATCCGAAGGAGCACCTGCCCTCCCATTGACCTTATTGTGCACTGGAACAAACAGATGTCATCTTGCAGAGAAGAGTTTTAATCGTAGAGAAGGACCTCTACAGTGGTACCGTCCCATCCATGGAATCACTACCCCGCGGAGGCTCGCGTTTTCGGCACTTTGCCCAGACCTTTCTTTAACTGAGCTTTAAAACTCCGGCGGCCTTTATCCTCTTGTTTTTATAGGCTCAGCTAGAGCAATGTTTGTTCTGTGTCCGTCGCAACGATGAACGTGTTGTTGCAGAGAGAAAGGTACAGAGACGGAAACGAGAAAAGGGGAAGACCAAGCTACAACATTTTCCTTTTTTGAAATCGTTTTTATTTGATTTTGCCAAATGCATATCCATATCCATGTATAGAGATTTCTCTGAATCTCGAGACTTCCCCCCCACCCCCTCTGTGGGTCCTGTTGTTAACATTTAAAACTGCATATTATTCCGTAGCCTGTATTCCATATCAATCCATATTGTCCATAACGTTTGTTGCATTGCAAGTGAGATTAAAATCCTGCTAATGTTTTCATCTGCTTGCAGTGGTCCCCTAGGTAGATGCTAATTTTCCCCGATCATTTTTAAAGTTTTTGTCCTTGCTAAGCTACAACGTTTTTCTGATCAGATCCCCACCCCTTTTTGAAGGAAGGAAGGAAGGAAGGAAGGAAGGAAGGAAGGAAGGAAGGAAGGAAAAGAAAGAAAGAAAGAAAGAAAGAAAGAAAGAAAGAAAGAAAGAAAGAAAGAAAACTCTAGGTTAGGTTGGCTTCCTTCTGTCTTGGAAGACAACAAAAGGACCCCTGGATGGTTAAAGTCCAGTCAAAGGCAACCATGGGGTTGCGGCGCTCATCATTCTGGGTCATGTTTCTGGAGGACGAGATGGTGGGACAGTGTTCTGGAAGCTACCAGCATGAGTTTGACCAAACTGCGGGAGGCAGTGGAAGACAGGAGTGCCTGGCGTGCTCTGGTCCAGGGGGTCACGAAGAGTCGGACACCACTAAACGACTAAACAACAGCAACAAGAATAAAGCCTGGAAAAGACAGGTTGGAGTCTTGCCTGTTTGCTCTCGAGCAACCATACCACCACCTGACAGTTCTGAATGCTAGAAAAAATGCCAAGGACTGTTTGGAATAATTGGAACCAAACATTGAACGTAACTAGTGGATTCTGTGAAGGGATGAACGCGAACTGGAATCACTTCCGTTTTGGACGTCTTGAAATTGAACTAGTTCCTTTGAAAATGTGCTCTCTAGGCTCTGTCACTAGCAAGCTTCCTTGCTTACACTTACCCAGCATATTTGTAATCTGTTCTTCCCTAAGTGAAACTTGGTTGTGCTTGGATAAGGGTGTGAATTAAAAAATCGTGGAGGTGGAAGCGAGCTCCAGGTCTAGTCCCACTAAAGCATCCATGACAGGTGGACATCCATTAAATGTGTTGCTTTTTAGTTGTTGAAATAAATAAATAAAATTGTCCGGTAGCACCTTAGAGACCAACTAAGTTTGTTCTTTGTTGTTGTTTGTTCTTTGCACACATTCCTTTTTGCGCAACCAGGCAAGGAGTCACCTGCCTCAGGTAGGCAGAGATAAACAAGAACGCAGCAACGAATGGATCGAAATTTTACCTTTGTGCGGTCGTTTTTTCCCCCTGACGCACATTCACCTCCACTGGAGGTCCTCTGAATAATATAAATGGGTGTTCTCTAGCAGCATAAGGTGCCTTGTTGTTGTTTAGTCATTTAGTCATGTCCGACTCTTCGTGACCCCCTGGACCAGAGCACGCCAGACACTTCTGTCTTCCACTGCCACCCGCAGTTTGGTCAAACTCATGCTGGTAGCTTCGAGAACACTTTCCAACCATCGTCCTCTGTCATCCCCTTCTCCTTGTGCCCTCCATCTTTCCCAACATCAGGGTCTTTTCCAGGGAGTCTTCTCATGAGGTGGCCAAAGTATTGGAGCCTCAGCTTCAGGATCTGTCCTTCCAGTGAGCACTCAGGGCTGATTTCCTTCAGAATGGAGAGGTTTGATCTTCTTGCAGTCCATGGGACTCTCAAGAGTCTCCTCCAGCACCAGAATTCAAAAGCATCAATTCTTCGGCGATCAGCCTTCTTTATGGTCCAGCTTTCGCTTCCATACATCACTACTGGGAAAACCATAGCTTTTACTATACGGACCTTTGTCGGCAAGGTGATGTCTCTACTTTTTAAGATGCTGTCTAGGTTTGTCATTGCTTTTCTCCCAAGGAGCAGGCGTCTTTTAATTCCGTGGCTGCTGTCACCATCTGGAGTGTTCTAGGTTCTAAGTTCTAGGTATAAGCTTTTGTGTGCATGCACACTTCTTCAGATACCATGCACACAAAAGCTTATACCCAGAACAAACTTAGTTGGTCTCTAAGGTGCTACTGGACAATTTTTTAATTTATTTCGACTGCTTCAGACCAACACAGCTACCTACCTGTTTTTAGTTGTTGTTATGGAGAAAAAAATCCTCAATAAAAGAGCAAGATAATTGAAAGGTGCCCAATCTGTTTCTCCTGCAAAAAAGTAAGAAAAAAAAGTTGACAATTCTGAAATTGTGTGTTAGCTGAGCAGCTGCCTGCTGAAACGTGCTTTGTGTTTCTTGTTTTCTTTATAGATGGTCAGCGAGAAGGTTGGAGGAGCCGAGGGCACCAAGCTAGATGAAGACTTCAAGGAAATGGAAAAGGTGAGTAGAGGAAATGCAACATTGCACATGGGTGCAATGTGGGGATGGCACATTCATGTCTATGCTCTGCTAACCTCAAGGTTAGATTACCGCAATGCGTTATACGTAGGGCTGCCTCTGAAGACAGTTCGGAAACTTCACCTGGTGCAGAATTCAGCGGCCAGGTTGCTCACGGGACTGGCAAGACGGCTTGAGCATCTCACACCAATCCTGGTCCGATTGCACTGGCTGCCAGTTAGTTTCCTGGCCCAGTTCAAAGTGCTGGTCCTGACCTATACAGCCTTAAACGGCTCAGGACCTCAGTACCTCAAGGACCGCCTCTTTCCATATGAACCTACCCACACCCTGAGATCATCTTCCGAGGCCTTCCTTCATGTGCCTCCTCCTTGAGAGGTGCGGAGGGTGGCAACACGAGGACGGGGCCTTCTCTGCAGTGGCTCCCCGTCCGTGGAATGCTCTCCCCAGGGAAGTTGCCTGGCGCCTTCATTATACACCTTTAGGTACCAGGCAAAAGCGTTCCTTTTTAATCAGGCCTTTCGTTGACCTGATGGACATCCTATACGCTTTTGAAATGTGGCTCTTTTGGGGGGGTGTTATTGGGTTATTGCTTTTATTTTAATTTTATATACTGTGATCTTTTTATGTGAACCACCCTGAGACCTCTGGGTATAGAGCGGTATATAAATTTGATCATCATGATCACCACCATAATACATGAAATGAGTCCTCTGGCAACTGGACTCAACTTCAGGCTGGCTCACATCAGGGTTGAGGAACTCACACCATCCCTAGCTAACAGGACCAGTGGTCAGGGATAATAGGAATTGTAGTGTAACGATATCTGGGGACCCAAGGTTGAGAAAAGCTGGTACAGACCTTCCCCAAACGTATGCAGGGCACCCCTTGGGAAGGCTGTTCTAGGTCCTACAAAACATACACAGGTGGCACTGTGGTCTAAACCGCTGAGCCTCTTAGGCTTGCCGATCGGAAGGTCGGCAGTTCAAATCCCCGCGACGGGGTGAGCTCCTGTTGCTCTGTCCCAGCTCCTGCCAACCTAGCAGTTCGAAAGCACACCAGTGCAAGTAGATAAATAGGTACCGCTCCGGCGGGAAGGTAAAAGGCATTTGCATGCACTCTGGTTTCCGTCACGGTGTCCCGTTGCACCAGAAGCGGTTTAGTCTTGCTGGCCACATGACCCAGAAAGCTGTCTGTGGACAAACGCCGGCTCCCTCGGCCTGAAAGCAAGATGAGCGCCGCAACCCCATCGTCACCTTTGACTGGACTTAACCATCCAGGGGTCCTTTTACCATTACCTTTTTTATAACAATGTTCTGGATTTGCATTTCCACTGAAAGTGGTTAATCTTCTCCAGTCATTAGAGTTAACTGTGGCCTGCTACTGCTTTTGTATTGTCAAATCATTGCTTCCATTTCTACAGAAAGTGGATCTCACCAGCAAAGCTGTTACAGAAGTCTTGGCTAGGACTACGGAATACCTCCAACCCAATCCTGGTAAGGCCCTTTGCCATGGCTAAGTGGCAGCTGAGCTTTTTTCCCCATTTTGCGAATTTTGTCCAGAATTGTTTCTTTTTTAAAAAAAAAGCATTTGCTTTTCGAGACGAATTCTACTTCCTTCCTTGAGACCTTCTTGGGCTCCAGCTCCCAGCAGTCAGTGCAGCCAGCAGTAGGGAATGATGGGAACTGGAGTCTCACAACATCAGGCACAGGCAAACTCGGCCCTCCAGATGTTTTGGAACTACAACTCCCATCATCCCTAGCTAGCAGGACCAGTGGTCAGGGATGATGGGAGTTGTAGTCCCAGAAACATCTGGAGGGCCGAGTTTGCCTGTGCCTGGACAACATCCACAGCCCCCATTCCCCAGCACCCCAGAGTTTTTAAAAAAAGACAGCACGTAAAACAGCTCGGTGGCTGTTCGTTGCTAGACAAGAGGCGGTGCTCTTCCAGCAGAAAGCTGTGATTTTGATGTGGAACATCTGCATGGGAATTTTGGCACTCCGCTCGGGTGGAAAAAAACAGCGCAACCCGTTTCTGCAGCCAGAAAGGGACGGGTGGTTTTGTTTCGCTTAACGTTGCTCGATGCAACGTGAAATCTTTTGGCGTGATGGAGTCCCCTGCATCTTATTCTGTAGCTGGTGCTATCCACACACACACACACACACACACACACACACACACACACATACACCATTTCTTCACCGATACCACGGTCTCCGACTCTTGTTTTGTTTTTGCTTAGACCTCTCTGTGTGTTTTTTCTTACTTGATCTGTATTTTGTGGTCACGGGGGAAATAGTTTTTTGTTGAGTTTTCGTGGCGACTTCTTTGACTGCTTTTCGGTGATCAGATCCTGGTTTAATCAGCCGGGATGTGCTTGGGCTATGCACGCTTGCACCTTGCCCCTATTTTATTTATTCGTGTTGGTGGCTCTTACATCGCCTCGCATTCCAAAGGAAATCTCTTAAGCAGCTTGCGACATCCTAAAAATATCGGAAATAAAAAGCCAGATACAAGAAGCGCAGTGGGAGGGGAAATCCACATTTTAGAGTTGCGGAAGGAACACTTAAGACATCCAACTGAGCAGGCTCTTGAGAAGGTGTGCTATTTAAACCTGCCCCCTTTCCCACCTTTTCAAAGTCAGAAGACCCGAGGGGTAGCCCAGTGCCAGATAACTTCATGGCCCAGAAATATGGCACAGCGCCTCTCTTCTGCCTGCAGGGAGGACTCAAATTTAAGAAAATGGGGGGAGATAGCACAGAGTTGTTGAGGTTTTTTTGCTGTGGTTTACCCAGGGTTGTTCAGGGACGCGGGTGGTGCTGTGGTTAAACCACAGAGCCTAGGGCTTGCCGATCAGAAGGTCGGCGGTTCGAATCCCCGCGACGGGGTGAGCTCCTGTTGCTCGGTCCCTGCTCCTGCCAACCTAGCAGTTCAAAAGCTTGTCAGAGTGCAAGTAGATAAATAGGTACCACTCCGGCGGGAAGGTAAATGGCGTTTCTGTGCGCTGCTCTGGTTCTCCAGAAGCGGCTCAGTCCTGCTGGCCACATGACCCGGAAGCCGTACGCCGGCTCCCTCGGCCAATAAAGCGAGATGAGCGCCGCAACCCCAAAGTCGGCCACGACTGGACCTAATGGTCAGGGGTCCCTTTACCTTCACCTTTACCAGATGTCCCCAGGGACAGTCCCTGGATTTACAAATCAGTCCCCATACAAAATCTATTGAAGTTGAAAAGTGCCCCCGGATTCATTGAAAAAAATCTGGTAACCTTAACTTAGACGGCTGTGGGAAGGGGGGGACTTTCAGCCTCAGCAACTGATTCACAGGGTAAGAGGGATGAGCTTCTGTGCTCATTAGACCAGACACCCAGCCAAGCCTGGGGATATCATGCTTTTGCTAATAAAGAGTTAGCTCCCAACTTTGAACTGGCGGCTTGCTCTTTGACATGGGGTGGAGGGCTTGAAGCTGGGTCTTTCTGCACCACGCAGGGCAGATATTCTGCCACTGAGCTGTAAGCCCTCTTCCCAAAATAAAGCCTTCATGGTTCCTGTAAGGGAACTGCCATCGGAGCCAGAGGGAGAGGGAGGGCTCCAAAGGGATTCCGGAGAGCGTCCCGGGAGGGAGAGAAGCAGCACATCTTCTGGGGAAGGAAATCAGCGTAGCACCAGTGGAGAAGGGGGGCAGATGGGGGAATCGGCGAGGTGGCTCCATGACTCCTCGCCGGGGACCAGCGGGGAGAGCACGGGTCCTCCGCTGCCTACGCCCTCCTTGCGCAGAAGACTTCCGCGCAGGGAGAGTAGGAGGAGACTAGGCGTCAAAGAGCTTCTTTGCTGGAAGAAGTTCAAGAAACGCCCACTGACGGATTCTGCCAGTGATTGAGACAGCCACTGGAGAGTGGCTGTCCGGACAGAAAGAGTTCACTCAAGCAACCCAGCCAGGTGTGGCGCCGATTTACGCACGAGCAACCCCTAGAACCATTACAGTTCCAAATGAGCACATGATTTTGGGAGCACAGGAAGTTGCTTGAGAACTGAGTTGAGGCCACTGGCCTGTCCAGCCCAATATCACCTGCGCTGACCGTGGCATTCCAGGGTTTCAGCAAGAGAAGGGGTCTTCCCTACCCCCCGCTTGCTGACCTGTCCCTTTGAGCTGAAGGTGGCTTTCGACGCGCACTGTGTTTTCTGCTGCTGAGCCAGCCGGCAAGGCGGTCCGTGCGGCCTGCTCCCGATTCTTGGCATTTGGGTTGCATTCCAGCAGGCTTCCCGTAACCACTTCTGCAAAGAGGACCCCAGGGATTAATTTGGATCTTTGCCAGAAGATCAGGGAGTCCATAGCTTTCGCGCACACACCCCCCTCACTTCTGGCAAGTTCCAGGCTGGACTATTTTCTGCCTGCGATCCTGGAAAAACGACCATTACCTGATATTTCTGGGTCGTTCGAAGACAATAGAATTTTCTTTTCTTGGCCGGCGAGGCTGCCTCTCCTGTTTCCCTCCCCTGCTTAATTATTGGCAATCGCCTTGACTCGTTGGCAAGACGGTCTGATGGAAACTCTTGTGTGGCTGCCGTCCATAGCTGTCAACTGTCCCTTATTTGGCGGGAAAGACCCTTATCCCAGAGCTGTGTCTTATTGATGATGTCCCTTAAATTTCCCGGGTTTCAAAGGAAGCAGCTCCTCTCCCTCCCACCCTGCCGGCCAGGGAGGAGGGAGGCTCCAACTGTGTTGCTTGGGTGCCTGGCCCGCCCCCCTCCGGCCTCCTCTCACCAGCCTCGGCCCCCAGGAGCCCCTCCCCGCCGGGACTGGCGGGAGTCTCTGAACTGAGCGTCTCTGCCTGGGGCCTCCCCTCTGCCCGCCCCCGCCGCTCCCACTAGGCCGTACTGTGGCTGCGCCACCGAAGGACCCGGATGAGATGGGCATCCTGGCGCGGCCTACGAATTGCTGAGGAGCCTTGAGAGGAGAGCGAGGGCTACCATAGAGAAAGCAGTTCAGAGAGAGGAGGAGGAAGTGCGGGCAGGTGTTCCAAGGGCTACAAGGGAAGGACCGCAAGTGCATCTCCCATAGATTTGTAGTGGTAGACTAGCATAGATGGTCTGATCTGCGGGTTTACTTTGGGCGCTATTCCCCCCCACTTCCTCCCGCCCTGCCTGATGGAACTGAGAGCTGTAGATGGAGCACGAGAGAAAAGATACAGAACTGCAGCAGCATCTTCGTAGCTTGGACTTCGATTTGCGTGAAAAGTGGTTGCTGCTTGTAGTTATTTAGCGTATTTTTTGCTCTATAGGACGCACTTTTTCCCCTCCAAAAATTAAGGGGAAATGGGTGTGTGTCCTATGGAGCGAATGCAGGCTCCTTGGCTTCAGCAATAGCAACACGAAGTGCAGAGGGAGCGCTCCCTCCGCACTCCGGAGGCTTGGCGTTGCTTTCGCTGAAGCCTGGAGAGCGAGAAGGGTCGGTGCGCACCGACCCCTTGCTCTCCAGGCTTCAGGGATAGCCGCATGAAGCCTTTGGAGCGCAGCGGGACCTCGCGCTGCACTCCAAAGGCTTCGGGTTCCTTTAGCTGAAGCCAGGAGAGCAAGACTCTCCTGGCTTCAGCAGAGAGGGAGAGCTGTGCAGCGCCCCTTCAGCGAAGCGGGAGGAGAAATGGAAGGGGCTCCGTTTCTCCTGCCGCTTCGCTGAAGGGGCGCTGGGCAGAGAGGGGGAGACTTTTTTCCCCCTTGTTCTCCCCCTTAAAACAAGGTGCATCCTATGGTTGGGTGCGTCCTATAGAGCGAAAAATACGGTAATTGCAGTGTTTCATCGGCTGGTGTCTTGAGCAGCAACCTCTGGAAACGAAGGGCTAAAAACCGGCTGCTCTCCCAAATTATCTGGTCCCTTTTCACTTCGTATTTCAGCTGGTTGACTAAAATCCCTTATTTTGGTTGCTGATCCCTTATTTTCAAGGCTGCTGGTCCCTTATTTTCAAATCTGCAAGTTGACAGCAATGCTGCCGTCTCTTTTCTACACCAGCGTCCCGGGCCAAGCTGACCATGCTGAACACCGTGTCCAAAATTCGAGGGCAAGTGAAGAATCCAGGCTACCCGCAGTCGGAAGGCCTTCTTGGAGAGACCATGATCCGTTACGGAAAGGAGCTGGGCGAAGACTCCAATTTCGGTGAGGGCACCCTACCCATATTATTATTATCATTAGGTTGCTTGGTTGGCATCCGTCTGTGTCTCAGGTGACAATGGAAGAGGTTACTTTAACCATTGGAGAGTTACGGCGCCTCCTGTGGCCATAGAGGCCAATACAGGAGAGACATGTTTTGTTGCAGCTGGGGCAGAGAGAGGCGTCCCCTACCTGGGATCTTCCCCATGCAGAGCAGGCACTGTGTCGCCTGTCCGCTTTCACCCTTGTGGGTTTTGCACAGCCTTACCAAGGCTGCTTTGCTTTCTTGCTTTCCTTTTATTTATTTTATGTTTAAAATATATTTTGTTTTTTTTAGAATAGTTTTTATTTGATTTTACAAATTCATTCGCACTCCTGATCGCAAAAAATAAATAAATTAAAATTGCACAAGATTCTTTCGAATCTCAAAATGTCCCTCCTCCCCTCTGTGGGTTCTTTAAGTAACTTTTATAACTGTGTATTATAAGTCCTTCTTATTTACAGGGATGCAAATGAATGAATGGGACGCGGGTGGCGCTGTGGGTTAAACCACAGAGCCTAGGACTTGCTGATCAGGAGGTTGGCGGTTCGAATCCCCACCACAGGGTGAGCTCCCGTCGCTCGGTCCCTGCTCCTGCCAACCTAGCAGTTCGAAAGCACGTCAAAGTGCAAGTAGATAAATAGGTACCACTCCGGCGGGAAGGTAAACGGCGTTTCCGTGCGCTGCTCTGGTTCACCAGAAGCGGCTTAGTCCTGCTGGCCACATGACCCGGAAGCTGTACGCCGGCTCCCTGGGCCAATAAAGCAAGATGAGCGCCGCAACCCCAGAGTCGGTCATGACTGGACCTAATAGTCAGGGGTCCCTTTACCTTTACCTTATTGTATCCAAAGTTCATTGTAAGAGTTATTTAAAACCTGCCAAAGAGTGTTTACAGGGGTCTTTCAGATACGATATAAATTTGTCCCGTTCTTTTGATCCTCCTGATTTCTGATTTTCCTGGTTATTCTTGCCATCTCTGTGTAATCCAATAGTTTCATCTGCCAGTCCACCCTAGTAGGTATCTTGTCGTCTTTCCAACTCTGGGCAAGGAGCATCCTTGCAGCCGTTGAAGCGTACATAAACCATCTTTTCCATTCCTTTGGTATAAAGGTAAAGGGGACCCCTGACCATTAGGTCCAGTCGTGACCGACTCTGGGGTTGCAACGCTCATCTCGCTTTATTGGCCGAGGGAGCCGGCGTACAGCTTCCGGTTCATGTGGCCAGCATGACTAAGCCGCTTCTAGTGAACCAGAGCAGCGCACGGAAATGCCGTTTACCTTCCCGCTGGAGTGGTACCTATTTATCTACTTGCACTTTGATGTGCTTTCGAACTGCTAGGTTGACAGGAGCAGGGACCGAGCAACAGGAGCTCACCCCGTCGCGGGGATTCGAACTGCCAACCTTCTGTTTGGCGAGTCCTAGGCTCTGTGGTTTAACCCACAGCGCCACCTGCATACTTTCCTTTTAACCAGCTATCTTGTCTCTCCCTTCATCCCCGCTCTCCCGGCGCTGCTGTTTCCCTTTCGCCCCGCACGAAGGCGACGCGCTGCTGGACGCTGGCGAGTCCATGAAGCGCTTGGCTGAGGTTAAAGACTCTCTGGACATCGAGGTCAAGCAGAACTTCATCGACCCCCTTCAGAACTTGTGCGACAAGGACTTGAAAGAGATCCAGGTAACCGCGATTGCACTTGATAGGATAAGAACGTAGGCAGCTGCCTTGTCGTCGGGGGCATGCTGAGGAGCAGGAGGACAGTATAGATTTGAAACAGTGGTTTGCAGAGGGGCATAGTTCAGAAGACAGAAGTTGGGAAGAACTGGGGGGTGAACAGCTAGGAGGAGAAGAATTGGGAGAAAGAGAGTTTTTTTAAAAAAAATTACCGTATTTTTTGCTCTATAAGACTCACTTTTTCCCTCCTAAAAAGTAAGGGGAAATGTGTGTGCGTCTTATGGAGCAAATGCAGGCTGCGCAGCTATCCCAGAAGCCAGAACAGCAAGATCGCTGCGCAGTGAAAGCAGCGATCCCTCTTGCTGTTCTGGCTTCTGGGATTCAGAATATTTTTTTTCTTGTTTTCCTCCTCCAAAAACTAGGTGCGTCTTGTGGTCTGGTGCATCTTATAGAGAGAAAAATACGGTATTTAATCATTTTTTCGATACAAACAACAACCCCAAAAAACACTACAACAAAAACCATAATACAGTGGTACCTCGGGTTAAGTACTTAATTCGTTCCGGAGGTCTGTTCTTAACCTGAAACTGTTCTTAACCAGAAGCACCACTTTAGCTAATGGGGCCTCCTGCTGCTGCCGCACTGCCAGAGCCCGATTTCTGTTCTTATCCTGAAGCAAAGTTCTTAACCTGAAGCACTATTTCTGGGTTAGTGGAGTATGTAACCTGAAGTGTATGGAACCTGAAGCATATGTAACCCGAGGTACCACTGTAACAATAACACAATTTGACAATTCGGATTCAGAGAGAGAGAGTTAACAGACTCACTTTCTCTGGAAAGCGTCCATCTGATCAGCCCAAGGAGAGCAGATAAGTTGGCTGCACAGAAAGCACAGTGGTTGCGATAGCAGGTTGCAAGAGGCGGGAGTGATGGGGGTGACAAGGGGGGCAGTGAATGGAACCCTTAACTGGGAGCACCTCATCCCTAGGAATGGATGCTTTGTTCTTTCGCTGTAATCATTAAAACTTCGAACTGGTAAGAGACTCCTTTCGCTTTGTACTGCTTGTTGTTTAGTCGTGTCTGACTCTTCGTGACCCCCTGGACCAGAGCATGCCAGGGACTCCTGTCTTCCACTGCCTCCTGCAGTTTGGTCAAACTCATGCTAGTAGCTTCGAGAACACTGTCCCACCATCTCGTCCTCTGTCGTCCCCTTCTCCTTGTGCCCTCCATCTTTCCCAACATCAGGGTCTTTCCCAGGGAGTCTTCTCTTCTCATGAGGTGGCCAAAGTCTTGGAGCCTCAGCTTCAGGATCTGTCCTTCCAGTGAGCACTCAGGGCTGATTTCCTTCAGAATGGAGAGGTTTGATCTCCTTGCAGTCCATGGGACTCTCAAGAGTCTCCTCCAGCACCAGAATTCAAAAGCATCCATTCTTGGGCGATCAGCCTTCTTGATGGTCCAGCTCTCACTTCCATACATCACTACTGGGAAAACCATAGCTTTTACTATACGGACCTTTGTCGGCAAGGTGATGTCTACTTATTATTGTTCTGCTTATCTACTGCCAAAGGGCAGAGAGGAAGCAGAGTCCCTGAAGCCTGACAGTTGTGCTGGTCTGCCCGGCTCAGTATTGTCTACACGGACTGGCAGCAGCTCTCCAGAGTTTAAATGGGTTTCCCACCCCAAGACGATGTCGGGAATTTGAACCCGGGACCTTCTGCATGCAGAGCAGAGGCTGTGCCACCTAGCTACGGCTTTTGGCTTTGGGGAAACTCTCACAGGGCTTTTTATGCAGCTGTGCCATTTCATCTATTTATTTTGCGTAACGATCGCCTATATTTTTAATTGTGGTACAGGCGTACCTGGGACGCGGGTGGCGCTGTGGGTTAAGCCACAGAGCCTAGGGCTTGCCGATCAGAAGGTTGGCGGTTCGAATCCCCGCGACGGGGTGAGCTCTCGTTGTTCGGTCCCAGCTCCTGCCAACCTAGCAGTTTGAAGGCACATCAAAGTGCAAGTAGATAAATAGGTACCACTCCGGCAGGAAGGTGAACGGTGTTTCCGTGCGCTGCTCTGGTTCGCCAGAAGCAGCTTAATCCTGCTGGCCACATGACCCGGAAGCTGTACGCCGGCTCCCTCAGCCAGCAAAGCGAGATGAGCGCCGCAACCCCAGAGTCGGCCACGACTGGACCTAATGGTCAGGGGTCCCTTTACCTTTACAGGAGTACCTTGGTTTTTGAACAGCTTAGTTCTCGAACGTTTTGGCTCCCGAACGCCACAAACCCGGAAGTGACTTTTTAAACTGACTGTTCAATATCTGAATAGTGACTTTTTAAACTGACTATTTGGTATCTGAAGAAGTGTGAATGCTCGCGAAAGCTTATACCCAGAACAGACTTAGTTGGTCTCTAAGGTGCTACTGGACAATTTTTTAATTTATTTTGACTGCGTCAGATCACCATGGCTACGTATCTGTATTCAGTCACTAGTTAGAATTCTTTCTGTTGCTTTTAATAGTGTTTAATGTTCTGTAGTTGCACCCTGATACTTCTGATCGCCGCATTACAGGGGGTTGGACTAGAAGACCTTTGAAGGTCCCTTCCAGCTCTATGAGTCTATGATTCTGTGATGGGGCAGTGCAGAAATGCTTTTGTAAATAAGGAAATGCTGGCTGCTCTTCACTTCCCCCATCCCCTGCCCTGTTTATCCTCACAAGCCGACCCCATGAGCTTGGATAGATTGAGAGGCAATGAGTCATTTCATACCCAAACGGGGATTTTGAACCTTGGGTCTCAAGTCCTAGGGTGGAACTCAACCTTGCGCTGATACGATTGTTCTGTCAGCGAAATAAATAATAATTTATCGCTTGCACCCCGCCCATCTGACTGGGTTGCTCCAGCCGCTCCAACTGAATATAAAAGAGCACACGATGACGCCAGCCATCAAAGCTGCCTTCCGATGTCTTCTAAAAGTCAGATAGTTGTTTATTTCCTTGACATCTGCTGGGAGGGTGTTCCACAGGGCGGGTGCCACCACTGAGAAGGCCCTCTGCCTGGTTCCTTGTAACCTCACTTCTCGCAGGGAGGGAACCGCCAGGTGGCCCTCGGAGCTGGACTTCCATGTCCAGGCTGAACGATGGGGGTGGAGACGCTCCTTCAGGTCTACAGGACCCAGGCCATTTAGGGCTTTAAAGCTCAGCACCAGCAATTTAAATTGTGCTCAGAAACATCCTGGGAGCCAGTGTAGATCTTTTAGGACCAGTGTCCCCGCTTGCCTGACGGAACAATCTCTCCTCTCTTCCCCCTTGCTGGGAGTTCTCCCAACCCTCTGGGATTTGGGAGAGGCATGGGGGACGCAGGTGAAATGGGGGGGTGGAGACCCCTGTTGCGCTGTTTGGAGTCTTTGCACTGGCTTCTGCTAGCACACTGAATACGGCCCCTAGTCTCTTGACCACTTCGCTTGGCACTGGAAATGCCTCCCGGATGAGTCTTTATTCGTGGTTTGCACACGTCCTGCAAGATTTCTAATGCACTTCCGGATCGGGGCGAGGTTCAAGACCCAAAAACTTGCTGTTACAGTCACACCTCGTGTTGCGTTTGCTTCAGGTTGAGCGTTTTCAGGTTGCGTCCTGCGGCGACCCGGAAGTACAGTGGTACCTCAGGTTACATACGCTTCAGGTTACATATGCCTCAGGTTACAGACTCCGCTAACCCAGAAATAGTGCTTCAGGTTAAGAACTTTGCTTCAGGATGAGAACAGAAATCGGGCTCCGGCGGCGCAGTGGCAGCAGCAGGAGGCCCCATTAGCTAAAGTGGTGCTTCAGGTTAAGAACAGTTTCAGGTTAAGAACGGACCTCCGGAACGAATTAAGTACTTAACCTGAGGTACCACTGTACCACGCAGACGCTCAAAATGACATCATGCGCAGAGCGGCAAATCGCGACCCACGCAGACGCGGCTTGCGTTCTGCTCATGTTGCGAACAGGGCTCCGGAACGGATCCTGTTCGCAACCAGAGGTACCACTGCATTTGTGCTTCTACGGGGAGGAATTCACTTCCCTCCTCGACTTCTCCTCTCTGCAGCACCATCTGAAGAAGCTGGAAGGCCGGCGATTAGACTTTGACTACAAAAAGAAGCGGCAGGGGAAGATCCCGGACGAGGAGCTGCGGCAAGCGCTGGAGAAGTTCGAGGAGTCGAAGGAAGTGGCAGAGACGAGCATGCACAACCTTCTGGAGACGGACGTGAGTATGGTTTGGACCCAGGCTCCCCAGAACCCACACCCCTCTCCTCTGCAAGTTAAATCGCACGCTGATCCCATCGTGGGCGCCTCTGCCAAAAGCCAGGCTCTCTTTTTTAAGACAACAACAACAACAACAACAACAATTTATTTATATCCCGCGCTCCCCAGCCAAAGCCGGGCTCAGAGTGGCTAACAACAGCAAAATAATACAACATTCTAAAATCATTTCATTATAAAACAAAACACTGAACATTTGAAATACTTTATTGTCACTTGTACAACTTGTATACAGCGAGATTACACCAGCACCCCCCACTCCACTCTCTTAGTCTTAATTCCCCTCGTTTACTGACGCACGTTCGAATCCCCGCAATGACGGAGTGAGCTCCCGTTGCTCGGTCCCTGCTCCTGCCAACTTAGCAGTTCGAAAGCACGTCAAAGTGCAAGTAGATAAATAGGTACCACTCCAGCGGGAAGGTAAACGGCGTTTCCGCGCGCTGCTCTGGTTTGCCAGAAGCGGCTTAGTCCTGCTGGCCACATGCCCCGGAAGCTGTACGCCGGCTCCCTTGGCCAATAAAGCAAGATGAGCACCGCAACCCCAGAGTCTGTCACGACTGGACCTAATGGTCAGGGATCCCTTTACCTTTACCTTACTGACGCACACCCACCAAACCCGAAAGTCAGTTGCCCTGTTGTTACCTTTTCATTCAGCAGCCTAACAGCCCACGGATAGAAGCTGTTCTTTACCCTGTTGGTGTGACTAACCAGTCTCTTTTTCCATTTTACTGCAGATTGAGCAAGTCAGCCAGCTGTCCGCACTTGTAGACGCCCAGCTGGATTATCACAGGCAAGCAGTGCAAATCCTCGATGAGCTCGCAGACAAACTGAAACGCAGGTAAACACTACTGTGTGTGGTCCGGTCCCCCCCATAAAAAACACACACAAATCACTCATTTTGCTGCAGAATGCACAATTCGGCGTGCAGTCCACCGCTGTGGAACTGTCATAATAATAATAATAAATTTTTATTTATATCCCGCCCTCCCCAGCCAAAGCCGGGCTCAGGGCGGCTAACAACAATAAAATAATAATACATTCTAAAATCATTTCATTATAAAATCAATTCAAATCAAATTGATGGCAACCATTGGGCTAGAGTTCTGTGAAGATTGCCAAAGGAGGGAGTCAGGCTGTGCCCTGGCCAAAGGCCTGGTGGAACAGCTCTGTCTTGCAGGCCCTGCGGAAAGATGTCAAGTCCCGCAGGGCCCTAGTCTCTTGTGACAGCATGTTCCACCAGATCGGGGCCACGGCCGAAAAAGCCCTGGCTCTGGTTGAGGCCAGCCTAACCTCTCTGTGGCCTGGGACCTCCAAGATGTTTTTGTTTGAAGACCGTAAGTTCCTCTGTGGGGCATAGCAGGAGAGGCGGTCCCGTAGGTACGAGGGTCCTAGGCCTTATAGGGCTTTAAAGATCTTGGGCGTCATCTAATCCCACTTTTCCAACAGTATACTGCTCAAAGTGGCTAAAGAGAAATTAATCCAGGGACGGCCCGAACACGAGGCGGGCTGAGGAAGCTGCCTCGGGTGGTGCAACGCCAAGAGTTAGTGCCCCTGTGGACACTCTGCCACCTCCATTGCCAGTGGAGAAGTGGCGGTGGCTTCCGGCGCGATCTTGCGGAAATCTTGCCAGAACCTGCTGCCATGCAACCCAGGTTTTGCCTCGGGCGGCAAAGCATGACAGGCCCGCCCCTCTGTTGATCAGCTAGCAGGCTATACCTTAAAAATCACACACCAGGCGGATAAACAAAGACTTAAGTCATTGCTACAGCAGCGGAGAGGTCTCACGGCCCTGCGCTGTGCTTTGAAGCCCCGCCATTGGGGCTTCAAAGCGCAGCATTGCCCGATACCATATTGACATCAGGTGAGAAGCCAGAAAAAGTCTCCCACACGCTGCCGTACAGATTCCCTCACTCCCCAGGGAGTCTTGCAGCTGAGTAAGGACTTTTTATTTTATTGAGGCCTCCCAAGTCAGTTTCTATCTCATACGGCTTAAGATATTTCAGCCGGACGTTCCTTTCACGCTTCCAGTGTAGAAAGTTGGGGACATTGATATAAGCAAGAGCTGATAAATATTCATGGGAATAACTTGCATTTGTGCCTTTCTGTCTTCCTTAAGCTTTGAATAAATGGCGTGGAGAGCCATTCTGGCCCAGCAGGGCAGATCTTAATGTCCTATAACTTGCCTAGAATCAGCGCTCCACAGTTTAAGGGTACTGCTTTCCTCCTGAGCCAGTCCCAGGGTAGTGGTTTGAGTGCCGGACTCTAACCAGGGAGACCAGGGTTCGAATCCCCACCTGGCCATGAAGCTCACTGGGTGACCTTGGGCCCCTCGCTCACTCTCAGCCTAACCTACCTCGCAGGGTTGTTGTTGGGGGATAAAATGAGGAGGGGGAAAACCATGTAAGCCACCGTGAGCTCCATGGAGAAAAAGGAGGGGTTGTTGTTGTTGAGTCGTTTAGTCGTGTCCGACTCTTCGTGACCCCCTGGACCAGAGCACGCCAGGCACTCCTGTCTTCCACTGCCTCCCGCAGTTTGTTCAGACTCATGTTTGTAGCTTCGAAGACACTATCCAACCATCTCGTCCTCTGTCGTCCCCTTCTCCTTGTGCCCTCCATCTTTCCCAACATCAGGGTCTTCTCCAGGGAGTCTTCTCTTCTCATGAGGTGGCCAAAATCTTGGAGCCTCAGCTTCACGATCTGTCCTTCCAGTGAGCACTCAGGGCTGATTTCCTTCAGAATGGAGAGGTTGGATCTTCATGCAGCCCATGGGACTCTCAAGAGTCTCCTCCAGCACCATAATTCAAAAGCATCAATTCTTTGGATGATCAGCCTTCTTTATGGTCCAGCTCTCACTTCCATACATCACTACTGGCAAAACCATAGCTTTTACTAATCAGACCTTTGTTGGCAATAAATAAATAGAAATGAATAAAACCATCTCCCATTGACCAGCTGTATATTTCCTTGACTTTACTCTTTTAAAACGTGCGTTTAAATGTGGTATTGGCTGTTGGTCGTGTTTATAATCATTTGTATTTTAAAAGTAATAATCAAGTGAGTATTTTTAAAAAAATGGGGTAGGGGGAGTCTTTTTCGTCAATTGCAATACAGTCGTACCTTGGTTTTCAAACAGCTTTGTTCTCAAATGTTTTGGCTCCTGGACGCCGCAAACCCGGAAGTGACTGTTCCGGTTTGCAAACTATTCTTGGAAGCCGAACGTCCGACGGGGCTTCCGTGGCTTCCGATTGGCTGCAGGAGCTTCCTGCAGCCAATTGGAAGCCGCGCTTTGGTTTCCGGACATTTTGGAAGTTGAAGGGACTTCCGGAATGGATTCCGTTCGACTTCCAAGGTATGACTGTATTTGAAACTTGCTTTAATCTTGCTCCTCATGGCAAATCTTCTTCCTTCGTCCAGAGTGAGGGACACTTCCTCGCGCCCCAAGCGAGAATACAAGCCGAAACCGAGGGAGTCCTACGAGTTTGGAGAGAGCGACCAATCCAACGGCGGCTTTTCCTGCAACCCCGCCCCCAAAGTCTCAGGTAAGGGCGGGGCCAAAGTAGCCGCCTCTGTTTTTTGCCAAAAGAGCTCAACATCCGGATTTTCACTTTTTGAAATCTGGCAACCCTGTTTAAGTACACAATGGGTTGTATTCCACTCTAAAGTCTACTCTGAGTTTTCTGCTGCACAGACAAGGCAGCATCTCACCTGAGGGTCTGGAGAGTAGATTTGAACGGGATACCCGGGGGTGAGATCAATTCTCCAGCGGTTGCAGTGTCAAGGCGCACTGTAGCATGGAGTGCTTGGATTGTGATTCCTGAATTGCAGAAGGGGGGGGTTGGATTGGATGACCCTTTGAGACCCCTTCCAACTCCGTAATGAATGAGCTAGCCCTCCCATCAGCCCTGGCCACTATGGTCCAGCGTAGCCAAGGCTGACGCAAGTCATTGACCAACTGGTGTTTGGAATGAGCTAGTTCCAAAATTTTCGCGGAACCGGTTCAGAAAAACCTACTTGCGCCTAACGAACAGTTCCCAGAATTGCTGGATGGTTCACCTTGGGCGTCGAACTTTGAACAATTTCTAGTTCACACCTTCAAGTTCATTCTCTTATACGTTGGTTTTTTTAAGACCCTTTGGGCCTTGGAAGGTTAAAGATCATCACTGGGGGCAGAGGGAAATAAATTAAACCGTGTGTGTGTGTGTTTTAAAAAGTTTTCTTAAGTCTTCTAAAGTGCCGTATTTTTCCGTGTATAAGATGCCCCCTACATTTGGGGACCCCAAATTTAGAAAATGGGCATATGCACTATCCGTGTATAAGACGCCACCCCCCACCCCCCAGATTTTTAACCTTATTTCAAAGTTTTAAAAAACCTAGTCTTATACACAGAAAAGTACAGTATACTTTATTTTTCAACACAGCAGCTTGTAACATTCTGAATGCTCGGGGGGGGGGGGGCGTTGCGCAGGATTATTTTGATGGCTTAATAATAATAGCAATAACAATTTATTATTTATACCCCGCCCATCTGGCTGAGCCTCCCCAGCCACTCTGGGCGGCTTCCACAAAGACCAAAAATACACTTATGATGTCACACATTAAAAACTTCCCTGAACAGGGCTGCCTTCTGAATGTCAGGTAGTTGTTTATCTCTTTGACATCTGGTGGGAGCGCATTCCATAGGGCGGGTGCCGCTACCAAGAAGGCCCTCTGCCTGGTTCCCTGTAACCTCACTTCTCGCAATGAGGGAACCGCCAAAATGCCCTCGTAGCTGAACCTCAGTGAATGATGGGGGTGGAGACGCTCCTTCAGGTATACTGGGGCGAGGCCGTTTAGGGCTTTAAAGGTCAGCACCAACACTTTGAATTGTGCTTGGAAACGTCCTGGGAGCCAACGTAGGTCTTTCAGGACCAGTGTTATGTGGTCTCGGCGACCGCCCCCAGTCCCCATTCTAGCTGCCACATTCTGGATTAGTTGCAGTTTCCGTATCAGGATCCGTGCAAGGGTTCCCCCTCTCTCTGCATTGTGTCCTCAGCTTGGGGGGGGGGGATAGCAAAAGCAGATCGCACATCCCCTAACCTCTCGCTTCCATGGCTGTCCGTTGCTGACCCAAGCACCTCCTCACTAACAGACCTTCCACCACCCTGCAACTTTCCCCCGTCCCAATTTGTTTCCCGCGCCTCACATTTTTGGGTGTTTTGCATTAAACGTTTTGTAAGCATGTCTGTGTTTTTGTTTGTTTCCGTTTCTGGGAGCAGCTTCTTCCTCTTTCCGATCCGAAAAACCATCGCGGACCCCCAGCAGGATTTTTTGTGAGTTCCCTCCCCTGCTTTGAAACCGCTCCTCTCCTCTTCCTCCTCTCCCCATCCCATATCCCTTGCACGGCCTGTTCCCCTTCCTTCCTTCCTGCTTCCTTCCTCCATCCTCTGCCTAATCTGTTGCTGGCGTTCCCGTCCCGAGGCTAATATGATTCCCCACCTCTAAAAACACCCTCTCTTAACTGGAGGCTGTGCACTTTTGAGTCTTCGCAAGTCACTCTCCGCATGCAGGGATTTCGGTGCCCGTTGCAGAGCTCGTTTTGCAAACCCAAGTTCGTAGTCCTCATGGTCAAGAAAACAGAAACCAGGGCGGCACGGCTAGCCTATCTGAGACCACCTTCTTGCTTTTCCTGCATGCAAAATGCCCCAGAATTTCAAACTAAAGGGATCAGGTAGCAGGTTCGATGGGGAGGCGTATGAAACCCTAGAGAAACGGCTGCCAGCCAGAGTAGGCGAGTCAGAAGAGCTATGAGTCAAGCTCAGTGTTGTTGGCTGTTTTTGGAACTACAATTCCCATCATCCCTGACCACTGGTCCTGCTAGCTAGGGGTGATGGGAGTTGTAGTCTAAAAACAGCTGAAGACCCGACTTTAGGAAACCCTGGTGGAAGTCCTCTGTCCCCAAGTTCCTGCCTCATTCTGGAACAGTTAGCAAACCCTGGTTCGGAAGGAGCCAGGGTTACTTTTTAACCATGGTCAAAATCTAGGGTGCAGGCCTGCCCAGTGTTTTTGAACCCAGTGTTTCCCCAGAAGTTACGGGGAAAGGCTGTAACGCCAGGCTTGATCCCCACCGGCTGCATGCAGAGCTGGGGAAAGACTGAATCTCTTGAGAGAGCGGCTGTCGCTCCTTGTAAGCTCGATGGGCCCAGTGGCCTGACTCACTCCCTACGGTCCTGTTCACCAAACTGTGCTGCCTTCCTGTGTTTCGGCTCTCCATCGGCATTCCCACTCCCCCGGCACCAGCTATTGTTGGCTCGTTTTACCCACAAATTGCCTAAAGGGCCGTGGCGATGGTTCTATTTTTATTCCTTTAACACTTAGGCGAACAATAGGAAGCCAAAGAGGAAAGCCTTCATAGCCATTTCTGGGAACTAGCTTACTGTATTTTTTGCTCCATAGGACGCACCAGACCACAAGACGCACCTAGTTTTGAGCGGGGGAAATCGAGGAAAAAAATATTTCCCCCCTCCCCAGCCCCAAAGAGCAGTGGACAGGCTGCCGCGTCAGTCCCTTCTCCCTCCTGGGGAAAAGCCCACAAGAGCCATGCGAAGCTCTTGGGGGCTTTTCCTGCCTGCCTCCCCCCTGCATTCGCTCCATAGGACGCACAGACTTTCCCCCTTGGTTTTTAAGAGGGAAAAAGTGCGTCCTATGGAGCGAAAAATACGGTAGCTTTGTAGGAGAAGCGCAGGTTGAATCTAGATCTGGAGATCCGGAGCAGTAGGATTTCCCGGTTTAGGGAAGGAGGAGGTAGTGGTGGGGCTTGTCGTGCATGGTGCATTGGGTGGTGGTCAGCGGAGAGGCGATGCCCCTGCCCTAACTGACCCCCCCCCCGCTCCCCTTTGAATTCTGCAGCTGCCCATTTGGACCAACCGTGTTGCAAGGCATTGTACGACTTCGAGCCGGAGAACGACGGCGAGCTGGGCTTCAAGGAGGGCGACATCATCACGCTGACCAACCAGATCGACGAGAACTGGTACGAGGGCATGATCAACGGCCAGTCAGGCTTCTTCCCCCTCAACTACGTGGAAGTTCTGGTCCCGCTACCTCAGTGAAGGGGGACACACACACACACCCCTCCGCTCTCAAGCCGACTGCATCCGTTCTTCCTCTTCCTTCCTCTCCCGCCCCTTCTCTCCGCGGCCTCCCGTCCACCTTTGCACACCGACAGGGGGGCGAAAAAAGAGAGAGGCTGAGGGCCTACTCCTCCTCCCCACCCCTCGAACTTACATTCCATATACCCAACACTAATCCCCCGTCCAGCAAGCAGGAATGTGTGTGTGTGTTATTTTGGGGGGTAACTGTGCTCCTATCAGTATCCCGGCCTGGCGGAGGTGATGGGAGCTAATCTGTTTGACTGGAGCAATGCACAAACTGACCTTCCTGTCTCTCCTCCCTCTCTCTCTCTCTCTCTGCCCACCTGCCCGTTCTTTTCCGGGGCCTGGACCAAATGGGGGCCCTGTGCTTTGCACGCTTCGGCCTTCCGGTTTTGGTTTGCGATCTGGGCTCTCCTTAACGGCCCTGCCTTGGTTGCGTTTTTTTTTTTTTTGGTCTCTCCACCCCGGGCGAAGCACACACTGCCCACAGCCCCATTGTAGGGGGAGGCAGTCAGCTGCGATTGTCCGAGTCGTCTTCCTTGCGCAATTGCAGAAATCACCAGGCTGGCCTGGGGAACAGCCCTCTGCGGCAGCATGTGTGTGTGTTTGTGTGTGTGTGTGTCTTAGAAGCACAAAGCAGCTCAACGAGATGAGAAGTCACAGCCTTTTGCCGCGGGCCTGGCTCGTGTTAAACACTACCAGAGATCTTCTCCTTTTCCTCCTAATACCCGGGGCACTTGCACCATCAGAAACACGTCTGATCCCTTTCAAAATTTAAAACCCCTTTTTAAGTCATCTCAGGGTTTCTCTTCTCCCCCACCCCCCAGGCTTGGTTTGGAGCACGTAACCTGTGCACTAACACTGGACGGTGTCGTTTTAAAGGCACGTTCCCCCCTTTCATGGTTTTCTGGAAAGAGTGTGCAAGTCCCAAAGGCTTAGCCTTTTCTCCACCTCCCCAAATAACTTGGCCACAGCTGGCCAGCTGAGCGATGCCCTCTCTGTTCTCCGATTGCCTGACATTGCACCAGTTTTTCCCCATCTTCCTTGCTGGGGAGGGGGTCACCGTTCCCCCCTGGCAACAAGTTTTTAAGGGACCAGGCGGGCTCAATTTCAAAAGTGTGGGAACAGCCTCCGGGGAAGCCAGCAGGTCTTATGCGAAAAACCTCGCCTTACCGCCGCAACGGACCAGGCCTCCTCTTGCCTCACACCCAGTTGCAGGACCTTCTAAGCACACGACCCTCCGTGCGTTTTCTGTCCCCTCTCGATGTGCCTTGTCCCCTGCTTCCTCTCGAACGCTGGGTTCCAGTTCAGAAAGAGAGGAGGGGAGCGATTTGTACTCTTCCAGACCCCCATCCCTTTATTCCAAGCCGATGTCTCCAAAATACGCCTCTCCCTTTTGTAGTCCTCTGGCTTCCAGGCTCCGTCAATTCCCTCTAGGAAGGTTTTCAGAAGTCCTCTAGCCCGTCTGGCCAAAGAGTTGTGGGGGCCAAGTGTCCCAGAATGTGTTTTCTAATGAGCCTCCTTAGCTGCACTGCCTCAGTTTCCGGACTGTAAAGTAAGGGGGTGCCTTGCAGATGTTGCTGGTCTCCACCTCCCATCAGGCCAGCAGTGATGAGTTGGGAGTTCAGAAACATCTGGGCGGCGCCCCTGTTTAGCTACCCCTGCATGCAAGGTGCGGCAGTCTTACAGAAGCATTCCTTCGGGGGGAGTCAGACTGGGAGAAAGTGAGGCCCAAACGCCACCCCACCGCCTCAAACGGCCCCCGGTTATCGTTTATAGTGCCAGGGTTTGTGTTCCTGCGAGTCCACGATCCCAAAACTGAGCCGTCGCCTTGGCTAAGCCAAAGGGTCTTCCCTGAGAATCACCCACGTCGAAACCAGCGTAGAAGTGGATGCAGAGAAGCCCAGGAGGCTTCACTTAGAGGGGAGATATTGGGGGGGGGGGTGGAGCATCTTTACAAAAGGGCACACTGGGGCAGCGTCCCCTGACGCTTGCCTTTTTTTCTCCCTGACGCACAAGCTTTCTACATGCGGGGAGATTTTCTCCACACACCGTTCAAAAACCCTTTCCCTCCCAATAAGCAGCAGATAAGTCTGCAGTTTGGTGGTGAAAGCCCATTCTGCAAAATATATCAGAGGCGCGAGGCCAGGCAACGCTGCTGCAGTTCAATTTTTGTTTTGTTGTGCGAGGTACGGCATTGGACCATGGCCTTGCGAAGGGGCAGGCACACTCAGCCCTCAAACAAGGCGTCCGCCGTGATCGTCTTCCTACACTCCCCTCCCAAATATATAACGTTCCACTTGGCGTTCCCGTCCAGCAACAGAGAGGATGTATGGCTTCCGTGCTCCTCAGCCCCCAAACTCCCTTGCCCCCCAGTTCTGCAGCGAAAAGCAATAGTTGGGCCAACTTCTCCCAGCTTTGCAAACACCCTTCCGTAATTCTGACCCCCTTCCCTGTCTTCCTAATGTCTTCATGTTCTTCCACTGCGGGGCAGTGGTACTAAACACAGTTTTGAGGGGCGGGGTGCGTTTACGGTTCTGCAGTCTGCTCCTTCCCCCACAACCCTTCGTTTCTTCGCTGGGGGGGTGGGTCGGCAGAGGCAGCGATGCCCTTCGTCTTTCCAATCCCAACCACTCAGAGGGCTTTCGGGATTTCACACACACATCCACGGCGTTCCGGGCAGGTGGACAGAAGGCCATTGCTCTGGCTTTCCCCTTTTTTGGGGGCGGGGAGGCTCTGGGTTCAAGTGCACAAAAGGACTCTCTCTTGGGAACCCCCTCTATTTTGCCAGGGGGCCCTGGCAAGGCTTACTTGCACGGCCATCTTGTTTTTCACAGTGCACCAAAACAACATCGCAAATGGTTTTGGGGGGTGCGATGGAGGGAGGGCTGTGCTGGGATTTAAAAGGGGGCTGGACCCAACTCTCTGGCACAGCTGGTGCTACCCAGGACCGTTGCACCCCGAGGATCCGTGGTGCCGACCCGGGGGGGGGGGTTGGCAGAGGACCACGACAAGGTGGTAGACTGACCCAGCCTGTACCTATGAATTGTAGGGGGTGGGCTTTCTGACCCTCCACCCACCCTCTCAGAAATAGCCTTTTGTCTTTCTCCTTTCTCTCTTTCCTTCCCCCGACATTTCTCGTGCACATTCTATTTATATAGCTATATCCCAGCCAACTTATTCATAGTTAATTTCTCTCCCTTGTCCAGCGGAGAGTGTCGGGGTTTGGAGACGGCTGGTTTTCGCCCGCGATCGCCTCTCCTACAAGCTGCTTTATTTTTGTCCCCCCCCCACACACTTCACTGTCCTAACTTCAATATCCTGTTTAAATATTGTTGTAATATCCACCCTCCCCTCTACGCATTCATATAGTAAGATAATGTCATACGTTTTCCCCCTGACGTGACTCCCAAGGTATCGTCTGGCTGGAGTGAAAAGTTTGGTAGTCCATGTCTTCAGAACCTCTCTTCCCGCCCTTCCCTAAATTCACTAAGAAGCTATTTTGGGGTTCCAGACCCAATTGTGTGACGTGTGTGAGGCTGTTTTGCACCCCAGACTTCCATTCTCTCCCTCCCCCCCCTTCTCCCTCACCCCAAATATTTACCAGGACCACAGGAAGAACGAGCGAAACAAAACAAAACAAAAATATTGGGGAAGGGGCTTTGTAAATAACTAGCTTTTTAATCTGTAGCATTGTCACGCCAGGGCATAAATCCTGGCGCTTGTTCCGTTGGAGTGAAGCAAGTCTCTCTCTCTCTCTTTACTTACTCTGGACAATTTTATGTGGGGGTGGGCATGGGAAACACATCTTATTTTGTTCTTGTTAATGGGTTTATTTCTCCCCTTCTGTTTTGGAATAAAAAAAAACATGAAAAACCTTGTATCCTTGAAATAAAAAAGTATTAAATGTTTGAAGGCAGTGGGTTGTTGTTGTTTTTTCTTTTTCCTTTTGATTTTGGTGCCGTTCCTTTGTGCCATTTAAAAGAGGAATGGGGATCCTGCGGGGTGTCAGTGGACTCCCATCTTCCCCGGCTGGCCAGCAAAGCCATTCCTCAGGCATAATGGGATTTGTAGTCCCAACAGGGCCAGGTTCAAGGGGTTGCTCTTGGTACACGAAGCCTCATTTGTGGGTTTGTCATTCTTTTTTTTTTCAAATTTCAATTGCATATTTCTGTAGAAATGTTGGTAACTGAATTTGGAAAACTGCAGGTGGCAGATTCATTCAAAACTTTAGGGTTGGTTTTTTTGTTTTTTGCACCTAGTACCCAACTTCTCTTTGGGGGGGGGGGGAAGGAAACCTCCTCAAGAATTTATCTAAATCCTCCTTCAAAGTTTGGCAACTTGGTGGCCATCACTAATCTATGTGCTGTCCGAACTGCTTTCCTTAGTCTCTCCTGAATCTTCCAATATTCATCTTCATTGTTACCAAGTGCTAGGATTATGAAGGAGGGAGGAGAGAGAAAAATCTCTCTCCCCCCCCCCCATCGACTTTCTCTGCACCACACATCATTTTGCAACCCTCTGGCTTGCTTCCCCCCTAAACTAAAAAGCCCCAAAAGCCATGGAAGAAAACGACCCAAACCAGCAGCTTCAAATGAAAGAGCTGTAGTCTAGCTTTTCGTGGGTTTGTCATTCTGAAGGATTCAATCACAGGCGACTCCCTGTTTACGCGGGCGTTACGTTCCTGGCTCCTGCATGCGTAAGAGAAATTGCAGGAAATGGGGAGCACCCCGGAGAGTCGTCCTGGCACGGGAGGAGACCCACCCCATCCTGGAGAGGGCCTGCTTATGAGCCGGAGGATCAGCAGAGCTTTGTTGAGCTGCTTCGCCTCCCTGCTCAACAGCTGACATGCGGGGTAGCGCAACAGCAGTTGCCAAGGAAGCCAAAGCCCGGCTTGTCCAGAGACCCTCTCCAGAGCCCAAAGAGGACGTCCTCTGGGCTCTGGAGAGGGTCTTCTCGTGAGCCAGAGGCTTGTTGAGGCTGTTCAGCAAAGGCCTACTGATGCACGGGGAAGCTGAGCTGGTCAAGCAAGCCCTCGCATGAGCCAGAGGGACAGCGGGGCCCCAGTTGACCAAGTGCTCCTCATTTCTGGGCACCACTTGGCAAACAGAATACGTGTGAGCAGGGAGTTGCCTGTACATTCCACAACAACAGAAACCGGGACGGAACTGCCCCATCCCCAGCAGAGGCTGACCAGAGGGAGGCCAGGGCAGGACTGTACATCGGAAAGAGATGCGACAGGCAAATCTCCTCCTGGAGCAGCTTGTTCTGCAGAGCTGTTGGAACCAGTTTGCTGGGATTCCCAGCTCCGGTCATTCCTGCCAGGAGTCCAGAAACATCTGGAGCCTCACAGCTTCTCTACCCGAGAGCCACAGGAACAGATAGATGCACAGCTGCTTTTAAGGAACACAGAAAGGACAAAGCACAGGATGCGGGTGGCGCTGTGGGTTAAACCACAGAGCCTTGGGCTTGCCGATCAGAAGGTCGGCGGTTTCAATCCCCGCGTCAGGGTGAGCTCCCGTTGCTCGGTCCCTGCTCCTGCCAACCTAGCAGTTCGAAAGCACGTCAAAGTGCAAGTAGATAAATAGGTACCGCTCCGGCGGGAAGGTAAACGGCGTTTCCATGCGCTGCTCTTGTTCGCCAGAAGCGGTTTAGTCCTGCTGGCTACATGACCTGGAAGCTGTACGCTGGCTCCCTTGGCCAATAAAGCGAGATGAGCGCCGCAACCCCAGAGTCGGCCACAACTGGACCTTATGGTCAGGGGTCCCTTTACCCTTTAAGGACAAAGCAAGATTTTCACCAACTTGCCCACAACCCTGCTTTTACGCAAAGTACCGTATTTTTCGCCCTATAGGACGCACTTTTCCCCCTCCAAAAATGAAGGGGAAATGTGTGTGCGTCCTATGGGGCGAATGCAGGCTTTCACTGAAGCCTGGAGAGCGAGAGGGGTTGGTGCGCACCGACCCCTCTCGCTCTCCAGGCTTCAGGAAGCTATCCGCAAGCCTTGGGAGCCCGCGGGAGTTCCCGCTGGGCTCCCAAGGCTTGCGGACAGCAGCCTGCATCCTGAAGCCTGGGGTGCACTGAGCAGCGCACCCCGGGCTTCGGGCAGATATCCGCAAGCCTGGGGAGACCGGCGGGAGTTCCCGCCGGGCTCCCTAGGCTTGCGGATAGCAGCCTGTTCTGGGGGCTGGGGTCGGGGGAAGCTCGGGCTTCCCCCGCCCCAGCCCCGCGCCTGGGGGGGGAAAAATATTTTTTTTTCTTTATTCCCCCCCCCAAAAAAAACTAGGTGCCCCCTATGGGCCGGTGCGCCCTATGGGGTGAAAAATACGGTAAGCTTCCGTCCTTTTTAGCTTAAATCTGCTACCTTTTTACTCGGTTTTTGCTGCTTCTACAGATCCGTGAATTTTTTTAGAAAGGCAACACCACACTGCCCCTTTTTCTAATCTGCCCTCTTACCAGCTCAGATACACACAGGTGAGTTTCTCCCCGCCCTTCACAGCACGAGACATAAGACGAAACTGGAGAGGTGAGGGCTTTTGTTCCATCTCAGAAAACCTCAAGAGGAGATCAGCGGTGTTGACCAGTGCACAACACTGTGCTGGATCGAATTCGAGATCTACCAAGGGGTCCTTTTGAGGCCTCGCAAGCCAGGTTGCTTCATTCATCTATGAAATGGGTGTGTTCTGTCCCGTGACGCCAAGCCGAGTACAGAGGAACAGATAGCTTCTCTAGCTTCCGCATAGGCAAATCAAAGCGTGTTCTTGGCTGGTCCAGTGTCTCCTCTTAAACTCATGAAAAACCTTTCTTAAACACACACACACACAAACACAAAGGGTCTCCATTTCCCTCTCTACCTGCCAAGCAAGATTGGGCGGAAATGGGTTTCAAAGTGAGAGGCTTCTCACCTAAACGTCTTTCCCTAACCCCTGACTGACAGCTCCTTGAAGACATGGTTCCTCCTCCTGGTTTCAGCTGTATTGCTTGAGGATGCTGTAGACTTGTTCCAGGATGTGTCCGAAACCTTGGTCCTTGGGCGTCCTGGAAGCCAATGAGCCCTGCAAGGAGAGGATAGCAGCGTTCGTCATTCGAACAGGCAGGGAACTCGGACTGAAAGTGAGCTTGCTAAATGCACGTAGGCAAGAAAAATGGCTTCTCCCTTGCACGGCCCACCCACAAATCGCTGTGTGACACTTTCTAATTCTCATTAAATGTTTATGTTTTACAATTTAAAATACACATTTAAGCATCCTTAAGGTATAAATGACTTCCCCGTCTTCTCTTTCCATGGTTCATTTTGCATATCACAAGTCCCTGCATATTTTACACAAACTAAACCATTCAGTATTCCACTATTGTATCCATCAAAACTTATTTACCCTGTTGAGTTTCTCTTAATGCTGCCAATGTTTTCAGCTGTACACAATTCCCCCCCCCCGCCAAATATTCAATAAACGTTTTCCAATCTTCTCTAAACATATGTTCTTCTTGTTCTCTTATTCTATATGTTAAGTCTGCAAGCTGCACACATTCTGTCAGATTAAGTTGCCACTGTTCCTTGGTTGGGATCTTGCTCGTTTTCCATTTTTGGACCAACAAAACATGGGCTACAGTAGTGGCATACACAAATAACCGTTTTTGACACCTGGAAATTTCAGTCTGAATTATCCCCAACAAAAAGGACTATACTTTCACCAGTAAATCATCCTTCACAAATGATCCAACACCCTCTGCCTGGTTCCTTGTAACCTCACTTCTCGCAGGGAGGGAACCGCCAGAAGGCCCTCGGAGCTGGACCTCAGTGTCCGGGCAGAACGATGGGGGTGGAGACGCTCCTTCAGGTATACTGGGCCATTTAGGGCTTTCAAGGTCAGCACCAACACTTTGAATTGTGCTCGGAAACATCCTGGGAGCCAATGTAGGTCTTTCAGGACCGGTGTTATGTGGTCTCGGCGGCCGCTCCCAGTGCCCAGTCTAGCTACCGCATTCTGGATTAGCTGCAGTTTCCGGGTCACCTTCAAAGGCAGCCCCATGGAGAGCGCATAGCAGTAGTCCAGCTAACCAGAGCATGCATAACTAGAGACTTGTGGAGTCGGAAGGGACCCCCAAGGGTCATCCAGTCCAACCCCCTGCAGCCCAGGAATCCCAGTTTAACGAATGCCCACCCAACCCCTGCCTAAAAACCTCCAAGGAAGGAGAATCTACCACCTTCTCTGGAGGTCTGCTCCACTGCCGGACAACTCTTCCTCAAGATTACCTTTAGTTTATCCAAATAGGTCTGCTCCTGGCTCCACATCTCTTGAAACTTCACTACGTCGGGCGCCGCTTTGTAAAACTCCACCAGCAGCATCTGTGAGGAAGAAAGAACAATTGAATATAAATATAGATGGGAAACGGCTATGTATAGTGAATAGTTGTCTACTTTTAAAAATTTTCACCTATGATCCTTTTCTTTTACTTCTTTATTTTTTCTTTGTTCTTTTTTTCTTTTTTTCTGATACCTTTCATTTCACTCCTTTATTGTAAATAGCATTTTATAGAGGTATAAAGGTAAAGGTAAAGGGACCCCTGACCTTTAGGTCCAGTCGTGACCGACTCTGAGGTTGCGGCGCTCATCTTGCTTTATTGGCCGAGGGAGCCGGCGTACAGCTTCCGGGTCACGTGGCCAGCAGGACTAAGCCGCTTCTGGCGAACCAGAGCAGCGCACGGAAACGCCGTTTACCTTCCCGCCGGAGCGGTACCTATTGATCTACTTGCACTTTGACGTGCTTTCGAACTGCTAGGTGGGCAGGGGTTGGGATCGAGCAACGGGAGCTCACCCCGTCGTGGGGATTCGAACCGCCGACCTTCTGATCGGCAAGTCCTAGGCTCAGTGGTTTAGACCACAGCGCCACCCGTGTCCCTTATAGAGGTATAAATAACTGTAAATATGAAAAGAGGCAAAGTATTCTCTATTTTTTTTCCCTTGGTTATATGTATTTTCTTTTTCCTTTGTATTTTCTTTTGTTGTAAATATGTATGTTTTCCAATTTGTACTTAATAAAAATTATTTTAAAAAAAGAAAAGAAAAGAAAGAACAGGAATCACATTCGGACTATACCACAGGAGTGTTATGCACAGGGCCTTTTTCCCAGCCAGGACTCTGTTTTGGCAGCTCTCAGATGGCTGCCATTCTAAGAGAACAAGGCGAGTTCATGGCGAGTTCTGGCACCTCCTTCTCTAGAAAAGATCTCCCTTGCTTTCCTTCTACAGTGGTACCACGGCTTACAAACTTAATTCGTTCCAGAGGTCCATTCTTAACCCGAAACCGTTCTTAACCTGAGGCACACTTTCACTAATGGGGCCTCCCGCTGCCACCGCGTGATTTCCGTTCTTATCCTGGGGCAAAGTTCTCAACCTGAGGTACTACTTCCGAGTTAGCGGAGTTTGTAACCCAAAGTGTTTGTAACCCGAGGTACCACTGTACTGGTTTTCCTGCAGATAAAAACCCCTGCAAGTGGCGCTGTGATCTAAACCCCAGAGCCTCTTGGGCTTGCCGATCAGAAGGTCGGTGGTTTGAATCCCCGCGACGGGGTGAGCTCCCGTTGCTCTATCCCAGCTCCTGCCAACCTAGCAGTTCGAAAGCGCCCCAGCGCAAGTAGATAAATAGGTACCACTCCGGCAGGAAGGTAAACGGCGTTTCCGTGCGCTCTGGTTTCCATCACTGTGTCCTGTTGCACCAGAAGCGGTTTAGTCCTGCTGGCCACATGACCTGGAAAGCTGTCTGCGAACAAACGCCGGCTCCCTCGGCCTGAAAGCGAGATGAGCGCTGCAACCCCCAGTCACCTTTGACTGGACTTAACTGTCCAGGGATCCTTTAAGCTTTTTCTGCATTGCAGGGTGTTGCAATAGACTACCCTTGATGTCCCTTCCAACTCTACAATTCTACGGTTCATTTTTCTCTGAATGATAAACAGACTTAGGGGACATGGAGAGTTGGGCTCTAAAAGGCAACCCCAAATTTTCCCACAACACTGCGATCAGAGGCTTCTTAAGGGAATCTGGCTGGCAAGAATTCGAAGGAGCTTGGGTCTAAGACAGGCATAGGCAAACTCCAGCCCTCCAGATGTTTGGGACTACAACTCCCATCATCCCTAGCTAGCAGGACCAGTGGTCAGGGATGATGGGAATTGTAGTCCCAAACATCTGGAGGGCTGGAGTTTGCCTATGCCTGGTCTAAAAGGACTCTCAGGATTGACTGTCCAGCTCATACACAACGCTTGCATTGTGAATGCCCGCAGGGCTCTCTGAATGTAAGGATTGTTTTGCCATCAGTTACAAATTTTGTTTTTCAAGAGGCCTCGCTTTAGATCATCGCAGCCCTGTGTGTTTGGAACAAAAGGCGCTTTGGTGACACAACCCGACATTCTTCCCCCGAGCAGATGTGAAATTCAGATGGACCAAAGTTACCATCTCGTGGAGAACGTCGTTGGTGAGGAAGCTGTCTTGGACGTAGGTGACCTCAACTTCCATGGGGATGCCGTAATCATAAGGCCTTTGCTGGTGGAAGAGAAAATTTGGCCGGGGAAGGGGGGGGTGAAGAGAGAGACACAGAGAAGTGAATAATATCAAGTCCTTTCTCTCTCTCTCTCTCTCTTGACTTGCTCAGGAGAACCAAAGTTGTAAAGCGCCCCCTGGTGGCTTAGAGGTGCAGCTCCTCAGAATGCACCGCCTTTAATTGAGCCCACATACTTCCGAGCAACAAGTGATTTTACCCTTTTATTTATTGATTATAATATTTATACAGCACCAAATGACGAACACATACGCACACACGTTAACAGCAGCAAGCAATTGTCAGCGTACCAAACATCCCCTTGGGAATCAACACGGCTTAGGTCCGGAAAAATATCCTGCAGTCTTTTTCCCTCTGCTAGTGCAAATAATAATAATAATATTTATATTCCGCCCATCTGGCAGCTCCCAAAGGGTGTTCCACAGGGAGGGTGCCACCACCGAGAAGGCCCTCTGCCTGGTTCCCTGTAACCTCACTTCTCGCAATGAGGGAACCACCAGAAGGCCCTCGGAGCTGGACCTCCATGGACGATGGGGGTGGAGACACTCCTTCAGGTATGTTGTTTAGTCGTTTAGTCATGTCCGACTCTTCGTGACCCCCTGGACCAGAGCACGCCGGGCACTCCTGTCTTCCACTGCCTCCCGCAGTTTGGTCAGACTCATGTTTGTAGCTTAGAGAACACTGTCCAACCACCTTCAGGTATACTGGGCCATTTAGGACTTTAAAGGTCAGCACCAACACTTTGGATTGTGCCTGGAAGCGTACTGGGAGCCAGTGCAGGTCTTTCAGGACCAGTGTTATGTGGTCTTGGCAGCCGCTCCCAGTCACCAGTCCAGCAGCTGCATTCTTGGGCCCCAGACCTTAGTATGCCTACCCATCGTTTAAGGCTTTCTAGGTCAGAACCTAGTATGTATGGAAGTGAGAGCTGGATCATAAAGAAGGCTGATCGCCGAAGAATGGATGCTTTTGAATTCTGGTGCTGGAGGAGACTCTTGAGAGTCCCCTGGACTGCAAGAAGATCAAACCTCTCCATTCTGAAGGAAATCAGCCCTGAGTGCTCACTGGAAGGACAGATCCTGAAGCTGAGGCTCCAGTACTTTGGCCACCTCATGAGAAGAGAAGACTCCCTGGAAAAGACCCTGATGTTGGGAAAGATGGAGGGCACAAGGAGAAGGGGACAACAGAGGACGAGATGGTGGGACAGTGTTCTCAAAGCTACCAACATGAGTTTGACCAAACTGCGGGAGGCAGAGGAAGACAGGAGTGCCTGGCGTGCTCTGGTCCAGGGGGTCACGAAGAGGCGGACGTGACTAAATGACTAAACAACAGCAAGGCACCTTATGCTGCAAGAGATCGCCCATTTGTATTATTTAGAGGACCTCCAGCACTTTGAATTGGGCCCGGAAACTAACTGGTAGCCAGTGCAGTCGGACCAGATCTGTGTAATATGCTCAGACCGTCTTCCTTCAGTGAGCAAGCTGGGTGCTGAATTCTGCACCGGCTGAATTTTCCAAACCACTGGTCTGATTTGGTGTGAGGTACTTTCTTGCGCCCCCCGCTCTCCCAAAGAGCAGCTTGCTCAGGCCCTGCAGGACTCACCTCCGGAGGGGGCATAACCCAGAAGGGCGCAATCTTCGACTCCATGCCTTGGTTGGCATGGCAGTATGGACCTGAGGGGGCAATAAGACAGAAGAAGAGTTTGGATTTGATATCCCGCTTTATCACTACCCTAAGGAGTCTCAAAGCGGCTAACCTTCTCCTTTCCCTTCCTCCCCCACAACAAACACTCTGTGAGGTGAGTGGGGCTGAGAGACTTCAGAGAAGTGTGACTGGCCCAAGGTCACCCAGCAGCTGCAGGTGGAGGAGCGGAGACACGGACCCAGTTCCCCAGATTACGAGACTACTGCTCTTAACCGCTACACCACACTGGCTCTCCAGATCATTTGGGCACCTAGCATGGGAACAGTATAAGCTAAACAAATTTACGTATAAGCTAAACAAGCTGTAGCTTAGGGGCCCTCTTGGGAGCCCCAAAAATATTTAAAGAAAAAAAACTGGCTGTACATTTCCAAAATATAAGATAAAAAATAAAAACCTACATACAGGAACAGTGTTTTGTGTTGTGCAGGCTCCTATGATATAAGTCAGGCATAAGCAAACTCGGCCCTCCAGATGTTTTGGGACTACAATTCCCATTATCCCCGACCACTGGTCCTGCTAGCTAGGGATGATGGGAGTTGTAGTCCCAAAACATCTGGAGGGCCGAGTTTGCCTATGCCTGGTGTAAGTCATGGGCCCCGCCTACTAGCCTGCTCCCTAAAATATCACTGGTTTGCTCATTTCTATAGATAGGGTGGGACGCGGGTGGCGCTCTGGGACATACCAGGAGAGGCGGTGCCGAAGGTATGAGGGTCCTCTACCGTATAGGGCTTTAAAGGTTAAAACCAGCACCTTAAACCTGACCCTGTACTCCACCGGGAGCCAGTGCAGCTGGTATAGCACCAGGTAAACATGATCCCACGGCGAGGACCCCCGTAAGGAGCCTCGCTGTGGCATTCTGCACCCGATGGGAGTTTCTGGGTCAGTCTCAAGGGCAGCCCCACATAGAGTGAGTTACAGATGTGATTAGACACAGGAGCAATCCGTAAAGGAGAAACATTGGGAGAGGTACATTGCTGCCCGTTTCTGCACCTAACGTTTGCAGAGTGCTGCGAGACGGTGGGCTGTGCGATGGCCTGGGATTTGGACTCGGAGGCTGAACCTGAGGAATCCCAGCCTGCACAGGAGTCCCTGCCTCCAGAACCAGTTGAGCCGGGGCTGGGGCCTGAGCCCGAAGGGTCCTCACCTGTGCCGGATCCTCAGGAGCAGACACCAGCTGAATCTGCTCTGGCTCCGGAGGTGATGGAGGACCCATTGCCTGCAGGTGCTCCACTCTCAGCCCTGTCAGAGGAAGGTGAGGTTGCCTCTGGGTCCGGTAACCCTCCAGCCTCTCCTGAGCTGCAGAAGCTCAGGGCAGAGAGGCGGAGGGAACTAAGTTCCCGCAGGAGGAGTGCTTGCCTCCAGGCCAGGAGAGGCGAGTCACCTGTGGACGGGGGCCGCCCTGTGCCTCGGGGCAGATAAAAGCCAGCCAGCCCCAGTCCCAAGTTGCAGGAGCAACATTGTTGGTAGCCAGTTCCTGCCTGCACCCTGTCCTGTTGGAGCTCCTGACCTCACCCGACTCCCTGCCTTGGACCTAGTTTCAGCTTTGACGGACAGCCTCCATACTGCACCCTCGACCATGGACTGGACTTGGACCTCGCCTCACGGTTAACCCACGGGACCAGCACAGGCTGTTTCGTTGAGACGGACGGGCACCCTTCTGCCACTTACCGCAGATGAGTGCCAAGCAAGGCTGGAAGCTGTTGCTGGTTCCCTGGAGCTTCAGCTGGTAGTCCATTTGAGTATCGATGTCCTGGAGGGATGGCAGGGCATGGCTGAACGGGTGGCTGTGATACCAGCCCACCAGGGAAAGCCCACGCATAAAGAGGTTCTGGCATATCTGAAGACAAGAGGAAAAAGGATGTTGCTTTTCAGCAGTCTTAAGCATATCCAGAAGAATGGATGCTTTTGAATTCTGGTGCTGGAGGAGACTCTTGAGAGTCCCATGGACTGCAAGAAGATCAAACCTATCCATTCTGAAGGAAATCAGCCCTGAGTGCTCACTGGAAGGACAGATCCTGAAGCTGAGGCTCCAAGACTTTGGCCACCTCAGGAGAAGAGAAGACTCCCTGGAAAAGACCCTGATGTTGGGAAAGATGGAGGGCGCAAGGAGAAGGGGACAGAGGACAAGATGGTTGGACATTGTTCTCGAAGCTACCAGCATGAGTTTGAGCTGTTTGCCCGAGAGTTATACTTCCAAGACAGCTGGAGGGCAAAGGAAGAATCGAACAAACAATCCATGGGGCAGTCGTGGTGCCCGCTACCCCATGTTGAACTCCAGCACCACCATTACTAATGATATGAGCTCCTTACCTCTTCTTCCACAGCAGCTGCTAAGTCCCCGTCCGCAAGGCGTGATCGGCAAGGGAATGCCCTCAGCACCGTTAACACTGAAAGATTTAAAAAAGAAAAGATGGGTGTGAGCTTGAAAATCAATCTTGAGAGTCCTCTTAGACCAGGCATAGGTAAACTCCGGCCCTCCAGATGTTTGGGACTACAATTCCCATCACCCCTGACCACTGGTCCTGCTAGCTAGGGATGATGGGAATTGTAGTCCCAAACATCTGGAGGGCTGGAGTTTGCCTATGCCTGTCTTAGACCCAAGGCTCCTTCGAATTCTTGCCAGATTCCCTTAAGAAGCCCCTGATCGCAGTGTTGTAGGAAAATTTGGGGTTGCCTTTTAGTGCCCAACTCTCCACCAACTCTCAGTGTCCCCTAAGTCTGTTTATCGGTCGGAGAAAAATGAACCGTAGAATTGTAGAGTTGGAAGGGACGTCAAGGGTAGTCTATTGCAACGCCCTACAATGCAGGAAAAGGTAAAAAAAAAGTAAGTAAGTAAAGGAACCCTGGATGGTTAAGTCCAGTCAAAGGCGACTAGGGGGTTGCGGCGCTCATCTCGCTTTCAGGCCAATGGAGCCGGCGTTTGTCCGCAGACAGCTTTCCAGGTCATGTGGCCAGCAGGACTAAACCGCTTCTGGTGCAATGGGACACCGTGACGGAAACCAGAGAGCACGGAAATGCCGTTTACCTTCCCACCACAGCAGTACCTATTTATCTACTTGCACTGGTGTGCTTTCAAGCTGCTAGGTTGGCAGGAGCTGGGACGGAGCAACGGGAGCTCACTCCATTGCGGGGATTTGAACTGCCGACCTTCGGATCGGCAAGCCCAAGAGGCTCAGTGGTTTAGACCAGAGCCCCACCTGCGTCCCTACAACACTGAAAGAGAACCAAGGGATCACTGGTTTTGGTCAACCAATGCCCTCCTGCTTTGGGCCAGACATTAGCAGATATACTGACTTGAGGTTCTGTTTAGCTGCCCTAACTAACCCTCTCTTCTAAGGGTTTAGGAACGGAGCCAGATGCCCTATATCAAGTCAAAGCATCAATCCGTCTCTCCCAGTATCGTCTCCCCTGACTCTCTAGTCTAGGACAAGGGGAACGAACCTCTGCCAGATGGGCCAATCTTCTCTTTCCAGGAGTTCCGATTTGGCCTTCCAGGTCGGTTATATCAAAACCATGCCCACCTGTCAATCATCAGAGGCCCCTCCAATGGGCGAAGGAGACCAGCTGATTGGCAGGGTTGAATTTTAAGTCAATTAAATAATAATAAAAAGGAGTTTGGAACATTTCAGCTCCCTTGCTAGTTACCCCAGGGAAACTTACGCTGGCTGTTGGTGTCCCAACGACCGCCGAGATAGCCAGTTACTTCACTCTTCGTCAGGTGACTATGGAAGTCCTAAGAGGAAGGGGGAAAGAGCACAGGTTTGAAGGTTTGGTCACCCTTGGGTGCCATGGTCACACTCTAGATGCCGCTCCCATAATCCCTGCATTGCATGGGGGTCAGACTAGATGACTCTTAGTGTCCCTTCCAACTCTACAATGCTATATTCCTCATATCAGAGTCCAAGCTATCAGATTTGTGGATTCCTCCCTCCACCCCCGAAAGCTCTACCTCTCTTTTAAATCAGAACCAGTGAAGGCCTGTGTGAGTGTCTGGAGGCAGTTGGAGGATGGATGGCGGCTAACAGATTGCGGTTGAATCCTGACAAGACAGAAGTACTGTTTCTGGGGGACAGGAGGCGGGCGGGTGTGGAGGACTCCCTGGTCCTGAATGGGGTGACTGTGCCCCTGAAGGACCAGGTGTGCAGCCTTGGAGTCATTCTGGACTCACAGCTGTCCATGGAGGCGCAGGTCGATTCTGTGTCCAGGGCAGCTGTCTACCAGCTCCGTCTGGTACGCAGGATGAGACCCTCCCTGCCCACACTGTCTCGCCAGAGTGGTGCATGCTCTGGTTATCTCTTGCTTGGACTACTGCAATGTGCTCTACGTGGGGCTACCTTTGAAGGTAACCCAGAAACTACAACAACCTAGACTATAATATAATACTTGTCCTGAAAAACCTTCATTGGCTCCCAGGACATTTCCGAGCACAATTCAAAGTGTTGGTGCAGACCTTTCAATCCCTAAACAGCCTCGGTCCTGTATACCTGAAGGAGCGTCTCCACCCACATCGTTCAGCCCGGACACCGGGGTCCAGCTCTGAGGGCCTTCTGGCAGTTCCCTCTCTGCGAAAAGTGAGGTTACAGGGAACCAGGCAGAGGGCCTTGTCGGTGGTGGCACCCTCCCATCAGATGTCAAGGAAATAAACAACTATCTGACTTTTAGAAGACATCTGAAAGCAGCCCTGTTTAGGGAAGCTTTTAATGTTTGATGTTTTATTGTGCTTTTAATTTTGTTGAGAGCCACCCAGAGTGGCTGGGGAAACCCAGCCAGATGGGTAGGGTAGAAAGAATAATTTATTATTATATTATTACTGAGGTGATTGCTTCTCCCCTTGCCTCTTGGTGGGGCTGGCCAGCGCCCTGCCAAATGTCCACGTACCACTAACAAAAGGACGTTGCTGGAGATGGCGACGTTGAAAGGCTGGAACTTGTTAAGGGCTGCGAAAGACGTCACTTCCACCAAGGTGTGGGGATTCCTAAAGGCAGACAAAGAAATGGCCATCATGAGTACTAGTGGCATTAAACATATATATATATTAATGAGCCGACTGCAAAGGCTTTTAAATACGACTTAAGCTGACTTGGGGCAGTCAATCTTGTATTTATTTGTTAAACATCCGAGGATCACAGGAAGGCTTACCGTATAAACGAATCGCAGTATAAATGGATGGCATGTTTTGTTTGTGAAAAATTCTTTCCCAAACAAAGCCCATTAGTGGTTTACATCATCAAATATCCTTTATTAGGCATAAGGTAAAGGTAAAGGGACCCCTGACCGTTAGGTCCAGTCGCAGACGACTCTGGGGTTGCGGCACTCATCTCGCTTTATTGGCCGAGGGAGCCGGCATACATCTTCCGGGTCATGTGGCCAGCAGGACTAAGCCGCTTCTGGCGAACCAGAGCAGCGCACGGAAACGCCATTTACCTTCCCGCTGGAGTGGTACCTATTTATCTACTTGCACTTTGACGTGCTTTCGAACTGCTAGGTTGGCAGGAGCTGGGACTGAGCAATGGGAGCTCACCCCGTCGCAGGGATTCCAACCGCCGACCTTCTGATCGGCAAGCCCAAGGCTCTGTGGTTTAACCCACAGCGCCACCTGCTATTAGGCATAGCAAACCACATATTATCAAACAGACACCGTATACAAATTGTGCAAAATACGAGCTCAGCATAACAAGATTTGTCCCAGTCAGATCTTTAACGCCAGAGAAAATCAATTTGCATAAATTAAACAATACAACACTACCACATCACCAATCAATTAAGAACCACTAAATCTCTTTATAGTGGCCCAGGCTTTCTACATGGACAGCACTCAAAAATGCAGCCACTATTAAAGTACCGTATTTTTTGCTCTATAAGACTCACTTTTTCCCTCCTAAAAAGTAAGGGGAAATGTGTGTGCGTCTTATGGAGCGAATGCAGGCTGCACAGCTATCCCAGAAGCCAGGACAGCAAGAGGGATTGCTGCTTTCGCTGCGCAGCGATCCCTCTTGCTGTTCTGGCTTGTGAGATTCAGAATATTTTTTTTCTTGTTTTCCTCCTCCAAAAACTAGGTGCGTCTTGTGGTCTGGTGCGTCTTATAGAGTGAAAAATACGGTAATTTGATCAGTCCTGTCCGAAAGCAGGTCCTGAACCGTTGGTATCATAGAATTCAGCCTACTGAGTTGCAAGGCCTCTAATAATTGTCTTCTGGCATAAATGCCAAAATCACAAGAAAAGAAAATATGCCCAAAAGTATCAGGTTCCTCGTTAGAGTGGTTAAAAAACAACATTTTCTTCAGAATCGGTTTACGCAAATGTGTTCTAGACCCATCTTGCATTCAGCAAGTCGTTATTTTTGCTTTCTTACTATTTTGCCGAAAACTGCACAAACGCTGCGGCGTATCACAAAGTGCCGTTGCGAGGCGAGGGGAAACTGTTTCAGCCCGGGGGCCACACTCCCTTCCAGGGGCCAGAGCCAAAAGTGGGAGGAGCAATACATGTAAATTTCATGAATCTAATAACATTGACTCACCCCCTCTCTGCCCTCCCCAGCTAGCAAGAGGCCTTGCTAAAGGTTCCCTCACTGCAAGAAGCCAAGTTACAGGGAACCAGGCAGAGGGCCTTCTCGGTGGTGGCACCCGCCCTGTGGAACGCCCTCCCACCAGATGTCAAAGAGAACAACAACTACCAGACTTTTAGAAGACATCTGAAGGCAGCCCTGTTTAGGGAAGCTTTTAATGTCTGATGGACTACAGTGGTACCTCGGGTTAAGTACTTAATGTGTTCCAGAGGTCCATTCTTAACCTGAAACTGTTCTTAACCTGAAGCACCACTTTAGCTAATGGGGCCTCCTGTTGCTGCCACTCTGCCGGAGCACAATTTCTGTTCTCATCCTGAAGCAAAGTTCTTAACCTGAAGCACTATTTCTGGGTTAGCGGAGTCTGTAACCTGAAGCGTATGTAACCCGAGGTACCACTGTATTGTATTTTAATCTTTTGTTGGAAGCCGCCCAGAGTGGCTGGGGAAGCCCAGCCAGATGGGCGGGGTATAAGTAATATATTATTATTATTATTATTATTATTATTATTATTATTATTATTAAGCCCACGGGCATGTTCCGGCTTAGGGAAAACACTGTAGGAGAGTGCAAGAATTGTGGTCGCTTTCCAGGGGCCGACAAGAGAAGTCTAGAGGGCCACATTGTGAATCCCAGCCAGAGTTTTCTCTTTTACAACGTTGGCCGCATTTCAGCAAACTAGCTTCTCGAGCCGTGGCTGAAATCCTGCCTCCCCACCCACCAGCTCAAAACAGGCATCCATTCTCAAGTCTGCCTTTGTCTTGAGGACCAGAGCTTTTTAAATTAGACCTTGAGGTTGTCAGTATGCTGCACTCGGTTGCCAGATTTCACCCCCTGAGCACAGCTGCACACAAGCATAGCTGTCAAGTGTCCCTTATTTGAAGGGACAGTCCCTTATTCCAGCGCCATGTCCCGCTGCTGTCCCTTATTGATGGATGTCCCTTAAAGGATGTCCCTTAAATTTCAAAGGAAGCAGCTCCTCTCCCTCCCTCCCTGCCGGCCAGGGAGGAGGGAGGCTCCAACTGTGTTGCTTGGCTGTGTTGCTCACCCAATAAGAAGTCTAAGAACGACTGGGGGGTGGAGCTTGCATGCCTTGTGTGTGGCTAGTTAATGCAAGCTGAGGGGGTTTTTGAATGCTGGATGCCATTTTGATGCACGTGCTGCTGCAAACTTCGCAGTGCAAAGCCAGGCCGGGGAGCCATCTTAAGTTGAGGCTGCATAGGCCTTGTGGTGCATGTGATTCAGATTCTATTCAGTTGAACCTCTGGTTACAAAGTTGGTTGGACCGTGTTCTTGAAGCTACCAGCATGAGTTTGACCAGACTGCAGGAGGACAGGAAGACTGGAGTGCCTGGCACAGGTGAGGCTGCAGGTCCCTTATTTTGGCTGCTGGTCCCTTATTTTCAAGGCTGCTGGTCCCTTATTTTCAAATCTGTAAGCTGACAGCTATGCACACAAGACATCTGCCTCTAGCTACTGAAAGGATTTCATACATACGATGGACATACCTGGCAGAGTCCCGACTCCCCAGGCTGCAATAACGGACCGGGATTCGATTCCTGCAGTTCAGCCTTTTGCTGTTATCTGTGGTTAAAAACAAAGCAACTGGCCAGCACTGAGTTAAATTGATCCATGAAACGCAAAATTAAACATCTCCACCCTCCATTTCAACGCCTTCCATTGTTGCACCGTTTAAACAGGTTTCTTTTATTCTGCATTTTAATTGCGGGTGTTTGTGCTTCGTTTTGTTTACAAAATGTATTTTTTTATACATAGCAAAACCATTGTGGCCATTATCAAAGGGTAGCGCTAGCTCCTGGTTTTCCCAGTAGTGATGTATAGAAGTGAGAGCTGGACCATAAAGAAGGCTGATGGCCGAAGAGTGGATGCTTTTGAATTCTGGTGCTGGAGGAGACTCTTGAGAGTCCCCTGGACTGCAAGAAGATCAAACCTCTCCATCCTGAAGGAAATCAGCCCTGAGTGCTCACTGGAAGGACAGATCCTGAAGCTGAGGCTCCTAGACTTTGGCCACCTCATGAGAAGAGAAGACTCCCTGGAAAAGACCCTGATGTTGGGAAAGATGGAGGGCACAAGGAGAAGGGGACAACAGAGGACAAGATGGTTGAACAGTGTTCTCGAAGCAGCCAACATGAGTTTGACCAAACTGCGGGAGGCAGTGGAAAACAGGAGTACCTGGCGTGCTCTGGTCCAGGGGGTCATGAAGAGTCGGACACGACTAAACAACTAAACAACAGCGCTAGCCAGAATTCCTCCCTTCAGCGGGGGGAAGTCTGTTTTCCAAGAATCTGTGAGGACATCAGTTCTGACAAATTTCTTTTATTTCAGAGCGTCCTGCTGTATAAAGATCTGTTTGTGGAGTCAGACTGTTTTGCGGTCGCATATGTAATAAAACTATACAGTCGTACCTTGGTTGTCGAACACCTTGTGACTCAAACGTTTTGGCTCCCAAACACTGCAAACCCGGAAGTGAGTGTTCCAGTTTGCGAACTTTTTTTTGGAAGCCGAACATCCGACGCAGCTTCTGCGACTTCTGATTGGCTGCAGGAAGCTCCTGCAGCCAATCGGAAGCCGTGCCTTGGTTTTTGAACGTTTTTGGAATTTGAACGGACTTCCAGAATGGATTCCGTTTGAGAACCAAAGTATGACTGTACAGTGGTACCTCGGATTAAGTACTTAATTCGTTCCAGATGTCCGTTCTTAACCTGAAACTGTTCTTAACCTGAAGCACCACTTTAGCTAATGGGGCCTCCCGCTGCTGCTGCACGATTTCTGTTCTCATCCTCAAGCAAAGTTCTTTTTTTTTTTTTTTGAAATAATTTTTATTAATTTACATCAAAAACAATAAACAAGTTCTCATCCTCAAGCAAAGTTCTTAACCCGAGGTAATATTTCTGGGTTAGCAGAGTCTGTAACCTGAAGCGTATGTAACCTGAAGCATATATAACCCGAGATACCACTGTACTAAGTTTATGGGTGTTTTTAAAGGATGAGTGAAATTGTTTCATTGTGTATTTAAATCACAAGTAATAGGGTTTTTTTAAAAAAAATATATAATTGGTTTTACATTTGTAAACTGCTTAGAAGCCCAATTTGGCAAGTCAGTGGCATATAAATCAATACTACATTGACATACCTGAGCTGTGCAATTCTGCAAGACTTTTCGCCTGCTGCTTCCGGGTCTTGTCCTCCAATTTCTTAGCCAGCATGGACTCTGAGAGGACTGACTTAACCCCCTTGGCTTCTTCTTCCTCCTCATCGGCAAGCTCATCCTCTTCCCCTTCGCTCACTAAACTCTGGGGGAGGAAAAGAGATGCAAAAGCCGTCAGAGAGGACAGTCTCCCCACTGCTGCTCAGCCTACAAGAGCTCTCATGTGAGGAAGGAAGAACAGCCAATGCCCTCAGTTGCTCCAGACGGCTTCAGATCGAACATCCAGAGCTGTTTGACGGTGGGCCAGAATAAATAAGATAGAGGAAGCTTCTGCAATATACAGTTGCCGGCTCAAACTTGCGTGCATGAAAGAGTTAACCTGAGCCCGGAACCCAGGTAGCAAGTGGGTGTGGAGATCTTACAGCCTGCAACCCAAAGATTGCATGATCCTCTTTGGAAGTAAGTACAGTGGTACCTCGGGCTACATACGCTTCAGGTTACACTAACCCAGAAATAATACCTTGGGTTAAGAACTTTGCTTCAGAATGAGAACAGAAATTGTGCTCCGGCGACGCGGCAGCAGCGGGAGGCCCCATTAGCTAAAGTGGTGCTTCAGGTTAAGAACAGTTTCAGGTTAAGAACGGACTTCCGGAACAAATTAAGTACTTAACCCGAGGTGCCACTGTAAAGTTATTTTCTTTTAAAGTCATTTGAAACCTTTCTTCATTTTTGACTTACTGCCAGCTGACAGATTTGTCCATTTTAAATTCTGGAAACTCTATGAGCAAAAATAAATAAAGCACTTACTGTGATTTATTCTAGCCTAAGTATTTTTGCGGGGAACATTTGTTTTGAAAGTGGATGAGGGCATATGTGAAATCTAACCAAGTTTTAATGTGCTCTGTGCAATTGCTGTTGTGCTTAACTCTGCTGTGAGAAGGTAAGAATCTCCCTTCCCAACCTCTCTCCCCATCAGCGGTTGGTGCCCACATTAAATTATTAAATTTGTATGCAGCCCTTCATCCAAAGATCTCGGGGCAGAAAGCAGATAGCCCTTGATTTCTTAGCGTAAATGAAAACTGCATTAGTTATTCTTGCATGGAAGCACAAACAAAAGAGGGCAAATAACTGTGTCTCCATTAAGTATATATAAAAATTTAGAGTCTGTTTCCTTTATTTTTTTTAACCCATTAAAAGCAGCTTTTTTGCATTCACCATAATCTGATAAATCTAAACTGTTGCTTACTTAAGTAAAGGTAAAAGGACCCCTGACCATTAGGTCCAGTCGTGGCCAACTCTGGGGTTGCGGCGCTCATCTCGCTTTATTGGCCGAGGGAGCCGGCGTACAGCTTCCGGGTCATGTGGCCAGCAGGACTAAGCTGCTTCTGGCAAACCAGAGCAGCGCACGAAAACACCGTTTACCTTCCCGCCGGAGTGGTACCTATTTATCTACTTGCACTTTGACGTGCTTTCGAACTGCTAGGTTGGCAGGAGCAGGGACCGAGCAACGGGAGCTCACCCCGTCACAGGGATTCAAACCCTGATCGGCAAGTCCTAGGCTCTGTGGTTTAACCCACACCGCCACCCACATCCTTTGTTGCTTACTTAGCTTGTACATAAATGCAGTACTCTAACAAGTGAAAGAGAAATGAGGGTTTTCACTCACCTCCTCTGCAGGGGGCGTGTTGGGCTGGTACTTCTTCAGCCAAACAGCTTTATACTGGTCTAATTTCTGGCCCTTATACTTGACCGACGCCCAGCCACACCCAGACTTCTTGGCTGGGTTGACAAGCTTTTTGCAGTAGGTCGCCCAGGCGCTTGGGGAGTTGAACACTTGACCCGTCTCCTGCCAAACGATCTTGCCATCCGTCAAGAGGTCGCCCAAGAACTTCTTGCCCTGGGACAGGTGAGAGCGGAGACACAATGGGAATGTAAAAAAGTGGAAAACTTCTGGGAAACGATATATAATGAGACGAAAAAGATGTTGAAATATACATTTACAGTGGTACCTCGGGTTACATACGCTTCATGTTACATACGCTTCAGGTTACAGACTCCACTAACCCAGAAATAGTGCTTCAGGTTAAGAACTTTGCTTCAGGATGAGAACAGAAATCGGGCTCCGGCGGCACGGCAGCAGCAGCAGGCCCCATTAGCTAAAGTGGTGCTTCAGGTTAAGTACGGACCTCCGGAACGAATTAAGTACTTAACCCGAGGTACCACTGTATTAATAAAACCAGAAGCATTTTTAATTAGCATTGTAGGAGATGATATTAATAGACAGGACTGTAAGTTGTTTTTATATGCAATGACGGCAGCAAGAATATTATTGGCACAAAAATGGAAGCAAGAATTACTGATGAAAGAGGAATGGCTAATGAAATTAATGGACTATGCAGAATTAGACAACAGGAAGGCTTCGAAATCTGCGGGATCAGAGATTCTTAGAAGACTGGTGTAAATATTTGAACTATTTGAAAAGCAATTGTAACAAACAGATTATGCTAGTAGGACTGCAAGAAGATCTATGAGGAGGACTATTTGAAATATTGCAAGAAAGACTATGATGAGAATTATTGGTTAAGGATAATCAAAAGTAATAGAGAAATTAAGAAATGCAGAACAAATGATAAAGAGCGGAAAATCCTCAGAAGTGGTTGACGGAAGTCTAAAATATTGTATAAGATAAGAAGTTATGTTAAACGATTGTTGGAAATGATATGTTAAAAAAACCAATAAAAATGTAGAGAGAGAGAGAGAGAGAGAGAGAGAGAGAGAGAGAGAAGAGACAAAACGAAGGCATGGGTGGGTGTGCAGGAGAGAAATAGATGACTCCAGTCTTTTTCTAAGTTCATTTATGTTGTAACCAGTGCTTTTTCCCCAGTTCCAGCTCAGTTCCAGCTCCTCTCAAGTGGGTGCCATTCTTGGGAATGTTCAGGGAGGCAGGAGAGGATATATTGTTTATTAATATCCTTCCTAACTTGCGTTAGCAAGTTCCTTTGCTTACCAGAGTTTCACATTCCCCTTTCAAACGCACAGCGGGTAGCTGGTTGCAGGCTTGTGTAAGCGTCTCATTGTTAGCTTCCTGGTAAGTTCCCTTATACCCCTCTTAAAAGAATAAACACACCACAATCTTGTGTAAAGTATATATAAGCATAGCTGTCGTTTCCCTTTTTAAAAGAGAAATTCCCTTATTCCAAATAGGATTCCTCGCAAGAAAAGGGAAAAGTTGACAGCTATGTATATAAGTAGTTTACTCACATTCAGTTCACAGATGGATCTCTGAAGGCAGACTTAGTTACAAGGTATATACGTGGATCTATCCCATATGGAGATAGTCCCAGTGTCCTCTGTTGGCTGGAAGCTAATCTCTAGCTAAAAGCTGATCCAACAATGGAGGAATTAAAAGAGAGAGAGAGAGCTGCGTGCCCTGTCCCTTTTGTTACAGGTAAGGTCATGATCACCTCCAGGTAAAGGTAAAGGGATCCCTGACCATTAGGTCCAGTCATGGCCGACTCTGGGGTTGCGGCGCTCATCTCGCTTTACTGGCCGAGGAAGCTGGCGTACAGCTTCCGGGTCATGTGGCCAGCATGACTAAGCCACTTGTGGTGAACCAGAGCAGTGCATGGAAATGCCGTTTACCTTCCTGCCGGAGCGGTACCTATTTATCTACTTGCACTTTGACGTGCTTTCGAACTGCTAGGCTGGCAGGAGCAGGGACCAAGCAACGGGAGCTCACCCCGTCGCGGGGATTCGAATCTCCGACCTTCTGATCGGCAAGTCCTAGACTCTGTGGTTTAACCCACAGCGCCACCAGTGTCCCATATGCCCACCTCTAGTCATATGCAAAAGGAAGTATGTCCCAGCCAGGAGGAAACAGGAACATCCCTCCTGCATGGCCACTCTAGGAAAACAAGGAATGTTGTGCTTGACTGCTACTTAATTTATCACATCCCACACCATTGAGGACCAGCACTCCCCTTGCCCGCTTCTTGCAAGGAGAAGCGACGGAACGACGAGAGTGTCTTACCATTCTGTCTGGACGCTGAGGTCCAGCGCCGAGGGCCTTCTGGTGGTTCCCTCATTGCGAGAAGCAAAGCTACAGGGAACCAGGCAGAGGGCCTTCTCGGTAGTGGCACCCGCCCTGTGGAACGCCCTCCCACCAGATGTCAAAGAGATAAACAACTACCTGACATTCAGAAGACATCTGAAGGCAGCCCTGTTCAGGGAAGTTTTTAATGTATGACAAATTAGTGTATTTTTGGTATTTGTGGAAGCCACCCAGAGTGGCTGGGGAAACCCAGCCAGATGGGCGGGTTACAAACAAATTATTATTATTATTATTATTATTATTATTATTATTATTATTATTACCAGGTAGTAAATGGAGAGGACGCCCTCTCCGGGCTCAATCAGCCCATCCTTGAGAAGCACGCGCAGAGTGATTCCGCGACGGGTCAGAATGCAGCAGGTACGCCTGCCGGGAACCAGTAATTTCCCCACGTTCTCCTGGTCTTCCAAGCTCGCCTCCAGCTCCTCCTCGTCCTCTTCCAGGCAATCGTCTCCTCCGATGGATTCTGCATCTAGGGTTTGGGACATAGCTGTCAACTTACAGATTTGAAAATAAGGGACCAGCAGCCAAAATAAGGGATTTTCCAAGCACAGGTATGTTCGCCTTCTGAGCCCCTCCGAGCCAAAGGCAAAAAGCCCAGCCAGCAGCCAAACGAATCCTCAAGCGGTGGTTCCCACAGCGCAGCAACCTGGCAAAGGGGATGCAGCAAGGAAAACCACTGTCACCTCTCCGCTGGGAAGCGCTGAGCAAAAGCGAGTCCCCAGGCAACGCGGCCAATTTGATTGGCACAAGGCATGCAAGCTCCACCCCCAGTCGTTCTTAGACTCCTTGTTGGGTGAGCAACACAGCCAATCAACACAGCTGGAGCCTCCCTCCTCCCTGGCCGGCAGGGAGGGAGGGAGAGGAGCTGCTTCCTTTGAAACCCGGGAAATTTAAGGAACATCATCAATAAGGGACAGCAGCGGGACACGGCACTGGGATAAGGGACTTTCCCACCAAATAAGGGACGGTTGACAGGTATGGTTTGGGAAGAGTAAGCGCAGAAGGAATGATCAGGGAGCCGGGAGGGATCAGGCTGGGAAATTTAGGTTCGATCCCTGGCAAATCCAGGCGGGGTTGGGAATATTTCCCTACCCACCCTCAAGATCTAGTAGACACCAAACTGGGAAGGGTAGCTGATGCCGCAGAAGACAGAATCAGAATTCGAAATGACCTCAGCAGATTGCGGAGAACTGGGCCCAAGCTAGCAAAAGGAATTCTAATAGGGACAAATGTCTGGTTCTTCACTTAGGCAGGAAGAACCAGATGCACATATATAGGATGGAGGACACCCGAGTTACTAGAAACGTGTGAATAAGATCTAAGGGGTCTTGGTGGACCACAAGCTTAATGTGAGTCCACAGTGTGATGCAGCAGCAAAAAAAGGCTAAGGCTATTCTAGGCCACAGAATAAACCACAGAGCCTAGGGCTTGCTGCTCAGAAGGTCGGTGGTTCGAATCCCCGCAACGGGGTGAGCTCCCATTGCTCAGTCCCTGCTCCTGCCAACCTAGCAATTCGAAAGCACGTCAAAGTGCAAGTAGATAAATAGGTACCACTCCGGCAGGAAGGCAAACGGCGTTTCTGTGCGCTGCTCTGGTTCGCCAGAAGCGGCTTAGTCATGTTGGCCACATGACCCGGAAGCTGTACGCCGGCTCCCTCGGCCAATAAAGCGAAATGAGTGCTGCAACCCCAGAGGCAGCCACGACTGGACCTAATGGTCAGGGGTCCCTTTACCTTTTTATTCTAGGCTGCATCAGCAAAAGTCTAGTGTCCAGACCAGGCATAGGCAAACTCGGCCCTCCAGATGTTCTGGGACTACAACTCCCATCATCCCTCGCTAACAGGACCAGTGGTCAGGGATGATGGGAATTGTAGTCTCAAAACATCTGGAGGGCCGAGTTTGCCTATGCCTGGTCCAGACCAAGGTTGGCTGGCCGTCTGTCATGGATGCTTTAGCTGAGATTCCTGCACTGCTGGGACTCTAGAGGTCCCTTCCAACTCCGCAATACGATGATCTGCTACCTGCCATTGCAGGCTATACTGAGCCAGACAGATGGGCTTCCTCAGGAGAAAGCAGCTCCTTGTAGCTCCCAATTGTTTTGAAGTTGCTTTCCATACGGAGTGATTTGTGAATCAGAGAGCTGGGAAATCTCATGCAAAATCCAGCATCTAGGGTTCGGTGCCTTCTGTAAAAATTAAAAAGGAAGCTCCTAGTCCTTATGAAGGGACGCGGGTGGCGCTGTGGGTTAAACCACATAGCCTAGGACTTGCCGATCAGAAGGTTGGCGGTTCGAATCCTTGCGACAGGGTGAGCTCCCGTTGCTCGGTCCCTGCTCCTGCCAACCTTGCAGTTGGAAAGCACGTCAAAGTGCAAGTAGATAAATAGGTACCACTCCGGCAGGAAGGTAAACGGCATTTCCGTGCGCTGCTCTGGTTTGCCAGAAGCGGATTAGTTCTGCTGGCCACATGACCTGGAAGCTGTACGCCGTCTCCCTCGGCCAGTAAAGTGAGATGAGCGCCGCAACCCCAGAGTCGGCCACGACTGGACCTAATGGTCAGGTGTCCCTTTACCTTTACCTTAGTCCTTATGAAGGTGAAGATCAGCGGGACAGTTCTTGATGGACACGACTTTCGTGTTACCACTTGTGATCGTCCCCTGACCCCTTGTATAGAGAAGGGGCGTATGTTTGATTTGGCTAAGATTAGATGAGTCTGGGATTGCAGCTGGAGAGTTGCATAGGCCCTTCGATCTCCCCGCTCCCCTAATTAGAGTGGTACAGTAGTACCTTGGTTCCCAAATGTCTTGGTTCTCAAACACAAAAAACCCAGGAGTAACTGTTCCGGTTTTCGAATGTTTTTCGGAAGCCGAACATCCGATGCGGCTGTCGGCTATTGTTTCCTGTATGCCTGGACCAATCAAAAGCTGCGCCTTGGATTTTGAACATTTCGGAAGTCAAACGGACTTCTGCAATGGATTAAGTTTGGCGCTTTTGTTTTTGCTATTTATTTTGCGTTTTTGTGGCTTTTTCGGTTCATTTGTTTTCATGACTGTGTGGAACCCAGTTCAGCTAGTGATGGATTGTGTGACTGCAGAAATGGATAAAAGCCCCCCCCCTCCAAACAATGACTATCATCAGTGCACGTAAGAAAAAAATATATAAATTTTTATCACCTACAATACTGTCTTATTTATTGCAGTACATTGGTTATTGCTTTCATTTTATGGATCAACAGTATCTTTAGATAGTAAAATTCAGGTTAAATTGCTGCTTTAGGGGTTGTTTTTAAAAGTCTGGAACGGATTAATCCGTTCTGCATTACGTTCTATGGGGAAGCACACCTTGGTTTTGGAACGCTTTGGTTTTGGAACGGACTTCCAGAACGGATTAAGTTTGAGAACCAAGGTACCACTGTATTTGAAACTTTGTTTAATCTGGCAACCTGCCCCCCTCCTCATGGCAAATCTTCCGTCCCTCCAGAGTGAGGGATACTTCCTTGCACCCCAAGTGAGAATATAAGCCAAAACCGAGGGAGTCCTGCAAGTTTGGAGAGAGCGAATGAGAGAAGGGGAAGGAAAGAGGTTCTGGAACTTACAGCCTGCATAAACCCAACATGGGAAGCAGAAGGGACTACAGTGGTACCTCGGGTTACAGACACTTCAGGTTACATACACTTCAGGTTACAGACTCCGCTAACCCAGAAATAGTACCTCGGGTTAAGAACTTTGCTTCAGGATGAGAACAGAAATTGTGCTCCGGCGGCGTGGCAGCAGCAGGAGGCCCCATTAGCTAAAGTGGTGCTTCAGGTTAAGAACAGTTTCAGGTTAAGAACGGACCTCCAGAACGAATTAAGTACTTAGCCCGAGGTACCACTGTATTGGTTTATTTTCTTTCTTTTTTTCCCACTCTCTTCCTATAAATTAAACTTTCTTAATAAACTATTAATATAAAAAACCCCAGCATGAATAAACAAATAGATGTTTAGGTGTGGCCTGCCTTTCACTGGATATATTATTGAATAGTTGTTGTTTACTTGTCTCTGTTGTTGTTTTATCTTTCTGCAAACCGCCTTGAGGTTTGGGGGTTTTTTTGTCTTACAATTGTGGTGTCTAAATTTTGTGAAAATATATTAGGAAGAATGGATGGTTATAGGTTTTTTTTTTTACAATTATGCGGCATATAAATTTTGTAAAATTAATAATAAATAAAATAATATTTTTTTATTTATACCCCGCCCTTTACGGTTCAGAAAACCGGGCTCAGGGCGGCTAACAACAACTTCAAAACACTTAATTGATGCAACAAAAAACAGCATAAAATACAGTATAAAACGTGAATGACAATAAATTCAGAATTCAAAAATTAATATAATTGTACAGAGGGATGGAAGAATGGATGGATGGACAGAGAGAGACCGACAGATGATGCATATAAATCTTGACTCTGCAACAGAACCGCTGTTAGTCACGCCCTTTGTTTCCAATGGGTCTACTCTGAGCAGGGCTAACACCTGCCTACAACCCATCGGGGCAGGGAGATAAATGAGCAGGAGCTGCGGGTGCGCAGCCCCAACATCAGCACCATTCTCCATCCCTTAAGCTTGGGCTTTGCAGCCCTCTGTGCGCGCTCAGAGGACCAGCGCTCTCCATCCCGGCAGGAGTCCGCCTGGGAGCCGCGCGCCCTGGGCGCACAGCTGCAAAAGCAGGTTGCGGGGTCGAGAGCCCATCCTCTGAGCTGGGCTGGCTGCGGGGAGAAAGAGGGTCTGGATCCGAGCCGGGCCGGGAGCGCGCCTCCCTCCCTCCCTCCCTGCCGCCTACGGGCCCCGATCCCCGCCTCCCTCCCGGGTACCTGCTGCAGCCATGGCTCCGCTTCCCCCTCGCCGCTTCCTCTGCGCGTCACAGCGCGGAGGCTCCCGGCTGTCCCCGCCTCTCCCCGGGAGGAAAGGAGAACGGGAGAGAAAGGAAGACAAAGGAGAGAGGGGAAAGGAGGGAGGGAGGGAGAGCAGAAGAAGAAGGGAATGAGAAAGGGAAGACAAAGGAGAGGAAGCGCAGGAACAGGACCTGACCGGGAGGATCTTCAAATGATAGAATCCTAGAACTGCAAAGGACGCCCCAGGGTCATGTAGCCTCTGCAGCGCAGGAATTATAGGAGGCTAGATTGCCGGAAGAAATATCAACAACCTCAGATATGCAGATGACACAATCTTGATGGCAGAAAGTGAGGAGGAATTAAAGAACCTTTTAATGAGGGTGAAAGAGGAGAGCGAAAAATATGGTCTGAAGCTCAACATAAAAAAAACGAAGATCATGGCCACTGGGCCCATCACCTCCTGGCAAATAGAAGGGGAAGAAATGGAGGCAGTGAGAGGTTTTACTTTCTTGGGCTCCATGATCATTGCAGATGGTGACAGCAGTCACGAAATTAAAAGACGCCTGCTTCTTGGGAGAAAAGCAATGACAAACCGAGACAGCATCTTAAAAAGCAGAGACATCACCTTGCCAGCAAAGGTCCATATAGTTAAAGCTATGGTTTTCCCAGTAGTGATGTATGGAAGTGAGAGCTGGACCATAAAGAAGGCTAATCGCCGAAGAATGGATGCTTTTGAATTATGGTGCTGGAGGAGACTCTTGAGAGTCCCATGGACTGCAAGAAGATCAAACCTCTCCATTCTGAAGGAAATCAGCCCTGAGTGCTCACTGGAAGGACAGATCCTGAAGCTGAGACTCCAGTACATTGGCCACCTCATGAGAAGAGAAGACTCCCTGGAAAAGACCCTGATGTTGGGAAAGATGGAGGGCACAAGGAGAAGGGGACGACAGAGGATGAGATGGTGGGACAGTGTTCTCGAAGAAACCAACATGAGTTTGACCAAACTGCGGGAGGCAGAGGAAGACAGGAGGGCATCCATTCTTCGGCGATCAGCCTTCTTTATGGTCCAGCTCTCGCTTACATACATCACTACTGGGAAAACCATAGCTTTAACTGTACGGACCTTTGTCGGCAAGGTGGTGTGTCTCTGCTTTTTAAGATGCTGACACACTGTGATACCAAAATAATTCAACATCAGATAATACTGCTACATTTAAGTCTTAAATTGTTTAATGGCGACTTCCCCCCAACTCATTGCGGCTCCTTACTTATTCCTTAACTTTTTTACTGTGCCCCCCTTTAATTCATTGGTCTTTCATAATATACAATATCTACCTATTACAGTGGTACCTCAGGTTACAGACGCTTCAGGTTACAGACTCTGCTAACCCAGAAATAGTGCTTCAGGTTAACTTGCTTCAGGATGAGAACAGAAATTGTGCTCTGGTGGCACGGCAGCAGCAGGAGGCCCCATTAGCTAAAGTGGTGCTTCAGGTTAAGAACAGTTTCAGGTTAAGAACGGACCTCCGGAACGAATTAAGTACTTAACCCGAGGTACCACTGTATCTACTTTGTGAAAATTAGTCAAGGCATATTGAGGGTTTTTGTTTGGCAACTACCGGTATGTTTTTCCAAATACAACAGTGCCACTCGTTTTTGAATTTTTGGTTTGGTTTGTTCCTGATTGCCTCTGTGATTTTTGCTAATTCTAGGTATTCACATAATTTAATTTGCCATTCTTTCTTTGTGGGGTTTTCCTCTTCTTTCCAGTTTTTAGCAACTAGCATTCTCGCTGCTGTTGTAGCTTGTAAGATAACCCTCCTCTTATCATTTGGTACATCAGATGTCAGAATGCCTGGAAGAAAGACTTCTGACTTTTTCACAAATGTTGGTTTAGTCCGTAAGTGACTGTGGAGGCCAATTCTGGATCCATACGCCCTTCCACAGTGGGGACATAGGTTTCCGGGTGGGAGTTGATCATGATGTGGATTTGCCAAGCATGCCTTCCTCTTAGCACGTTTCTCCCTTGAGTCCTGAGTTCAAGTGTCTTCAAAGCCCATGACGCCTTTGGTCAAGGCTGTTCTCCAACTGGAACGCTCGCAGGCCAGTGTTTCCCACTTGTCAGTGTTTATACCACATTTTTAAAGATTTGCCTTGAGAGAGTCTTTGAACCTCTTTTGTTGACCACCAGCATTACGCTTTCCACTTTTAAATTCAGAATAGAGGAGTTGCTTTGGAAGACGATCATCAAGCATCTGCACAACATGACCAGTCCAACGAGGTTGATGTTGAAGAATCATTGCTTTGACACGGGTGATCTTTGCTTCTTCCCAGTACACTGGCATCAGTTCGCCTGTCTTCCCAAGTGATTTGTAGAATTTTTCGGAGACACCGTTGATGGAATCATTCGAGGAGTTGGAGATGGATGGAAAATGGATAGTTCTGCTTTGAGTCATCACTATTTGGCTAGCATTCTCACCCTCATCAGAGCGTAAGATGCTTGCAGCTGAATCGGAAAAACGTTGGAGGATTTGTGAAAAAGTGTTTTCTTTGTTGTTGTTGTTGTTGAGTCATTTAGTTGTGTCCGACTCTTCGTGACCCCCTGGACTAGAGCACGCCAGGCACTCCTGTCTTCCACTGCCTCCCACAGTTTGGTCAAACTCATGTTCGCAGCTTCGAGAACACTGTCCCACCATCTCGTCCTCTGCCGTCCCCTTCTCCTTGCGCCCTCCATCTTTCCCAACTTCAGGGTCTTTTCCAGGGAGTCTTCTCTTCTCATGAGGTGGCCAAAGTCTTGGAGCCTCAGCTTCAGGATCTGTCCTTCCAGTGAGCACTCAGGGCTGATTTCCTTCAGAATGAAGAGGTTTGATCTTCTTGCAGTCCATGGGACTCTCAAGAGTCTCCTCCAGCACCAGAATTCAAAAGCATCCATTCTTGGGCGATCAGCCTTCTTTATGGTCCAGCTCTCACTTCCATACATCACTAGTGTTTTCTTTAGTCTCTCCTGAATATTCAGGCAAAAGGCTTTAGGGGGCACGATATATAATGAAATCAAGAAGATTTGTGAAATGGCTTTCCCCAAGAGGCCACAAATCCTTCCTGCTCTCTCAGTGGTCCGGTGGCCTTACTTCTGCATTCCTATGCAGCAGGTCTACCAGGAAATGCACCTAGCGGGAAGTGCAGCTAACCGCTCTCTGACTCTAGAGAAAATCCACCTTAAGCCTCTTTGGCTAGGTGCCAAATTCCATCTACTAACTGTGCCAGATTTGTGCAGGAGCTTGTGAGTTTAATGCCCTTATACTTTATAACCGGAGTCAGTAAACTCTTGTGCCAAGTTCCTCATTCTGCTGGGTCGTAGGCCATACATTCAAAGTGCACAGCTTCGTCCAAAGAATCGCCGGAAACTGTAGTTTGCTCCCAGCATCCTTGATAAATGACAGCCCGCAGGATTCTTGGTGGGCGGGCGCAGGGCCTGATTCAGGTTCGATGAGGCCCTAAGCTCCTGAAGGTAATGGGGCCCTTTATATGTCCAGCTGTCCTTTGTCCACAACAATTTGTCGCTGTTTTTTGTGTTGAATATATGCTAGATAGGGACGTGGGTGGGGCTGTGAGTTAACCCACAGAGCCTAGGGCTTGCCGATCAGAAGGTCGGCATTTCGAATCCCCGCGATGGGGTGAGCTCCCGTTGCTCTGTCCCTGCTCCTGCCAACCTAGCAGTTCGAAAGCAAGCCAGCACAAGTAGATAAATAGGTACCACTCCGGTGGGAAGGGACACGGCGTTTCCGTGCGCTGCTCTGGTTCACCAGAAGCAGCTTAGTCCTGCTGGCCACATGACCCGGAAGCTGTACGCCGGCTCCTTCAGCCAATAAAGCGAGATGAGCGCCGCAACCCCAGAGTCGGCCACGACTGGACCTAATGGTCAGGGGTCCCTTTACCTATATGCTAGATGGTCATTTATGGACCTAATAGGTATCTAAAGCCATTTGCACATAACAAAATAAGTATTTTATCAAAGGAATTGTTGAACTGAAATACAGTTAAGGATTCCTGCGCTGCCAGAGTTGGGGTTCAGCTAGATGATCCCTGGGATCCCATCTACAATTCTCTGATTCTGTGAAAAATGCCTAAGGCTGATTCCTACAAAAAAAAACAACAAAAAAAGCCAAGCTTTTGGGGAGGACTGAGCATGCTGAATCTTGAGTGTTAGAAAAGAAAAATAGAAAACTCTCTCACTCACTCTCTTTGTGTAATGGCAGAAGACTTGACTGGCAGGCACTCTGAACAGCAACACTCCTGTTAGAAGACAAGGATACGCCACAACATTTTGTCGCAGCACGTCCCACTAGTTGTTCTGCTGAAGACAGGAGATGTGAGACGGAATTTGTCTAAATCATGGGTAGGCAAACTAAGGCCTGGGGGCCAGATCCGGCCCAATTGCCTTCTCAATCTGGCCCGCAGATGGTCTGGGAATCAGTGTGTTTTTACATGAGTAGAATGTGTGCTTTTATTTAAAATACATCTCTGGGTTATTTGTTGTTGTTGTTGTGTAGTCGTTTAGTCGTGTCCGCCTCTTCGTGACCCCCCTGGACCAGAGCACGCCAGGCACTCCTGTCTTCCACTGCCTCCCACAGTTTGGTCAGACTCATGTTTGTAGCTTCGAGAACACTGTCCAACCATCTCGTCCTCTGTCGTCCCCTTCGCCTTGTGCCCTCCATCTTTCCCAGCATCAGGGTCTTTTCCAGGGAGTCTTCTCTTCTCATGAGGTGGCCAAAGTCTAGGAGCCTCAGCTTCAGGATCTGTCCTTCCAGTGAGCACTCAGGGCTGATTTCCTTCAGAATGGATTGGTTTGTTCTTCTTGCAGTCCATGGGACTCTCAAGAGTCTCCTCCAGCACCATAATCCAAAAGCATCAAGGAATTCGTTCATTTTTTTATCCAAAATATAGTCCGCCCCCCCCCAAGGTCTGAGGGACATTAGATCGGCCCTTTGTTGAAAAAGTTTGCTGACCCCGGGTCTAAATGATGAGGTCATTGCAAAAGGCTTTTGATACTCTGAAAGGCGACGTCAGAGCCAATTATGAAGTGTGTGTGTGTGTGCGGGGGAAATTCCTTCCCCTTCTAACCACAACACCCTGGGCCTCATCCGGACTCTTCCCATCATCTTCAAATAAATATTTGTTCAGGTATAAAGGCCGAGTCGCCTCATGCGGGAAGGAAGAACCTGCAAGGAAAAAACAAAAAAGGTCTTTTGTAAGAATCTAACATGCTGAGACAAGTTGTTTGGAGGGCTGTGGGGTTGCCAACTGCTCAGGAAATGCCAGCTTTGGTGCGTGCCTCTGCCTTTGGCAGAGATTTGACGCGCAAACATCGGGAAGTGGAGTTTTTTTTTTCTCCTGGCACAGAGTCAAGGGTGATTACCTGCCAGGTCCAATTCCTCTTTCAAGGACAAAGGAGGCTGGTTTCAAAGTTCGGATGGTGGGGCAGGAGTGCGGATTCTGCCAAGGGGCGAAGACAGAGGCACCGCTACCAATATTGTTGAGGAAAATGGGTTCTAAACAGGCAGAGGGGTCCTTTCCCACTCAGGATCTGAGAGCCATCCTGACGTTTCCTGAGCCCATCCTGAAAATGTGTGCATGGGACATACACTCTGTACATGCTCAGATGCCTTCTTGTTGCTGGGCCAACCCCCTGCCCCTTCTAGTCCCATTTCCATTTCCAAAATGCGAGGCGCTACCCGGAGGCCAAACCGTCCTCACGTCCTCAGGCGGACTTGGGCAGTGAGAGCACTCTGCATGCACTCAGAGAGCCTCCTTCGCTGGATGAACGGTTGAAGGATCTGGGTATGTTTAGCCTGGAAAAGATGAGACTGAGAGGAGACATGAGAGCCATCTTGAAATATCTCAAGGGTTTTCCTACAGAAGAGGGAGCGACCTTGTTTTTTCCTGCTACGGAGGGTAGGATTCGAACCCGAACCAATGGATTCAAGATAAGGAACGAGATTTGTGAGAGCCATTTGGCAGTGGAACGGTCAGGAGGCAGTGGGCTCTCCTTCCTTGGAGGTTTTTAAGCAGAGGCTAGACGGCTTTCGGTCATGGATACGTGTATTGCGGGGGGTTGGACTAGACGACCCTTGGTGTCACTTCCCTAAACACGATTCTATGATTCTCTCCTTTTCATACGCTTGCATGCTGGAAGACTGTATGCTAGTTCATGTACACGACAACAGCCGCACGGACATTGAAGGTAAAGGGACCCCTGACCATTAGGTCCAGTCGTGACCAACTCTGGGGTTACGGCGCTCATCTCGCTTTATTGGCCGAGGGAGTTGGTGTACAGCTTCCAGGTCATGTGGCCAGCAGGACTAAGCCGCTTCTGGAGAACCAGAGCAGCGCACGGAAACGCCGTTTACCTTCCCGCTGGAGCGGTACCTATTGATCTACTTGCACTTTGATGTGCTTTCGAACTGCTAGGTGGGCAGGAGCAGGGACCGAGCAACAGGAGCTCACCCCGTTGCGGGGATTCGAACTGCTGACCTTCTGATCGGCAAGCCCAAGGCTCTGTGGTTTAACCCACAACGCCAACCGCCAGCCCAGAAATGAAGGAAGAGACTATCCCCTGCTTGAAGATCCCGGGCCCCAGGGAAATTAGACTGGCCTCGACTAGAGCCAGGGCCTTTTCGGCCGTGGCCCCGGCCTGGTGGAACGCTCTCCCACAAGAGACCAGGGCCCTGCGGGATTTGACATCTTTCCGCAGGGCCTGCAAGACTGAGCTGTTCTGTCTGGCCTTTGGGCAGGATGTAGTTTGACTTCCTTTCCTTTGTATAAAACAAGCCCGAATTAGCCCCCAACCCGCTCACAGGTCCTTGTATGGAAAAAGTTGGCCCTGGCAATTATTAACCACTCTCAGTTCCACCCTGATAATTGCCACCTGCCCGAATTTTAACTTGTCTGAATTGATTTTAAGATGCATTTTAATTAATTGATGTCTGTTTTTATGCTTATTGTGTTGTTTTTATGTTGTTAGCCGCTCTCAGCCCGGTCTCGGCTGGGGAGGGCGGGATACAAATAAAATATTATTATTAAAGAAGAGTGGCAAACCAAGTTGACGGACTATGCCAAAATGGCAAAATTAACCAGGAAGCTCGGGAACCAAGAAGATGAGAACTTTAAAAAAGAGCGGGCAAAGTTTATAATATATACACAAGATCATTGTAAGCAGGTTGAAACATTGGCAGGATTTGAAACAAACTTGTAATGTAACAGAATGGGACGCATGGGACGCTGTGGGTTAAACCACAGAGCCGAGGACTTGCCGATCAGAAGGTCAGTGGTTCGAATCCCCACGACGGGGTGAGCTCCCGTTGCTCGGTCCCTGCTCCTGTCAACCTAGCAGTTCGAAAGCACGTCAAAGTGCAAGTAGATAAATAGGTACTGCTCCGGCGGGAAGGTAAACGGCGTTTCCGTGCGCTGCTCTGGTTTGCCAGAAGCGGCTTAGTCATGCTGGCCACATGACCCAAAAGCTGTACGCTGGCTCCCTCGGCCAGTAAAGCGAGATGAGCACCGCAACCCCAGAGTCGGTCACGACTGAACCTAATGGTCAGGGGTCCCTTTACCTTTACTAATGTAACAGAATGTATAGATAACCTAGAAAGATAAATCCATTGGTTTTGAATCCATTGGTTTGGGTTTGAATCCTACTCTCGGTAGTGGCACCTGCCCTGTGGAACGCCCTCCCACCAGATGTCAAAGAGAAAAACAACTACCAGACTTTTAGAAGACATCTGAAGGCAGCCCTGTTTAGGGGAGCTTTTAATGTTTGACACATTACTGTATTTTAATATTTTGTTGGAAGCCGCCCAGGGTGGCTGGGGAAGCCCAGCCAGATGGGCGGGGTATAAGTAACATTATAATTATTATTTTTAAAATATTGGAGAAGTATCGATATGCAGTTGAAAATAGGACCCATGGAAGGGATGGGGGAAATTCAGAATAATCTCGGTAACTGGATTCGGAATTGGGTTTTGTTGTATGTTTGTATTTTGGGAAATCAAGTAGGAATTTATTTCCAAAGAAGAAGAAGAAGAAGACTGTATGCTAGCTAAGTATGGGGAGCAAGAGCGCAGAAAAACTCCAGTGTGTAGCTGAGCCAAATTTGCAGTTTCTCCTTTCAGAATCGATTCACCTGCCAATCTGGCTGTCCAATCACACCGGCGGAGGGAAGGGCCTAGGGGAAATTTCAGGGGAAAGGGAGGCGGGGGGGGGGGGAGAGAAAGAAGTAAACAGTCTCGTTTAATTTATTGCATTTTGCTTCCTGGTGTCGGACTCTGAACTCTGGGCAGAAGACTCTGCGAGGCTGGACGGTGGAGGGACTTTTCAGGGGCGCTCAGGGACCACGATGGCAGCGCCACACAGCTGGGCCACCAAGCCGAAGGCCACCGTGCCACCCCATTATTATTCGGGGTTCCTGGAGAAGAGGAACACCTGGGAAAAGGTAGGAGAGACTTCAGGGTCTCTTAGGAGAAGAATCAGAAAGCTGAACTGCAAGCTTTGTCGCTGTCAGCAAGCAAGGGAGCTGGCAGGGCTTTGGGTGGGTGGGCTGGCTTCCCAGGACCCCCACACAGCAGGATTTTTTTGGGGGGGCCAGGCAGGATGATGAACCCCAAACCCCCCAAATTTCGGATCCCCTCCAAAGTTTTGCAGTTGTTTTGCAGCGAAAACACTGCCCCAACAAATGAGGGATTGATGCAATAGACATGGGGTTTGCAGTTGACACCTCCAAACCCAACAATTCCCAGATCCCAAGTTTTGGGGGCGGGTCTGTCATTTCAAGATACATTGAGTGAGATATACAAGCAACCCAAGACTTACTAAGTTCAGACAATTGTGTGCTTTTGGTTTGCCTCGATTTGGGGAGCTTACCATTTTCGCTGCTGTGTCTCCGAAACGATCTGGGGAAAGGTTGTGGGAAAAGGAAACTCAAACGATCGGGGCCCCAGAGAACCTTTCACTACGACAGCTTTTGCTATTTTCCTTTCTTTTTTAAAAAGTTTAAGGAAGGGAGTGATTGAGGTTGTGTTCTGTGTGGGGTGGAAGAAATAGAGAAGGACTTTTGTCCCCCACTGTCCCCCTGCTCAGTCCTCTTCTCCTGATGCCAGAAATTGGGGAAGGAGACAGCCAACGGAACAGGTTGTCAGTAGAGGCAATAGAAACAGGTGTGGGGCATGCCTTGGGAACTCTCTGCCACTAGGTGTGACGGAAGGCTTGGGAGATGGCTCTGAATTTGGGGAGGACAAGATGGTCTAGTAGACTCTCTGTTCATGACTGGTATACTTATGGATGACAAAGTACTAGGGGGCAATACTTTGAAGTCTGCCACAGTTTCTGAGAACCAACCTAGACTTGACTGGGGAAATACATATTTGCATTTAAAGTGTGTGTGTGTGTGTGTGTGTGTGTGTGTGTGTGTGTGTGAATGCAGATTGCATTAGTTGTTTGATTCTGATGGGGCTGCAGCCGGCCTGTAATGGAATCATATAATAATAATAATAATAATAATAATAATAATAATAATAATAATAATAATTTTTATTTATTCCCTGCCCTCCCCAGCCAGAGCCAGGTTCAGGGTGGCTAACACCAATAAAATCACAGTAAAAAACATGATAAAGGTAAAGGGACCCCTGACCATTAGGTCCAGTCGTGGCCGACTCTGGGGTTGCGGTGCTCATCTCGCTTTACTGGCCGAGGGAGCCGGCGTACAGCTTCCAGGTCATGTGGCCAGAATGACTAAGCCGCTTCTGGCGAACCAGAGCAGTGCACGGAAACGCCGTTTACCTTCCCGCTGGAGAGGTACCTATTTATCTACTTGCACTGGCGTGCTTTTGAATTGCTAGGTTGGCAGGAGCAGGGACCGAGCAACGGGAGCTCACCCCGTTGCGGGGATTCGAACTGCCGACGTTCTGATCAGCAAGTCCTAGGCTCTGTGGTTTAACCCGCAGCGCCACCCGCGTCCCTAAAAAAAACAAAACCATGACAGGAGAAAAAAAAAGAAGAAAACCCAATTTAAAATACAGGTTAAAATGCAATTTAAAATGCAGCCTGATTTTAAAAGTAGCCGATAAATCAAGACCATAAGGGGAGGGAAACATAAGGGTCAGACTGAGTCCAAACCAAAGGCCAGGCAGAACAGCTCCATCTTGTAGGCCCTGCGGAAAGATGTCAAGTCCCGCATAGAGCTGGAAGGGACCCGAGGGTCATCTAGTCCAACCCCTTGCAGCTCAGGAATCTTTCGCCCAGTGTGGGACTCGAACCCGTGGCCCTGAATTTAGGAGGCTCTGCCAACTGAGCTACCCCTCCTGTGTGTGTGTGTGTGTGCGTGCATGTAATTAACTCTTTCTTCCCCTGCTGCTGTCCTGATGAGAAATCTTAGTATCAAAGGAGTCAGGGGATTTCACTGCAAAAAGAAAGGCCAATTTTCTTCAAAACCACAGCAGACGAGGAAATTGCTTGTTTGTTTGTGATATACCGTATTTTTTGCCCCATAGGACGCACCGGCCCATAGGACGCACCAAGTTTTTTGGGGGGGGAAATAAAGAAAAAAAAATTTATTTCCCCCCCAGGCGCTTGTGGGGCCGGTTGTCCCCGGAGCTTGCGGGGCAGGCAGCGGGGAGAAGCGCTCTTCTCCCCGCCGCCCGCCTGCAGAACAGGTCCGGGGACAGCGGGAAGACGCGCTGCGCCTCCCAGCTGTCCCCGGAGCTTGCGGGGCTGGCGGCGGGGAGAAGCATGCGTCTCCCCGCCGTCAGCCTCCAAACCACATCGGGAGACAGCAGGATGGCGGCGTTCCGCCTCCCCGCTGTCCCCCGACCTTGTGGGGCTGGCGCTGTGGCTCTCCTGAAGCCTGGAGAGCGAGAGGGGTCGGTGCACACCGACCCCTCTCGCTCTCCAGGCTTCAGCGAAAGCCTGCATTCGCCCCATAGGACGCACACACATTTCCCCTTCATTTTTGGAGGGGAAAAAGTGCGTCCTATAGGGCGAAAAATACGGTAAGTAAAAAAACCTGCTCCTTTGCCCTTAAGGGGTACCCAAGAGTCCGTGAAACACGGTCCAGGGCCGGACCAGAAGGTTCTAGGAGTCAGTCCGACAGAGCCAAGGTAGGACACGAGGCAGGAAACCAGGCAAGGACAGGTACAGGATCTCAGGCAGGATTTGGCATACAGCAATGTTGCTCCCGCAACCTGGGGCGGGGTCCAACAGCCTTTTATCTTTGTGGGGGTAATGGCCGGTCCTGATCCCCCGGCGACTCACCTCCCTGTCTTGCCCGAAGGCAAGCACTCCTCCTGCAAGTACTCAGGTCTCTCCTTCTCTCAGTCCTGAGTCTCTGCAACTCGGGAGACATCAGTGGGTTACTAGACTCAGGGGCTGCCTCAGCCTCCCCTGACCCAACCGGTAGTAGAGCAGCTGTAAGTGATGGCCCAGCTGGAGGCAACGAGGTCATCCCCGCATCTGGAGCCAGGGCAGGCTCAGGCCCCTGACTCGGCCCAGCTGGTGTTTGTTGCAGGGGAACCTGTGCAGACTGGGGCTCTTCAGAATCAGGCCCCAGACTAGGTTCAGGTGATGTCTGAGGCAAAGGATCCAGTGCAGACTGAGACTCCTCTGGTTCTGAGCCCGAGTCGCAGGTCATCACAGCTGGCGATGTGTCACAAAGTTGGGAACCATCTTCGTCCTTATTCCAGCCATTGTGATATATCATTTGATACGGAAGGCGGGGGCATGTCTTCTTCACCTTCTTCTTCGCTACAATATATCCATTTATTTCCAATTGTCAATGTCAAAAGGGACTAAAATCTATAAAATTCATAGAAAATCAACGTGCCAATTTGCTCAATTTCTCCAGGACTCCATGACACCTCCCCTGTCCTCCATAATCCCTCAAGCAAGGTGTCAAGACCCTAATCCTGTCAAATCACTCTGCCAAGCCTTTCCTCCAGGCAATGCCAGTACATGGACCATTGTCTTCTCATCACCGGTACTCAGGATGTGCTTATCTGCGCATATCTCCAGCTCTGCATATTCCCCCCTCCCTCCTCCATATGTTAATCCTGTGTAACCCAACCTCTTCTTAATGTATTCATGATGTAACTGGGATGTGTTTTGCAATGTATTCTGGGGCATGGAGGGAAGTTTCAAAAGTTCATGTCACCCCTTTCTCGCTGTTCAATCTCGCCTTGAACCTGTTGCGCAATAAACTTGGATCTTCTGCAGCTTGCTCCTGTCTCCGGCTGAGCTCATTTTCCTCCGCAGAGACCCGCGGACTTAGTCCGACGAGCTGGGTGGCAGAGCAGCCTCGCACCCAGATTTTACCGTAACACATTATATTGTGATGTTTAGCTGGTGATATATCACAAAGTTGGAAGCTATCTCCATTCTTATTTCATTGTGATATATCAGTATATCGCGATGTTATCGCGATGATCTATCAGAAAGTTAGTAGCATCATTTGCCTCTCTGGTTCCACCCATTACTGACAGGCGGCCCCAGAAATAAGGGCGCTTGGTTCAAGAAAGTTTCTTTACCACTGCTCTGATTTTTCTCCTCCCCCTCCCCCAGGAGTACAAAAAATATTGGGCAGGTCTCCGAGATCTCAGTCTCTATTTCTACAACACCAGCAGAGATGCCCAGGTAACGGCGAGAAATTATATTCACACATATATCTTGGCTTTTTTGGGATGGGGATATGGGGGAGACTGCCCTAAACTCTAGAAATTCATAAATGGTAGGATTTTGATTATTTGGGATATGGAGGGAATATCTCAACTGCAGAGGAATTTCTAGGCAAAACGACCTGGCCAAGCTAGGACCATTAGGAAAAAAATTCAGGGCAAATGGCCAAATTTCAGAGGCAATTCAGCAACAAAACAATGTTTTGAAAATTTACTCCATCGGCGTTCAGGGAGATCACTAGCTTGTGTCTCTAAATTTCAAGGGGTCTACTCTTGAGCAGGGACATCGGGTGGCGCTGTGGGTTAAACCACAGAGCCTAGGACTTGCCGATCAGAAGGTCGGCGGTTTGAATCCCCGTGATGGGTTGAGCTCCTGTTGCTCGGTCCCTGCTCCTGCCCACCTAGCATGTCAAAGTGCAAGTAGATAAACAGGAACTGCTCCGGCGGGAAGGTAAACGGCGTTTCCGTGCGCTGCTCTGGTTCGCCAGAAGCGGCTCAGTCATGCTGGCCACATGACCCGGAAGCTGTACGCCGGCTCCCTCAGCCAATAAAGCGAGATGAGCGCCGCTACCCCAGAGTCAGCCACGACTGGAACTAACGATCAGGGGTCCCTTTACCTTTACCTTTTAAAAGAAGGTGGACAGCTGCAAAGTGAGCAGGAAGGAGGTGCAACAGAAGTTAGCTCTGAGCAGAGAGACGGAGCACTTTTAAAAAAAATCATGTGGACTAGAAACTTGGGCGTTGACTTTACCTGCTCTTCCTCCCCGCAGCACGTTGAGAAAATTGACCTGGCTGATTTCCTGTCCCTTGCCGACGACAACCCCCCACGAACTGCGGCTGCCTGGCCCGCGGACAGGGTGGGACTGAACCTAAAAACTCGAAGCCAGGAAGTGAAACTGAAGGTAAGAGATCCTTTGTGCAAAGTCCAAAGATATCTCCTTGCTTGCAGAGAGATGAGGCTTGTTCCATTGATGGTCAAAAAGTCCAAGCGGTTTATGCATAAGGTAAAGGGCCCCCTGACCATTAGGTCCAGTTGTGGCCGACTCTGGGGTTGCGGCGCTCATCTCGCTTTATTGGCCGAGGGAGCCGGCATACAGCTTCCGGGTCATGTGGCCAGCATGACTAAGCCGCTTCTGGAGAACCAGAGCAGTTCACGGAAATGCCGTTTACCTTCCCGCCGGAGCAGTACCTATTTATCTACTTGCACTTTTGACGTGCTTTTGAACTGCTAGGTTGGCAGGAACAGGGACCGAGCAACGGGAGCTCACCCCGTCACGGGGATTCGAACCACCAACCTTCTGATCGGCAAGTCCTAGACTCTGTGGTTTAACCCACAGTGCCACCCACATCCCCAGTTTATGCATAAACTATCGTAATAAACGAAAATCTGCCCTTATGCGGGACACAAGAGCCCTTCTAGAGTCCTTCGCAGGTTCTCCATTGGTCGGAGAAAAGAACAGAGGCCAACCAGAGAATATCAAGAAGCAAAGCAGCTAGTAAGCCTGATCTTTATTGAACTGTTGCAACAGGGTACTCCCCCCACACACAAGGGGGTGAGGGACCCCGAGCCGTGCGCGCAAGCCCTTATATAGACATTTTAAATTGCCCGCCCTGGAGTCCAAGACCACCCGAGAAACATCGTACATACATCACAGAAAGGGATGGTCTACAACAGAAATCTGAGTGCGTTGTTTACCTCCTGTCTGGCAGGTTACCAGTTAATGCTTACTTGATTGGATACCCTGGGGAGCCTGGCCAGTCTTTTGCAGTGATAAATACTTAGTTCCTGAGCCAGGTCACAGGCTCACACCCTATTCATACACAGACATACCCTTAAGACAGGATTTGTGAAGGAAAAGACAATGGGGAGGCTTTTCCATTTCCCTTTGACTTTGCAGAGAAAACATTTGGTCAGTTTGGGAGTCAAAATGGCTTCATGGCTGTTTTCCTGTGCTGCTTCAGACATGTGGTTTATATATTTATGTACGTGTTTGCTTGGTACATTTATGAACATTTATTATATATATATATATATATATATAAGACCTTAATTTTTTTGTTTCACTACAAAATGTACATTAGCTTCATTGCCAATCTCCATACGAGGGAGAGAGTTGGGTGTGTTCCAGGACATATATCATGTTTGCAAATAAACCTGGCAAGCACAGCACCTAAGTTGGCCTCACACACCCTCGTAGATGTGCTGGGATTTGTTTTATTCCGCAGAAGTACCTAGGTGACGAGACTTGCAACTTTATCGCCCTGCTCAGGGCCGGATTTAGGTTTGATGAGGCCCTAAGCTACTGAAGGTAAAGGGGCCTTTTATATGTCCAGCTGTCCTTTGTATGCTATATGGTAATTTATGGACCTAATAGGTATCTCAAGCCATCTGCACATCACAAAATATGTATTTTATCGAAGGAATTGTTGAACTGAAATACAATTAAGAAGGAGTGGCACTGTGGCTTAAAACACTGAGCCTAGGGCTTGCCGATCAGAAGGTCAGTGGTTCGAATCCCCGCGACGGGGTGAGTTCCCGTTGCTCGGTCCCTGCTCCTGCCAACTTACCAGTTTGAAAGCACGAAGTGCAAGTAGATAAATAGGTACCACTCCGGCGGGAAGGTAAACGGCGTTTCCGTGCACTGCTCTGGTTTGCCAGAAGCGGCTTAGTCCTGCTGGCCACATGACCCGGAAGCTGTATGCCGGCTCCCTCGGCCAGTAAAGCGAGATGAGCGCCGCAACCCCAGAGTCGGTCACGACTGGACCTAATGGTCAGGGGTCCCTTTACCTTTATATTAATAGTGAAATACAGTTAAGAAGAAGAGGGGGGTGGAAGTCAAGTTCTGAAATGTCAAAATGAATGTAAAATCAGTGAAATGCATAGAACTGGTGAAATGTATCAACTTGAAAAGTATAAATAAATAATTCTTTTTTTTAAGAAAGGAAGTCAAGAACCTTCTGGATTAAAGTCTTCCCGCAACTTTCCTTGTCTGTGTTGAACAGAATTCCCTTCATCAATACTTTCATTGTATGAGAAACAAAAATCGGTGCCCATGTTCACTGAGTGTCCTGTAGAATTTTTAATATATTTTTTTAACAAAGATTTTTACAACAGGGTCGGTTTAGCTAAAACCGTTTGTTCTTGGAGCATAGATATCTGTTCTGCTTTTGTTTCCAGTACGCTTGGGGTACAATACCGTTATCTGTAGATCTTTAGGTCACAAAGACCTAACTCTGTCCAGCTAATATGTAACAGGGAACAACGCAGGTGTTTGTATATCTTTAGGTTGCAAAGATCTACATCACAGCCATCCTTTCTTGTACAAAACAGCACCAGCACAGATATTTGACGCGGGTTGCGCTGTGGGTTAAACCACAGAGCCTAGGACTTGACCATCAGAAGGTTGGCGGTTCGAATCCCCATGAAGGGGTGAGCTCCCGTTGCTCGGTCCCTGCTCCTGCCAACCTAGCAGTTCAAAAGCATGTTAAAGTGCAAGTAGATAAATAGGTACCGCTCTGGCGGGAAGGTAAATGGCGTTTCCGTGCGCTGCTCTGGTTCGCCAGAAGTGGCTTAGTCATGCTGGCCACATGACCCGGAAGCTGTACGCCGGCTCCCTTGGCCAGTAAAGCGAGATGAGCGCCACAACCCCAGAGTCGGTCATGACTGGACCTAATGGTCAGGGGTCCCTTTACCTTTTATGTTGAATATGTTGGAGGGAGAAGTTTGGAAGAGCGATTCAGCACCGCAATGGCTATCAGAGTCTCACTTTCCCAGACAGAACGAGAAATGAAACACAGCCTGTTCCTTCGAAATCTCACTTAATCCGGATTTTGTGATGCAGTTGTCCGGCCAGACAATATTTACAAAAGGATGCACGTATTAGCTGAAGGCGTACATAAAAATAGCGAAAGCAGCACGCACAAAAACACACTATATACGAGGAGAAAATGCTCACAGAAATGTGCTATTTACTCCAAACTGTGTACCAATCATTTTTCTATCAGGGGAAATTCTCTCTAAGGTGCTGAAGGGTTTTCCAGAGGATTTACTTAAATAAAAACCTTGCCGATGGCCGTGGAGACATTGGCAATTGAATTTAAGATTGGGGGAACGAGAAACCAAGAACTCCCAAATGGATAGATCCTTCCATCTCTTAATCGTCAAAGATGATGGGCGCCATGTTGTTAAATCCTGGTATACAATACTGAATTGGTTAACATTGACAAAGTTAAGTTTTTAAAACTGGGATTGCTCTTTTCAGATGGAAAGCCTTGAGTCGCGAGAGCTATGGAAAGGTTTTATTCTCACGGTTGTGGAGGTGAGTTTATTCCTTTCTCTTCCTCCTCCTCCTCCTTCTTCTGGTGTTTTTAGTGGTTTTTTTGTCATGTTTTTTAAAAGGAAGCAAAGATCTATGGAGAGCCATTGATAGTTTAAGCACCCGACCCCCACCATGTGGGAAGAGAAACTGGCGTCGGGGCAATTCAGAGAGGCTATTTAAGGGATAAATCGGGAAGTTTTGGCTTGCAAAAGTTTACATCCCGTGTCAGTCTTACTCAGAATAATGACATGAATGCACCCGACTTAGGGCTATGCATTTCAGTGAGCCTACTCTGAGTACAACATAGTTGAATACAACCCGAAGTCTCTAGCTTGGGACAACGGGAAGTAATCAAACAGTAGCTTAGTCCTTCAAAAGGGGACGTTTTCAATTGTAAATAGAGCCAGTGTGAAATTTTTGGATTTAACACGTAAATAACGTCAGAAGATTATCTCATTCGGTGTGGGGTAATTTAACCATTCTCCCTAGCTGCAGTCCTAGATGAAATGACTATTTATTACGTCAGAAGTGCAACAGCAGAGATCATTAACTAAATGGTTCATTCTGCTTGTGTTTCAGTCAAACAGCCAAGAGAGGGGCGGGGCGGGGGTGTTGCCGAGCAACCAAGCCGAGTGACATCACGTTTGCTGAGGTAGCATGCACTCTGATTGGCTGAGTAGTTCTGAGAGAATTTTTCCTCTGAATGTTTGGTTGAATGTCTCCCTACTGTAAATCTCAATGCTACAGGGCTGGTTTACTTCTCCTCAAATTATACAAGCTGCTTTTGTTCAGTAAAGTGCTATCGGGATTTCTTTTCTCTCCAGGCTCCATCTGCATTGTTGAAGTGACTTAAGCAACACCTTTCACCCCAAACTCTGTTCTCCCGTAGATGAAAGTCCCGACCACCCTGAGTTTGCTCCCCGGTCACTTCTGCATGTTGTCTGAAGCACTCGAGAAAGAAAAGGAACGCCGATCCAAGGCTGACATGAGAGTCGAGAAGCCGCTTCCAGAGTGAGTGGACTGTAAACCCTCAGAGACAAAGATGTGTTTATATTTGCCACAGGAAATAATATGCACTTGGTGTTACTGGTTACTTTTAAACTTGGTAGGGCTACAATTTTCCACCCTGCAGTTTTCCTTTTACAGTGGACTCTCGGGTTACGTTACCTTCGGGTAATGTAACTTTCGGGTTGCGAACACGGCAAAACCAGAAGTGTATGCGCGTCGCGCACGTGCTCAGAAGTGCTCAATCGTGCCGCATGCGTGCGCAGAAGGGTGCCTCCGGTTACCAAGATTTTGGATTACGACCGGGCCTCCAGAACGGATCCCGTTCGTAACTGGGAAAGTGTGCCTCGACATGTGTTGGAAGTGCAACAGCAGAGATCATTCAGTTTGCAACTTATGGGTTAATTCTGCTGGTGCTACAGTCTGTTGGCCAAGAAGGGGACCAGTGGAGCTGTTGCTTAGCAACCAGGAAGAATAGCATGATGCTTGCTGAGGCTGCACTTGGTCTGATTTGGACTCCACCAAGCAGGGCAAAGGGACGCGGGTGGCGCTGTGAGTTAAACCACAGAGCCTGGGACTTGCCGATCAGAAGGTTGACGGTTCGAATCCCGGTGACGGGGTGAGCTCCTGTTCCTCGGTCCCTGCTCCTGCCAACCTAGCAGTTCGAAAGCACGTCAAAGTGCAAGTAGATAAATAGGTACCACTCCAGCGGGAAGGTAAACGGCGTTTCTGTTGAATCAAGCCCATCAATCAGAGGAATTTGGCCACCCTCCAGGTGCCCGGCTTGAATCCTTGTTGACCCCCCCGTCAACGACTCCCGGCAAGACAAGGCGAGGTCTTTATCGGCCGATCCTTCTTCAAACGTGAAAGAAGAACACAGCCACTCCTCCTCCCTCACTCCCTGCCATCCCCAGGGAGGGGAAAGAGACAGACAGAAATGTATTTACATGCCTTTATTTCTGTCTTTCCTCAGTGCAGAGAACAACATGTCTGCACTCTCTGATACCCAGCTGCAGAGAGAGAAAAACTCCACCCATGTACTTCCAGTACAGGGTCATGTGACACTCTGAGCTAACATCCGGTGCTCAGAGCACATAATAGACTGTCCCTGGTTCCCACGGTACAATCCAATAACATCAGCTTCCTGTTTGGCTTTCCAGCCATCTGGAGCACTCAGCAGCATTGCTCCTTTTTCGTAACAGTTTCCGTGCGCTGCTCTGGTTCGCCAGAAGCGGCTTAGTCATGCTGGCCACATGACCCGGAAGCTGTACGCCGGCTCCCTCGGCCAATAAAGCGAGATGAGTGCCGCAACCCCGGAGTCGGCCATGACTGGACCTGATGGTCAGGGATCCCTTTACCTTTTTAAACAGAGCAAACTTTTTTTTAAAGTCCCACCAACACTCCTTTCAATGGAGTAGAAGATTATTCACACACAATGCAGGGCTGTTTAAGACGGGAAAGCTGTCTGGGCCAAGGCTGTCGTTTTGCAAAAGAACTCTGCTTTATTTATTTCCGCCCCAGCTGTTTCTTCAGGGTCTCCAGAACGGAGGCCGAAGTCCTTCTGGAGAAGAATGAAAACTGTGGGAATATGTTGCTGCGGCCAGGAGGGGATGGCAAAAGCGTCTCTGTGACCACCCGGCTGAAGGCAAACGGGTGAGTTTGTCTTGGCATTGCAGAAAATTCTGCAATCTCCTTTTCCTCCTTTAGTCCACCATTCCCTCTCTTGCCATCCGAAGGTCCAGCCGTCTCCCTTGCTGGCCTCCTGCTTCTAATGTGTTAAAAGGTTTTGTTTTCATTGTTGTAATATATATATATTTTAAAGTGAACAATATTATTTATTTGTTTCAACAACTTACATATCGCATCATCTCAGTCATCTCCAAGTGGGGATCCAATGCAAACAAGACTAAAAAATGCATTAAAACTATAAAACCAGAACTCAGTTAAATAGCCTGGAGACAATACAAAGTCTTCAGTAAGCACTGGAAGTTCATCTGAAAGGGAAGACCACAATATTGGGTCCACAATATTATAATGACGACGATTTTATTACAGTGGTACCTCGGTTTTCGAATGTAATCCGTCCCTGAAGACCATTCGACTTCCAAAACGTTTGAAAACAGAGGCGCAAAGGGTGGTCTCCAGTTTCAATGGTGAAAATAATAATAATAAAAAAACTCAGCGGAAGTCATTTGGCTTCCGAAAAGCGTTCAAAAACAGAACGCAATTACTTCCGGGTTTTTGGTCTTCGGAAACCGAAACATTCAGCTTCTGAGATGCTTGAAAACTGAGATACCTCTGTATTTATATGCCTCTCATCTGAGTGGGCTATGTGTCTGAGTCATGGGGGACCTCTAGGAATAATTGTGATATACTTAATTCCCCCCCCCCAGTTCCCTTATTGTCTGCTTTTTCGCTCCCCCCTCTGCATGAGGCATGGGAGAATTGAGCTTGCAGAATTAAGAGGGGCTGCAAGAACTGAGAGAAGCGTTAGCTAGCTTCACGGTTTTTCTCACACTGTGATTTTTGTATAGCACACACACATGATTTGTGTTACACTGACAGGTCAAAAATCATGAAACAGAAATCATATGGACTTCAAACCAGTTTTGGACGATATATCGATATATATTGCCCTTCCTTAATGTCCTTCATATGAACTGATGGTGATTTTGTTGGGGAAAACATCCAAGACGCAAGCTTAAAATTGAACACAGCAAAACATGCAACAAAGAAAAGCGTTGAAATATAGGCTGCAAAACTTTAAAATGTGCCCTTTCCAGCGAACTCCATAAATATTCTCTTTAAGAGCTTCTTCTAAAGTTTTCCGCTTCCCCTACAACAGAAGCAGACCACAAGCTTGTAAGTTATAAAAAGGTTTACTTACCAATGCACCAAAGGTCAGAGTCATGTGCTTTTCCATGCAGCAGTTAGAAAAAGATGCACAGGTAGGGAGAAAAAGTTATTGGTTACAAAATGGTGAAAGCTGAACTATGGTGTATAGGGAAAAGCTAGTTTGGGGCTCCATTCTTGTCTGAAACAGAAGAGGCTTGTTAAAGCCATGCGGTTGGAGGGAGCACTTCAGAGAATGAAAGCTTGGTTACCTCTTTCCTCCCAAGGTAAGGGAAAATGACATAGGCAAAGCCTGTCAGGACAGCTTACTCTATGGCATTAACCCTTCATGCATTTATTAGACTGAAGCATGCTGCTATATAAGGCGGGTTTAGCCTACAAATTTTACATAATCTCTTTTTCTTTCCTTTATTCCCCCCCCCCATTCTTTTGCTTTTGTTTTCTTCCTTGTTAAATTTGCAAATAAAAAAACTTTTTTAAAAAAACCAAACACCTCGATTCTTACAAAAAGACATTGCTCAATTTCCCTCTTTCCCCCGTATCCGGTGCAGGATCGTGTCTATAAAGCACTATAAAATCAACCTGACCGATGGAGAATACATCATTGATGTCGAAGAGCCGGTGAGTTGTGCTGGGGCCATCATTCAACTAGGTGGCAGGGCAAATGTTTTGTAAGGTTCCAGATTACCGTATTTTTTGCTCTATAAGACTCACTTTTCCCCTCCTAATAAGTAAGGGGAAATGTGTGTGCGTCTTATGGAGCGAATGCAGCCTGCGCAGCTATCCCAGAAGCCAGAACAGCAAGAGGGATTGCTGCTTTCACTGCGCAGCGATCCCTCTTGCTGTTCTGGATTCTGAGATTCAGAATGTTTTTTTTCTTGTTTTCCTCCTCCAAAACCTAGGTGCGTCTTGTGGTCTGGTGCGTCTTATAGAGTGAAAAATACGATAAATCCTACATATCGTGAGTTGAAAGGACCGGTTAGCAGATGGCGGGCCAAGACCTTTCTTTGCCTGAGACCCCTGAAAGCAAGTTCTCTTTAAAGAATACAGACACAAGAGTCTTTCCTTAAAAGTAACAAGAAGTTTACTCACATTTCAGTTCACGGTTTGATCCCTGAAAGGCAGGCTTGACTTAGTAGTTGCATAACAATCTGTGAGAGCCAGCAGACAGCAAGATTAGAGACACAGGATCAGCCCCAAATGTCTGTGTGGACAAGGGGACACCAGGTATCAAGGCAAGCAAGCAAGAACAGGTGAGCTCATGCAATGGAACAATTTGTCAGTTTTGTTTCTCTCCGTTTCTCATTTTCTCCATCTTAAAGTTCAGTTCCCCATATTTCTGGAGCAATTTGCATGTTTGCTTATAAAAAAGAATAATCTGGAAAACGAGCGAGGTCCCAGCTAAAGAAGAATGGTAGCTTAAACTGATGGACCTAACATACAGAATAAGAGAACAAGAAGAACATATGTCTAGAGAAGATTGGAAAGCGTTTGTTGAATATACGGGGGGGAATTGTGCACAACTGAAAACGTTGGCAGCATTAAGATAAATTCAACGGTGTAAATAAGTTTTGATGGATGTAATGGTGGAATACTGAACGGTTTAGTTTTTGTAAAATATGCAGGGATTTCTGATATGCAAAATGAACCAGAGAAGAAGGGAAGTCGCTGATATTTTAAGGATGTTTAAATGAATATTCTAAACTGTAAAACAGAAAATTTTATTAAAAATCATAGGAAAAAAAGAAATAAGAATGAATCCTCCAAACAAATAAAAAACCATACATACTTCACAAAAATTCTTCAGACTATTAGTTTGAACCCCTGAACACATTTTTGTACACCATTTGGACTAACGTACACATATAGATGGGACGTGGGTGGCGCTGTGGGTTAAACCACAGAGCCTAGGACTTGCCAATCAGAAGGTCGGCGGTTCGAATCCCCGCAATGACGGGGTGAGCTCCCGTTGCTCGGTCCCTGCTCCTGCCAACCTAGCAGTTCGAAAGCACGTCAAGTGAAAGTAGATAAATAGGTACCGCTCCGGCGGGAAGGTAAACGGCGTTTCCGTGCGCTGCTCTGGTTCACCAGAAGCGATTTAGTCATGCTGGCCACATGTCCCGGAAGCTGTACACCGGCTCCCTCGACCAATAAAGCGAGATGAGCACTGCAACCCCAGAGTCAGTCACGACTGGACCTAATGGTCAGGGGTCCCTTTACCTTTACTTTACACATATAGATATGCAAACAGATCCATATATCTGTGGAAATAACTTACATGATCTTAGGGGAAACATATATATTTATGAAAAGGTTTGCTTGGGGGAAACTGCATGCAGAAACGTTGCATATTAGATAAATGTGCTGGTGAGTTTATCTTGAAGACTTAAAAAAAAAGCAATTGACAGACTGACGTGGAAATGCAGAAAGCTGAACTTAAGACGGGAAAAACGAGAAACCGAGAGAAACAAAAGTGGACAGATTCACACATACCGCTTCCCCTGCAGGGCTGTTCTTGGAGTTACTGCAATGCTGAATCTTCGCCAATCCCTGGTAAATGCTTGTTAGTGAATGGTATTCCCCTCTTTCTCTTTCCTCAGTATCACTGCTCTTCGCTTGCCAAGGTGGTGGAATTTTTTGTAAACAGCAGCAAACGCATCCTGGTGCCCCTATCTCTGGACGAGAGCTACTCCATGACTCTAGGTAGGTTCGTGGCTCAAGCCCTCCTCTATGTTGTCGGAACGCATTAGAAATTTCCCCATAGGAATCAAAGGAAATCGTTGACTGGTTATGTGAACACTCACCTAAGGAGAGATACTTGAGAGGGCATCGTGCTCAGATAGCAGGACCTGCACGTACTTTGGTTCGCTGCCCAGTATTTAACGTAATCTGTGTTGTTGTTGGGATGCGGGTGGCTCTGTGGGTTAAACCACAGAGCCTAGGACTTGCCAATCAGAAGGTCGGCAGTTCGAATCCCCGCAACAACGGGGTGAGCTCCTGTTGCTCGGTCCCTGCTCCTGCCAACCTAGCAGTTCAAAAGCACGTCAAAGTGCAAGTAGATAAATAGGTACCACCCCGGTGGGAAGGTAAACGGTGTTTCTGTGCGCTGCTCTGGCTCGCCAGAAGCGGCTTAGTCATGCTGGCCACACGACTCGGAAGCTGTACGCCGGCTCCCTCGGCCAATAAAGCAAGATGAGCGCTGCAACCCCAGAGTCGGTCATGACTGGACCTAATGGTCAGGGGTCCCTTTACCTTTACTTTATGTTGTTGTTGGTTTTATATAGCTCAACGTAAGTTGCAAATTTAAACAGTCAAATGTGTAATTATTTCTGCACTTCCATGCAAAGGAAATGCAATTTTAACAGGGCCAAAAAATAAATGTCACCAACTGCATATCATTTGTGCCCTGAAAATCATCTTCTTCATCATCTTCATCATCATCTTCTTCATCATCTTCATCATCATCTTCTTCATCATCATCTTCATCTTCTTCTACTATCCCTCATAGCTGAGTGAGATTGTCTTCCATAAACATGGTCTTAACCGTGAGTCCATAAGTGACTGTGGAGGCCAATTCTGGATCCACACGTCCTTCCACAGTGAGGACTTTAGTTACCGGGCGGGAGTTGATCACGGTGAGGGTTTGCCAAGTGTGCTTTCCTCTTAGCACATTTCTCCCTTTTGACCTGAATTCGAGTGTCTTCAAAGCCCATGACACCTTTGGTAAAGGCTGTTCTCCAACTGGAGCGCTCGCAGGCCAGTGTTCCCCAGTTGTTGGTGTTTATACTACATTTTTTAAGATTTGCCTTGAGAGAATCTTTGAACCTCTTTTGTTGACCGCCAGCATTATGCTTTCCATTTTTAAGTTCTGAATAGAGTACTTGCTTTGGAAGACGATCGTCAGGCATCCGCACAACATGACCAGTCCAACAAAGTTGATGTTGAAGAATCATTGCTTCGACACTGGTGATCTTTGCTTCTTCCAGTACACTGGCATTAGTTTGCCTGTCTTCCCAAGTGATGTGTAAAAATTTTCTATGGCAACAGCAGCAGAGGAGAACAACTGGTCTTTCGCTGGGTTTGTTTCCATTGCAGACATGGGACAAATACACAGACTTAGTGAGTGCTTCTACTTTTGTTTCTGTGTTTGGCAAGATCTGTAACTGCAGTTTCTTCTCATTTTGCAGAGATCATGGAGACAGATAAAGAAAGTGGAGAGACTGCCCTGGTGGCCCCGCGCTTGCCCAGTATCCTGCCACGACCCCCAAGAGGTGTGACAGTTCACTTGCACTAATCCTGAGGCTAAACTCATGCCAATCTCCCTGTTCCTCTTCCCCAGGGGCCAGAAGGTTGAGATGCCGCACCCAACCTTCCTATGGTCTTTATAGGGATGCGGGTGGCGCTGTGGTCTAAACCACTGAGCCTCTTGGGCTTGCCGATCAGAAGGTCAGGGGTTCAAATCTTTGCGACGGAGTGAGCTCCCGTTGCTCCGTCCCAGCTGCTGCCAACCTAGCAGTTCCAAAGCACACCAGCGCAAGTAGAGAAATAGGTACCACTCTGGCGGGAAGGTAAACGGCGTTTCCGTGCTCTCTGGTTTCCGTCACGGTGTCCCGTTGTGCCAGAAGCAGTTTAGTCCTGCTGGCCACATGACCCGAAAGCTGCCTGCAGACAAATACCGGCTCCCTCGGCCTGAAAGTGAGATGAGCGCCACAACCCCATAGTTGCCTTTGACTGGACTTAACCATCCAGGGGTCCTTTACCTTTACCTATGGTCTTTTTAGCACCTGGTCCTATGTTTGAAGGCCAAGGAAAGTGGAAGACGGCTGTGTCTCTGGGTAGCCTTCTCCTCCACGAATTTGTAAAATTCTTTTTTTAAAGGAGGAGTCCATCACTGCCACCCCCAGTGGAAGTACCTGTCACGGAAGTGTGCTGGTCAGTAAGGTAAAGGTAAAGGGACCCCTGACCATTAGGTCCAGTTGTGACCGACTCTGGGGTTGCGGCGCTCATCTCGCTTTACTGGCCGAGGGAGCCGGCGTACCGCTTCCAGGTCATGTGGCCAGTATGACTAAGCCTCTTCTGGCGAACCAGAGCAGTGCACGGAAACGCCGTTTACCTTCCCGCCGGAGCAGTACCTATTTATCTACTTGCACTTTGAGGTGCTTTCGAACTGATAGGTTGGCAGGAGCTGGGACCGAGCAACGGGAGCTCACCCTGTCGCAAGGATTCGAACCACCGACCTTCTGATCGGCAAGTCCTAGGCTCTGTGGTTTAACCCACAGCGCAACCCGCGTCCCTTCTCCATCCTAGCATGTCCAAATTGCGTCCGTCTGTCCACACAGCAGGTGCACCCAGAGAAGGAAAGAATTCCCAGTCTCCGAAAAGCTTGCGTCCCCCTCCGCCATTCCAACCCCCAATTCCCGCACGGACTTCCAAGCCTGAGCATGTCTATGAGGCCGAAGATGTCCCAGACCAGACGTACGTGAACGACGAAGGTAATTCTTTGTCGACGGGTCTTTAGATAGGATCTGAATAGGCTTTGTGGTAATGAAGGAATGGGTTTCTGTGCAGCCAGTTTGAAACGGAACCCAAAATCCACCTTTTTCCTTTTCCAAGGGAGCATTTCTAAAATGCTTTAACTTGAGCTCTTGAGCCAAAACCCAGCTGTATAAACAAGTGCTCAAAGCTCTCTCCCTTATCAGTCCATGAAGGCTGGTAATGATGGATGGCCTTGTCCATTCCAAAGTGGAACAGGGATGGCACGTCTGGGCCTTATCTTACATCCTGACCACAAAGATCACACTCTGACGCACAGACCTAGTCCGGGAACAGTGCCAGAGTGTGTTCTTGGAGTTGGTGACCTCTTGCTCCAAGATAAGAGTGCCGGAACAGGAATACCCTTATATGATCAAGAGTACAGGAAGGGACACCCTTTTATGGTTAAAAGTACCGGAGCAGGAACATCTGTGATGTCAACCTGCATGTATAAGCTGACGTGGCTGGATTCCTGGGGAAGGGGGGAGAGGGTGCCTGGAGGATATATATATACATATATATATACTGCAGGAAATTTCTCATTTCTTTGGACTTGCTGCGGACTGACCATGCAAATAAGTAACTCTTTCTCTGAACCAACCCTCGGTGTCATTTGACTTCCTTCCTCCCGTCCGGGAGCAACGCAGAGCCCACCAATCGGTAAAGTCCAATAAGGCTACAGTTATTTTATGGGCCTCCGTGTTGCTCTCACAACAAGCTTGCAAGGGAGGCCAGGATGAAAGGGAGAGTTGGGAACTGAAATATGTGCAGCCAGTGGGAAATGAAGAAGGGGGGAAAATAAAAATGCTAAAATGCTAAAATGTTTTAAGTATTGAAATGGAATTAGGAAATGAGCAGAGAGGGAGGGAGGGAAGGGAGGCATCATGGAAGCAGGGCGGTAAGTCAACCCTTAAATTGTTATAAATTTGATGTTAATTGGCTAAAATTTCCGAAATGCAATAAAAATTAATTGCACCCCCCACATTGCAAGAGTCACTGACCCAGACTCAACCAGCAAGGTTTGTGACTGCATAAAGGATTGAATGTCAAAGTCCTGTGCTCTAACCACTACGTTGCGCTGCCTTGTAGCTGGTTCCTTAGAATCATAGAATCATAGAGTTGGAAGAGACCACAAGGGCCATCGAGTCCAACCCCCTGCCAAGCAGGAAACACCATCAGAGCACTCCTGACATATGGTTGTCAAGCCTCTGCTTAAAGACCTCCAAAGAAGGAGACTCCACCACACTCCTTGGCAGCAAATTCCACTGTCGAACAGCTCTTACTGTCAGGAAGTTCTTCCTAATGTTTAGGTGGAATCTTCTTTCTTGTAGTTTGGATCCATTGCTCCGTGTCCGCTTCTCTGGAGCAGCAGAAAACAACCTTTCTCCCTCCTCTATGTGACATCCTTTTATATATTTGAACATGGCTATCATATCACCCCTTAACCTCCTCTTCTCCAGGCTAAACATGCCCAGCTCCCTTAGCCGTTCCTCATAAGGCATCGTTTCCAGGTCTTTGACCATTTTGGTTGCCCTCCTCTGGACACGTTCCAGTTTGTCAGTGTCCTTCTTGAACTGTGGTGCCCAGAACTGGACACAGTACTCCAGGTGAGGTCTGACCAGAGCAGAATACAGTGGCACTATTACTTCCCTTGATCTAGATGCTATACTCCTATTGATGCAGCCCAGAATTGCATTGGCTTTTTTAGCTGCCGCGTCACACTGTTGGCTCATGTCAAGTTTGTGTTCAACCAAGACTCCTAGATCCTTTTCACATGTACTGCTCTCAAGCCAGGTGTCACCCATCTTGTATTTGTGCCTCTCATTTTTTTATTTTTTTTGCCCAAGTGCAATACTTTACATTTCTCCCTGTTAAAATTCATCTTGTTTGTTTTGGCCCAGTTCTCTAATCTGTCAAGGTCGTTTTGAAGTGTGATCCTGTCCTCTGGGGTGTTAGCCACCCCTCCCAGTTTGGTGTCATCTGCAAATTTGATCAGGATGCCCTTGAGTCCATCATCCAAGTCGTTGATAAAGATGTTGAATAAGACCGGGCCCAAGACAGAACCCTGTGGCACCCCACTAGTCACTCTTCTCCAGGATGAAGAGGAACCATTGATGAGCACCCTTTGGGTTCGGTCAGTCAGCCAGTTACAAATCCACTGAGTGGTAGCATAGTCAAGACCGCATTTTACCAGCTTCTTTACAAGAATATCATGGGGCACCTTGTCAAATGCCTTGCTGAAATCAAGGTAGGCTACATCCACTGCGTTCCCTTCATCTACCAGGCTTGTAATTCTGTCAAAAAACGAGATCAGGTTAGTCTGACATGACTTATTTTTCAGAAATCCATGCTGACTATTGGTGATCACAACATTCCTTTCTAGGTGCTCACAGACTGTTTGCTTAATGATCTGCTCCAGAATCTTCCCTGGTATTGATGTCAGACCTTGCAATATGCAGGGCTCTAAAATAGTGATGCAGAACCTGGCAGCCTGGACTCATAACTCCCATCACCCCCAGCCGATGGTCAGGTGGTTTATTGTGGTGTAGTGGTTAGAGTGTTGGACTAGGACTTGGGAGACACGAGTTCGAATCCCTCTGCTTGGCCATAGAATCGTGGAATTCTAGAGCTGGGTCATCTAGTATAAGCCCTTTGAAGTAATCCAGAGCAGGCTATTCTTATCTTCTTAAGCCACTTCTTTTGGATTTTATCTCTCTTCCCCTTTTTCCCAGATGTTGCTGAGATGAGACAGACCAAGCCATTCAAAGGTAAGCGAACGTACTTTGTGGCACTTTTAAGAATAAAGGTGTTGTCGGCATCGAGGTTTTGCATCTGGTACACAGGCTGAGACCCTCCCTGCCCGCAGACTGTCTCGCCAGAGTGGTGCATGCCCTGGTTATCTCCCGCTTGGACTACTGCCATGCACTCTACGTGGGGCTGCCTTTGAAGGTGACCCGGAAACTGCAACTAATTCAGAATGTGGCAGCTAGACTGGGGACTGGGAGCGGCCGTTGGGGACCATATAACACCGGTCTTGAAAGACCTACATTGGCTCCCAGTACATTTCTGGGCACAATTCAAAGTGTTGGTGCTGACGTTTAAAGCCCTAAACGGCCCAGTAGACCTGAAGGAGCGTCTCCACCCTCATCGTCCAGCCTGGACACTGAGTCCAGCTCTGAGGGCCTTCTGGCAGTTCCCTCCCTGCGAGAAGTGAGGTTACAGGGAACCAGGCAGAGAGCCTTCTTGGTGGTGGTGCCCGCCCTGTGGAACGCCCTCCCGTCAGATGTCAAGGAAATAAACAACTGACTTTTAGAAGACATCTGAAGGCAGCCCTGTTTAGGGAAGTTTATAATGTTTGGTGTTTTATTGTGTTTTTAATATTCTGTTGGGAGCCGCCCAGAATGGCTGGGGCATGTACCGTATTTTTCCCTCGATAAGACGCACTTTTTCCCTCCGAAAAAGTAAGGGGAAATGTTGTGCGTCTTATGGAGCGAATGCAGCTTGCGCTGAAGCCAGGAGAGGCTCTGTGCAGCTTTCCCTCTCTGCGCAGCGCCCCTTCAGCGAAGCAGGAGGAGAAATGGAGCCCCTTCCGTTTCTCCTCCCGCTTTGCTGGGGAGGTGCTGAGCAGAGAGGGAGAGAACATTTATTTCTTGTTCTCCTCCTCTAAAACTAGGTGTGTCTTATGGTTGGGTGCGTCTTATAGAGCGAAAAATACGGTATGTATGTATGTATAAATAAATTGTGCCCTCCGCTTGGGTTGTAGACAGAAGGAACCTGTCAACCTCTAGTGCTAAGGCTGTCCCCCCCCCCCGTCCCCTTTGTTATTTCCCATCTCACAGAGTTTAAAGCTGTCCCTGTATTCCCGACTCCCGGCAAATCTCCCTGTGGACCCAGCCCAAGGGAAACCAGACAGGCACTCCCTTCTCGCCTAGCAATGTCATTACCTAGAAGTTTTTCCACCGGTGAGTCTTGTGCATTTATCCGTCTGCTTAGTGCAAAGTTTTTAGCGGGGGCAATTAGAATAAGATCCATTATTTGATTATTGCTATAACCACCCCCCAAATGTATTTTCTATAGTTAAGTTCTAACCTGTGTCTTCAGTACATATTATAGTCGTACTTCGGAAGCTGAACGGAATCCGTTCCGGAAGTCCGTTCGACTTCCAAAATGTTCGGAAACCAAGGCATGGCTTCCGATTGGCTGCAGGAAGCTCCTGCAGCCAATCAGAAGCTGCGTCAGACATTCGGCTTCCACAAGTTGTTCGCAAACTGGAACACTCAGTTCCGGGTTTCGATCATTTGGGAGCCAATTTGTTCGAGAGCCAAGGCGTTTGAGATCCAAGGTATGACTGTATTTCATTTTGTTGCTATGGCTAGTGGCTGATGCAAGTGAAGATTATTCTGTTTGACTCTAGTGCCATATACGCAAACTCTGCGGCCATCGCCTTGCTGTGGTTAATTCAGAGTCACTGTGCCTCTGTTCCTGATGTAAAATCCATCAACCAATCTTTATTACAGTCCAGAGACCCAACAAATTGTTACAAAGCAATGCACAATTCAGACAGCCTACCTCCAGGTTGGGGACGCGGGTGGCGCTGTGCGTTAAACCACAGAGCCTAGGACTTGCCGATCAGAAGGTCGGCGGTTCGAATCCCCGTGACGGGGTGAGCTCCCATTGCTCGGTCCCTGCTCCTGCCAACCTAGCAGTTCGAAAGCACGTCAAAGTGCAAGTAGATAAATAGGTCCCGCTCCGGCGGGAAGGTAAATGGCTTTTCTGTGCGCTGCTCTGGTTCGCCAGAAGCGGCTTAGTCCTGCTGGCCACATGACCTGGAAGCTGTACGCTGGCTCCCTCGGCCAATAAAGTGAGATGAGCGCCGCAACCCCAGAGCCGTCCGTGACTGGACTTAATGGTCAGGGGTCCCTTTACCTCCAGGTTAAACAAGCATTTTGTTCAGATTTAAAGCTAGGGATCATTGGTTCTTGCAACCACCAATAAAAACTTCGCCACTGCTAATGTTCTAGCGTTTGTCCAGTCTTCCAATAGGAACCTGACATAGTGAGCCGATGTGAAATCAGTAAACACGGAAAGCCCGGCCTTAGTAAGCACTTATCCTACTCAGAGTAGACCCATGGAAATTAATGAGCACGACTGACTTAGGCACAGTAATCTCAATGGGTCTGCTCTTTGAGTTAAAATTGAGGGTGCTACTTTGTTGAACGACAGCGCCCCTGTTTCTAAAAATCACCGTTGAATTCTGAAATTCCACCAAAATCACGTGAAATTTCGCGTGGGCTCCCTGCCTTGTTTCCCTTTAGCCCTATGTTTGCCCAGAGCTCTGTTGCGCATACACACACACACACAGAGAGAGACACAAACACACACAATGCTTATGTTTACCTGGGTTTTTTTAAATATAATTTTTATCGATTTTAACATATAAATTATAAAATGTACCACAAAACTTATCACTTATACAATTTTTTTAGACTGATCCACCGCTTTAACCACTTCTTCTGCATTTCTTAACTTTATATTGCCTTTACATCTCTTAACAAATCATCCTCCCCCTTCTCCATTTTTGCAATAATTCCAATAATACTCCTCACAAAACTTCTTGCAAACCTACAAACATCGTCTGATCTTCACAAACACTTTTTAAATAATCCGTAAATTTACTCCAGTCTTCTGTGAATTTCTGGTCCCGCCGGTTTCGAATCCTTCCTGTTAGTTTATCTAGTTCTGCATAGTCCATTAATTTCACCCTCCATTCTTCGATCGTCTGAAATTCTTCTTGCTTCCATTTTTGGGCCAATAATATTCTTGCTGCTGTTACTGCATATAAAAAGAGCTTACATTCATTTCCATTTATATCACTCCCAACAATGCCTAGTAAAAATGCTTCTGGTTTCTTTATAAATGTACATTTCAACATTTTTTTATCTCATTATATATCATCTCCCAGAAGCTTTTCACCTTTTTACATTCCCACCACATGTGATAGAATGTTCCTTCTTTTTCTTTACATTTCCAACATTTATTACTAACTTTATACATTTTCGCTAACTTGACAGGTGCAATATACCATCTATACATCATTTTCATCACATTTTCTTTTAAGCCATTGCATGCAGTAAATTTTAAACCTTCTTTCCATAATTTTACCCAATCACTCAACTGTATATTATACCCAAAATCCTTGGCCCAATGAATCATAACCGACTTAACCTCCTTGGCTTATGTTTTCCTGGTTAGGGATGACCGAGGAACTGGAACGCAAACTTCAGGAACGGAGGGCGACGCTTCAGGAAGATTGAGCTGTCTGCACCTCTCGCCATCGGGCCAAGCAAAGGACGGGGCGGTCGGTGATCCACTCTGGAAGGCTGCCGGCCAGAGATTTCATGGTTTTTCTGCACAAGTCTTCCTCTGCTCTGTGTCCCAGCGTGATCTCGCAGCCGTCCATCCTTCCCAGAGCTGTCCTCCTGCTTCAATAGAGGCGGTTGTTTTACCCATCACCGGGAACCAAGTGGAAAATATCCACCTCCCTGCCACCCAGCGCTCTTTGAAAAAGGGCGAAGGGTACTCTTAAGAGGCTAAAAACTTGCATGTTTTCCAGCTCTCCCTGAGCTGTTGTGATGCTCCTGTCGGATTTGCAGAGAGGGCCGGCTTTCTGAAAGGGCGATTGCAAAGGATAGACTAGGCCAGTTTCTGGGGGCTGCGAAGGTGAGCATGTTATAGCAGGAGCAAGGAGCCATTTCTCTGCCCACATTCCTTTTTGCGCAACCGTGCAGGGAGTCACCCGCCGCAGGTAGGCAGAGGTAAACAAGAACGCAGCATCGAATGGATGGAAATTTTACCTTTGTGTGGTCGTCTCCCCCCCCCCCCCACGCACATTTAACTCTACTGGAGGTCCTCTAAATAATATAAATGGGCAATCTCCTGCAGCACGAGGTGCCTTGTTGTTGTTTAGTCGTTTAGTCGTGTCCAACTCTTTGTGACCCCATGGACCAGAGCACGCCAGGCACTCCTATCTTCCACTGCCTCCTGCAGTTTGGTCAAACTCATGTGTAACTTCGAGAACATCGTCCAACCATCTCATCCTCTGTCGTCCCCTTCTCCTTGTGCCCTCCATCTTTCCCAACATCAGGGTCTTTTCCAGGGAGTCTTCTCTTCTCATGAGGTGGCCAAAGTCTTGGAGCCTCAGCTTCAGGATCTGTCCTTCTAGTGAGCACTCAGGGCTGATTTTCTTCAGAGTGGAGAGGTTTGATCTTCTTGCAGTCCATGGGACTCTCAAGAGTCTCCTCCAGCACCAGAATTCAAAAGCATCCATTCTTCGGTGACCAGTCTTCTTTATGGTCCAGCTCTCACTTCCATACATCACTACAGTGGTACCTCGGGTTACATACACTTCAGGTTACAGACTCTGCTAACCCAGAAATAGTACCTCGGGTTAAGACCTTTGCTTTAGGATGAGAACAGAAATCGTGCGGCAGCAGCAGGAGGCCCCATTAGCTAAAGTGGTGCTTCAGGTTAAGAACAGTTTCAGGTTAAGAACGGACGTCCAGAAATAATTACGTTCTTAACCCGAGGTACCACTGCACTGGGAAAACCAGCACTTTAATTATATGGACCTTTGTGGGCAAGGTGCTTACTCAAAGGTAAACCCTCACTGTGCAAAAGGAAGCGGGGCTGACTTCTGTGCAGATGTGCTCGGGATAGCAGCCTCCATTTCTCCCCAATGGAAAATGAAAAGACTCTGGCCTGGGGGGGGCGGCTACGTGGTGGTTCACGCTGGGAAGTTGTCGCTTGATGTCACCACCGCTTGAGGAGGGAGGAGATGGAGTTCTCGTCTTCCGTGCGAAAGGTCCAAATGTTGCCATCAAAACAACGTTTGTTTTCAACCCGCTTGTGAAGACTACCAGAGGTCACAAAGAAAGGGATGTATGACAACAACAAGAAGATGAGGAAAGTAATAAAGAGAAGATTGAACAGAACTGTGAACATGAAAGCAGCAGCAAGAGAGATGTTTGGATCCCTTTCTGAGCTTGAAGCATGGGTAACCCCAACAAAAAATTTGGCTGTGTAATTTGGAATTAATGTGATTTGATCGGTTTGTCAATAAAAAATATATAAAAAAACAAAAAAGAATGTTGCCATCAAATGGCTTAAATAATTTCATTTTAGGAAACTGGACTGGTATCAGAAAGCCGACACCAAATAAAGATATCTGATATCCCTTTTTTTAAAAAAAAGAAAAATATTTTTTGTCTCTGTAATGGGAATTGGGGTTGCTTGTGCGTAAATTCCAAACTGCTCCCAGCTGTTGGGGTAGCTAAACCTTTCCCCGATTTGACAGCCCTTACAAGGCGACTGTCTCAGTCACTGGCAGAATCCGTCAGTGGGCGTTCCCTAAACTTCTTCCAACATAAAAGCTGTTTGACGCCAAGTCTCCTCCTAGCCTCCCTGCGCGGAAGTCTCCTGCGCAGAGTGGGGGTGGCCAGTGGAGGTCCTGGGCTCTCCCCGCTGGACCCTGTGGAAGGGTCTTGGAGCCCTCTCTCCGAAGACCTTGCCTCCTCCCCTTCTTTCCTGGTGTCACGCCGATTTCCTTCCCCAATGGAAGTATTCTCCCTCTCCCTGCTGGTCCCTTCTCCTGCATCATCGGAGAGCCCTACCTCCACTCTGGGCTCCGATGTCAGTTCCCTGACAGTCTCTTTGATATGTTTCTATACACACGTGTTCAGTTTGGTTGTTTGTTGAGCCTAATGTTTCACTTTCCCCTCAGGGAGCTCATACGTAGTTATCCTCGCAGCAATTCCAGCGAGGCAGGCAAGACCGAGAGGCTGTGGCTGGCTGTAAGGCTTCCCATTGAGCTTCATGGCTGAGCAGGAATTCGAACCCAGACCTCCCAGGTCCTAGTCCAAGGGTCAGCAAACTTTTCCAGCAGGGGGCCGGTCCACTGTCCCTCAGACCTTGTGGGAGGCCGGACTAGATAGATAATTTATTGTGGTCGGAGACCAGCTTATAAAACACACAATCCCAGAAGGAAAACAAACATTTAAAACAATGTGCAACAATAAATTTAAAATTTATAAATGTGATAAGCGTATAGACACTTAAAACTTTAAGATAAGCTACTGCAGAGAGATGACTCGGAGTCACCGATGGAACCAAGTTTGGGGATTTTCTTAAACTAGTTTGGGTCGGGGGATGGTCTGCACCTACACAGAATCTAGCAACCATCTGGGTCGTCTTCTGATCTTTGCCTAACAGGAAAAGGTCACATTTTTGCTTTTCTGGGAGGTCAGCGAGCCTCACCAGCAGGGGATCAATGGTCTCACTCCGTGCCTCTTCTTAAAAGGGACATCTAAAGAACAAGCGCTCCGGGCTTCCTATCTCCCCCAATGAACAGGCACAAAGTCTCTGAGCATATGGGACTTTTTAAAAGGATCCTTCCAGGACCGGCGAGGGCGGAGCTGAGCTTCTGGCAGGGGGCCGGACTTCTTTTGGGGGGACCCCCCTTCTTTTGGGGGGACCTTCTTTTGGGGGGACCTTTAGACGGCCTGAAGAGGCTTCGCTTTACCTGGCCCAATTGCCGTCCCAATAGTTTGGCTTCTCCAGACTTTTAGACGACATCTGAAGGCAGCCCTGTTTAGGGAAGCTTTTAATGTTTGATGTACTACAGTATTTTAATATTTTTTTGGAAGCGGTGATGCAAAACAAAAAGACGATGTTGTAGAGAAGTCACTTGAATTCGCTCTAAGAGCCCCACAAATCCTCAGAGGCAGCTGGGTTGTGCAGAAATCTGGAATTTATTGTTAAGGCTGGAAGCTGGTTGCGTGGTATGAAAGAGTCGTTTTCTAAAAAAACAAACCAACAACTCTACGAGCTTGTAGATTAAGGAGGTACTCTGTTCTGCAATGGTTCCCTCCATTATGCCACCATATGACTGCTGTCCAGGTAGGGCAACAAAAGGGGGGGGGACACAAAAATAAACCAAAACGTTTGTGGTGTAAAAGAGGTCATGGGACTGCAGCAGGGAGTTGCAGGATATGCACCAATTGCTGACCAAACTTTGGCAGGAAGAAACAGTGCTGAAAGCGGGAGCACGTCTGACCTCCCCAATAACATCTCAAGCACAAACCGTAATAAATGCATGATCAAAAACCAGAGGGAGCTTTTGAGCAGGCAGTCGGGGACATTGTCATTTTAAAGGGTCTCAGGGCCACTGACCACATTCCAAACAGCAATGTTTCTGATCGGCTTACTACACTTTTTAGTGATAGCTGATCCAAGGCCATTTGATGTACCATTGGGGGGCTATTAATTCGCTAGTGAAGATTTATCATTGAAACAGTTCATTATCCTGGAAGAACTGTCCTGTCTGCTGCTGTGCTCGGAGCACCCTATTGCGACGTTTGGAGCACCCATCATCTCACATCTGTAGGATATTGACTGTGGAAAGGCATTCTAGACTAAAGGCATTCTATACGCGGCAGCTAGACTGGTGACTGGGAGCGGCCGCCGAGACCACATAACACTGGTCTTGAAATACCTACATTGGCTCCCAGTACGTTTCCGAGCACAATTCAAAGTGTTGGTGCTGACCTTTAAAGCCCTAAACGGCCTCGGTCCAGGATACCTGAAGGAGCGTCTCCTCCCCCATCGTTCAGCCCGGACACTGAGGTCCAGCTCCGAGGGTCTTCTGGCGGTTCCCTCCCTGCGAGAAGCCAAGTTACAGGGCACCAGGCAGAGGGCCTTCTCGGTAGTGGCGCCCGCCCTGTGGAACGCCCTCCCACCAGATGTCAAAGAGAACAACAACTACCAGACTTTTAGAAGACATCTGAAGGCAGCCCTGTTTGGGGAAGCTTTTAATGTTTGATGTATTACAGTATTTTAATATTTTTTTGGAGGCTGCCCAGAGTGGCTGGGGAAGCCCAGCCAGATGGGCGGGGTATAAATAATACATTATGATGATGATGATGATGATGATGATGATGATGATGATGATGCCTCCATTTCAGTGATCTTTGACAGTGACTTACCACCCCTTCCATTCCTGTTCATGGACTATTTATTTGATTCTTTTTAGTTTGTGACTCTGTGCACATATTATATGTCTTCTGCTTATGAATTTTGAAATGGTATAGTGTTATAAAAACATTGTTGGTATATTATTAGCCGACGTGTTGCTTGTTATTGTTCAGTCTGCTCTTAAATGAGCTGTTGTTCCTTAAAAGAGAGGGAGGGCAGCTGCAAGGCCCCAGATTCAAATCCAGCCTCGTTGCAAGTCTGGACTGTGAAATACTCCTTGCAGAGGACTTGGCTGCTCAGTGTTGACAGTACTGAGCCGGGGGACAAATAATACAACTTGGTACAAATTGGTTCGTGCTGGAGGAGGCCAAACACCGGCTTTGCATTGCACGGGTTCAGTTCCCGACAGCTCCCCTTTAAAAAAAGACTTCTGCCAATCAGAGGAGACCTTACTATGTGATACGGGCATAGAGTCTGATGTGGCCCAATATTAAAGGTAAAGGTAAAGGGACCCCTGACCATTAGGTCCAGTCGTGGCCGACTCTGGGGTTGCGGCGCTCATCTCGCTTTATTGGCCAAGGGAGCCGGCGCACAGCTTCCGGGTCATGTGGCCAGCAGGACTAAGCCGCTTCTGGCGAACCAGAGCAGTGCACGGAAATGCTGTTTACCTTCCCGCCGGAGTGGTACCTATTTGTCTACTTGCACTTTGACGTGCTTTCAAACTGCTAGGTTGGCAGGAGCAGGGACCGAGCAACGGGAGCTCACCCCGTCGCAGGGATTCGAACCACCTGATCGGTAAGTCCTAGGCTCTGTGGTTTAACCCGCAGCGTCACCCGTGGCCCAATATTATGTGCCTCTAATGTTTTAGAAGGTGGGTGGGACGCCGCTTTGCAGTCCCCCAAAGCTGCTACCCATCAAAGCTGGCGATACTGATCCTGACCTGTTTCCGACAGTGTCCTGAGTGTCACTGGGATGCCACCCATCTTAAAAGACTGCCAGGTTATTTCAGAACGCCTTGCTATTTCTATTGCAATGGGTTCAGCCTTTCTGCAGGGACGCGGGTGGCGCTGTGGGTTAAACCACAGAGCCTAGGACTTGCCAATCAGAAGGTTGGTGGTTCGAATCCCAGGTAGCCCCACGTAGAGCGCATTGCAATAGTCCAAGCGAGAAATCACTAGAGCATGCACCACTCTGGCGAGACAGTCCACGGGCAGGTAGGGTCTCAGCCTGCGTACCAGATGGAGCTGGTAGACAGCTGCCCTGCCCTGGGTGCGCCAGCCCTTGCCAAAGACTTTAAAAAGCAAATAGGCAGCGGTGCGGGCCCGCCGACGCCATTCGCGGCCTGCGCTATCCTTTTCCCCCCTCCCCCCGCAAACAAATTATGCAACGTCAGGACTCCGTGTTACTTCGTTTCATTTGCATAACGTCAGAATTTGGACTGAGTCGCCGCAGAATGTCTTTTAAAAAAACGAAACCAGAACAAAACACGGCATGGGCTGTACGAGCGGTAGCCTTGCGGGCTGGTCTTTTCTCTCTCTCTCCCCCCCCCAGCCTTTTCCATACGTTTCTGACCATGCAAAACCTTCTGCCCCACATCTCGTCGAAGGCAAAAGTGGAGATTTGGTGTGTTGGTGGTGTTTACAATCGTAGACAGATAAAACAACATAATACATTCATGGCGTGAGCGTGTTTCGAGCAAAAGTCCACCCCCCCCAACTCTGTTGCTTTGGCATGGGTCAAGAGCGCCTGGGAGGGTGGTGCAAACCGTTATTGAGAACACACAAAAAAACCCAAAACCCACAACATTTGTAGTTAAGAGTCCACTTCCTTATTCAGCTGGGAGTTGCCCAAGGCCTCTCTTGCGGCCAGAGGGTCCCAATCCTGCAAAACGAGGGAAGTGGCACGTTTCTAAGACAGGCTGGCGTTGGAGCTACTCGTGGCGCTGTTTCTCTTCTGAAGGCATTTGATGGCGCTGGGGACTTGCAAACCCGAGTAGACGTGGAAGCTGCCGCACCAGACCTAACATAAAAGAGGAAAACAGCCAGGGCATTAGGAAAAGGGAATCTGCGTTACGTATAGTGAACGTTAAAGGTAAAGGGATCCCTGACCATTAGGTCCAGTCGTGGCCGACTCTGGGGTTGCGGCGCTCATCTCGCTTTATTGGCCGAGGGAGCCGGCGTACAGCTTCCGGGTCATGTGGCCAGCAGGACTAAGCCGCTTCTGGCAAACCAGAGCAGCGCACGGAAACTCCGTTTACCTTCCCGCTGGAGTGGTACCTATTTATCTACTTGCACTTTGACGTGCTTTCGAACTGCTAGGTTGGCAGGAGATAGTGAACGTTAGGAATGCTGAAATGCATTAACTCCAGAATGTTTCCGGGTAACTCTCATGTGAGCAGTTAAATTTGGTCTTGTGCATGGGTAGGGAAACTAAGGCCCGGGGGCCGCATCCGGCCCAATCGCCTTCTAAATCTGGTCTGCGGATGGTCTGGGAAGCAGCGTGTTTTTACATGAGTAGAATGTGTCCTTTTATTTACAATGCATCCCTGGGTTATTTGTGGGGCATAGGAATTCGTTCATTATTATTTTTTTCAAAATACAGTCCGGCGCCCCACAAGGTCTGAGGGACAGTGAACCGTCCCACGGCTGAAAAAGTTTGATGACCCCTGGACTCTCATGGGAGGTATTTCGTGACGTTGTTCATTTTGTTTTTGTGTGTTTGCATGACTTGGACTGTGTTATAAGAATTCTAAGGTCTCAAATACAGTGGTACCTCAGGTTAAGTACTTAATTCGTTCCGGAGGTCTGTTCTTAACCTGAAGCACCACTTTAGCTAATGGGGCCTCCTGCTGCCACCGTGCCGCCGGAGCACAATTTCTGTTCTCATCCTGAAGCAAAGTTCTTAACCTGAAGCACTATTTCTGGGTTAGCGGAGTCTGTAACCTGAAGCGTCTGTAACCTTTCAGTTCAACAATTCCTTTGATAAAATACATATTTTGTGATGTGCAAATGGCTTTAGATCCCTATGAGGTCCATAAATGACCATGTAGCATATATTCAACACAAAAAACAGCGACAATTTGTTGTTGACAAAGGACAGCTGGACATATAAAAGGCCCCGTTACCATCCGTAGCTTAGGGCCTCATCAAACCTGAATCTAGCCCTGATGTGAACGCCAATACTTTGCATATATATTTCTTTCGCTATATGTTTTGCGTACAAAAGCTTTTGAATATTTTAACAAGTGTTCGAACATCGTTCTAATTTCGAGGAAAGAGTCAGCATTGAACATGATTTGGCTTCCGAGCCGCAGATTAGCTACTCCGCCAACAACTGTTGTTTTTCTCCAGCAGATAAAGGCACAAACTCCAAAACTCTTACCATGAACGCCGGAAGAACGGGCTGGGAAAATTTGGCCCGGAAAGTGTGCAGGAGCTGTTTGGTTTTGGCATTGTAGAACGAGAGGAAACCTGCAAATCGGACAACACAGGATCCATTTGAGGCAAGAGGAAAAAGCAATATCCGGTCAAAGGGACCTGTCTGCACTAGGTCAAAGAGCTACTGCATTTTTCCATCTATTAGACGCCCCCATATATAAGACTCCCCCCTATTTTAGGGGACTGAATTTTAAGAAAATGAGGGGAGATGGCCGAAAGTTATTGAGCCTCCCCCCCATGCGTGCTTTCGAACTGCTAGGTTGGCAGGAGCAGGGACCGAGCAACAGGAGCTCACCCCGTCATGGGGATTTGAACTGCTGACCTTCTGATCGACAAGCCCAAAAGGCTCAGTGGTTTGGACCACAGCGCCACCTGCGCCCATTGCCCAGGACTGGCATGAGGAGCAGAATGCAATGTCAGCCGCACTCGGTGGCACATTGCTGGCGAAACCGCCGCCCAGCCCCCCCGAGTCCCTTCGCCAACAATGCTTGCTGGAGGAAGTCAAGAAGCAGGCGTCTCCACTGTATTTAGGGTCAGCAGATGGAAGGTGATAAGGTTTTTGCCATGGCCTGATGCATACCCATCAACTGTCACAGGACACCCCAGATCTCCCAGGATGTCCCGTTTCGGCTCCCGCGAGAACACAGCCTCGAAAGACGCCCGTTTCTCAGGGGCTGTGCTGTGGGATGTGATACATAAGTAGCAGTCAAGTACAACATTCTTTGTTTTCCTAGAGTGGACATGCAGGGGGATGTTTGGTCCAGCCAGTCGGAACTTCCTGTTACCTCCTGGGCTGGAACATGCTTTCTTTGCATGTGACTAGAGGTGGGCGTGACCTTACCTGTTCAGGTAACAAAAGCAAAAGGCACACAGCACTCTCTCTCTTTGACTTCCTCCGTCATTGGAGCAGCGTCTTAGCTAGAAATGCACTGGGATTATCCCCATATGGGATAGCACCACATGCATATATCTGTAACTAAGTCTGCCTTCAGGGATCCAACTGTGAACTGATGTTGTAAGTAAACTTCTTCTATTGACTTTAAATAAGATTGCCATGTCTTTATTCTTTTAAGAGAGATAGAAAGGGAACTTACTAGGAACATACAATTCAATACTGAATTGTATGATATTGAGAGGCTTACACAAGCCTGCAACCAGCTATCTGCTGTGCGTTTAAAAGGGGAACGTAAAACTCTGCTAAGTAAAAGAACTTGCTAGCACAAGTTAGAAAGGATATCAATAAACAACATATCCTGCCTCCCTGAACACTCCCACACGCGCTCTCATGTAAGTCACCTGGTTCCCACAAGACTGTGGCCCCCAATGACGTTTGTCCCGATTTCACTTAGAAGGTATGCTGAAGATTATTGGCTTGCAAATGTCCTGTCCTCACTTGCTGTCAATTGCATTCGTATTTAAATTGGTGGCGGCATATCACCATAAAACTGGAACTGGTTTTATGCATAGTGATGTCAATGTCTGAGAATCATCGAGCGGGAAGGGACCCATCTATTCCAACTCCCTGCATTGCAGGAATCTCAAAAAGCGGTTCCCCATCCAATCTGAAACCACACCGGACCCTGCTTAGCTTTGCAAATGTGCTAGCAGTTGCATCCATTCGCTATAGGATCCCTGATTGGTTGGGATCACTGCCACTTTGCAGAAACTTTGCAGCCAGAGTAAACCAATGGGAGTTGTTAAGTTTATCTGGAGGGCTCCTACCTGCTATGGGTCAATCTGATCCTACCAGGCATGGATAGTTATTCTGTTTGTAGAGATTTGTGCCCTAGGCTTCCAGCCAACAGAGCATTTCTAGCTATGATAAAAAAACGAATAAAAAATTATATATATATTAAAAAAACCAGAGCATTTCTAGCTAAAACGCAGCTCCAATGACGGAGGAAGTCAAAGAGAGAGAGTGTTGCGTGCCTTGTGCTTTTGTTACTTGAACAGGTAAGGTCACGCCCACCTCTAGTCACATGCAAAGGAAGTATGTCCCAGCCCAGGAGGAAACAGGAAGCTCCGACTGGCTGGACCAAACATCCCCTTGCATGTCCGCTCTAGGAAAAGAAAAAATGTTGTACTTGACTGCTACTTACTGTATTTTTCGTTCTATAGGACGCACTGGACTATAGGAGGGGGAAAACAGGGGGGGGGGGAATTCTCCTCCTCTTTGCTCAGCGCCCCTTCAGTGAAGTGGCAGGAGAAACGGAGCCCCTTCCATTTCTCTTCCCGCTTCACTGAAGGGGTGGTGCGCAGAGAGGGAAAACTGTGCAGCGCCTCTCCAGCGAAGCAAAGCCTGGAGAGCAAGACGGATCGGTGTGCACCGACCCCTCTCGCTCTCCAGGCTTCAGACGGCTATCCGGGGCTTCAGGCAGCTATCCACAAGCCTTCGGAGCGCAGTGGGAACTCCTGATGTGCTCCGAAGGCTTGTGGATAGCTGCCTGAAGCCCCTGGAGCGCAGCAGGAGTTCCCGCTGTGCTCTGGGGGCTTCAGCGAAAGCAGCGCGAAGCCTCCAGAACGCGGGGGGAGCTCTCCCTCTGCGCTTTGGAGGCTTCGCGATGCTATCGCTGAAGCCAAGGAGCCCGCATTCGCTCCATAGGACGCACACACATTTCCCCTTAATATTTGGAGGGGGAAAAGTGTGTCCTATAGAGCAAAAAATACAGTATGTATCACATCCCAAATCGCTTTGCTGCGTCGCTTAGCTCAGAGGGGGACAAATATGGAATGGGAAACCTGGAAGGAATTATTATGTCCCGGAAGCAGCTCGTGAGATCTCACCTTCGTGAAAATTGCAGTATATGCCGATGATGTCCGGGACTGGTACGTCTAAGATTTTCGATTTGTTGTTGTGTTTGGCAGTGAAGCTGACTTGGAGCCAGTTGTTGAGGTGGAGGCACCAAGATGAAGGCGTCTTGCCCAGCTGGTCAAACTTGCCTAGAGTCCGGTAAGCCACCCCGACTGCGAAAGCTTTGCTGTCCCGGTCGTATCGCACCTCCCAGTAGTGGTCACCCCCATCAATTAGCGTGTCACCTGCAACGCAGAGGAATGGGGTGTTCGTCAGATCGAGGCCGGGGTTCGAGACTTGGGATCTCCTCAGCTGCCTTCCCCAAATACTGTATTTTCCCGTGTATAAGACGCCCCTACTTTGGGGGGCTCCCATTTTATAAAATGGGGGTTGGGGTGGCTGAGATGACTGGCAGAATCCACGACCAAGGAAAAGAGACGGTGGAAGAAGATTGGAAGAAATTTAAAGTTTATCTTAAGAACTGTTGTAAAATTAATGAGTGCTAAAATGTCATGGGTAATGTAAAACAGAATTGCAGCGATAAATAATTGGGTAAGAGAAAAAGGATTAAAGAAAGTGAATTATAAGTAATTGAAATTAGGGGTTGCTGAAAAAGTTTAAAATAGGGATGCAGAAAAGGGAGGTATGGGGAAGTCGTTGAAATAAGGTTTAAGAAAAAGAGGTTATGAAATTATACGTGTTTATATGTTTGTTTGTCTATGTACTGTCGGTTGTATTGTGTTTTAATTTATGTTGGAAAATTAATAAAAATTTATATAAAAAATAAAAAATAAAATGGGGGTTGGGGGAGATGGCTCAGAGTTGTTGAACTTTTTTTTATTTTGGAGGGGAAAGCCGAAAATCACTCACCCGGCTCACAGACGCTGCCAATCGCACGAGTCGCAGAAGAAAACAAGCCCCAGCAGCCGCAAACCGCGCACACAATTGCTGTAGCGGCAGCCGAACCACAGCAGCCTTTGCCGCAGCCACAAATCACCCACCCAATTGCCACTGAAAAGCTCCTACTCACAGCTGCAACCTATTGCCCGTCCCGTGTATGCACTATCTGTGTATAAGACTCCCTCTGGGAGATGTTATATAATGAGATGAAAAAAAATGTATAAAGTCAGTAATAGATGTTGGAAATGTAAAGAAAAAGAGGGAACATTTTATCACATGTGGTGGGAATGTAAAAAAGGTGAAATGCTTCTGGGAGATGATATATAATGAGTTGAAAAAAATGTTGAAATATACATTTATAAAGAAACCAGAAGCATTTTTATTGGGCATTGTTGGGAGTGATATAAATAGAAAGGAATGTAAGCTCTTTTTATATGCAATTACAGCAGCAAGAATATTACTGGCCCAAAAATGGAAGCAAGAAGAGTTACCGACGATTGAAGAATGGAGGATGAAGTTCATGGACTATGCAGAACTAGATAAACTAACAGGAAGGATTCGAAACCGGCGGGACCAGAAATTCACGGAAGACTGGAGTAAATTTACGGACTATTTGAAAAGTATTTGTGAAGATCAAACGACGTTTGTAGGTTTGCAAGATGTTTTGTGAGGAGTATTATTGGAAGTATTGCAAAAATGGAGAAGGATGATTTGTTAAGAGATGTGAAGGCAATATAAAGTTAAGAAATGCATAAGAAGTGGTCAAAACGGTGGATCATCAGAGGTGCTGACGGAAGTCTAAAAAGATTGTATAAGTGATACGTTTTGTGGTACATTTTATAATTTATATGTTAAAATCTATAAAAATTATAGATATAGATATAGATTAGATAGATAGATATAGATATAGATATAGATATAGATATAGATATAGATATAGATATAGATATAGATGATATAGATGATATAGATATAGATATAGATATAGATATAGATATAGATATAGATATAGATATAGATATAGATATAGATATAGATATATGACGCCCGCCCCCAATTTTAAACTTTATTTTAGAGTAAAAAAACCCCTCGTCTTATACACCGGAAAGTACGGTATAGTCTCACCCGCACCGTATATCTAAAGCACGTTGAAAGCATGTGGCAATCCTGGGACGTGCTGTTTACCCTTCCCCAAAGTAGCACGAGTACTTTAAATGTATTCTGTGGACAGAGGTGCCAACTTGAATAAAAGGTTCGTAGCTTGGGGGTTCTCCTGGATGCTTTGCTGTCGCTTGAGGTTCAGGTGGCCTCAGTGGCCTGGCGTGCCTTCCATCAGCTTCAGCTGCTGGCCCAGCTATGCCTCTATCTAGACAGGGATAGCCTAACTACTGTCATCTATGCTCTGGTAACCTCAAGGTTAGATTACTACAATGCGTTATACGTAGGGCTGCCTCTGAAGACTGTTCGGAAACTTCAGCCGGTGCAGAATTGAGGCAAGACGGTTTAAGCATATTACACCAATCCTGGTCCAACTGCACTGGCTACCAATGAGTTTCCGGGCCCGATTCAAAGTGCTGGTTTTGACCTATAAAGCCTTAAATGTCTCAGGACCCCAATACCTCAAGGAGCGCCTCTTTCATATGAACCGACCCAGACCCTGAGATCCTATTCCAAGACCCTCCTTCCTGTGCCTCCTCCTCGAGAGGTCCAGAGGGTGGCAACATGAGAACAGGGCCTTTTCTGCAGTGGCTCCCCGTCTGTGGAATGCTCTCCCCAGGGATGTTCGCCTGGCACCTTCATTACACACCTTTTGGCACCAGGCCTTTGGTTGACCTGATTGACATCCTTTACCCTTTTCCCCCAGTAGTGATGTATGGAAGTGAAAGCTGGACCATAAAGAAGGCTGATCGCCGAAGAATGGATGCTTTTGAATTCTGGTGCTGGAGGAGACTCTTGAGAGTCCCATGGACTGCAAGAAGATCAAACCTCTCCATTCTGAAGGAAATCAGCCCTGAGTGCTCACTGGAAGGACAGATCGTGAAGCTGAGGCTCCAATACTTTGGCCACCTCATGAGAAGAGAAGACTCCCTGGAAAAGACCCTGATGTTGGGAAAGATGGAGGGCACAAGGAGAAGGGGACGACGGAGGACGAGATGGTGGGACAGTGTTCTCGAAGCTACCAGCATGAGTTTGACCAAACTGCGGGAGGCAGTGGAAGACAGAAGTGCCTGGCGTGCTCTGGTCCAGGGGGTCACGAAGAGGCAGACACGACTAAACGACTAAACAACAACAACCCTTTAAAAATGTGGTTCTTTTTGGGAGGGGGGTGTTATTGGGTTATTGTTTCTATTTTGACTATATATATCGTGATCTTTTCTGTGAACCGCCCTGAGAACTCCCCGGTGATGAACAAACAGCAAAAGAATAAAGCGATGAAAACACAAAAAGCACCTGGAGTTCTGGGCAGGGAAGCTTCTTACCCAACACAGTATAGGATTCAGCCGTGAAGCGGTCCCTTCCACTGCGGCCTGTGGGCATCCTTTTGGGAGACTGAACGCACCTGAAGATAAGAAGGAGAGAGTGAGGGGGAAAGAGGTAGTGGAGAACTCTACTCTGAGACAGGCACCCAATATTTGGTGCTGACAGTGCTGGCTCCAGGATTTGTTGCAGGGGAGAGGGGCCTGGACACGGGTAAAAAAAGGTAAAGGACACCTGGATGGTTAAGTCCAGTCAAAGGCGACTATGGGGTTGTGGCGCTCATCTTGCCTTCAGGCCGAGGGAGCCGGCGTTTGTCCGCAGACAGCTTTCCGGGTCATGTGGCCAGCAGGACTACACCGCTTCTGGTGCAATGGGACACCGTGACGGAAACCAGAGCACACGGAAACGCTGTTTACCTTCCCACCAGACACCAGAGTGGTACCTATTTATCTACTTGCACTGGTGTGCTTTCGAACTGCTAGGTTGGCAGGAGCTGGGACAGAGCTGAAATGGGAGCTCACCCCATCGCGGGGATTCGAACCGCCAATCTTCCGAACGGCAAGCCCAAGAGGCTCAGTGGTTTAGACCACAGCGCCACCCGCGTCCCTGCTTCTCATGGGCCCCTGTGGAAACAGGATGCTGGACTTGATGGGCCACTGGCTCTCTGTATGTCTGTAGGCTGTCATGGGAGCTGGAATGTAACAATATCTGGGGTGTACCATGTTCGCTACCCCTAGGATAGAGGCAAGAGGTCTTACCTGGCTGGGGAGTTAACTGGCGACGCGGTACGGCCCTTCCCGTCCTTTTCGCGAGCTTTGATGTCTTGCACCTTCCCACCCATGGCGTCCCATTCCACGCTGGGGTCTTCCACCTTGAGATTCTGGTGGCTGGTCGTGGCATCAAGGCGGTACACGAAGGCTGAGGGCAGAGAAAGGCAGGTTCTAGTGACGCATTGGAGAGCCATCGAATCATAGAGCTGGGTCATCCAGTCCAACCCATGAAATGCAGAAATCTCAACTAGAGCATCCACAATGGTCCAAGCATAATTCATTTTGCCTCTGTTTCAACAGTGCTTAGATGATGATGATGATGATCTACTGTTCTGTTAATGTTGAAGTACGTTTCCGAGCACAATTCAAAGTGTTGTTGCTGACCTTTAAAGCCCTAAATGGCCTTGGTCCACTATACCTGAAGGAGCGTCTCCACCCCCATCATCCAGCCCGGACATGGAGGTCCAGCTCCGAGGGCCTTCTGGTGGTTCCCTCCCTGCGAGAAGTGAGGTTACAGGGAACCAGGCAGAGGGCCTTTTTGGTGTTGGCTCCCTCCCTGTGGAACACCCTCCCATCAGATGTCAAGGAAATAAGCAACTATCTTACTTTTAAAAGACATCTGAAGGGAGCCCTGCTTAGGGAAGTTTTTAATGTTTGATATTTTATCGTGTTTTTAATATTCTGTTGGGAGCTGTGGGGAAACCCAGCCAGATGGGTGGGTTATAAGTAATAAACAACAACAACGACAATTATTTTATAGATTATAAATGCCGTATTGGTTTGTCACTGAAATAACTTGGCCCTCTACTTAAGGAAGAAGACCCTACCAGCTCCCAAGACAGACTTACCATTAAGAAACATCTCCTAATATTTATCCTTTGTTTGGGGGAAGGGGTAAGGTTGTTCTCAGGCCCAGGACCAGCCACAAGTCCCACCAGTTTGTGGTGGGTCTGTGGTGGGTTCCTACTTTGGCCAACAAACCCTGCCCATTTCAACGTTGCTGTCAGGGGCTCAGGAGCAGGAGCACAGGGGAGAGAGGAAATGGAGAGCGAAGGGGAAGAATCCGAGGGCAGCGTAGGGGACTATGACAGTGGCCCGAGAGATTCCATGAGCTTCTCCAGCGAATCAGAAGATTCCCAGAAGGGGGCGCCGACGGTCAGGGCAAGGGGGGTCCCAGGGGGGACGCACCAGAAACAAGGAGCCAGAGGGGAACCCCAAAGCAGCAGTGGAGGATCGGGACCAGTTTCCCCACCAGAGCGTAGTGGGGGGGAAGAGTCACATGTGTCAGGGCCAGCGTCTCCTCCGGAGGGGAGAGAAAGTGAGTCAGGGCTGACCACGCCTCCAACGGAGGGGAGGTCAGTTGCAGCTAGCCCCCCCAGAGGGGGAAGCAGTGACAGCAGCAGTGAAACGGTCAGGAGGAAAATTGCCGGCTGGGCGCGTGCGCCAAGTTCAAATGTACAGGCGCGGGGAACAGCAGGAGACCCGGATGGGGAACCAGCTCCTAAAGCCCGCCGGAGGGAGGGGGAAGGCTCAGGGGATTCAGCGTCAGAAGAGTCTAGAAAGGGCGAGACCCCAACGGACAGGCGGAACCAGAGGCGGAAAGAACAGAGGAAGAGGTGGAGTAAGGCTAGAGTCTTAAACTGGTGTCAGGGGGGAGGAGACTCAGACGGAGCATCAGCGGTCTGAGAGTTGAGACGTAGAGCTGCACGCTGCAGCTCTGGAAGTGAAACTGAACTTCAATAAAGACTTTTGTACTTAACAACGGAGCAGCGTTGGTCCTTTGTGAGCTGGGACCTCGGGCGGCTCTGACAGTTGCAATTTTAGCAGCGTTCCCTCTCGCTGGTCAAGTCTGGAAGTTTTTGCAAGGGCAAGCCTTCCCAGCGAACGCTCACCTCTCGTTTCCAAAGTGACCGGCTCAGAAAACTCTCCCGCCACAGCTTTGTTGCAGGCTTTGACGCGGAAATTCATGTACTTCATGTCAAATTTCAGCCCTGCAGCAGGAAATGGACAAAGGGTCAACTTCCTTGGCCGACAATTGTGTATAGGTGCTCCCCAAACCCTGCGTTATAAGAATTCTAAGGTCTCAAATATAAAATAAGGTAAAGGGACCCCTGACCATTAGGTCCAGTCATGGCCGACTCTGGGGTTGCAGCGCTCATCTCGCTTTCTTGGCCGAGGGAGCCGGCATACAGCTTCCGGGTCATGTGGCCAGCATGACTAAGCCGCTTCTGGCGAAACCAGAGCAGCGCACAGAAATGCCATTTACCTTTCCACTGGAGCGGTACCTATTTATCTACTTGCACGCTGATGTGCTTTCGAACTGCTAGGTTGGCAGGAGCAGGGACCGAGCAACGGGAGCTCACCCCGTGGCGGGGATTCGAACCGCCGACCTCCTGATCGGCAAATCCTAGGCTCTGTGGTTTAACCCACAGCGCCACCCGCGTCCCCAAATATAAAATAAATGTGCATGGCAAACACATACAGAAGTATATAAACCACGTGTCTGAAATAGTACAGGAAGGCAATCCTGAAGCCATTTTGACTCTCCCAAATGGACCTCAAATGTTTCTCTGCAAGGTGGAAGGAAACAGGAAAAGCTTTCCAATTGTCTTTGGACTGTAGGAGCCTATGCCTCCCTTTGCAAATACAGTCTGGCAAGTATCTGTTAAGCTGAACATACATAATAAATATGCCTAAGAGATTCAGGAACTAAGTATTTACCATCTCAAAGGAATGGCCAGGCTACCCAGAAAATGCAATCAAGTAAGGTATTATTATCAGGTAACTGGCAGACAGGAGAGAAACGACACTCTCAAATTTCTGCCAGAGATCACCTCCTTCTGTGACGTATGTGTGATGTTTTAGGGGGTGGTCTTGGGCTACTGGGTGGACAATTTCAAAAGTCTTTATATGGGCTTGTGCACCATTGTTCTGGGTTCCTCTTCCCTCCTGCGTGTGGTGGGTGGGGACCCTGTTGCAACAGTTTATTTCCTTTAATAAAGATCAGGCTTACTAGCCGCTTTGCTGCTCAATATACTCTGGTTGGCCTCTGTTATTTTCTCCTACCTATAGTGCACCCACTTATGGACTCTTATACGGGCTCTGGAATACCCCACAAGGGAGAGGGAGCAGTTTTTTCTTATAACACTTGCAACCATCTGGCATGCAGGATGAGACGCTCCCTGCCCGCAGACTGTCTCTCCAGAGTGGTGCATGCTCTGGTTATCTCCCGCTCGGACTACTGCCATGCGCTCTACGTGGGGCTACCTTTGAAGGTGACCCGGAAACTGCAACTAATCCAGAATGTGGCAGCTACACTGGTGACTGTGAGTGGCCGCTGGAACCACATAACACCGGTCCTGAGAGATCTGCATTGGCTCCCAGTATGTTTCCGAGCACAATTCAAAGTGTTGGTACTGACCTTGAAAGCCCTAAATGGCCTTGGCCCAGTATATCTGAAGGAGCGTCTCCTCCCCCATCGTTCTGCCCGGACACTGAGGTCCAACTCCGAGGGCCTTCTGGCAGTTCCCTCATTATGAGAAGTGAGGTTACAGGGAACCAGGCAGAGGGCCTTCTCAGTGGTGGCGCCTGCCCTGTGGAACACCCTCCCATCAGATGTCAAGGAAATAAACAACTACCTGACTTTTAGAAGACATCTGAAGGCAACCCTGTTTAGGGAAGTTTTTAATGTTTGATGTTCTATCGTGTTTTTAATATTCTGTTGGGAGCCGTCCAGAGTGGATGGGGAAACCCAGCCAGATGAGCGGGGTATAAATAATAAATTATTATGATTATTATAACCTGCATGGGCTGTCTCACCAGAGAGCGTATACTCAGTCTGCTTAATTCCTTCGATGACCATCCATGGCTGGTCTTCTTTGACCCGGGGGGGACCTTCGAAGTTTGTCCTACGGTACTCTAGCACGTAGTGGTCAATCTTGCTGTCCTCTTCAGGCATCCTCCAAACCAGGGTCACACAGTTATCAGCCACCAAAGATTCGGCTGTGTCTATCTCCGGGGCACTGGGGACTAGGTTTGCAAGTGGACAATCAGAGAGGATAGGTGCACAGAATTATAGATCAGGATACAGTGTCAGATTTACGTATAAGCTAAACAAGCTATAGCTTAGGGCCCCACTCTCTTTGGGGGCCCCAAAAAAATTAAAGGAAAAAAAAAAACCTGGATGTACATTTCCAAAATATAAGATAAAAAACAAACAGAATAAAACCTACATACAGTGTTTTGTGTTGTGTAGGCTCCTATGATGTAAGTCATAGGCCCCGCCTGCTAGCCTGCTCCCTCAGATATCACTGGTTTGCTCATTTCTATGTACAGTGGTACACAAAAAACAGCGACAATTTGTTGTTGACAAAGGACAGCTGGACATAGAAAGGGCCTCAGTAGCTTAGGGCCTCATCAAACCGAAATCCGGCCCTGATCAGGAACCTTACTCAGACTCACCGAAATTAATGCATGTAGCTAATTTAATTCATTTATTTTATTTTGCAAAATCCTGGGTGTGGGACGAGCTCCCGACAAGCAGAACTCAGCAACCAAGGGAGGAGGGCAGCAGGCTAGGCTCCACCCCATTAAAATAATAATTACAAAAATCTTAGGGAATCTGCTTCTTTCGCCTTCCCTCCCTCCAGCTCTTTCCCCTTTGTATCTACGGCAGGGACTGTGTTGTTGTCTTAGAACTTTGCACAGCACCTGGAAAAAGTTTGGGTGAAATGACAAGGCGGCAACCCTGCGTGGTAGGTTAGGCTGGTAGACGGTCAGCCAGCAAGTGGGAATTCGAACCCAGCACCCCCGCAGTGCTTGCCTGACATGCTAACCATCCAGGAACCCCTTTTATGAAGAGGTACGTAGTAAGATCATGGATCCCCTACTGGTGAGGCTCGCCGACCTCCCGCAAAAGCAAAAATTTGACCTTTTGCTGTTAGGCAAAGATCAGAAGAAGACCTGGATGGTCGTCAGTTTCTGTTTACAAATCTGTAGGTGCAGACCATCGCCCAACTCAAAATAGTCCGGCATGAAAATCCCCAAACTCGGTTCCGTGGGTGACTCTGAGTCAACTTCCTGGGATAGTTTATTGTTGAACATTGTTTCTAAATTTATTGTTGTACATTGTTTTACAATTGTTTTAATTGTCTGTTTTAACCATATTTGCACAACAGTTTCTAATGTTGTGAGTGTCCTCTATTTCAGAGACTTCTACTCTGCAGCCTCTTATAGTTTTAACTGCGAGTCTTTTAGTTCTTATGCTCCTACAGTTGTTTTAACTGCTTGCTTTTATTTCTTATCTGTTTTAATTATCAGTTTTTACCCATCCATTATCCGTGTTTAATCTTGTATTTTATTCAGATGTTTTATCCTATGCTTGTTTCTTTGTCCTTATTTGCTCTAACAATTATCGGTTAAAAACAAAACAAAACCTGCTATTTTATTTATATCTTTTTTGTTTGTTTGTTTGTTTTTTATCCTGGTCTGTGACCGTAATAAAGTTCAACCCCGAATACCTGGCAGAAATTTCAGAGACTGCAATATCCGACGCTCCTGGCCAAAATCGACCATCAGGTGGCTCATGTTGTCGCTGACTTTGGCCTTGAGGGAGAGCCGAAACGCAGGCGCCATGGTCACGCTGCGGAGGATTGGGTCCGAAGGGAGGGGGAAGGAGAGGAATTTGTTAGAGAACGTCCCCCCAAAAAAACGACAACCCTCACCCCAACTATAGTGGTACCTCGGGTTACATACGCTTCAGGTTACAGACTCCGCTAACCCAGAAATAGTGCTTCAGGTTAAGAACTTTGCTTCAGGATGAGAACAGAAATCACGGTGGCAGCAGGAGGCCCCATTAGCTAAAGTGGTGCTTCAGGTTAAGAACAATTTCAGGTTAAATATGGACCTCCGGAACGAATTACCGTATTTTTCGTCCTATAGGGCGCACCGGCCCATAGGACGCACCTCGTTTTTTGGGGGGGAAATGAATAAAAAAAATTATTTCCCCCCCAGCCGCGGCTGCAGCCCCAAGCCTTGCGCACACCTGCAGGCTGCCGCCCCAAGCCTCGCATGCCCGGCGGGACCTCCCGCCGGGCGCGCAAGGCTTGCGGACACCCGCCCGAAGCACGGGCTGCCCTCCGGAGGGCTCCCCGTGCTTCGGGCGGCAGGCTAGCTTCCTGAAGCCTAGAGAGATAGAGGCATCAGTGCGCACCGACCCCTCTCACTCTCCAGGCTTCAGCGAAAGCCTGCCTTCGCCCCATAGGATGCACACACATTTCCCCTTCATTTTTGGAGGGGAAAAAGTGTGTCCTATGGGGCGAAAAATATGGTAAGTACTTAACCTGAGGTACCACTGTACATCCACACAAATGGAGGGGGGGGGGCGAAGCAAAGAGGCCCTGGAGCAAAGATTATGAAACATACAAGAACCCAGTGTCTAGACTTTGAGAGGGGTCAGCCCGGAAACCACTGAGAATACCAAGGTTTTTCATCATCATCATCATAATAATAATAATAATAGTAATTTTTTTATTTATACCCTGCCCTTCCTGGTTCAAAAACTGGGCTCAGATCAGCTAACAACAAATTTAAAGCACTTATTTAAAACACCAGATGTCAAAGAGAAAAACAACTACCAGATTTTTAGAAGACATCTGAAGGCAGCCCTGTTTAGGGAAGCTTTTAATGTTTAATAGGTTATTATATTTTAATATTCCGTTGGAAGCCGCCTAGAGTGGCTGGAGAAATCCAGCCAGATGGGCGGGGTATAAATAATAAATTATTATTATTATTATTAAAATTATTATTATTATTATTAGATGCAACAAAAAAACAGCATAAAATACAGTATAAAACGTGAATAACAATAAATCAATTTAGGGGGTGGGTGGGAAGAGAATGCCACAGAACATGCGCAAAGCGTCTTTCCCTGACTACAAGCAAAGGTGAGTTTCAGTCTTTTTGTACAGGATGGGGCAGGTTGCTTCTGAGCACGTACAAAGTGGACTTTCCTTGCAGGGGGAGGGAAGGCCAAGAATAATATGAGGATTAGACACTCGAGCATCCCTCTCCAGGCTGCATATGAACTGCTAAAGTCTCTCGCCCGCCATAACCGAAATTCAGGAAGAAGTCAGGGGTGCGTCGAAAATAAATTGGTCCGCAGCAAGTTGGGCCTTGGAAAAGGCAGGAGGGGTGTGGGATAGGGGCCTGGGCACAGCGACCATGGCGGTATATTTTATGCCCTTTGGTCTAAACGTGGTCTTTGGCAGAGGAGAATACTTGTGGAGCAAGAGGTTTTTTCCGGAATGCAACGTACCTGTCTTTGATCTGTTTAGCAGCCTTCAAAGAAGCGCGAGAAAGAGGGCGAAAGAGTAAAAGAGAGAGAGAGAAAGGGAAGGAGGGGGTCACCTGTTATAATTCAAGACAAGGAAAACAGCACCAAGACATTGCCTGTACAGGGATGAGGAACCTGCAACTTTCCAGGTGTTGCCCCAGCAGCCAGTGATCAGGGATGATCGGTTTTGCAGCCAAGTAAGTTCTGGGCATATGAGACGCGGGTGGCGCTGTGGGTTAAACCACAGAGCCTAGGGCTTGCCGATCAGAAGGTCGGCGGTTTGAATCCCCGCGACGGGGTGAGCTCCCGTTGCTCGGTCCCTGCTCCTGCCAACCTAGCAGTTCAAAAGCACGTCAAAGTGCAAGTAGATAAATAGGTACCACTCCGGCAGGAAGGGAAACGGCATTTCCGTGCGCTGCTCTGGTTCGCCAGAAACGGCTTAGTCCTGCTGGCCACATGACCCGGAAGCTGTACACCAGTTCCCAATAAAGTGAGATGAGCGCCGCAACCCCAGAGTCGGCCACGACTGGACCTAATGGTCAGGGGCCCCTTTACCTTAAGTTTTGGGCCCTCCCCAAGATTCCCCATCTCTGTACTAGACTAAGGAATACCCACGCAAAGTTTAAAAGCACATTGCTCCCAGCAAAGAGTCCCTGAAACTGCCGTCCGTCTGTCCCCTCCCAACTCCCCCATTTGGCCTCAGAACTCATGATCCCGTGATTGAATGTAAAAGCCTATCAACCATCCATTCCTAAAATGCATGGTCAGAGACCTGCAGTTATTGGGCGATGTTATGTACTGAGTTGAATAGGATCCAAAATGTAGCAGTCTGATAGGTCCTAGAACAATAGGATGCAGAATGCAGCAGTCTGATTGGTCCTAGAACAATAGGATTCAGAATGCAGCAGTCTGATTGGTCCTAGAACAATGCAGCAGTATGAATGGTCCTCAGGAGCTACCCAATCCAGCTCCAGGTGGAAGTGAATCCACAACCTGATTGGCCTACAGGAGAATCCCGGAATTAGCCAATCACCTGCAGCCCATTGTCTAAATAACGTCTATAAAGCAGATATTGTGGGGGAACTTCCATTTCTCCTCACCACTATGAGCTGAATAAAGAGCATGAAATCCTCTCTCGACTCCGAGTATATTTCAGGCGGGATACACATTTAATCAATAATCATAATCTGATAATGATGGCCTTATTGCTCTTGTTCTCGCTCTTTGTTGGTGGCTTACAGGACCCCCCACCTAAATTCCCAAAGAAGCGCAGGCCGGTTTGGGCTCTGCGTCAACAGGAATCCCGAAATATTTCCAAAGTCACACAGGCTTTGCAGAGCCTTGCATCTGTTCCGTCATCATTTACCGCATTTTTTGCTCTATAAGACTCATTTTTTCCCTCCTAAAAAGTAAGGGGAAATGTGCGTGCATCTTATGGAGCAAATGCAGGCTGTGCAGCTATCCCAGAAGCCAGAACAGCAAGAGGGATTGCTGCTTTCACTGCGCAGCGATCCCTCTTGCTGTTCTGGCTTCTGAGATTCAGAATATTTTTTTTCTTGTTTTTCTCCTCCAAAAACTAGGTGCGTCTTGTGGTCTGGGGCGTCTTATAGAGCGAAAAATACAGTAATCCTGTTTCTCCAAAATATGTGGGCTGGGAGACTACCCGCCAAGCTCTCTACACCTGACCCACTCCCGAGCGAGCAGCTCTTTGTACCTGGTTGAAGTCATGGTTCTCAGCCCCCTGGAGTGTTTGGTTGGCTGTTTCCAGCAGTTCCTCAGAGCTCTCCAAGGCTTTTGTGCACGCAGCCAGCTGGTTCTGGAGCAAGGAGTGGTTTGTGGAACAGAAGAAGGAGAGAGAGAGAGAGAGAGAGAGAGAGAGAGAGAGAGAGAGAGATGTTATAGCAAGCATGTCTGAGGCAGGGTTCTGCCTGGTTCCCTGTAACTTGGCTTCTCGCAGGGAGGGAACCGCCAGAAGGCCCTCGGCGCTGGACCTCAGCGTCCGGGCAGAATGATGGGGGTGGAGACGCTCCTTCAGGTATACTGGACCGAGGCCGTTTAGGGCTTTCAAGGTCAGCACCAACACTTTGAATTGTGCTCGGAAACGTACTGGGAGCCAATGTAGGTCTTTCAAGACCGGTGTTATGTGGTCTCAGCGGCCGTTTCCAGTCACCAGTCTAGCTGCTGCATTCTGGATTAGCTGCAGTTTCCGGGTCACCTTCAAAGGCAGCCCCACGTAGAGCGCATTGCAGTAGTCCAAGCAGGAGATAACCAGAGCATGCACCACTCTGGTGAGACAGTCTGCGGGCAGGGAGGGTCTCATCCTGCGTACTAGATGGAGCTGGTAGACAGCTGCCCTGGACACAGAATCAACCTGCGCCTCCATGGACAGCTGTGAGTCCAAAATGACTCCCAGGCTGCGCACCTGGTCCTTCAGGGACACAGTGACCCCATTCAGGACCAGGGAGTCTTCCACACCCGCCCACCCCCTGTCCCCCCAAAACAGTCCTTCTGTCTTGTCAGGATTCAACCTCAATCTGTTAGCCGCCATCCATCCTCCAACCGCCTCCAGACACTCACACAGGACCATCACTGGTTCTGATTTAAAAGAGAGGTGGAGCATTTGGGGGCGGAGGGAGGAATCCACAAATCTGATAGCTTGGACTCTGAAATGAGGAATATAGAATTGTAGAGTTGGAAGGGACACTAAGAGTCATCTAGTCTGACCCCCGTGCAATGCAGGGATTATGCACCACTCTGGCCAGACATGCAGGGAGCATGGACCACTCTGGCCAGACATCTCCCTGCAATATAGGTGCCCCTTACCTGCAACTCGTAAGTCCTGCTGGCTCGATCCTGTTTGATCTTCATCAGCATCCCATCTTTCAGTTCGTCCAGCAGGGTGAACAGCGACTGGAACTCCGCCTCAAGGTCTTGCTGGACTCGGTCCGAATTGGCCTGGCAGGATGAAATCAGGCACGTATGAGCTTGATACAAAAATGTATCATATAATTGTTGTAGATCACTGGCTTGTAAATTTGCTAGCTTTAATGAGATGACTGCAGAGGTGGAGATTTGCCAGATTTTTTTGGGGGGGGGAGGTGGTTTTTTTTGCCAGATTTTTTTGATGGGGAGGTGGCACGTGAAAATGTTTATAATAAAAGCAGCAAAGGATTTGAGTCAAGAAAGATCTCAGAAGCAGAGTTATTAACTCAAATAACAGGAAGCATTTTATTATTGAACTATCACTCAGTAGATAAATAGGTACCGCTCCGGCGGGAAGGTAAACGGCGTTTCCGTGCGCTGCTCTGGTTCGCCAGAAGCGGCTCAGTCCTGCTGGCCGCATGACCCGGAAGCTGTACGCCGGCTCCCTCGGCCAATAAAGCGAGATGAGCGCCGCAACCCCAGAGTCGGCCACGACTGGACCTAATGGTCAGGGGTCCCTTTACCCTTTACCTAGTAGGCTGTTTATACAGTCATGCAACTTCCTCTGACGAGGGTCTGCGCCAGGACCTCTCACTGCAGAAATCAAACTCTGCTGACCCCTGAACTCTCAGCCCAGTTACCTCCACATTCTGCAGCATCTGTTTGAGGACGTAGATGAAATTTTGGATTTCCTCGTTTTTCACAGCCAGGGTGGTGATGATCTTCCTAAGGGCGTCCTTAGGGAAAAAACACCTTGAGTCAACGGTTTCTTTTATTTGCGTGTGTTCGTGCATTCCTTTCATGCCCTCTGATGACACTTTAACCACCCAGGTGTCCTTGCTATTGAGTAGTCATGATAAGAATAGAATTGTGGAGTCAGAAGGGACACCCGAGGGTCATCTAGTCCAACCCCCTTGCGATGCGGGACTCTTCCGCTCGGCGTGGGGTTTGAACCCACAGCCCTGAGATTAAGAGTCTCATGCTCTGCCCACTGAGCTACCTGGAGAGGTCAGATACGCTCCCACTTTCTCAATGAAACTTTTTAAAATTTGCTTTTCAAGTTGTCATGAAACTGCAGTGACAAATAAACAAAAAAAAATCAATAATATAGCCAGTGAAAGGCAGGGCACACAAATCCTAAACACCTATCTGTTTATCTATCTATCTATCTATCTATCTATCTATCTATCTATCTATCTATCTATCTCTATCTGTCTGTCTGTCTATCTATCTATCTAGCTATCTATCTATCATCTATCTATATCTATCTATCATCTATCAACTACCTACCTACCTATCTATCTATCCATCTATCTATCTATCTATCTATCTATCATCTATCTATAATTTATCTATCTATCTATCTATCTATCTATCTATCTATCTATCTATCTATATCTATCTATCTATCTATCTATCTATCTATCTATCTATCTATCATCTATCATCTGTCTGTCTGTTATCTATATCTATCATCTATCTATCATCTATTATCTATCTATATCTATCTGTCTATTATCTATCTATATCTATAGCTGTCTGTCTGTCTATTTATCTATCTATCATCTATCTATCTATCATCTATCTATCAATCATCTGTCTATTATCTATCTATATCTATATCTATATCTATATCTATATCTATATCTATATCTATATCTATATCTATATCTATATCTATATCTGTCTGTCTATCTACCTACCTATCATCTGTCTGTCTATCATCTAGCTGCTCTTGTTGCATACAGATATAATCTTTGGCCTGTCTTCTTAATATCTTCTCCCACCAAACGTAGCAAAAATTCTTCCAGCTTTTTTGGAAAAGTATATTTAAACATCTTTTTAAACTCATTATAGATCGATTCCCAAAACTCTTTTATTTTGTTACATGACCACCACATGTGGTAAAAATCGCCGTCCTTTTCCTTGCATTTCCAACAAGTTTTGCTACTTGTCCTATACATTTTTGCCAGTTTGGTGGGAGTGAGATACCAACAATAGACCATTTTCATAACATTCTCTTTTAAAGCAGAGCATGCAGTGAATTTTAGACTCTCATTCTAAAGTTTAGCCCATGCATCATAGTCTATGTTATGTCCCAAGTCAATACCATTTTGTCATGGCTTCTTTTATGAATTCATCTTTTGTGTTCCATTCTAATAAAAGATTGTACATTTTCGAGAGTGGTTTGAGCTTACTTTCTATAATATCTGTTCGGAATTTTGATTTCTTATCTTCAAATCCTAGTTTTTTTATCATCTTTAAGAACATCATTGACTTGATGGTATTGCAGCCATCCTGTCAATTTTTTCTGCAATGCAATTGTAGGGCTTCAATTCCCAACCTTCTACATTTTTTTTAAATCCTTGCACACAGAAAAGCAGGACAGCAGGAGAAGGCCTAGCTTTCTACCTGCAGGGATTTTATTTTGCTTGACTTTGGAGGCACACCTGTACTAGCACCTGTGTTCGCAGCCTAAGAGGCAACGCAGACAGGCACCCGCCGCCCTGAGGTCGCCTCCCCGTCGCACCTTTTCTCCCAATGCAGAAAGCGCTCTCTAATCCCTCTCTCTGCCTTTTGCTTTGCGCCTCAGTCTGCAAAGGCAGCTCCCAAACTCCGCACCCTTGCAACCTCCCCTAAGATGCAAAGTCGACGGGGAACGAGGATGACAAAGCAGAGATGAAGGGAGGAGACAGAAACTCCTTGGCCCAAAGCGAGCATCTCTCCATCGTCCTCAGCTTCCTGGTTGCTGCATCCTGTATCCTCCCTCTTTTTTTCCCTCTGCATCCCTCGCATCAGCATCTTTTTACCTTTTGGTCCCCCATCTTCAGCTGCTTCCTCTCTCATGGACCAGGAAGGATGCTGCGAGGCAGGGGGAAGAATTGGTCCTTCCCCCCTCCCTCTTGTGGAATTAACAAAGCTGATTGGGGGGTTGTGGCCGGGTGGAGGGGAGGGTGGGGGCAGAGAAATGCTTCTGAACTTACTGCCCTTCCTCTCTGCGCAGATGGAAGAGCATGCTGGGAAATGTAGTCCAGTGAGAAAGAGAGAGAATAGAGGAGGGGTGGAACTGGGTGGCGATGAAAGCAGGCTTGTAGACAAAGGATTCGCCTGCATGACTAGGTTCCTGGTGTATTTAGCAGGCTGCAGTTCCTCCAAAGCTGAATAAAAGGTTTTCTTTCAGCACAGGGGATGAAATGTGGGAGGAAGAATGGACAAAATTTAATGATTATTTGGTTAAAGCTGTTGAGTTAAACTAATTGGAAATAGCTTGCAGGTATTAGATTGGCTTAGGATTTTATATAAGTTAAGTGATGAATTAATACAGTGGTACCTCGGGTTACATACGCTTCAGGTTACAGACGCTTCAGGTTACAGACTTTGCTGACCCAGAAATAGTGCTTCAGGTTAAGAACTTTGCTTCAGGATGCGAACAGAAATTGTGCGGTGGCAGCAGGAGGCCCCATTAGCTAAAGTGGTGCTTCAGGTTAAGAACAGTTTCAGGTTAAGAACGGACCTCTGGAACGAATTAAGTACTTAACCTGAGGTACCACTGTATGTTTAATTTCGAATTGAAGCGTTATAAGGGTGTTAAATGATTAAGTTAAGTTTATAAGAACTCTGATTTGGAAAACCGTTAAAAGGATATGCATTGAAACTCAACCAAGGGGAAGCGAGGGAGTCACTTAACAATGTTAGTAAGTGTAATTTTAATAAGGTTATGATATATGTTTGTTTGTTTGTTTATAATTTTGTGAAAATCCATTTAAAAAATTGGGAAAAAATAAAGAAATGTGGGAGAGCTGAGAAGGCAAGAATCGGAGAGTTGTAAAAGGACTCTGAGCATCATCTATTCCAACCCCCTGTGCTGTTGTTTTGAATCGTTTGTACGTTTTTAATCCCCACCCTAATTGTTTTTATATGTGAAACTGCTTTACAGTGGTATCTTGGGTTTCATGCGCTTCAGGTTACATACGCTTCAGGTTACAGACTCTGCTAACCCAGAAATAGTGCTTCAGGTTAAGAACTTTGCTTCAGGATGAGAACAGAAATTGTGCGGTGGCAGCGGGAGGCCCCATTAGCTAAAGTGGTGCTTCAGGTTAAGAACAGTTTCAGGTTAAGAACGGACCTCCGGAACGAATTAAGTATTTAACCTGAGGTACCTCTGTATTTATTTATTTTGAAACAATTTTTATTTGCTTGTGCCAGAACGCACGACATACTCAATAAAGAAACATTTGAACATTTGGTCTCTCGTTTTGCTTTACTGAACATCGTCAGGGCGGGACAAAAATTCACAGAAGGTTACCAGATTGAATCGTCGGCATCTCTAGAAGGACTAGGGACAACAATTGCATAAAATCTTAGAGAGCCGCAGTGTAGACAAACCTGAGCAAAGCAACCCACCTTTGTTCCTTTTTAAATAAATAATTTTTATTTGGTTTGACAAATATAGAATTATAACAATACAATACAAAATACATATCCATATTTAGAGATTTCTCTGAATCTCTGGACTTCCCACCTTCCCATTCATGGGTCCTATTGTGAACCTTTTCAACTGCATATTATTTCATAATCCGTGTTTTATGTTTCTCCATTCTGTCCATAATATTTGCTATATTACAATTGTTATTGCAACAACAACAACAACAACAACAACAACGTATTATTTATACCCCGCCCATCTGGCTGGGTTTCCCCAGCCACTCTGGGCGGCTTCCACAGAGACCAAAAATACACTAAAATGTCACACATTAAAAACTTTCCTGAACAGGGCTGCCTTAAAGATGTCTTCTGAATGTCAGGTAGTTGTTTATCGCTTTGACATCTGATGGGAGGGTGTTCCACAGGGCGGGCGCCACCACCGAGAAGGCCCTCTGCCTGGTTCCCTGTAGCTTTGCTTCTCGCAATGAGGGAACCCCCAGAAGGCCCTCGGCGCTGGACCTCAGCGTCCGGGCAGAACGATGGGGGTGGAGACCCTCCTTCAGGTATCCTGCAAATGTTCTCATCTGCTTACGGTGGTCTCCTAGATATGTTATAATTTCCCCCCCATTCTTTATTGAAGTTTTGGTCTTCTTGGTTCCTGAGCTTTCTGGTCAGTTTTGCCATTTCGGCATAGTCCAACAGCTTGGTTCGCCATTTTTCCCTGGTAGGGACTTCTTTCCATCTCTGGGCTAATAACATCTGCGCGGCTGTCGTTGCATACATAAAAAGCCTGTTCTGCTCCATTGGAATATCGGTACCTACAATTCCTAAGATCATGGCCACTGGTCCCATCACCTCCTGGCAAATAGAAGGGGAAGAAATGGAGCCAGTGAGAGATTTTACTTTCTTGGGCTCCATGATCACTGCAGATGGTGACAGCAGTCACGAAATTAAGAGACGCCTGCTTCTTGGGAGAAAAGTGATGACAAACCTAGACAGCATCTTAAAAAGCAGAGACACCACCTTGCCGACAAAGGTCCATATAGTTAAAGCTCTGGTTTTCCCAGTAGTGATGTATGGAAGTGAGAGCTGGACTTCCTTCTTGCCGTTTCCTGGTTCCTCTAGCTGGTTCCTCTAGCGCCACCCTAGTTTCCTGTGGATCAGTGACGTTATCGTCCGCAATAACAGGTGTTCTCATGTCATCTGTAATACTGCCTCCCTCCCTGTCAGGGTTTAATTTCGAGCTCTCCTGATCAGATTACTAGGATGCCCCCTGGTTTAGGGTGGGAATAAGTAATAAAATGGGACGTGGGTGGCGCTGTGGGTTAAACCACAGAGCCTAGGACTTGCTGATCAGAAGGTCGGCGGTTCGAATCCCCGCGACGGGGTGAGCTCCCGTTGTTCGGTCCCAGCTCCTGCCAACCTAGCAGTTTGAAAGCACGTCAAACTGCAAGTAGATAAATAGGTACCACTCCAGCGGGAAGGTAAACGGTGTTTCCGTGCGCTGTTCTGGTTCGCCAGAAGCAGCTTAGTCCTGCTGGCCACATGACCCGGAAGCTGTACGCCGGCTTCCTCGGCCAATAAAGCGAGATGAGCACACGACTGGACCTAATGGTCAGGGGTCCCTTTACCTTGATGTAATAAAATGAGAACAGAAAAGTGGAGAAAGAATCTGTAGTGATGGCGGAAGTTCTGATTTTTCCCATGATGAGCGTTTTGAGGTGCTTTATAAAAAATAGAAAATTTCAAATTCTTTAAACAAGCTTTGCTGGTGCCCTAAGAATCTGTGTAATCTACCTACAGTGGTACCTCGGGTTACAAATGCTTCAGGTTACTGATGCTTCAGGTTACAGACTCCGCTAACCCAGAAATAGTACCTCAGGTTAAGAACTTTGCTTCAGGATGAGAACAGAAATCGCGAGGCGGCGGCGGCAGCGGGAGGCCCCATTAGCTAAAGTGGTACCTCAGGTTAAGAACAGTTTCAGGTTAAGAACGGACCTCCAGAACGAATTAAGTTCTTAACCCGAGGTATTGGGTTGGGGAAAACTATGAGGCAGACTCTCCTTCTTCTCCACAATATCACAACCCTTGCAAACTCTAGAGATTTCTTTCTTTCTTTCTTTCCTGCTTTAACGTGTGTAAACTTGAGATGTCAAGGTAAGAAGTTTCAGAAGTCAATGACTCATGTTTTAACTGCATGTACTTTGTCAAAAGATTTGTTATTTTAATTAAAGCACTTTAACATCCGCTCAGTCCTCGTAAGGTCTCCGCTGATGCCCTTTGATGTTCAGTAATACCCTGGAGTGATATCATATTGCATGTGACTCTCCACATTGACTGACAGCTGCAGATGGGGAGGAGAAACTAAGTCTAACTTTGCACTTGAAGGCAAACCTACCTAATCCACATTTTCCGAAACAATATGAGAACCGAAGGACAGCCAGCTTCAGAAATTCACACATAACTGAATTTTGCAATGGCGTTCCCCAGGGGAAAAATTGCTAACGTGATACTAGGGTAAAGTGTGCCAACAGCATACAAAGATTAGAGGAAACGGCTTTGCAGAAATGGATATGTTAGGCAAAAATACACAGAAGCGTACCGTAGTTTTCTGTGTATAAGGATGAGCTTTTTTTTCCTTTAAAAAGGATGTTTAAAATTTGAGCTTGTCTTATACATGGTGAGGGATGCGGGTGGCGCTGTGGGTTAAACCACAGAGCCTAGGACTTGCTGATCAGAAGGTCGGCCGTTCGAATCCCCGTGACGGGGTGAGCTCCCGTTGCTCGGTCCCAGCTCCTGCCAAACTAGCAGTTCAAAAGCATGTCAAAGTGCAAGTAGATAAATAGGTACCACTCCGGCGGGAAGGTAAATGGCATTTCCGTGTATTGCTCTGGTTTGCCAGAAGCAGGTTAGTCCTGCTGTCCACATGACCCGGAAACGGTTCTCCGGCTCCCTCGGCCAATAAAGCGAGATGAGCGCCGCAACCCCAGAGTCGTCCGCGACTGGACCTAATGGTCAGGGGTCCCTTTACCTTTACCTTTATACATGGTAGTTCAGAGTAGGGGCTGGCTCGACAACTCTGGGCAATCCTCTCCCCCCCTTTTTTTAAAATCGGAGTCCCCCAAAATAGGGGTCGTGTTATACACAAGGGCGTGCTATACACGGAAAAATAAGCTATATATCAGGAGACATTCCAACTAAACCACTAGTGAATTTTCATGACTTATTTTTAAACTGCGATTTGATGTGGGAAATGTTGAAGAAGTGGAATTAGGATTGGGAGTAAAAGGGGATGAAAAGAAAACCTGGCTATATGTAACCTGCACCTGTGTAATTTGTTGCTTAAAAAAACAACACTGTACCTGCTCTCTCTCTGTGTGAGGTTTTGCTGTGACTTGCAAGAATATTGCAATTATTTGCACATGAGGTGCTTTTCTCTTGGGGAAAAAAAAGGTGGGCGAACTCACAACAAAGTTTGCTTGTTTGTTTTATTGCAGGCCACGTCGCAGTGCCCCCCCCCTCCACAAATCCTGGGCAGTAAGATGTGATTAACAAACTCAAGCAGACAATGGTCTGGATTAGAAATGGCCACCATTTTATCGATTATACACATAGGTGAATTTTGAGCTCAGGCATTGGGTATATATCCATTCCAGCCCCCCTCCAGTCAAATGCAGTGGTTGTTGTTGTTGTTTAGTCGCTTAGTCATGTCCGCCTCTTCGTGACCCCGTGGACCAGAGCACACCAGGCACTCCTGTCTTCCACTGCCTCCCACAGTTTGGTCAAACTCATGCTGGTAGCTTTGAGAACACTGTCCCACCATCTCGTCCTCCGTCGCCCCCTTCTCCTTGTGCCCTCCATCTTTCCCAACATCAGGGTCTTTTCCAGGGAGTCTTCTCTTCTCATAAGGTGGCCAAAGTCTTGGAGCCTCAGCTTCAGGATCTGCCCTTCCAGTGAGCACTCAGGGCTGATTTCCTTCAGAATGGATCGGTTTGATCTTCTTGAGAATTAAAAAACAAAAATAAATATTTGGTGTGTTTTGGAGAGGGGAGAGAAGGAGGGAGAAACTGGTTCTCTTGGCTTTTTAATATACCTAGTATCTCTGAGCACGCACCCCCCTGCCGCTTGCCCTCTGTTGAGCATCTTTCATTCCACTTCTGCAAGGCTGCACATTATAGGGAGAGAGAAATTTGGCCTCTATTAATAGCAAGAAGCTTGTCCCGCCGACCTCCTTTCCCAACTTTGGTTAAAGGCCCGGGGAGTTGGCAGCGGCTCAGGGATTTCTCCGAGCCAAACTCCTGAAGGCGAAGGGTTGGTTCAAACCCCCCCCCCATCCGCCCTTTGCAGAATTTGCAGTGGGGCTGTTCCAGAGGCCTGGAGACCTCGCATAACCTCTTCTCACCCTCTCCTCCGGCGAGAGAAGACTAATCCCTCGAAGCGAGGAGGCCTCCCAACGGTCTTCCCACCTGCTCACGTCTCCTTTACACAACACGGTTTCACGTCGTCTCAAGATCGCGTTTCGAGCACCCTGGAAAATATTCCCGTACTACATGAAAATGATGTATAGATGGTATATAACACCAGTACAGATAGCAAGAATGTTTAAAACTGGCTCAAATATATGCTGGAAATGCAAGGAAAAAGAAGGGACTTTTTATCATATGTGGTGGGATTGTAGAGAAATTAAAAAGTTTTGGGAAATGATATATCATGAGTTGAAGAAAATGTTCAAATGAACGTTTGTAAAAAAAACCAGAAGCATTTCTGTTAGGGATTGTAGGAAAAGACCTGCCAAGGAAAATGAAGAATATATTTATGTACGTGACAATGGCGGCAAGGGTCTTAGTAGCACAAGGATGGAAGAATGAAGAAACCCAGACAAAAGAACAGTGGCAAGAGAAACTGATGGACTATGCGGAACTGGCAAAAAAAAAATTACAAATTATTTTTATTCAATTTTTCCAATACAAAATTTATACAAATCATACATCTTTTTTATATCCATTCTCTTTTTGACTTCCCTCAACTTGCCTGATACTCCTTCCCTTCTTAATTTGTTACACATTTCTAAAGCCTTTCTTCAATTATTTTTATAAATTAATTCTTAGTTTTACTCATATTCTAACATTTCTTCTTACAGAGCTTCATTAAAGCTTACAAACGTTATTTGATTATCACTTAATTTATGCATATATTCTGTAAACTTTCCCCAATCTTCTATAAATCTCTGATCTCGTCGATTTCGGATCTTTCCAGTCAGTCTATCGAGTTCTGCATAGTCCGTCATCTTCATTCTCCATTCATCTAATGTAGGCAACTCCTCTTGCTTCCATTTCTGAGCCATCAGTATTCTTGCTGCAGTCACTGCATATAAAAATAACTTATTTTCTTTCTTATTAATCTCATTCCCTGTAATACCAAGTAAAAACGCTTCTGGTTTCTTAACAAACGTGTACTTAAACATTTTCTTCAATTCATTATATATCATTTCCCAAAAGCCTTTTACTTTCTTACACTCCCACCACATATGATAGAATGTACCCTCTTTTTCTTTACATTTCCAACATTTGTTACATCCTTTATACATCCTTGCTAACTTCACTGGTGTTACATACCATCGATACAGCGGAACTGGCAAAACTGACGTACAAACTGTGTGATAAGGACAACTGTGACTTCAAAGAAGAATGGCAACTATTTAAAGAAACAACAAAGCGAATTGGACTCCTTGGCAGGTTTTGAATAAACTGACACAAATTTATTTGTTAATATATTAGATGGAGGATTTAGAGATTTTTACATTTTTATAACATGCAGAGAAAAACATGTGTTGAAAAGTCAGAGAGAGGAACTGAGAGAAGTCTTGGGGGGAGGGAGTGAGGGTTATTTGGAGGGGAGGGGAAAAATGGGGGGAATGAAAAGAAGATGATATGTTTTGATAATTTGGTATGTTGAAACTCTTAATAATTTTTTTTTTTAAAGGAAAATGTTCCTGTGGACCATTGATCCGTGCTGGGGTGTAACCACGAGTTCTGCACCTGGGTGGGTTTTGTGGTGGGGTCAAATGGGCAGAAATTCCCATCGCTCTTTTTGTTTTTAAATTTATTTATGCAATTTTTCAACTGAATTTTTTTACAGAGATATATCAAACATAAATAATAAAAAAACAAGATTCCAAGGAATCTCCTGGACTTTCCCCCTCCCCTTTGTGGGTCCTATTATTAATCCTTTCCTCTCGTATCTTTTATGATCATCCAAACCCTTTACCCCTTCCATTATGTCCAGAATCAACCTTAAACTACAAATGCTATTCCAATCCTGCTAATGATTTTGAAATGTCTTATAAGTTTTCCCCATTCCTTACTATAATTTTGGTCTTCCTGATTTCTGACTCTTCCAGTCATTTTAGCCATTTCGGCGTAGTCCATCAACTTCACCTGCCATTCTTCTCTGGTGGAAGCTTTAGCTTCTTTCCATTGCTGGACCAATCACATCCGTGCAGCCGTGGTCACATACATAAATAGTCTTTTCTGCTCCCTTGGGATTTTGGCACCTAGAATTCCTAAAAGGAAGGCTTCAGGGTTTGATCCCACAATGCAGTAGGATATACTTCATACAATCGATGTCCTGGGAACATAAACAAAACCTATTCCGACAGAGGACGCCCCTCAGTCTGCCATTTAGAACTTCTAAGGGAATTACACTTAGTAAATAAACACCAATAGGTACAGACAAATTCCTAAGGTATGAGGATATCTGAAAGTCATACCCGTATTGGGTTCCAGCTGCGACCGGGCTACAAATTACATAAGATCCGGATCGCAGGTCGCTATGTGAGATGTCCCAAAACCTTTGCCTCCGGGATTCAAGGGCAGTGTCGTAACCCAGATGATATAAGAGGGATGATGTCAGTCCAATCGAGCTGGCTTTTCTGGCCATAGTTTTCAGCCATGGGTTCAGCAACTTGGTTCTAGAACTCAATCCGTTTCCTGGAAGTCCGTTTGACTTCCAAGACGTTCGCAAACCAAGACGCGGCTTCCGATTGGCTGGTTGGTCCTGGAAGAAGAAGAGGAAGAAGAAGAAAAAGAAGAAATCTGGCTGAGTTTCCCCAGCCACTCTGGGCAGCTCCCAATCGAGTGTTAAAAACAATACAACAATTCAGTTGTAAACAATAGCCAACAGTCAAAATGGATGTTCGGCTTCCGAAAAACGTTTGCAAACTGGAATGCTTACTTCTGGGTTTGTGGCGTTCGGGAACCGATCTGTTCCTCAACGCAGCTGTCCAGGAACGAAGGTACCACTATAACTCGAAACAAGTGGCGTGGAGACATTTCATTCCGGATCTGCTAGGTGGAGCCCATACGGAGGATGAAGACAGGTGGGTGTCTCGCCCCCCACCCCATAAACATAAATCCTGGCTATGCCCATGGAAGGAAAGGCTCATATTGTGTTCCCTTGATACCCGACAATGAACCAAAGCAGTGGTTCAGTTGGGTAATTTTAGAATCGTGCATAATGGCCCTAAGGGGGTGCCCTATAGATGGCAATTCGTATCGCTTGCTTTATTTCAGAATGTGGGCAAGCAGGTCCTGCTGCGTTTGGGGTTTTCTTCCTTGAGTGGGGGGGCAGACGGGACACCTCACCTGCTCCTCCTGCTGAGTCCCCCCCCCCTCCAGACATCTGCTCTCAAGTTCTTCTGACCCCCCCGGCAGCTGACAACTTCCCTTTAGCACATGGCTGAGATTTTCCGCGACATTTCCAAGCCCTCTTCCAAATGTGTGAGCATATAAAAGGTCAGTCAGTACCATGGGTGGGGGGGGAGGTGTATCAGATTCCCTGGCGCTCATTCCCTGCTGAGTGCTGTGACTCAGCCCCCCGTGCTACTTCCTTAAGAACACGCGATTGTCTTGCTATTTGCTACTCATTCCACCAAGGGGGGAAACCCCACAGCACCAGTGTGTACCATCAATCAGGAGAGCATACACTCCAATATTTCTGAAAATAGGGACGTCCTACATCTAAGGGATGCGGGTGCCGCTGTGGGTTAAACCACAGAGCCTAGGACTTGCCGATCAGAAGGTCGGCGGTTCGAATCCCCGTGACGGGGTGAGCTCCCGTTTCTCAGTCCCTGCTCCTGCCAACCTAGCAGTTTGAAAGCACGTCAAAGTGCAAGTAGATAAATAGGTACCGCTCCGGCGGGAAGGTAAACGGCGTTTCCATGCGTTGCTCTGGTTCGCCAGAAGCGGCTCAGTCCTGCTGGTCACATGACCCGGAAGCTGTATGCCGGCTCCCTTGGCAAATAAAGCGAGATGAGCACTGCTAGGTTGGCAGGGGTAGGGACCGAGCAACGGGAGCTCACCCCGTCGTGGGGATTCGAACCGCCGACCTTCTAATCAGCAAGTCCTAGGCTCTGTGGTTTAACCCACAGCGCCACCAGGGTCTCAGGGAGAGAAGGCTTTCCCCATCACCTGGTACTTCATCCTTTAAACTGGAACCCAGGTCCTTTTGCAGCCAAAGCAGGTGCTACTGAACTCACCCTTAAAATAAGGTTCCAGTCCTCCTAGTTCTGAATACTGATGCAAATAGGAACGAAGGTGGATTGCGGATGCTGCTAACCCAGAGATGGAAATAAGATAAAGTCCCTACCAGAGAGAAATGACAAATTAAGCAGTTGGACTATGCCGAAACGGAAAGCTCAGGAAACCAAGAAGACCAAAGCTTCAATAAAGAATGGGAAAAAATTGTATAACTTATCCAAGGGACCACTGTAAGTAGATGAAAACACTAGCAGGATCGCAATAACATTTGTAATGTAGCAAATATTATGGACAAAATGGAGAGACATAAAACAAGGATTATGAAATAATATGCTGTTGAAAAGGATGGCAATAGAAGCCATGGAAGGTGTTTTTTACTTTTTCTTTCTGTAATCTTTAAAACGTTAATAAATATTTTTTTAAAAAAAGAAGCCATGGAAGGGAAGGTGAGAAATCCAGAGATTTGGAAAAATCTCTAAATATGGGTTTGTATTTTGTATTGTATTGTTATAATTCTATATATTATTTGTAAAACCGAATAATTTTTTTTTTTAAGGAACAAAGGTGGGTTGTTTTGCTCAGGTTTGTCTGCACTGCGGCTCTCTAAGATTTTAGACAATTGTTGTCCCTAGAGATCTGGTAGCCTTCTCTGAATTTTTGTCCTGCCCTGATGATGTTCCGTAAAGCAAAACGAGAGACCAAATGTTCAAATGTTTCTTTATTGAGTATGACGTGTGTTCTTGCACAAGCAGTTAAACAGAAGCTTATTACTGACACAAAGCTACAGACGTAAAACCAGTGGTATTTTACAGACTTCCATTATAAAAATGCATTTTTAAAACATACACGTTTAAGCCAATGGAATATAAAATAAGTACATAAAAAACAACAACTGCCCGTGGTTGAGTTGTAAATGAACTACCTTATTTTTTCAATTATATACATAAAGTTATTTTCCAAAGGGCAGTGCCAAGGAAGGCATGTTCACTTAACATGTTTCAGTAAATATCCAAAATAGTATTTACATCAGATTTGTACATAGATCTTTCAGCTTCCCACAGATCCTGAAAAGCAAACATAAGGCAATTAATACCCAAAGTATTATGAGGAAGATATAAAGAGCAAGGTAGAAAATAACCTCCTCCCCTTTCATCCAGGAGTATATTCACCTATGAGTGATTCAAAAGCTTGTTCTGTATTTCTTTAAAGACTTCCATGTAAAGATCGTCTCTGGACTTCAGCCCATCCAGATAAACTGAAAAGAAGAACAGGCAGTTGTGAATTTCACATGCGGGGATGCCAGTAAATAAATCAACACGACAGTTTTGCATGGACACGGGTGGTGCTGTGGGTTAAACCACAGAGCCGAGGACTTGCCGATCAGAAGGTTGGCGGTTCGAATCCCTGCGACGGGGTGAGCTCCCATTGCTCGGTCCCTGCTCCTGCCAACCTAGCAGTTCAAAAGCACGTCAAAGTGCAAGTAGATAAATAGGTACCGCTCCGGCGGGAAGGTAAACGGCATTTCCGTGTGCTGCTCTGGTTCGCCAGAAGCGGCTTAGTCCTGCTGGCCACATGACCCGGAAGCTGTACGCCGGCTCTCTTGGTCAACAAAGCGAGATGAGCGCCGCAACCCCAGAGTCGGCCATGACTAGACCTAATGGTCAGGGGTCCCTTTACCTTTACCTTAAGAGATCTAACCCGCTAGAGTCAGGCTCGCAAAATGTATAACGCTGCAATCTTGCCAAGCAAGTGAGTATGATCCATTGAATCCAGTGAGGCTTACTTTCTTATTCACCAGACTCTCGCTTTTGCCAAAATAAAGAGGAGCTGAACACACCACTGCCCTGCTGGCTCAGTGGATTTTTGCAGCAAGGAGGTGGTAGTTTGAGCGAGGAGGTAGACTCAATGAGGGAGAAGGATCCCTGCAGATCTGGAGCCGGCACAAGTGCTTATAAAAGGGCGGCTCAACAGTGCAGTGTTGTGGGAAAAGATATTTACTTATTCAAAGTACTATCTGGTTGGTTCTTAGGGCTAACACCCTCACAAGGTGACAAAGGAGACAGAGGTGATTTTATTATCTATAATCAAACTTTTAAAATAAATTAATTAAGGCCAAGGGCCTTCTGGCGGTTCCCTCGCTACGAGAAGCCAAGTTACAGGAACCAAGCAGAGGGCCTTCTCGGTGGTGGCATCCGCCCTGTGGAACGCTCTCCCACCAGATGTCAAAGAGAAAAATAACTACCAAACTTTTAGATGACATCTGAAAGCAGCCCTGTTTAGAGAAGCTTTTAATGTTTAATAGGTTATTGTATTTTAGTGTTCTGTTGGAAGCCGCCCAGAATGGCTGGGGAAACTCAGCCAGATGGGCGGGGTATAAATAATAAATTATTATTATTTATTATTATAATATTAGCAAGCATACAAAATAAGCAACCCTGAAATTATTGGCTGAGAGAATTTGATTGTTTAACTATTTTTAACAATATTACTGGTGCGTTCAAAATGCCTTTGGGAACAAGGGCAGAATATAAATTGAAGAGACGACTGAGCATAAAGAAAACAATTTCATCAGCTAGCTCAGAAGTGGGAAACCTCTAGCCCTCCGGATGGGCTGTACACACTTCTGCCTAGAAAACATGGCTCCGGGTAGTTCTCCACTTACACTGCATTTTCTAGGCATGGATCCGAGCGGTTTTGCTTTGGCCCAGCCACTTCCCCCCCAGAAAACACTCTCTTCGGTGCTAAATCAGAACAAACAACAATCTGTGGGAAAACCGACTGCCTTTTGTTCCGATTCAGCACTAAAGCACAGGTTTTCCCAGGGGAAAGTGGAGGTGCGGATAAGCCCCATGTTGGACTACAACTCCCATTAAGACTTGACCATTGGCCATTTTTGGGGTTGGTGGGATGTTTAGGAACAACGGGAGGGCCAAAGATTCCCCCACCCAGGGCTTTCCAAACTGTGCACCGCAGCATTTTTAGTGCGTTGGCCGCAGTGCGTAGGTATGTTGCGTGAACGCCCCCTGTGCTCCTCCCAGGGCTGGAAAGGGGTTAGTTTGACCTCTGGTTTGCTAGTAAAACTGAATTACCATATTTTTCACTCTATAAGACGCACCAGACCACAAGATGCACCTAGTTTTTGGAGGAGGAAAACAAGGGAAAAAATATTCTGAATCTCAGAAGCCAGATCAGCAAGAGGGATCGCTGCACAGTGAAAGCAGCAATCCCTCTTGCTGTTCTGGCTTCTATGATAGCTGCGCAGCCTGAATTCATTCCATAAGACGCACACACATTTCCTCTTACTTTTTAGGAGGGAAAAAGTGAGTCTTATAGAGCAAAAATACGGTACTTTGTCGTGAAACAATGCATGTCTTAAAAATGGTGCCAGCAACGTGAGAGGTTTGGAAAACTCTGCTCTAAGCACATTTTTAAAAAATTATCACACGCAAACACTTGCATGACACTCCAAGAGTTCTTTCTAAGTCAGATTCAAGCGATTGCAAGTTGACTCTTACCAACATCCACTTTGTTAGCCTCCATTTCCTTCCTGTGCTTAAGATACATGGGCCATACGTGGCCATCGAAGAGACCAGGGGGGTCCGGTACTGTATATTTACGTGTACTGCAAACAGAAAAGGAATTTGTTAATCTATACCAGGGGTAGGCAACCTAAGGCCCGTGGGCCGGATGCGGCCCAATCACCTTCTCAATCCGGCCCGCGGATAGTCTGGGAATCAGTGTGTTTTTACATAAGTAGAATGTGTCCTTTTATTTAAAATGCACCTCTGGGTTATTTGTGGGGCATAGGAATTCATTCACCCCCCCCAAATATAGTCCGGCCCCCCACATGGTCTGAGGGACGATGGAGCGGCCCACAGATGGAGCCTCGAAGAATCAGACACGACTAATGGACTAAACAACAACTGAATTCCCACATCGGGTGTGTACAGAAGTGTCGGTAAGCACTTTTGTGCCATCAGCAACTACTAGGGTTAGATGGTTTCTCTCAATTTCTCATTTCCCCCCAGTATTCAGTTCTCCTTATCACAAGAGTTTTGATTAATTTTTTTAAGCCCTCGTGAAAATTCACCAGCATTTTAGTGTTGATTTCTTCTAATCTACGTATTTTTGTATGCAGTTATGTCTAACCTGAGGGATGCGGGTCCCGCTGTGGGTTAAACCACAGAGCCTGGGGCTTGCCGATCAGAAGGTCGGCGGTTCAAATCCCCGCAATGACGCGGTGAGCTCCCGTTGCTCGGTCCCTGCTCGTGCCCACCTAGCAGTTTGAAAGCACGTCAGAGTGCAAGTAGATAAATAGGTACCGCTCTGGCGGGAAGGGAAACGGCGTTTCCATGCGCTGCTCTGGTCCTGCTGGCCACATGACCCGGAAGCTATACGCCGGCTCCCTCGGCCAGTAAAGCGAGATGAGCGCCGCAACCCCAGAGTCGGCCACGACTGGACCTAACAGTCAGGGGTCCCTTTACCTTTACCTTTACGTCTAACCTATACAATTTTGCAAGACGATTTCCCTTAATGTAATGTGGGTTTTTTGTGTGTATTATTTGCCCTAGCACATGTATTTTTGTATACAGTACAAAAATCTGGAGAACTGAACTGCAAAATTCAGAGAAGTGTGACTGAATCATAGAATCAGAGATGGAAAGGACCATGAGAGGGTTATCTTGTCCAATCCTCTGCAATGAAGGAATCTTTTAGCCTGGCGTGGAGCTCAGAGGTTTTCCAATTCTGCAACTTGCAATTATGTCATAGGAATGAGGTGACTACGACATGAAATTTCAGCATCACAATATTAAAGTCGAGGAGCCATTCTTACCTCCTCCTCCACTTGCATTCACTGTATGGGACTGCTAGATAATAGCGTTTGTCGAACAAGTCAATCAGTGGCCTGCAGGTGAGAAAAATTAAGGTTTGAAATTACTTGAGAAATGATCTTTCCTAAACCACATGGCTGCATAAAGTCATACTGTTGTTTGTGGTGAATAATAATACTGTGGGTAGGGCAGGGGTTATTGTTTTAGTTTGTTATTATGTTGTGTATTTTTGCGTTTTCATATTGTAAACCACCCTGCGATCTTCGGATGGTGGTGCTGAAATTTAATAAATAATAAAATCATCATAATCACCACCAAGGGTCTCTTGCAACAGGGACCCAGAGTGGCTGGGGAAACCCAGCCAGATGGGCAGGGTATAAATAATAAATTATTATTATTATTATTATTGACTGGCAGAGACAATCAAGTGTTATACAGAGAGCAGGTGATATGTTTGCAGATGACGCTCTTATCCAAAGCCCAGCACCAGGGGTCAATAGGACAGGCGCAACCAAATGCATACTTTAAAGTGGACGCGGGTGGCGCTGTGGTCTAAACCACAGAGTCTAGGGTTTACTGATCAGAAGGTCGGTGGTTCGAATCCCCGCGACGGGGTGAGCTCCTGTTGCTCGGTCCCTGCTCCTGCCAACCTAGCAGTTCAAAAGCACATCAAAGTGCAAGTAGATAAATAGGTACCACTCTGGTGGGAAGGTAAACGGCGTTTCTGTGCGCTGCTTTGGTTTCGCCAGAAGCAGCTTAGTCCTGCTGGCCACATGACCCAGAAAAACTGTCTGAGGACAAAAGCCGGCTCCCTCGGCCTGTAAAGCGAGATGAGCGCCACAACCCCAGAGTCGTTTGCGACTGGACTTAACTGTCAGCGGTCCTTTACCTTTACCTTTTTTTTACTACAAAAAAGCAAAAAAAGCAAAGGTAGGGCTACCTTTGAAGGTAACCCGGAAACTACAATTAATCCAGAATGCGGCAGCTAGACTGGTGACTGGGAGTGGCCGCCGGGACCACATAACACCGGTCCTGAGAGATCTGCATTGGCTCCCAGTACATTTCAGAGCCCAATTCAAAGTGTTGGTGCTGACCTTTAAAGCCCTAAACGGCCTCGGTCCTGTATACCTGAAGGAGCGTCTCCACCCCCATCGTCCAACCCGGACACTGAGGTCCAGCGCCGAGGGCCTTCTGGCAGTTCCCTCATTGCGAGAAGTGAGGTTACAGGGAACCAGGCAGAGGGCCTTCTCGGTGGTGGCGCCCGCCCTGTGGAACGCCCTCCCTTCAGATGTGAAGAAAATAAGCAGTTATCCTATCTTTAAAAGACATTTGAAGGTAGCCCTGTTTAGGGGAGTTTTTAGTATTTAATGCCTGTACTGTTTTTAACATTTGATTGGGAGCCGCCCAGAGTGGCTGGGGAGACTCAGCCAGATGGGCGGTGTCAGGGAATTGCCATCAGAGCCAGAGGGAGAGGGAGGGCTCCAAAGGGATTCCGGAGAGCGTCCCGGGAGGGAGAGAAGCAGCCCATCTTCTGGGGAAGGAATTCAGCGTAGCACCAGTGGAGAAGGGGGGCAGATGGGGGAATCGGCGAGGTGGCTCCATGACTCCTCGCCGGAGACCAGCGGGGAAAGCACGGGTCCTCCGCTGCCCACACCCTCCCTGCGCAGAAGGCAGGGAGAGTAGGCGGAGACTAGGCGTCAAAGAACCTCTTTGCTGGAAGAAGTTCAAGAAACGCCCACTGACGGATTCTGCCAGAGATTGAGACAGCCACGGGAGAGTGGCTGTCCGGACAGAAAGAGTTCACCCAGGTAACCCAGCCAGGTGTGGCGCCGATTTACGCACGAGCAACCCCTAGAACCATTACAGGCGGGGTATAAATAAATTATTATTACTATTATTATTATTATTATTATTATTATTATTATTATTATTATATTACCTGTAGTTGTAAAGCAGGAAACCTTCAACAATCAGTATATGGGTATCGTCAGAACTGGGCTGCTTTGATTCACAGGAAAGACGCACTCCATGGGATCGCGCAAACTTCACGGGATTCTCAGTCCATGCCTGAACAGTGCTCACCATCGCATCCATATCCAAAGAAGCCAACACTAGGTGGGAAATATATATATATGCACACAGGCACGCAGAAAAGTCAGTAAGGAAATAAAGACGAAAAACTCAAGAGTGTGAAAGTGTGTAAATTAAAGGTGTATTTATAGAATGGTGCAGATTTTACTGTTAAGTCTTTATTTAATAATATTATAGTGATAAAAATAAAATATATATACTTAGGAAAATATACATTACTGCATCCTATAGCGAACACCGCTCTTACCATCCCATTGTTTAAATCCGTCTTCCCCGACTTGTATTTGATCTTGTGGCTGAAATATAGTGACCAATAAAACATTGCTGCAAAGGCAGGGTGATCAGTTTTATCTACGATCCGATCACAACCTGGACACTACTGCAAAATACACACACACACACACACACACACAACGGAGGCAAAGGTGCTGACTTAGCAAAAACAGCTGTGCTGCAGAACAAACGACAATACCAACACAACCCCCAGCCCCGCGGATCCACCCTAGTCCCAAGCTAGCTGCTCTCCGTTTTTTGCCCGTTTGCGGTGACCAACTCGCCTACATGAGGACACCTGGGGTTACCTGCCAAATAGCAGGTAAGTAAGAAAGGCGATAGATAAGGGCTGATTATGATTAGAGGGGCAGTGCCCCATTTTGCGCTGATTCAGGGGTGGAGAACCTTGGGCCCGCCAGATGTTTAGCATCTCCAACCAACCGCAGACAGCATGGCCAAGACTCAAGGCTGGTGGGGGTTGTAGCCTAAGAACAGGCACCCCAAACCTTCGGCCCTCCAGATGTTTGGGACTACAGTTCCCATCATCCCTGACCACTGGTCCTGTTAGCTAGGGATCATGGGAGTTGTAGGCCAAAACATCTGGAGGGCCACAGGTTGGGGGTTGTAGCCTAAGAATAGGCACCCCCAACCTTCGGCCCTCCAGATGTTTAGGACTACAATTCCCATCATCCCTGACCACTGGTCCTGTTAGCTAGGGATCATGGGAGTTGTAGGCCAAAACATCTGGAGGGCCGCAGGTTGGGGATGCCTGCCTAAGAACATCTAAGGAGGTCAAATGTTCCCCACTCCTGCCGTATTGCACCAGCCGCCACTGGCGGGACTCGGCCACACAGACATGTGCATACAAACACGTGTCAGTGTCCTATATGCAAGAGGTAAGGTACACACATGTGATCTCCAGACCCGGCACAGATATGAAACTGCTCGTTCTCGCATATCTGAACTGGCACTCTGGGGAAAAACTTGGGAATAAGTAATCATGTGGTGTATGCGGTGTAGAGAGGAAAGATGGGGGGAGACTTTCTAAACTCTGTAGCAAATTAATTTTGCTAGTTTAATCTACATTTTTGAAATAAAACAACACCCCCGAAGAAGTACACATGTGAAAATTATATTTTTTTACAGCTGAGTAGTGTGTGTGTGTGTAACTGCAATTCAAGTTCTACAAAATTAAAGGAATGCTGGAAGGGCATTTCTAAGGAGCAGTAATAATTTTGGTTAAAGGAAATGACAACACACATTATGTACTGAAGTTCTCACCCTGGGCCAGTAGGGGGATATTGTAGATATGCAAATAAGGGATCGAAAGTGACGTTCAGTGATTGGATAGTTTTAGAAAATTGTTACAGTTACGTTGTACTGGAGCTCTATATAAGCAGGCTGGCTGAACCCTTCAGTTCAGTTCTGTTCTGGCCTGTGAATAAACAAGAGCTGTTTGAAGAATCGCTGTGTCGTCTGATATGTTGACCCACAACTTAACAACACAAATGATTTGGGCTTAATGTAACTTGCTTAGAGTAGGCTTACACAAGAACATATATCCGTGTTCCTAGCTCAGTGCAGTCTCCAGGATTTCAGGCAGGGATATGCCACAAATCAAATCTGGGACCTTTTGCTGTACCAATGAGTTATGGCTTTCCCCAAAGGGAAAAAATAAGGCCACAGAGGGCATTCCTCTGGTGGTGGAAGGGGGACCCCCCAAAAAAGCATATTTCTTTTAATTAGCTACAATGGCTAATTTGGGGTGGGGTGTTAAACTAATTTTCTGCGGAGGGGAGAACTGTCCTCTGGGGTCACTGAAAGTTCCAGTGCTGGCCTGCTCTTCAGAATCAAATATTTTGTGATGCAAGATGAAATCTTGCACAATATACAAGAGAACAGCTGCAACAGAAAATCAGTTCTGCTGTTTTTTAAATCAAAGCATATGCCTGTTTGTCCGTATACATGTGTAGATACCCGGAGGGTACTCGGTTTATATAGCTGGCAGGTGAAAAACCGGAGGCAGTCCTTTTAGGTATAATTACAAACAATATTCCTGACAATGAGAGGAAAGTATTCCTTTATGCAACGACAGCTGCCAGGATGCTTATAGTAAAAAAATTGGAAAGGGAGAAAAATTCCATCAATGAAAGAGTGGCAAATTAAATTTTGTGAATATATAAATCTGGCAAGACTCACAGCATTCATAAGGGGACAATCGGACCACAAATTATTAAAAGAATGTGGATGTGCTAAACAGTATATGAAAAAACACTGTTCTGGAGTAAGCATATCGGTATGTAATGAATGATGCTTTACAGGGTTAAAGAAAAAGAAAAACGGTGTAAAAAAGTATAAAGATAGACGTAATCTACATTAGACACAACAATTTAGTAAGAGCAAAAATTTTGAGGTCTTAGAACAAAGGAAGGAAGTTAATACGTGTATATGTATGTAATGACTAGATTAGACTGAATATATGGTTTTAGTTGTAGATGTGTGCTTATTCTTTTCTTTTTTCTTTTTTCGTGTTCTGTTTTTCTTTCTTGTTTGTATAGTATTATTTTGGATTCAATGTTTGTAATTTTTGTTATAATTTTGCATTGAAAATATATATATATATATATATATATATATATATATATATATATATATATATGGCTGGCAGGTAGCTACTTATTAAAATGTGCAATATTGGTTTTGGCGTTTGGGTGGGGTGTGTGGTCCCCTCAGCGAGAAGATCGGTTATCCCTGCATACAAGGTGACCCTTATAGTTGACCCTACAATTCTGCGATTCTGTGGCTGGTATTTTCCCTGAACCCATCCCTACCCAGCTCTGGCTCATCGCTATCAATCATATGGAAAAGCTGGGTGCATTCTATGGTTCACACCCCACCCCAATTCACACAGGGTGGCGGGGAGCCCCAATCTGCCTGTTTGGCCCCACGTGACCCGAGTGCGAATCCATGCCCCCAAGAACACAACTTTGGAAGACGAGGAGTTTCTAGAAAGACACCTTCACGCTATACAAGAATCGCGGGAACTGTGGTTTACTCCTTGCAGATTTGCCGTATTTTTTGCTCTATAAGACTCACTTTTTCCCTCCTAAAAAGTAAGGTGAAATGTGTGTTCGTCTTATGGAGCAAATGCAGGCTGCGCAGCTATCCCAGAAGCCAGAAGAGCAAGAGGGATTGCTGCTTTCACTGCGCAGCGATCCCTCTTGCTGTTCTGGCTGGTGGGATTCAGAATATTTTTTTTCTCGTTTTCCTCATCCAAAAACTAGGTGCGTCTTATGGGCTGGTGCATCTTATAGAGCGAAAAATACGGTACATTTCTACCTTTCAGTTCCCAGCACTCTCAACAATCTTCAGTGACCAGGATTAATTGGGGTGAGGGACACACCTTTATGTACTTTCAATGTATGGCAACCGTCCTAGACAGTTTAAAAAATGGAAAACCACTGTTGGTAGCATATCCCACGGACCAGCCCATCGCCAGGTAACGCATTTGAACCACTACAATATATTCACAATAGAAAGATTAAAACGAATGAAATACAGTCGTTGGATCCCGAACGCCCTGGGACTCAGACGTTTTGGTTCCCAAACGCCGCAAACCCGGAAGTGATCGTTCCGGTTTGCGAACGTTCTTTTGGAACCTGAACCGACGGGGCTTCCGATTGGCTGCAGGAGCTTCCTGCAGCCAATCGGAAGCCGCGGTTCGGTTTCCGAACATTTCGGAAGTCGAACGGACTTCCGGAACGGATTCCGCTCGGCTTCCAAGGTGCGACTGTAGTTTCAATGGGTATGGGAGAAGTGGGGGATTTTAACCTGCGTCAGCGGTTATCCCATAAACAAGGGTGCAATTGCTATCCCAGGTTATCCAACCTGGAGTAAAAACAGCACAAATGGCTATGATCCTAACCTATTTGAGGAGGAAGCACTTGCTTCCGAGTAGACACAGTTAAGAACTGCGCTGCATGCAGTCACCTCTATACCATGCAGTTAAGGGAGCGGTTCCCCTGCAAGGAATCGTGGGAACTGTAGTTTTCTTCTCCCAGTTATCCTTGCCGGCCACAAGCTAGTTCCCAGTTTTCTTTGTGTGTGGGGGGGAGCCATGCACTTTAAATGCACGGTGTGGGTGTGCATATATTGTATTTTCCCGTGTGTATTTTTTGAGCCCAAAATTAAGAAATAATTAATTGCAACATTCCGTGTATAAGGCGACCCCCAATTTTAAACTGTAAAATTTGGGGGGGGGGAAATAATACACAGGAAAATACAGTATATATGAGCCCTAAAGCCCGGACCAAAAATAATGAGCATCTATGCTTTTAAGGTTTTAATGCCCTCCCCGGACAAATTGGGTTTTTTTTGTAACGACAGAGCAATGCTTACCAGTTTTAGTTGTTGGACTATGCATTAAATCACATCAAATATGTCTTTGTTTGTTTGAAAAAATCGACATTAAAGCAAAGGGGGGTGTGATGCTTACCTTGAAGAAGTCATCTTGATGGACAACGCAACAGTTTGGGAGCGCTTGGGTAAGTCTTTTGGTCAAAGTGGTTTTGCCACCATTGGTCACCCTAGATTAAGAAAACATGAAGCAGAATTGGGGTGGGGACAACGTGAGAATGGTTAACAGAGCAAGGATGCAAATTCAACGAACATAGGAAGCCTTTGAGCATAGTCCCCAGTTTTCTTTGTGTACTTTAAATGCACAATGTAGATGTGCATATATCGTATTTTCCCGTGCATAAGACGCCCCCATGCATAAGACGCCCCCTATTTTTTGAGCCCAAAATTAAGAAATAATTATTTGCAACGTTCCGTGTATAAGACGACCTCAGACGTTCCTGCTGTGATTATTAGCCGAAATCAGAACGAAATACGTGCCGAAATCACAGCAAATACGTGTTTGTTTGTTTGAAAAAACAACATTAAACCTAAACACTTCCATTCCATTTAGAAAGACAAGGTTCTGTTCTTAACCTGCCTGTGAAGATTATCAGAGATCGCAAAGAAAGGAATATATGACAACAACAAGAAGATGAAGAAAGTAAAAAAGAGACTATCTGGATAGAACTGGATAGAACTGTTTAACTAAAGTGATGTTTGGATTCTCGTCCGGAGCTTGATGTATGGGTACCCCCAACAAAATTGAAAAATTTGGCTGTATAATTTGGAATTAATGTGATCTGAAATAATGTGATATGATTGGCCTGTTAATAAAAATTATGTTTAAAAAAAAAAGAAAGACAAGGTTCTAATGTAAAAATTTGGATGCGTCTAGAATGACCTCGTGAATGGAAAAGGGGAAACATAGATATATACATATCTATCTATTATGATGAAAATAATACTGAAATACAGATAAAATATGAAATGTGAAAGGGAGTGTTGAGAAAGTGATGGAAGTCTAATATTGCTATTATTTTGTAAAATAAGTGTTTATTGTATTGAAATATTATACTTTTCTTTATTCTTTTACTGCCTATTTTTCTTTGCAATTTTCCTTCTTTTTCTTCTTTATCCCCCCCCCCCCCCTTTATATTATTCTTTATGTATGGTTTGGTACTGATGTATTTACTTTGTAATAATTTTTTTTTAAAAAAAAGAACTATTTTTTACACAAATTAACCTCTCAATGGAACATAGAAATTCTTTTTTTATATATATAAAAACATTTACTCAGGAGTAAGCCCCACTGCACTGAGCGGGGTTTACTCCCATGTAAAACAATACATACAGAAGAAGTACCAACATTGAAAGATTGGCTATATATTTTTTTAAAAATGATTGAATTAGCAAAAATGACGGCAAGAATTAGAATACAATCTAATCAAAATCTCAAACAGGAATGGAAATGTGCAGAAGCATACATGACCAAAAGATGCCCCAACAAGAATTTATCGATATGTATAGACTGATTTCACAAAGCTAAGCTAAGCTAAGCAGATATATAAGATTGAATGTTTAATTATTAAGTTACAAAATTACAATCTCCAATCATAATGTTACAAAATAATAACAAGGAAGGGAAGACACAGGGCAAGGAAATAAGAAATGGATAAATGTTGGTACATAATGAAATGTGAAAATGTGAATTTAGGAATATAATGCATATGTCTCAATATGTAAAGATTTCATATATTTCATATTTCGCAAATAAGCTAAGCAGATATATAAGATGGAATGTTTAATTATGAAGTTACAAAATTACAATCTCAGCCATAAAGTTACAAAATAAAAAGAAGGAAGTCGTGCACGGGTGGAGGGCTACAAATAAGAAATGGATAAATGTTGGCACATAATGAAATGTGAAAATGTGAATTTACAAATATATGAATCAATATGTAAAGATTTCATATATGTATTGCAACATTAATAATAAATAAATTAAGTGCAAAAAAAAGGAACAGAGGAAATTCTTTATTTTATTTTTTTAAGGACATTTACTCAGGAGTAAGCCCCACTGCACTGAGCGGGGTTTACTCCCATGTAAAACAATACAGTTTTATTATTATTATTATTATTCTTTTTCCCGCCTCTTTCTCGCAGTCTTTCCCAAACATGGTAAAAGGGGGGCGGAGCCTCAAGAAATGGCGTGTTCGAAGCTCGTCCTCCTATTGGCTGGCGCGGCTCCCGCCAGTATTAACGGACTTCGGTTCCGGGCGATTGCGTTCGCGCGCGCGCGCAGGGCGGGGCGGGGCGGGGGGCGAGGTTATAAAAGCTTCCCCGCCTCGTCGGTTAATTAATATGGCGGGAGGCTGGGCGGGAGAAGGCGGGAAGAAGCAGAGATATATTTGCTTCAAAGAGAGCGGAATGATTTATAGCTCTCACCCCCTCATTTATTTTATTTTTTCACTGTTTACTAAATACTGTATAGATTAATACGCATTAGTAAATAAAACAGAAGAAAAGAAATACGTATTTTTATTATTAAAAAAAACAACCACCTATCAGTTGCCTCAGTACATAGCTGTCAACGTTTCCCCTTTTTAAGGGAAATTTCCTTATTCCGAATAGGATTCCTCTCAAGAAAAGGGAAAAGTTGACAGCTATGCCTCTGTATATTCGCTTATACCCTGTCATATTTATTCTGGGAGTTCTGTATTCACGTTGAAATTAAAGGATATAAACAGGCTTAGTGGGTCTAAGTGGGAGAAAATTACATTTTTTTAAAAAAATGAGGTAGAAAAAGATTTTTCTCCCATCAAGGATGTCCACTGGACATTTATGGAACATACTAATAATGTTATTTCTATCTTGCCTTTTCCCTGATGGGGAATATTACAGATTTATTTATTTTTTTAAAGCAAAAACGAGAAGCGTCTAAAAACGTGGAAAAAAAAAGCCAGTCATAAAAAATAACAACTATAATAATATTTTTTATTTATACCCCGCCCTCCCCAGCCGAGGCCGGGCTCAGAGCGGCTTACAAGCAATAATAAAAACAAGTCGAATGATTAGAACTTAAAAACAAAATTAAAATACTGAAACATTAAAATATTAAAAGGTAGCCTCATCGGAGGAGAAGGAAAGGGAAAAAAAAAGGAGAGGGTGGGAATCAAAATCAAACTATGCACAGATAGAATTAAAACAGTATATTTGGGTTTAAAATGCACCAATGATTATGATAAAAATCCAATTGAAATTAGATTTTTGCAAACAAACAACCTGAGTCTAATGAGGAAACCTAAAGTGAGAGATTAGAAAGAAAATATCCTAGAAGGCTGGAGGGGGCAAAAGCAATTTTGGGTTTCTGCCAATTTTTCAGTATTCCTGATTGTAAACTGCTTGGGGCAGAGACCTCTCTGCTTTTTGCCTTTATAACTGCAAGAGGCTACAGCTCCCTATCCATTTACTCCAGAATAAGCCACTAGTGATATTCTGCTTTTTTTTTGGCTCCTAGCCGGCTCCCATAATAACAAGAATTTATTATTATAATAAATTATAATAACTTAAGATCTGGCGGAGGGTTTGCTACCCTCACTAAAAAACAACCACCTTTTTGTAAAATCCTGGAGGCAAGCGACTCATGGCTGCTCTTTATTTTATTTTTGGCCCACCCGCCCTCCTAAAATTAATGCTGTGAATTAAAACTCAAATTGAAGTAATACCATGTTATAAAATATCTAGCATGTTATTGGGTGGTTGTTTTTATTTTGATTATATATATTGTGGTTTTTATGTTGATCTTTTCCGTGAACCGCCCTTAGACCTCTGGGTATAGGGCGGTATATTATTATTATTATTATTATTATTATTATTAATTATATATATTGGGGTTTTTATGTTGATCTTTTCCGTGAATTGCCCTGAGACCTCCGGGTATAGGGCGGTATATTATTATTATTATTATTATTATTATTATTATTATTATTATTTAGGGCGGTATAATATTATTATTATTAATAATAATAATAATAATAGCATCTAATAGGCATTGCACAGTAATAATTGGTTTAAGGAAGCTCAACCTATGGTTGGGCAAAGGGGGTCTTGCAGGCTCTGAAAGCATTTTTGGCTTGCCTTTGAAACAGACGGAAATGGCTGTGTATTTTTTAAAAAAGCACATCTCCCCCCGCAATAATCCACATTTTGACATTTAATGTGGAATTGGTGCACCTTCCTGCCTGCAAGTTCGTCCTCCCCTTCCCCATTCGTATCATTAGTATCTCAAAATGCCAGGCTGCATCCCTAATTCAGCCCAGATTTTATCCTTTCTGGGGGGAATCTGGTAAATTAGGAAAGCAAGCCCCTGTCGCAACGCACCTTCAGAAGAAAACACTTCCTGGAAGCACCTTGTGTAAATCCATTAAAATAATAATAATGATATTTTATATCTCATCTCCCACCCCACTGTTTTTATCCTTGCAACAGCCCTGCCAGGGCTGCGGGTTGAGATTCCTGCATTGTCCGTAGCTGTCAACTTTTGCTTTTTCTTGCGAGGAATCCTATTCGGGATAAGGGAATTTCCCTTTAAAAACGGAAAACGTCGGCAGCTATGGCATTGTAGCGGGTTGGACTGGATGACCCTTGGGGTCCCTTCCAGGTTTGCAATTCTGGGATTCTTAAGGTTTGCCAGAGTGGAGGGGATTTGAAAGCGGAGCCTCCTACATCCCATAGGCTTTAACAATCTCAAAGCTCGTGTTGGCTGAAAGCACCCCAATTAATACAAAGCGGTACTTCTCAATCATGCACTGTAATAAGGTTATTGGCATAGGGCAGCGCATATCATTAATATTATTGCTCTGCAAGGTTTTCTAAATGCTGTTAACGAAAGTATTAGGCACTGCCTGGATTGTTGCCTATTAATGGAGGTGGTGGTGGTGGGAATTAATATCTCAGTGTCTCGGCCAGGCTCCAGATCTATCCAAAATACTCACGCGAAAGCAAATTTAGGGAAGGACATGGACAGATGTCTCCCCGCAATTTCATTCCGCGCATTGCAACAGGAATTCTTTCAATCGTTTTCTTTCTTTTCCTGCAGGTTACACCAGGCGCCTTCTCTCTCCCTCTCCCTCTATTACATTATTACATCTCCCATTATTAAAAGTGATGCTTTGGGGTTTTATGAAATAGTAGAATAAAAGTTAAAGTGATGCCTTTTAATTGGCTATGCAAGATTCCCTCTTTTAGGCTTCCAAATCCCATTTTTAGGCCATGGTTAGTTGACTCCTCATCTCATTATTTCATACATAAACACTGAGAAAGAGCGGGTAATACTTTTGAAAACATCACTACATCTGTCCAAACTACATTTTTTAAAATTATTATTATTATCACAGAGCCTGGAGGTTTTCATTGAATTATTGAGCCTAACTTCTGTTTACAAACTTGGCTTTTGTCCAAGGCGTAAAGCACATTGGTGCATTTCGAATCCCGGAGCATGCAAAAGTACAAAACGCAACGAGGGATGCAGCAACAACCTACCCTCCAATTCCTATGATGTATTTCATCTTCTTCCTGTTTTTTTCCTTCTTCTTGAGGCGGGAATGTAGAAAACGAACGGAGGAAAAGCACTGAAGGCCTGCCTTAAATCCTGTGCTCTGCTCTGCCCAGCTATTTCATTCAGGAAAAAAAGGCGTGTGTGCCTGTAATTTATACAGCACTGCAGCAATGGCCTCTCCCCTTTCCTCCCCCCCTTCCCCTCCCCAGCCCATGCGGCTGGTGGAAAAGCACAAATATCTCTCCAGAGCACAAGGGGCGCACAGTTCAGCCAATGCGCAGAAGTCATGCGCACTCGCCTTGCACCTGTTAGGCACTTTTCACATCTCCACGCTCACTTCTCACTTGCCCCTGTTGCTTTGTTATAAATAGCTGCTGGTGGCTGCCTTTCCTTTGCCTAAAATTAGTAACGGGAACACAGAAATGTCACCTATTTCTTTTATCCTTTTAGGATTCTATGGCAGAGTTCCCTAGAAGTACAGCAGTGTTTTCCCTCCCTAATTTTGGTTCCTCTTGTTTCATTTTTGTCGGTTAAATGTTCATTTGGGGTTGGTGGTTACTTCGATTTGGGTATAACTACAAACTGTTTATTGTTTCTGTTGTTACTGCTTTTCACTGATTTATTGGTTTATATGTTGCTTGTATAGGATATATTGTTTCTTTAATGTTTGATGCTTTGTTGCGTTTTATATGTTGTAAGCCGCCCAGAGTGGCTAGGGAAACCCAGCCAGATGGGCGGGATATAAATTAAAAATTATTATTATTACTCCTCCTAAATACTTGGAACAGGCTTGCTTATTAATTAATTATCTAATCCATGTAGGCCTTTCATCATAGGGCTTATTTATTTAAATCTTCTTTTGAATAATATTTTTATTAGGTTTTCAACAACAAATACAATACCAACCACAAAGAAAGAAAGTTGTACACAAAATCAATGTCAAATCCATAGAATGGGATTCTCCAAACCCTGGGGCTTCCCTCCCCACCCCACCCCGGTTCCTTAAATTTTCTTTTTAACTGCATATCATTTCTACTCCAATTATTATTATTATTATTTGCCTCAGATTTCCTTTACTACAGTATTTCTAAAATTGCAAGTGATTTTTAAAAATCCTGCCAGTGTATTAACCTGTTTACAATACTTTTGCAAATACATAATCAACATTTCCCATTCTTTTTAAAATTTCTTGTCATCTTGATTTCTAAGCTTTCCTGTTAATTTCGCCATTTCAGCATAGTCCGTTAACTTGGTTTATTTATACAGCGGTACCTTGGTTTACGAACTTAATCCGTTCCGGAAGTCTGTTCTTATCTTAAACCAAAGCGTTCTTAAACCAAGGCATGCTTTCCCATAGCAGCGGGGGACTCAATTTACACTCAGCAGGAAGTGGAATATGTTCTGCTTCCAATACAAAGTTCACAAACCAAAACACCTACTTCCGGATTCGCAGCATTCTTAATCCAAGTTGTTCATAAATTAAGCTGTTCTTAAACCAAGGTACCACTGTATGTATCTTCAATCTATATCCTGCCCTTCCTCCTGGAGCAGCAAACACATCAATAACTATATATACATATACATATACATATACATATACATATTCTCAAAGCAGATATAGACATTCTTAAAACAGTTGCCCCGAGGGTGTCAGGAACAGCTATAAAATGCATGGGTAAAAAAAGGAATGTTTTTAAATTTCTCATGGAAGTAATGAAGGAGCCAGCTGAAGGCCCAAACATCTACCATATTTGCATTTTCTCTAAACGTCTGTGTGTGAGGCTGCTAAGCGATTTACTGGCCCAGTGCAAAGCAAACCAAGCTGAGACTCGGTTGGCACAACGCGGCAGATTCAATGGTGTACCCACAACCCTGCTAGCTGGTGCCACTTGGGGCGGGAGCAGAAAACTGCCAATTTCCGGCCTTGGAAGCGACAAACTGGTGCAGGCAGCTTAGGGCCCCACTCTCTTGGGGACCCCAAAAAAAAATTTAAAGGAAAAGGACACCCGGATGTACCTTTCCAAAATATAAGATAAAAAACGAATAAAATAAAGCCTACATACAGCAACAGTGTTTTGTGTTGTGTAGGCTCCTGTGATGCAAGCCTGCTAGCCTGCTCCTTAAAATATCACTGCTTTCCTCCTTTCTATATATAGGGTGCCTACATCCTGCTATTTATAATTATTAGTAGTTTGCATCATATATTGACACCTATTATTATTTCATGTTATTGTAAGTTTCTAGAGACTAGGTTATGAGTCTTTGTAAATTGTGTTTCAAAAGGAACTTTTGTTATTGCCAAATGCCAATGCGTTTGCATTATTAAGTTTATTATTAAGAGCTTAATAATTTGTTTCACTATTAATATACTGCTCCTTAATTGTATTTCAGTTCAACAATTCCTTTGATAAAAAACTTATTTTGTTATGTGAAAATGGCTTTAGATACCCATTAGGTTCATAAATGTCCATATAGTGTATATTCAACACAACCAAACAGCGACAATTTGTTGTTGACAAAGGACAGCTGGACATATAAAGGGCCCCATTACCTTCAGTAGCTTAGGGCCTCATCAAACCTAAATCTGGCCCAGGGTGCAGCAGAGGGAATCCGGTTTGGGGCCCCCATGAGGAAATGGGTGGCTTTGGATGAAGCCAGTTTATCACCTTTTCCCATTCTGCCTCTGCGACGGCCCGTTTTGAAGCCTTGTGAATGTGCCCAGCCCTAATGTTTGGTAGTATGTGCTCTGCTTCTGGCAGGTTTAGCAGGAAAGCGGAGCTCCTTGTGAGGCATGGCAGCGCCAAACATTCTCCAGCAGCATGGATCAGGGGTTTGGATTGCTCTGCAATTGCCTCAAATAATTGCCATAAAATTATTTCTATTTAAACAGATATTTTCCAAGATCCATCGCACAGCCCCTAGCATACTGCTATCAAGTTGCCTCTCTCTTTATTCCTCACGGTATGTAAACGACACATCATTTTTATTAGAATGATAGAATTGTAGAATTGGAAAGGGACCCCGAGAGTAATCTAGTCCAACCCTTTGCAATGCAGTAATCTTTTGCCCCTTGTGGGGCTCAAACCCACAACCCTGTAATGAAGTCTCATGCTCTACCTACAGAGCTATCCCAGGTTCCAGTAACAGATTATAATTTAGGCAGTTACATGATAGTGATGGGGCACCAGGTGATATTGGACTCCCAGCTCCCATTAGCCTCAGCCAGCATGGCCAATGATCAGGAATGATGGGATTTGTAGTCTAAGAAGAGCTAGAGAGCTCCATGCGTGTTCTCCAGCTCTACACTAGAGAGCCAGTATGGCTGGTGCGAATCTCACCCGTTCATGTTGTTGTTGTTGTTGTTAATGTTACTATTAAATAGCAAGGCATTTGGCTATTCTTCAGACTCCGGTAAAGCCATTTCCGAGCTTAGGGAGGAGAGGGGGTTGCGGGCTACCCCCTCCCACACACGCGGGGGCTGGCCTTTTTGCCCCCGCGAGAACAGGGAATCCCCGGGCGTGCCTTCGACCCTGCCCGCCAATCGGCGGGCTGGGGAGTCGGAGCCTAGCCTATTTAAGGCCAGGCACGCCCGGGAACCGCCCTCTTTCCCCTTTCCAGCTGAGCAGATTTTTTCCCATCCCACCCACCCTTTAGGCTTAGCTAGCTACGACCTTGCTATGGACTCCGGTTGGTCGCCGCAAGGGGCCTGGTAGGAATTTTTCCAATTTGGCGCACTTCTAGCCTTTTGGTTTTTTCGCCTACCTCGTAGCAAACGTCACAACTTTCACGGTATTGGCGGTTAGGCATTGGCAGGGGTTAATTGTTATGCAAATGAATGGGGGGAAGGAAGCGCCATCACCTTCCCCCAATGAAAAGGGTAGTCCGGTAGAGGACTCCGGGGGGCGTTGCCTTGTCCGAAACCTAGGGAGGTAAGGGCCTCCGGCACGCCCCCGAACGGTGACACCCGTGGGATCCTAGTTGGCGTACTTTAACAGGACTCCCACGGCTTGTGGATAACCCTTCCCAGTCTCCATGCCGGTAGTCGATAGGAGCCAATGCCTAAGGCCAGTACCTTTCAATTCTGCAATCAATAAAGTTGTGGCCTTTTATGCCCATTAACCTTAAATAATGTGTCCAGTGTCTTCATTTCACATGGGGGAGGGCACTTGCCACGCAAGCCCCTTTTCTGAGTTAGATGGTGCCTTGGCCCTGACTCCATGTGATCCATACCACCATGAGTTTATAACTGTGGGGGGCTGGGGTCAAAAGTGTATACAGTGGATGCTCAGGTTGCGAACATGATCCGTGCAACCCGCAGTGTTTGCAACCTGCAGCTGTGCGTCTGCGCATGCGTAAAGCGCGATTCAGTGCATCTGCGCATGCACGACCACCGAATCCTGGAAGTAACCCGTTCCGGTACTTCCGGGTTTCGGCGGTCCGTAACCCAAGAAAACGCACCCTGAAGCGTCTCTAACCCGGGGTATGACTGTATAAAAAGTACAGTGGTACCTTGGTTCTCAAACTTAATCCACCCCAGAGGTCCATTCCAAAACCAAAGCGTTCCAAAGCCAAGGTGTGCTTTCCCATAGAAAATAATACAAAATGGATTAATCCGTTCCAGACTTTTTAAATAAACAACCCCTAAAACAGCAATTTAACATGAATTTTACTCTCTAACGAGACCTTTGATCCATAAAATGAAAGCAATAAACAATGTACAGTGGACCCTCCGGATACGAATTTGATTCATTCCAGGGGTCCGTGCGCACCCTGGAAATTTCGTAAGCAGAGGCGCTGCTTCTACATGCGCAGCACGCTTCTGCACATGCGCGCACAGCGAAACCCAGAAGAATGCACTTCTGGGTTTGCCCCATTTGCAACCCGAAAGTTATGTTACCCAAGGGTCCACTGTATTGCAATCAAACAGTAGCTGAACTGGGTTCCACAAAGTCACAAAAACAAGAGAGTCACAAAAACGCAAAATAAATAGCAAAAACAGACCTCAGCGTAACACTCAAAACGGAAGTGTGGCACTCAAAACGGAGCACGTTCGGCTTCCAAAAGAAGTTTGCAAACCGGAACACTTCCAGGTTTGCAGTGTTTAGGTTCCAAGTTGTTTGAGAACCAAGGCGTTTGAGAACCAAGGTACCACTGTATATTATGGGGATTGAAGCTGCAACTTTGGCATCATCAGCACCATGCTCTAACCAACTGAGCCACCCTGCGCTATTACGGTGTCAAGAATATATTGCAGCAGTCAGCTACGATAAAACAGCTGTATGGAGCGGCCACGACTCTTCTTCTTCCCACCCCAGCTTGGAAAGAAATACTGGCCCATTTTTAATCCGTGCTTGTGGAAAACACAGCCATGGGCGCCCGGAGCCTGGTGCATCTCACCAAGGACGTCTTGTCCCTTTCCACCTGCACATTTGCCGTTTCTCATAAAAGCAGCCACTAATCCTCTTTCAGTTGCGCACCGTACACTTATAAGTCATAGTTTAGTTACAGTGGTATGCGGCAAAGTTTATCCGGCACACTCGCCCGTCACGTTCCTCGGAGTCAGGCGGTTCGTATGAGTGAGGAAGTCAATGCCAAGAACAAATGACGTTCCCTCCTGCTAGTGCTCACCCACATTTCTGGGCTCACCATCTAGGGCAGAAACTAAATGTCATAGGAGGTCAGCTAAAACACTTCAAATAACTTTTTTAAAAAACAACAACAAGGCGTTGTAAAAAGCCTCCATCATCTCTGGGTGGGTCTGGGAAAGACACCTGTCTCTCAGATGACGAGGTGAGCACATGTTCCATCTCTGACATCGCTAGCTAGAGGTGAGCAAGACTCTCCCGTCTGCTGCCAGCCTGAGAAAAAGGGACAAATGGTTTGCATGCCCCCTGCTCCCAGTCGCTATTTTTCATCGCATCTTGCCTGCCTGGTTTTGGTAAAGGCTGTTCCGAAAACTCCTGCTACCTCGGGAAGTACGGCAGATCTTTTTATAAAAAAACAATTTTTATGACTTTAAATACAGCAGACATATTTCTTGTTGAAGACTCGGCGTTTTTAATGAAATATCCACAGGTTTTCTTGGCTTCAAAGCAAGAAAAATGACCGCCCCCACACGCCGTTAACAGCAAACTGTATTTCCTAGAGTTAAATCACCTAAATACGAAACACATTAGGACAGGGGTGGAGGACTTAATTCGTCCTCGCAGTTTTACAAGAATGTTTTCGGATGGCGGAGCTCCACTTTTAAACACAAGGAAATTATAGGTGTGTGCTGTTTTGTGCCCGGTCTTGATGACGGGAAACTTCACTTTGATAATGGCATGCTCTATTACAAGGAATATACAAAAAGAAAAACCCCACATGTATTTACATTTGTAAATATGTCGAACATTGATTTTTTCCCCTCTCTCCTCTGACATATACATCACACCTGTAAGCAAAAGTCTTTGAGGCAAGAGGAAGGAATGAGAGGTTAGGAATGGTACTGAGGTATGCTCTAAAATAGTACACCATTTTCCATTTTATGGTACAGCAGCAGAAACCTACCTCTCAGGGTTGTTGTCGTGAAGAAAGTGAGAGAAGAGGGGAGCTACACATGCTGATTTTTGCCCTTTGGAAGAAGGGAGGTTTGTAAATGTAAGGGATGAATGGAAAGAAATAGATTGCACAGCTTTCTGCCAGGGAGGGGCCATCAAACAACATTATGAAATCCTAGCGTTCATATATCAGTTTTGGATTTCGACCTTTGCAAATTGGTTAACCCTGTCGCAATCTCCCCACTGTGTGACACAGCAACACATCTTGTGGTTCAAAAGCCACCCGTTTTATAACCACCTTAATTTATCAGCATCGTGGTATTGCTAAAAAAAAGAAGATTTTATCTCTCCATCGCAAACAGATATGTTTCTGATATTAGGTCAATACGGAGGAACAGAAAGCATGAAACAACTGTTTCCTGTTCCTTAAACACATGGCAAAACGTTGCTCAGATTGTTAAGTGCTTAAATAAAATATCTTACAGTATCGCCATTCCAGTTTGTTTGATTGATACAAAACATTTTACTGTGTGAAAGTGCTTCTTTAATCAAGTCTGCCCATTATTATTCTCCATTATTAGATCTATAGTCCTTTTTACATTTTTCAGTGATAGATTTGTACCATTATACTTGTCTATTCATAGAAAGGCAACAGGTCCTGCTTTTTGCAGCTGACAGTCCATTTAAACACCTGTCAAAGAACAGTTCTCTGTTTATTAGTAAATAGAGTATTTGAAGGGGAAAGTCCTAAGTCTATCTTAAAGATAAAGAGTCCTACGAAGGGAGAAATGAGGGGCGTTGAAGTTGTGGCGCATGCAGGTAACTTGGTCATAGCTTTCCCCACCATGGTGAGATGGACTGCACTTCTTTCAGCTATTCTAAATTTAGGTAAAGGTAAAGGGACCCCTGACCATTAGGTCCAGTCGTGACCGACTCTGGGGTTGCGGCGCTCATCTCGCTTTACTGGCTGAGGGAGCCGGCGTACAGCTTCCGGGTCATGTGGCCAGCAGGACTAAGCCGCTTCTGTCGAACCAGAGCAGCACACGGAAACGCCGTTTTCCTTCCCGCCAGAGTGGTACCTATTTATCTACTTGCACTTTGACATGCTTTCTAAATTTACAGCTATACATTTAAATCAGCATATGCAAATTTCATGCAAAGGCGTTTCCTTCCCCCCACTTCCCCTTCATCATTCAATCTACTAATTTTAGCTCAAAGCAAAATCCAATTTACACTCCCTTATTGGAGTACCACCTATTCCACCCCACCCCAGATGAAAAAATCTCAAAACTGATCAGAGAATGTGGACAAAAAGCGCAATTGCACAAATTCAGCATTCGGTTAAGGAAAAGCTAGGTTTTTACAAACCTGTGCCTTGCTCTTCCAGGGGAAGAAAATACTGTATGTGCCAAAAATGTAGCAGTTTTTGGTACAGTGAGGACAAAAAAAACCCCCAAAAGTTTAAATGCTCCGCAAAGTGAGTTTTGATTATGATACGGCCGGAGTGAATCAATACGAGAGAATGCATAACTATTTAGAATAAGTGTTTATCTAATCCAGAATTTTTATTTCCTTTTTCTGATACTGAGATTCCGGCATTGTAGGGGGTTGGACTCTGCAATTCTACGATTCTGTTAAGTGGCCAGCCAGCTGCTTCTGGGAAGCCCTCAAGCTGGACTGCTACTCCCCCCTCAACTGGTATTTGAAGGTAGATTGCACTTGAACATGGAAGCTCCATTTAGCTTCACTACAGCTAAATACTTAAAAAAAAAATTAAGACCTTTCCTCCATGAATTTGACTAGTTTTAATAAGAGCCCTTCTGGACCAGACTTAAGATCTGCTGCACTTTAAAAAATAATAATCCATAGTAAGGTAATCCAAACATCTGCATAAAAAAGCAGATTCTTGCAACTGGTATAAACCATACCAATGAAGAATATTTGCTCTATCCCTTTCTACTGATTTTTATTTTATTTTACATAACTCCATGAGATGAAAGCTGCTTTGTTCAGTAGTCTTGCCCCTACCTGTTTCTGGATTTCTCAAAATCTTGCTCAGATCCCTTTCCATGCTTCCCCAAAATCTCAGCAGGTATTGGCTATGCATGATATGTACAGTATTCCTTCACAGCCATAAGCAGAAAAAAAATTGATGTGCGTTTTTGGATATTTTTTTTAAAAAAATAAAGCTGAGATTCGCAGGAAGTTCGATCAAAGCCCAAACTCACCACATTTTCCTGCAATTTCACACTCAGTCTTGACTACCACAGAATATCGGAGGGGTGTGATGGATTTATCTTGTCTCCCTTCATTTGGGGAAATAGGTTTGAATCCTTAAAGGAATGTCTGTACTTGCACATTTGGAGTTTTCAAACATTCACACATTCAAGACACCTACCCAATAAAGGGCAAAAAGCAGTTTCATTATTTACCCTCTATGTATAATTCAGTCTTCTCTGAAATAAAGGAGCCCTACCAAATCTCGTTCTGTTCTTCTATGAAACATCTGGGTTCTGCAGTGCAGATGTTCGAATGTCAGACTTAGATCGGGGAGACCTGGGTTCAAATCACTCAGCTATGAAGCTCATCTTTTGTGGCTGCTATCTCTCAGCCTGACCTACCTAACAGGAGGCGAAAATGCGGGAGAACAACATAAAGTGCAGTGAGCTCCTTGGAGGAAAGATTGGATATAAATACAACTGTTTTTATATCCAGTTTTAAGGCCAGCAATATGGCCTTTAAAATGCTTTCTAGAACAAACTAACAAACCCAAACTAGGTAACTGCTTTCAATGCAAATAATTAGACCTGTGTGTATACAAATACCGTATTTTTCGCTCTATAGGACGCGCCAGACCACAAGACGCACCTAGTTTTTGGAGGAGGAAAACAAGGAAAAAAATATTCTGAATCTCAGAAGCCAGAACAGCAAGAGGGATCGCTGCGCAGTGAAAGCAGCGATCCCTCTTGCTGTTCTGGCTTCTGGGATAGCTGCGCAGCCTGCATTCGCTCCATAAGACGCACACACATTTCCCCTTACTTTTTAGGAGGGAAAAAGTGTGTCTTATAGAGCAAAAAATACGGTACATCGACTTCAGGTACGTACAGCACCTGGGGAAATTTTCTGTAGAAGCCACGTTGAATTCAGTTTCTGAATTTTGGTGTGGCTTGCCTTGGACGTTTAGCGGGTTGTCCCCTGTGTTCATTCTGTAGTGCCTTTTTGCTTTTTAAAAACTCACCCCCCCAAGTGTTGACCAAAAGACCTGATATTCTGCCCTCCAGCATCCAGCCAATATCAGTTCACACATAACACTGGGTCATGGTTTAAACATATGAACCCAGCACAGCAGACTAACCTTGTTTTGCGTTCTGTTAATAAACCACAACGTGAAGCCGTTTTGCTGTTGGCTTATGAACCATGGCTTGTTTTAAACTAGAGGTTGGCATTATGTGGAAACCCAACAACCTTGTTTAACCATGCTTTGTATGGACATCCTACTTGCAGAAGCCCAAGACCAGGAGCGGCTTTGGAGAAACAAGCCATGTTTCTCTGCCTCTCTGTGAGACAGCTTGTCGTTTGTTGACGAAACCATGGTTTAGTTGGCCAAACCATGGTTTAGTATGGCTTTAGTCATGTGCAAATGCGGCCTGTGGCCTGTTTCACACGCAACAGCAAGCCAAACTTTGGCCCTGGTGCCCAGACAGAAATCACACCCGCTCTGCTCCTGATGCCATGTTAAATCTGAGTCCCCCAAATAAAGCATGAGTGCTAAACCAAGACCGAACTTTGATTAGAACTTAGGTCTTTTTGGGGAGCAAGAGAAACCATGGAACATCAACAGTTGGTCGCAGGAGGAGCAAAGCAAGCACAATTTTCTCTTTGGGCACAAGCAAGCTTGCTCATTCATGGTAAGTCACAGTGAAGCCGATGGAGAAATAAAACCTGTAAAAGCCACTGATAGATCATCCTTAGAGATTTCAGATATAGGTTTGGTTCCGTAAGTTTAACCATTACAGACTATGATAGATGTGATTAAGGCCATTTACCCAAACCTCTCTCGTTTCACTTTGTGGGTGGGGACACATTTCCTCCTCTTTAGCAGTAACCCAGGGATAGGGGAACATTTCACCTTCCAGATGACTGCAAGTCCCAACAGCTTTAGCCAACTTGGGCAATGGTCAAGGATGATGGGGTATGTAGTCCCAACATCTGCAGTGCCACAGATTACTCATCCCTGCTTTAAAACCAAGCAGTCCCATATTCTTCCCTCTGGCGCCCACGATTACAAGGCAAACACAGACTTTTAAAACCAAGCATAGAGAAACCGGCAAAGATATCACAAAGAATTGTCACCCCATTTGTTTCCAGAGAAAGATGTGCAAATCTGTGGTCCTGAATGAATCTCTTTGGAGACTGCCAATACATTCCACGTTTCTCTTTGTAGAATGGTGGAAGAGCATGTAAACACTCCTCAATGCAGTTCTCAGCATATACTGATATACGCGCGTCAGCTGTCACGTTTTCTCCCCCTCCCTCCCAGCTTAAAATGCACTTTCAAAAAATCCAGTTGAGACTATTTCATCTCCAAACTGATAGATGTCTTTGAAGCTCTTTTTGCTTTTGTAAATCTTCCGTCCACGAAAGAGAGAGAGAGAGAAGTTTTTAGAAATGATTGCGAACCATACATTTCCCAGATGTTTGATCATTTGCAGTTGTGAACACATCTGCTCGTAAGGTTCTACTTCCATTGTCAGTAGAGAGGTATGATTGAAGTGTTCAGGAACTCACGCATTCTGCTATGCAAAGAAGACAGTCCCAAAGCTTCTGCAGATAGGGCTAGATTCCTTTCTTTTGCAAACGAAACAGACCGGTCCTTTAAAGCCATTGTTGAAGATTGATCCCCATTACGTTGCAAGCTCTTGTTCAGGGTTAGGTGTTACGTATCAAATGAGAAGAAAAACAGGCAAGCCAGCTGTCCCACGCTTCTCTGCAGACACACGAAAGCAAAGAAAGCCTTCTGTTACGCTGGCATTTGGAAGACTCCTCAGAAAATCAAGCTTGCACATGTAATTTTGCCACTGCTGCCCTCTGGTGTGGAACTGTATGGACAACCAAAACAGCAACTATCTGAATGTGGACTTCAGGGTTTTCTGTTCTTCTTGGATTGAAATGACTGGGTCACATTTTAAGTGCATAGATTAAATCTAAGTGTGTGCATGGGTGTGCATGCATTACCTTTTCTCCTGATCCCAAGATTTTGTGTGAGTGAATTGCCTTCCTGTCCTGCAACATCAGGATCGTGTGATTCTAAGCACAGGGACCTGGGTTCAAATTTCTACTCAGCTGTGATCTTTCAACCTAACCTAAACGTCTTGCAGGGTTTTGCTGTCGTTTTTCTAGGATAAAATGGGAGCCACTCCCCATGTTCGTTAGGGCGGAAGATGGGTATACATATGTGGCTTTAGGAAAAAGTGTTTTTAAGTCATGTTGCGTATTTATTTTCCTGTTCTAAATGTGTGCACTTTCTAATCTGACCATCTGACTCAAGATCTCCCTTCTCCTTGCTTGAGGAGATGTGGACTGTGTTTTCATGTGCTTGCATCTTGCCTCAGAAGTTTGGAGGCAGAATTTGGGGGGAGGTGATTGTCCAGTGTTCTGAAACTGACTAAATCTGTGCAAATCCCACCGCCGTGTGAGTATATTTGCATCTTTACACTGACTAGTGTATGAATGGGCATTGTTACAACACTTGCGATATCTGGTACCCAAGATTCAGAGACAGACCCATTCAGGAGAGAGGCTGCGAAAAATAAAAACGATCTGTACATCATTTCCCGTGTGAGACTTCACCATGAGCTCAAGTGGTAAAAAAAAAATAGCGCCAAGGGTGCATTTGGGAAACGGATGAGGCAAAAAAAACCCAGATAGGTGCTCTGTATCTATACTGGAACAGGCATGCACAAACTTCATTCAGAAGGGGACGAAAGTTTGCTACCGCAGTTCTTCCTGACCCAATGAATGCACAGAGCAACAGTTTCCTTTCAGATGCGTCCGGCAAGGAATTAAGAATGGATGTGTGCTTTTCCATCCCTGCTGACCTACAGCAACCAAACGGAGGGGGCTTTCGATGTATAAACCGGAGTTCTCCATTTTAGGCTGGATTTTGTAATATCCCGACGTTGTTGCTTTTTAAAGATGGAAGGTGCTTGCATCTCTCAGCAAGGGGTTTGCCACTCAGAGGCTTTGCTGAAAAGTTCGTTCTTGTGTGCAATGGAATACCTTTTAGGCAGAGACAGAAAGGCTGATTCCTTGGTTGGATGGAACTGAGGATGGTCGTGTGGTCTTAACACCAGGAAGGTCATTTTACAATGGGTAATGCATCGGTCTGGGTAGTTCTGTAGGTCTATGTGTTCTTGCCTTCATTCAGGACATGCTAAATGGTGGGAGGAGAGAGAGAGAAACAGGCCCAATGAATACTTAAGAGACTGCTGATTGCCAATTATCAAGGGTCCCTCCAGACTGGTGTTTTATTGTGGGTGTATAGGTAAAAGGGGGACACGGGTGGCGCTGTGGGTTAAACCACAGAGCCTAGGACTTGCCGATCAGAAGGTCGGCGGTTCGAATCCCCGCAACGGGGTGAGCTCCCATTGCTCGGTCCCTGCCCCTGCCAACCTAGCAGTTGGAAAGCATGTCCAAGTGCAAGTAGATAAATAGGTACCACTCCGGCGGGAAGGTAAACGGCGTTTCCATGCGCTGCTCTGGTTCGCCAGAAGCGGCTTAGTCATGCTGGCCACATGACCCGGAAGCTGTACGCCGGCTCCCTCGGCCAGTAAAGCGAGATGAGCGCCACAACCCGAGAGTCGGCCACGACTGGACCTAATGGTCCCTTTACCTTTATAGGTAAAATGTAAAGGACCCCTGGGTGGTTAAGTGCAGTCAAAGGCGACTCTGGGGTTGCGGCGCTCATCTCGCTTTCAGGCCGAGGGAGCCGGCATTTGTCCACAGACAGCTTTCCGGTTCATTTCATCCTGCCAGCAGGATGAAACCGCTTGTGGCGCAACGGGACACAATGATGGAAACCAGAGCGCACAGAAACGGCGTTTACCTTCCCGCCACAGGGGTACCTATTTATCTACTTGCACTGGCATGCTTTTGAACTGCTAGGTTGTCAGGAGGTGGGACAGAGCAACGGGAGCTGACTCCATCATGGGGATTCAAACTGCCGACCTTATGATCGGCAAGCCCAAGAGGCTCAGGGGTTTAGGTAAACGGTAGGTAACTAAATTCTGAATGTGATTAAAAATAAATAAATAAAACAAACCCACACCTTGTTTCCTGATCCTCTGCTGACAATGTAGGCCTGTTTGGGAAGACAGACAAAATAGTAAATAAATTTAGAAAACAGTGTATGCTTGTAAACCTCGTAGTTCTGCATCTATGGGACTTGTCCCTGCATCTGCGGGACTTGACATCTTTCCACAGGGCCTGCAAGACAGAGCTGTTCCACCAGGCCTTTGGCCAGGGCACAGCCTGACTCCCTCCTTTGGCAATCCTCACAGAACTCTAGCCCAATGGATGCCATTAATCTGATTGGAATTAATTTTATAATGAAGTGAGTTTATAATGTTTTATCATTTTACTGGTGTTAGCCGCTCTGAGCCCGGCATCGGCTGGGGAGGGCGGGATATAAATAAAATTTATTATTATTATCTGGAGAGGCAGAATATTACAAGTGGATTAGTAAACCTGTTCTAGGGGACTCTTAATGGGTTGAGTTGATTTAAAATAAGGAATGTCTGCAGTATCTCTCAAGGAGAAATATATTATTTTTTAAAAAAAAATTTGCACTGGGGATGTAAGAAAGCATCAATTTCTGTTCTGTCCCATATTTGTCGCATGCAGCCCTGGCTCCATTCTGATGCAGTTCATCTTCTGGCAAAAACTATCCAACATTCATCCTACTCAGAGTATACCCATTGAAATTAAAGGTTGAGACTAATTAAGATCCATTCATTTCAGTGGTTTGCTCCAGTGCCAGGTTTACGTATAAGCTAAACAAGCTATAGCTTGGGGCCCCACTCTTTCGCCCCCCCCCCCAAATTTAAATGGAAAAAAAAGTAATTGCATTAGACAGATTTCTGTCATAGATAAGAGTCTGATATATTATGTGGCTGGAAAGGGTTTGAACACTGTGCAGGGAAGTCAGTACACGAACCAATGTTAGCATTCAATTTAAAGTTACCATATTTTTTGCTCTATAAGACTCACTTTTTCCCTCCTAAAAAGTAAGGGGAAATGTGTGTGTGTCTTATGGAGCGAATGCAGGCTGCGCAGCTATCCCAGAAGCCAGAACAGCAAGAGGGATGGCTGCTTTCACTGCGCAGCGATCCCTCTTGCTGTTCTGGCTTCTGAGATTCAAAATATTTTTTTTCTTGTTTTCCTCCTCCAAAAACTAGGTGCGCCTTGTGGTCTGGTGCGTCTTATAGAGCGAAAAATGCGGTGGGTGAATCTATCAATTTTGGTTTCTCTCCGTTTTTCATGTTTCCAATCTAAAGTTCATTTCACTTCATTTCACATTACTTTGTGTGTATGTGTGTTTAAAAAATGAATTCTCCTGAAAATTCATCAGCATTTTAGGGGGTGGGGGTGGGAATCCTAATAGACATGTCTGTATGCAATTTTGCCTAATATACAGAGTTTTGCAAACGATTTCCCCCTGATATAATGCATCCGCAATAACATGGAAAGAGACTTACCTCTCTCTCACAATTGTGTCCTGTTTCTCTTCTGCCCTGTTAGGGATAAATTGCATTTTGAAATAGCCGGTTTTGCCTGAAGGAACAATGTAAAATGACAATATACCCTGGGCAACTGTGTGATAATGGCCTCTTTCCTAGCATACACAAAAAGGGAAAAACCTACCTTTCTTTTCTCGCTCTGTTCCGCTCTTCTTCAAACCTGAAACAAAGTGTTTAGAACTGTGAGAAAACCATGGTTCACAACCGGCTTAAAACCAACCATAGGAACAAATTCCTAATAAGCGACAAATTGCAAATGAACATACTGTCAACGAAACAAAGCTGTTGGAGAAGCCTGCGATCTGAGTTTGTCGCAACCAACGCTTTTCCTGTCCTGCTTCATTTCGGTTTGTTTGAAGTACTACGTTATCTGCCTCGCTGTCCACTGTTTAATGTGACGTAAAGGTAAAGGGACGCGGGTGGCGCTGTGGGTAAAACCTCAGCGCCTAGGACTTGCCGATCGCATGGTCGGCGGTTTGAATCCCCGCGGCGGGGTGCGCTCCCGTCGTTCGGTCCCAGCGCCTGCCAACCTAGCAGTTCGAAAGCACGTCAAAGTGCAAGTAGATAAATAGGGACCGCTTACCAGTGGGAAGGTAAACAGCGTTCCGTGTGCTGCGCTGGCTCGCCAGATGCAGCTTGTCACGCTGGCCACGTGACCCGGAAGTGTCTGCGGACAGCGCTGGCTCCCGGCCTATCGAGTGAGATGAGCAAGACTGGCCCATACGGGCAGGGGTACCTTTACCTTTACCTTTAAAGGTAAAGGGACCCCTGACCATTAGGTCCAGTCGTGGCCGACTCTGGGGTTGCAGCGCTCATCTCGCTTTACAGGCCGAGGGAGCCGGCGTACAGCTTCCGGGTCATGTGGCCAGCAGGTTTAAGCCGCTTCTGGCAAACCAGAGCAGCGCACGGAAATGCCATTTACCTTCCCGCTGGAGCGGTACCTATTTATCTACTTGCACTTTGACGTGTTTTCGAACTGCTAGGTTGGGAGGAGCAGGGACCGAGCAACTGGAGCTCACCCCGTCGCGGGGATTTGAACCGGCGACCTTCTGATCGGCAAGTCCTAGGCTCTGTGGTTTAACCCACAGTGCAACCCGCTTACTTACGTAACTTAAATTCATTCCAATGTAAAGCAAAGGACGAAACAACATGCGTTGACTGGTTTCTGTTCCTAATCACGGATGAGCATGGGAGCTGCTTCTGCTACCTTTTCCATTTTTTGTTGGAATTCTCTGACCTTGCACACTGTATGAAATACAATTGCCTCTGGTCTATTTTTTGTGAATCCTGCAACGTGTTTAAGTTTTTACTCTGCTAACTCTACGTTGGAGTTCTGCTTTGGATCAATAAGAGTAGAATTACATGTCACATACATGTCACATACGTGTCCAGGCCCCTCTTGGCCCCTCCAACCACCCTTCATTGTATATGAATCACTGATATTAGTTCGCCTGTCTTCCCAAGTGATCTGCAAGACTTTTCGGAGACACCATTGATGGAATCTTTCGAGAAGTTGGAGATGGCATTTGTAAGTGGTCCATGTTTCACAAGCATACAGTAAGGTTGGTAGTACAATAGCTTTGTAAACAAGCATTTTGGTTTCCCTGCGAATGTCCCGGTCCTTGAACACTCTGCACTTCAACTGGGAGAAAGCCGCACTCGCAGAGCTCAGGAGATGCTGGATTTCGGCATCAATGTTGACCCTTGCGGAAAGATAACTGCCTAGGTAGGAGAAGTGATCGACATTTTCCAACGTGACACCATTGAGTTGGATTTGTGGCGCTGCAGAGGGGTTATTTTGTACTTGTTGGTGCAGCACTTCAGTTTTTTGGATGTTGAGCGACAGGCCAAGCTTTTCGTACTCAGAATGCAAGGAAGAAACGTGCTAAGAGGAAGGCACGCTTGGCAAATCCACACCGTGATCCCAAACTCCCGCCCGGAAACCAATATTATGGAAGACAATCTTACTCGGCGACGAGTGATCGCCAAAGAAGAAGAAGTATATGAATCACAGAATAAAAGGAAAGGCAGTGCAGGAAAACAATGCTGTTTCAAGGTATCGCCCAATACTTACTGTAGGATACAGTCCGGAATCTGGACATGTTCCATGGGGATGCTCTGTGATAGTTCTTCCAAGGTGTGAACGTACTGGATTTTATTGATGAATTTCACACTAGGAAAGAGTATTTCCACATGTTAGGCACAGCTTCTCCCACAGCCACACATTTTGCTTTTTCTAAAATCTAGCTTAGTGTGTGTCAGGGATCGTGCTGAGGAGAGCTGCACTGAGGAGGAACGGTGGGAGATCCTGATTCTTCCCAGGAGCAGGAGGACAATATAGATAATAATAATAATAATAATAATAATAATAATAATAATAATAATAATAATTTATTTATACCCCGCCCATCTGGCTTCCCAGATTAAAAGCTTCCCTAAACAGGGCTGCCTTCAGATGTCTTCTAAAAGTCTGGTAGTTGTTGTTCTCTTTGACATCTGAAGGGGGGGCGTTCCACAGGGCAGGCGCCACCACCGAGAAGGCCCTCTGCCTGGTTCCCTGTAACTTGGCTTCTCGCAGTGAGAAGGCCCTCGGTGCTGGACCTCAGTGTCCGGGTAGAACGATGGGGGTGGAAACGCTCCTTCAGATATAGTGATAGATCTGGAACAGTGGTTTGCAGAGGGGCATAGTTCAGAAAGCAGAAGCTGGGGAATACAGGATGGGGAACAGCTAGCAGAAGAAACACTAGAAAAGAGTTAACAGATTCACAGTCTCTGTCTGGACAGCATCCACCCTCCTTCTCCAAAAACACAGAGAGCTCAGAAAGTGTTAGAACAGAAAGCGCAGTGGGTACAAACTCAGATTACAAGACGTAGGAGTGACATAGATTAATAGGGATGGCAAGGGGTGGAATCCTTAACTGGGAGCACCGCGATTTCTAGGAGATGTGTTCTTTGTTCTTGCACTGTGATTATTAAAGATTCTAACTGGTAAGCCATTCTTTTCGTTTGATCTCTCGTTTACTGCCATGGGGGCCACAGTGTGGCCTTTGCAGAGTGTTGCAATTAACTCTGGACCCCCTTGAAAGTCAACCACTTGGGCTGGTGGCGTGAAACTGCTTTCATATAGAGAGTGAAGTTCAGAACGGGGGGTCATTTGCAGGGAGAAGAAAAAGGCCCTAGAATTTCTGGAATACAGATGTTATATTTAGCATCCAATGATACGGAACCATCCCCACCTGGTTGTAGCCAACGAAGCCCTACTCAGAGTAGACCCACTGAAATTAACGTCTTGTCCATCAATTTTCGTGGTCTCATACTAGGGCTAACATTGAATCCAACCTATTATTATGATCACTGGGCTGAATCCAATGGTAATCCTACTCAGAATAGAGCCATTGATGAACATGACCAACTATGGTCCATTAATTTCAATGGGTCTACTCTTGAGTAAAAATAGTTGACTGCAACCCATTATTATGTTATTCCTCTTAGTAGTCTATCCTGATGGCTTCTCCCATTTATCTTCACAAAACAGGTTAGTCTGAGAAATTGTGACAACACAGAGTTTGAGCCTGGGGTTGTCTGGGTCCGTCTCTGATTCACTAAGCTACCATGCTACCTTGGTTTGAAAGGCTGTACATGCGGGTCGTGGGTTTGAGCCCCATGTTGGGCAAAAGATTCCTGCATTGGACTAGATGACCCTCGCAGTCCCTTCCAACTCTGCAATTCTGCGAAAGAGGTCATCATGCAAAAATTCACTTATCCAAACGTAAGGAATTAGTACCCAAACCTCACTATACACACTGCAGATTCAGATATCCAAATGGCCAGACCTGTATGTGATGCTGTAAATAAATAAGCAGACTTAAACAAGTCTTTTGGGGTTTTGCTGGTCTGCTGAAACCATTTTGCCAGAAACTCGTGGGAGGAACAGGGAGAGAGCAGGAGAATAAGAGAGCATTTCTCCCTTCCTTATTTGTCCTTTACAAGGTTCCGGAGGGTTTCCCAGGGTTTCCCCAGGGTTTCCATAATTTTCGGGTCAAAATTCCACGGTCGGGAACGCATTAGAAATTTCCCCATAAGAATCAATGGAAATCGTTGACTTGTTATGTGAACACTCGCCTGACGAACCATTTGCCTTATGTTTGGATAGCAGGACCTGCATCCATCATGCTGGGACTTCTCTTAGCAGTCTTTGAAGCATGAGGGGTGGGCTAAATTTAGAGAAATATGTTTTGGACTACAACTCCCATCGTGCTGGCTGGGGCTTGATGGGAGTTGTAGTCTAAACCACCCAGAGAGGCGTCAGACATGTTTAACCGGCTTCAAGGCAGCTATCCTCTCGGTTGCTCATACCTGATGAACGGCCTCGATATAGCCAGGACCGTTCGAATGAACCACGACGGGTGAACGATTATCAGCGCTTTCAGGTTTTTCCGCAACCTGTAATAAAAATCAGAAGGCAGGGAGGTGTAAGAACAGATCCGAGCAGTTGCTTTTGGTCGTGCATTAGATCTGCGCCAGATACAAACCTTCATACATAAAAAACACAATACCAATTTAATTTCTCATCTCCTCTCCCTCAGATTCTGGAAGCTTTCTATTTTACGGTGTAAAAACAAGAGGTTTTTTTTTTTAAAAAAAGCTAGTGAATCTGTATGCCAGATGTTGTTGGACTCCATCTCCCATCAGCCCCTGCCAGTATGATCAATGGTCAGGAATGATGGGACTTGGAGTCCAACAACATTGGTGACCCTTGCCATATATATATATATATATAGGTAAAGGTAAAGGGACCCCTGACTATTAGGTCCAGTCGTGGCCGACTCTGAGGTTGCAGCGCTCATCTCGCTTTACTGGCCAAGGGAACCAGCGTACAGCTTCCGGGTCATGTGGCCAGCATGACTAAGCTGCTTCTGGTGAACCAGAGCAGCGCATGGAAACGCCGTTTACCTTCCCACCACAGTGGTACCTATTTATCTACTTGCACTTTGATGTGCTTTCGAACTGCTAGGTTGGCAGGAGCAGGGACCGAGCAACGGGAGCTCACCCCGTCGCGGGGATCCAAACCGCTGACCTTCTGATCTGCAAGTCCTAGGCTCTGTGGTTTAACCCACAGCGCCACCTGCGTCCCACACCCACCCACCCACCCACCCACCCACACAATTGCTCTTGCATATCTTTGCAAGTAATTTTTGAACCCTTTCAATAAGTTTTAAATCAGGGTTTCCCAAACTTGGTCTCCAGCTGTTTTTGGACTACAAATCCCATCACCCCTGACTAGTTTTTTTAAATAAAAAAATCGTTTTTATTAAATTTTCCACTTTAACAATCCAATCAAATCACATTAAATATTCCAAAGTAGACATATGCATATTAAATAATCCAAATATTCTGCCAAATTATAATTTTTTAAATAGGACTTCTCATGCTTCAAGTTCAGAGGGTTCTGATCATCTCATATCTCTACTGCCATCACCCCTGACTACTAGTCCAGCTAGCGAGAGATAATGTACTCCCAAAACAGCTGGAAACTTAAGTTTGGAAAAACTTTTTTAAAGAATAGTTGTGATTTTCCCTCCCCTCAATTTTACTGTTTTATCCTTTTTTTTAACCCTCAGACTTATTTATTAGACTTCAGAAGGGAGGCCCTACATTGCAAAACATAGAAAAAAAACACATTAAAAACTTGAAGATAAAATTAAAATTAAAATAAACCAGTATTAATGAAACTTAAGCCAAAACATAAACCAGTGGACAGGGCAAAAGTTAGAGCAACAGTTTGTTTAAATCAAAGTGCATGAATGATTACATGCGAGAAATCCTACTGTCTTCCGTAGGAATGGTTTCAAATTTCTAAGGCAAGAAGTAAAACTGTGTCTACATTAGGTCACTAATAATAATAATAATAATAATAATAATAATAATAATAATAATTTTAATTATTTATACCCCGCCCATCTGGCTGGGTTTCCACTCAGGACACCGGAAGACTCTGGTAAAGAGTTTACAGCTGCATAAGGGATTGGGAATCTTGAATCTCAATATATTATTAGACTTCAGTTCTTACAATATATGTGTTTTTTTGTAAACCGCTTTGAAGGTTTATTTGGTTCGTTTTGGTTTTTTTAACAGACTAGTAAAGGTAAAGGGACCCCTGACCATTAGGTCCGGTCATGACCGACTCTTGGGTTGCGGTGCTCATCTCGCTTTAGTGGCCAAGGTAGCCGGCGTACAGCTTCCGGGTCATGTGGCCAGCAGGACTAAGCCGCTTCTGGCGAACCAGAGCAGTGCATGGAAACACTGTTTACCTTCCCGCCGGAGCGGTACCTATTTATCTACTTGCACTTTGACATGCTAGGTTGGGAGGAGCAGGGACCGAGTAACGGGAGCTCACCCCATCACGGGGATTCGAACCGCCGACCTTCTGATCAGCAAGTCCTAGGCTCTGTGGTTTAACCCACAGCGCCACTCGCGTCCCTTTTAACAGACTAGTGGTGTATAAATCTTATGAAATAAATAAATTGCCGCACACACGAACACACATATGTAAATGGTCATCCCCACAAAGCTCACCTTCTGTCTATCATTTGGTAGCATTTTTTCAACCAGCCGATCCCTGGCATTCTCCTGCGTGGCGTAGCACCATTCATGTACACAATCATATAATCCTCTGCCACTAGCAACTCCAAGCTGCTTATCACATACCTGTTAGAAAACCAGAAGCAGATAACTAATAATAATAAGAAGAAGAATTTATACCCCGCCCATCTGGCTGGGCTTCCCCAGCCACTCTGGGCAGCTTCCAGCAAAATATTAAAATACAATGATTCATCAAATATTAAAAGCTTCCCTAAACAGGGCTGCCTTCAGATGTCTTCTAAAAGTCAGGTAGTTGTTTATTTCTTTACATCTGATGGGAGGGCATTCCACAGGGTGGGTGCCACTACCGAGAAGGCCCTCTGCCTGGTTCCCTGTAGCCTCACTTCTCGCAATGAGGGAACCGCCAGAAGGCCCTCGGAGCTGGACCTCAGTGTCCAGGCTGGACGATGGGGGTGGAGACGCTCCTTCAGGTATACTGGACCGAGGCCGTTTAGGGCTTTAAAGGTCAGCACCAACACTTTGAATTGTGCTTGATGTTAAAAGCACAGGAGCAGGCCAGGCCAGTTATCTTCTAGGTTCTGTGTTTTATTCTGCAATATTACTGGTTTTAGGTTGTCTTTTTGTTTTAATGGATTTTTGAAATATTAAGTGGGTTGTAAATGCTTTTGATATATAAATGCTGTGTGTGTGTGTGTGCGCGCGCTTTCAAGGTCAGCACCAACACTTTTAGTTGTGCTCGGAAACGTACTGGGAGCTAATGTAGGTCTTTCAGGACCGGTGTTATGTGGTCTCAGCAGCCGCTCCCAGTCACCAGTCTAGCTGCCGCATTCTGGATTAGTTGTAGTTTCTGGGTCACCTTCAAAGGTAGCCCCACGTAGAGCCCATTGCAGTAGTCCAAGCGGGAGAACATGCACCACTCTGGAGAGACAGTCTGCGGGCAGGTAGGGTCTTAGCCTGCATACCAGATGGAGCTGGTAGACAGCCGCCCTGGACACAGAACAGACCTGCGCCTCCATGGACAGCTGTAAATCCAAAATGACCCCCAGGCTGCGCACCTAGCCCTTCACAGGCACAGTTACCCCATTCAGGACCAGGGCACCCTCCATTTCTGTGTGTACATACACGAAGACACAGAGAATGCATTTGGTAAGGGTTACTGTCAGGGAACTGCCATCGGAACTAGAGGAGGCGGCGAGGCCCCACAGTGATGCTGGAGAGGGGCCAAGCAGGGAGAGAGGCAAGTCTCCCGTTGGGGAAAGAAAATCAGTGCAACACCAGGGATAGAGGGGGGCCAATGGGGGAAGCAGAGAGCAGGCTCCGGGACTCTTCACTGGACACCAGCGGGGAGAGCACAGGTCCTCCGCTACCCACGCCCTCCCTGCGCAGAAGACTTCCGCGCAGGGAGAGTAGGAGGAGACTGGGCGTCAAACAACTTTTATGTTGGAAAAGGTTTAAGAAACGCCCACTGACGGATTCCGCCAGCGACTGAACAGCCACGGAGTGGATGGCTGTCCGGCGAGAAATGGTTTAACCAGCCAACCTAGCCCAGAGCGGCGGCTATTTACGCACAAGCAACCCCTAAAGCCATCACAGGTACATAGGCTGATCCATGGACCACGATGCTCAGCACAAAGGATGAAAACAAATGGATTTCTTGTTTCTCTCTGAGTGGCTGGGGGCAACCCAGTCAGATGGCCAGCATATAGATAATAAAATTACGAAGGTTATTATCATTATCTAACTTAGTGGTTACGGGAGAGGGGAGAGCAGAGACAGAAAAATAAATAAAGGATGTTGAAAAGGATGTTTAAAATAACATTTGTAAAAAGAAACAAAACCCAGAAGCTTTTCTTTTGGGAATTATACGGGCAGAACTACCCAAACAGCATAGAAAATTATTACAGTGGTACCTCGGGTTACATACGCTTCAGGTTACAGACTCCGCTAACCCAGAAATAGTGCCTCGGGTTAAGAACTTTGCTTCAGGATGAGAACAGAAATCGCGCGGCGGCAGCGGGAGGCCCCATTAGCTAAAGTGGTGCTTCAGGTTAAGAACAGTTTCAGGTTAAGAACGGACCTCCGGAACGAATTAAGTACTTAACCCGAGGTACCACTGTAATGTATGCCACTACAGCGGCAAGAATGTTACCTGCCCCAAAATGGAAAGAAGCAGAAGTCCCAGCAAAGGAGGAATGGATACAGAAACTTACGGAATAAGCAGAAATGGCAAAACTTACCGGGAAAAATAAGACACCGAGATAGCAAACTTTTTATAAAAGAATGGAAATGGCTTACTGAATATTTGCAGATAAGTTGTAAACAGATGAAAACACTGCCAGGGTTATTGTAATAATAAGCTGCAGTTTTATGAGTGTATATTTAAAGTAGATGAATAAATGAGTAAACTGAGTTAATTTGGAGATGCAGAAGATATTAAAAATTGATTTAAGGAACCGCAGAAAGAGGAGGAAGGAAGCCGAGTTTTGAAATGTTAAAATGATTTTAAAATTAGTGAAATGTATAAATTTGAAAAGGATGAATAATTTTTAATAAAAATAAAAATAATAATGTTGGGATGAGGATTGGTGAAATCGCCGGCTATAGCCAGGTGATGACTTTTGCAGAGTCTGGCCTTGGGGGGGGAAAAGGGGGGCAAAAGTGTTTCGAATGAAATGAGGGAAGTTTCCAAAATGCCCCCCAGGACTGCCAACCTTTCTGATTTTAACAAATTCATCATCACCCTGACATGGCCAAGCAAAGGAGGTGCGAGGGAAATTACCGTATTTTTTGCTCTATAAGACTCACTTTTTCCCTCCTAAAAAGTAAGGGGGAATGTGTGTGCGTCTTATGGAGCGAATGCAGGCTGCGCAGCTATCCCAGAAGCCAGAACAGCAAGAGGGATTGCTGCTTTCACTGCGCAGCGATCCCTCTTGCTGTTCTGGCTTCTGAGATTAAGAATATTTTTTTTCTTGCTTTCCTCCTCCAAAAACTAGGTGTGTCTTATGGTCTGGTGCATCTTATAGAGCGAAAAATACAGTAATCCAAATGGAGCTTAAAAGCGAGTTTTCCCTCCTCCGTTCCAAGCAGAAGGCAAGAAAAAGTCACTCACAGGAAAAGGTTCTCCATGATGTAATGATAATCCGGCAGGCTGCTGTCCGGCAGGTAGCAGGCAGCAAAGACGATGATGGCGTTGAGTCCTTCCCCGTAATAACCTGAGAGAGAAACAAACAGGAAACGAATAATAATAATAATAATACAGTGGTTCCTTGGGTCAGGTACGCGGGTGGTGCTGTGGGTTAAACCACAGAGCCTAGGACTTGCCGATCAGAAGGTTGGTGGTTCAAATCCCCGCGACAGGGTGAGCTCCCGTTACTCGGTCCCACCTCCTGACAACCTAGCAGTTCAAAGGCACGTCAAAGTGCAAGTAGATAAATAGGTACCGCTCCGGCGGGAAGGTAGACGCCGTTTCCGTGCGCTGCTCTGGTTCACCAGAAGCGGCTTAGTCATGCTGGCCATATGACCCGGAAGCTGTACGCCGGCTCCCTTGGCCAATAAAGCGAGATCAGCGCCGCAACCCCAGAGTCGGCCACGACTGGACCTAATGGTCAGGGGTCCCTTTACCCTTTACTACCTTGGGTTAAGTACTTAATTCGTTCCGGAGGTCCATTCTTAACCTGAAACTGTTCTTAACCTGAAGCACCACTTTAGCTAATGGGGCCTCCCACTGCCGCCACGCCGCCGGAGCACGATTTCTGCTCTCATCCTGAAGCAAAGTTCTTAACCTGAAGCACTATTTCTGGGTTAGCGAAGTCTGTAACCTGAAGCAAATGTAACCCGAGGTACCACTGTAATAATAATAATAATAATAATAATAATAATAATAATAATAATAATTTATTTCTATCCCGCTGTCCCCGGCCAAGGCTGGGCTCAGAGCAGTTAACATTATAAAAACAACACAATATGCATAAAACCAGATATCAATTAATTAAAGTGGGTTGGGGAGCTGAGCTGGACATGGAATGGGCTGGCAAAAGGAGTTTGTTTTGGTTTTTGTTTGTCCTGGGCATTTATATACCGCTTTGGGGGGCACGCAACTTCTCAAAGCAGTTTACAAAACACGGTAACAGTCTGCAGGCAGGGAGGGTCTCAGTTGTGAGTCCAAATGACCCCTAGGCTGCGCACCTGGTCCTTCAGGGGCACAGTTGCCCCATTCAGGACCAGGGAGTCCCGCACACCTGCTCACCCCTTGTTCTCCGAAAACAATACAGTGGTACCATGGGTTACAGATGCTTCAGGTTACAGACTCCGCTAACCCAGAATTAGTACCTCGGGTTAAGAACTTCAGGATGAGAACAGAAATCGTGTGGTGGCAGCGGGAGGCGCCATTAGCTAAAGTGGTACCTCAGGTTAGAACAGTTTCAGGTTAAGAACGGGCCTCTGGAACAAATTACCGTATTTTTTGCTCTATAAGACTCACTTTTTCCCTCCTAAAAAGTAAGGGGAAATGTGTGTGCGTCTTATGAAGCGAATGCAGGCTGCGCAGCTATCCCAGAATCCAGAACAGCAAGAGGGATGACTGCTTTCACTGCACAGCGATCCTTCTTGCTGTTCTGGCTTCTGAGATTCAGAATATTTTTTTTCTTGTTTTCCTCCTCCAAAAACTAGGTGCGTCTTGTGGTCTGGTGCGTCTTATAGAGCGAAAAATACGGTAAATTCTTAACCTGAGGTACCACTGTATCTGGGCTGAGTTGGCTGCTGCTGCTGCTTGCTTGGATATTGCCAAATGCGCATCTTAACTGTCCCATCTGCACACCCAGAGACACAAGTCCTCCCCCCCCCAATGCAAGCCCCCCTTAGGCTCCTCACCTCCGTGCGTCACCACTTTCATGTACGGCTTGATCATCTGCAGGTCAATTCGGTGTTCCTGCTCTCCAATGATGACCGTTCTCCACAGGCGGCCGTTTGTGGCACTGCCCCCTTCCACGGCTCCATCTCCGAATAAGTCCGCGCTGTCTCCCGGCATGTTTTTGGCTGTGGCCACAGGAGTGTCGTCTGAGGGGGGAATTCACAAAGACCATCCCTAGCAAGGCTCAATTGTACAGAAAGTGTTTGGGAGACGAGTATTAAGGGACATATAATAAAATATATAAAAATATTGTCCACTAGCACCTTAAAGGTAAAGGGACCCCTGACCATTAGGTCCAGTCGTAGCCGACTCTGGAGTTGCGGCACTCATCTCGCTTTAATGGCCGAGGGAGCCAGGGTCCAGCTTCCGGGTCATGTGGCCAGCAGGACTAAGCCACTTCTGGCGAACCAGAGCAGCGCATGGAAACATCATTTACCTTCCCGCCGGAGCGGTACCTATTTATCTACTCGAACTTTGAAGTGCTTTCGAACTGCTAGGTTGGCAGGAGCAGGGACCGAGCAACAGGAGCTCACCCTGTCACGGGGATTTGAACCACCAACCTTCTGATCGGCAAGTCCTAGGCTCTGTGGTTTAACCCACAGCACCACCCGCGTACCTGACCCACTCACTCCGGCGGGATGGTAAATGGTGTTTCCATGCACTGCTCTGGTTCGCCAGAAGCGGCTTAGTCATGCTGGCCACATGACCCTTTACCTTTACCTTACCCAGGTGTTTAGAAAGCTTGTAGGTTTGACGTGCTTCAATCTGTTTTACTGTGGTTTCAACTTTCTGTATGTTTTAGATTTTTTTTTAATGATCATTTCATTGCTTCAACTTTTTTTTTTGTCAAGTACTCTGATGTTCTTTTGCTATTATACAAAATATAAATTTTGCAGAATAAAGAAAAAGAAAATCTGGCAATCCACACATCTTGTGGTGAAATTCCACAACCCTAATATTCTCCCCACTTCTGCAGAGGGGAGAAGGCCCTGAAAGCCTACAGGGACAATTTTAAACACAGAAATAACCAAATTTCTTCCCCATCACTACAGGTATTTAGGAATATAAAGGTAAAGGGACCCCTGACCATTAGGTCCAGTCGTGGCCGACTCTGGGGTTGCGGCGCTCATCTTGCTTTATTGGCTGAGGGAGCCGGCGTACAGCTTCCGGGTCATGTGGCCAGCAGGACTAAGCCGCTTCTGGCGAACCAGAGCAGTGCACAGAAATGCCGTTTACCTTCCCGCCGGAGCGGTACCTATTTATCTACTTGCACTTTGACGTGCTTTCGAACTGCTAGGTTGGCAGGACCAGGGACAGAGTAATGAGAGCTCACCCCGTGGTGGGGATTCGAACTGCCGACCTTCCGATTGGCAAGTCCTAGGCTCTGTGGTTTAACCCACAGCGCCACCCGCGTCCCTCTAATTTAGGACTATAGGGGGTACTAATAGGGTGAGGGGCGTCTGTAGGTGATATTCCACCTATTTGCATGGGGGGGCAACTTTTTCAGCTCCTTCTTGCCCTCAGCTATCATCTCAAAGCCGTATGAAAATGCATAACATATTGTGGAGGGTTGGTTTTTTAAAATTCCTTACTTACCCTCCCATTCCAGTTCGTTCCCGTTCCCCAGGAACTCAAGAGAATCGGTCTCGTCGGGGGTTTCGATGTCATCGACATTAATGTCCAGGTCATCCGGGGTGTCTAGGAAATCGTCTGACAGGAGAGAGCCTTCGCTCTGGTCCAAGGAAATGTTGATTTCTGGGGCGACGAGTGTCTTCCGCTTGTGATGAGCCCCGTTACTAAAATTTAACGTGTTCGGAGGAGCTGCGGATTTACATTTGGAAAGAGGGGGGAAAGAGCCAATTCAGAAGTAACTTGTACAGCGAATCAACGTCTTAACTGAGCTATCCATTACAACCCCAAAGTCTCGTTCTTGGTCTGCCACCTCCAATTCAGACCCTGGGAGCATGAAATTCATATTTCTTGCCCCTAAACTACAATAAAAAAATATAAAACATTATATTCTCCTTAAAAAAGGAAAAAGAAGAAGGAAAAATAACACCGAAAAAGGAATAAAGAGACTTCTAACTAACTAGGTTATTATGTTTATATCCTTGCAATTTTGCTTTCGTATTTGCTTCTGTTTCTGTATTATTTGTTCATTTTATTCAGTCCTTCTTTGCATGATGTTTAAGTATAAATAACAAGAAAGAAAGAAAAGAAATTCATATTTCTTGCCCCGGCATCAGTTCACGGGAGACCCCATTAGCTAAAGTGGTACCTCAGGTTAAGAACGGTTTCAGGTTAAGAACGGACCTCTGGAATGAATTAAGTTCGTCACCAGAGGTACCACTGCAATAATAATAATAATTTATTATTTATACCCTGCCCATCTGGCCAGGTTTCTCCAGCCACTCTGGGCAGTGCCCAACAGAATATTAAAAACATAATACAGCATTAAACATTGAAAACTTCCCTAAACAGGGCTGCCTTTAGATGTCTTCTAAATGTCAGATAGTTGTTTATTCCCTTGACATCTGGATGGGAGGGCGGGCGCCACTACCGAGAAGGCCCTCTGCCTGGTTCCCTGTAGCTTTGCTTCTCGCAATGAGGGAACCGCCAGAAGGCCCTCAGCGCTGGACCTCAGCGTCCGGGCAGAATGATGGGGGTGGAGACACTCCTTCAGGTCTACTGGGCCGAGGTCATTTAGGGCTTTAAAGGTCAGCACCAACAATTTGAATTGTGCTTGGAAACATGCTGGGAGCCAATGTAGGTCTTTCAAGACCGGTGTTATGGTCTCGGTGGCCGCTCCCAGTCACCAGTCTAGCTGCCACATTCTGGATTAGTTGCAGTTTCTGAGTCACCTTCCAAGGTAGCCCCACATAGAGCACAGTAGTCCAAGCAAGAGACAACCAGAGCATGGACCACTCTGGTGAGACAGTCTGCGGGCAGGTAGGGTCTCAGCCTGTGTACCAGATGGAGTTGGTAGACAGCTGCCCTGGACACAGAGTTAACCTGCACCTCCATGGACAGCTGTGAGTCCAGAATGACTCCCAGGCTGCGCACCTGGTCCTTCAGGGGCACAGTGACCCCATTCAGGACCAGGGCGTCCCCCACACCTGCCCGCCTCCTGTCCCCCAAAACAGTACTTCTCTGGATTCAACCTCAATCTGTTAGCTGCCATCCATCCTCCAACTGCCTCCAGACACAATCTAGCACACCATCTGTCTCCCCAAACGCCTTTGGTGTTTGTGTGTTGACTTGTGGTCCTCCTGCCTCGCTGAATCGCTATCCTGTACTCTTGCGCTCAAAATTCCAGCACTGCACGGGGTTGGGCTGGATGACCTTTGGGGTCCCTTCAACTCTGCAGTTTTAAGTTTCCGTCCATTTTATCATCTATATCTCATTTGTTCCAACCTGTTGTGTTGGGAGAGAGAGCTGTAGGGCCCCAGCTGAACCCGTACTTACAGAGGACATCTTCAGCTGGGCTTCCCAGTGACTCCATCCCTGCCTCTTCCGGGAGAGGTCTATAGGTTGGAAGATGGGGGAAGAAGAGAGAGAGAGAGAAAAAAGTTTAAAAAGTATTTCCAGCTCAGTCTTACGCTTTCTTTTCTTTTTCAATTAACAAATCGTTGTGAACACCAGATAACACACATATATTTCCTTTCAGGTCGTGTCCAGCGCCCTTTTCTGAAATTATTATTTTTATCTGCAGATTTTACAAAGAAAAAGAAGGGGGTGGAGAGAATCAAAGACAATAAACAGTATATAATTATTAATAGTAACAACCCTCCCCCCCATCATCGGTGCACCTTACAGCCATATTTCAAAAAGTAAAAATATGGACACAAAGTTGTTGAACTTTTTTTTGCAAAATCTTTAAAAAAGGAAGAAGTTTGTGAGCTATTTTTAATGAATTTTGCCAAAACTGACACTTCTGACATGGGCTGCCATACGTCCAGATTTTCCCGGACATTTCAGCGATTTTCGCCCAGACACCGTTTACAACAAGGGCAGAACGCCGGCTATGTATCGGAAATCCCAGACGTATCTTACAGATACAGTAAACACAAAACTGATGAGCTCCTATCATCCCTAACCATTGGGCATGCTGGCTTCAGGGGCTGATGAGAGTTGAGAATTCAACAACATTTGGAGCCTAAAGGGTTAAAAAAAACCATATACAGACATGGAAGAAAATGAACACAAACTCGAAATTGTTCAAGGTTTTATGCCCAAAGCAAACTTAATTCACATTTTTGGGCAATTCTGGGGGGAAAACTAATTCAGCGAACTTTGTTAACCAAACTAGTTCTGAGCACTGGAGATATTTAAAAGATGAAGCCCAAACGATTCCAAATCTCTACCGGTCAGGAGGGTGGAGAAATCACCCCCCACCCAGCCCTCATAGAGTTAAAGCCACAAAGGGCAGCACCTATCCTGCCCTTCTTTCGCTGGGCCTCAGCATAAGGCTGGCAGAAGCAAAATAAATGATGCAATTACGTGGATTACTGCATAATCCCACCCTCCCCTTCCTAAACCAGTGGCTGTGTGTTACGAAATATGCTTGTTTCAAAAGTGCATTCATTTTAAAACAAAACAGCAATTTTCCTTTTACCCCCATCTCTGCAATAACGTAGAAGGGGAAGCACAGATGAGAAATCGTAAGCACACAGGCAGGATATTTAGAGGGGCAAATGTGACCTCTACGCTTTTAGCATCCAAGCTGCAGCAGCGTCAATAAACGCATCTGTCTTGGCTCTGCACAGTATAGGGAAGGGGAGATTAAGGCTATAAATGGATGCAGAGGATGGAGAGAAAGGCTTCTCTCCTTTACCTTAAGTGCGGCTCTTGACTGCGATACCTCCCAGTTTCCAGTCTCAAAAGCTTCGCCGCTTCTCTCGGCCTGCGCTTCTGCCAATTCCCCCTCTCCTCCCCTCTCTTCTCCTCTGGACTTTCTTGAATCGACCCAGCTGATCATGTGTCACCATTTCGGGCTGCGCTGATCATATGATGCTTCCCTCTCGGCTGCTGTTATGGTGCCTGCCTCCTTTAATCTTGCCGGCACAGCAACCTACTGAGCATGCTCCCTGCATCCCAGCATCCGTGAGCATCACTCGGGCTTGGTAATAGGACCGGCATCTCTCAGGCGGCCAAGACAGACACTTAACCTGCTTTTGGGTGGGATCTTTCCACATCTGTATGCCTCCCCGGAACATGTCATTCTGCACATCTCCTTTGCATCTGGTGGGGGGGTCGGGGGCCGGAAACGTCCTCTCCCCCATCACACCCCGTTTGTTAGAAGACGTGTTAATTTAGCCCTGCTTTTGCCAAACAGCTCGGTTTGCCTCGCCTGGATTCCCTCTCGCCGTACTGGCCACTCGGGACCTGCGCGGCCAGATGGATTAATATCTGCTAAGCGCATGAGCGCATACGTTCGGGAGGTGCTGACGTAATTACACGAGCTCATTCGCTTTATTTTGGTTTTCAGAAAGGGAAAACCTCCCTTTCTCAGGCATTGTTTACCCCATCTCAAAGGCTTCCTGCCGATCCGGCCGTTAAAAATGTCTGACCATGTGGCTTATAAATTATTTTATATATATATACAGTGGTATCTCAGGTTAAGTACTTAATTCGTTCCGGAAGTCTGTTCTTAACCTGAAACTGTTCTTAACCTGAAGCACCACTTTAGCTAATGGGGCCTCCTGCTGCCGCCATGCAGCCGGAGCCCGATTTCTGTTCTCATCCTGAAGCAAAGTTCTTAACCTGAAGCACTATTTCTGGGTTAGCGGAGTCTATAACCTGAAGCGTATGTAACCTGAGGTACCACTGTATATATATATATATATATATATACAGTATATATATAGTGTATATATATATACAGTGGTACCTCTGGTTGTGAAGGGGATTCGTTCTGGAGGCCCATTCACAACATGAAAAGCCCACAACCTGAAGTGCCGTATCTGCGCAGGTGCGCAGCGCAATTTAGCACTTCTGCGCATGAGCGAGCAGCGAAACCCGGAAGTAACCCTTTCTAGTACTTCTGGGTTGATGCGGGACACAACCTGAAAAAATATATCATGAAGCAAACGTAAAATGAGGTATGACTGTATATAATATATATAATATATAATAAATATTAAATATTAAATTATTATATATATTATTATTATTATTAACATCATTACAGTGGTACCTCGGGTTATGTACTTAATTCGTTCCGGAGGTCCGTTCTTAACCTGAAACTGTTCTTAACCTGAAGCACCACTTTAGCTAATGGGGCCTCCTGCTGCCGCGGCGGCGCCGGAGCACAATTTCTGTTCTCATCCTGAAGCGAAGTTCTTAACCCGAGGTACTATTTCTGGGTTAGCGGAGTCTGTAACCTGAAGCGTCTGTAACCTGAAGCATCTATAACCCAAGGTACCACTGTACTTTCATTTTCCTACTCACATTGAAATACTGCCCCTCAATGAGGCGAAACTTAGATTCACAAAATGTTTAGGGACATGGGTACCCCTGCGTACCCACAGAAAAAAAGCACGGGCCACACGACAGGGAAAGCTGTCTGTGGACAAAGGCCGGCTCCCTCAACCCCATAGTCGCCTTTGACTGGACATAACTGTCCAGGGGTCCTTTACCTTTTTTTTCTTTTTAACCTTTGCTCAATCACAGGCATGTTTTGCCCCTAGGGGAAGAAAGGCAGGATATGAATTTGATAAGTTAATAAATAGGTGGAGATGCCCAAGATTGAACCCGAGATATTCTGCATTGCAATGCCCGTGCCTTCCCACTGAATAACAGGTAAAGGGTAAAGGGACCCCTGACCGTTAGGTCCAGTCGTGGCTGACTCTGGGGTTGCGGCGCTCATCTCGCTTTATTGGCCGAGGGAGCCGGCGTTTGTCCGCAGACAGCTTCCGGGTCATGTGGCCAGCAGGACTAAGCCGCTTCTGGCGAACCAGACCAGTGCACGGAAACTGCTATGTTGGCAGGAGTTGGGACCGAGCAACGGGAGCTCACCCCATCGCGGGGATTTGAACCGCCGACCTTCTGATCGGCAAGCCCTAGGCTCTGTGGTTTAACCCACAGCGCCACCTGCATCCCTCTTTCCTGCATTGTTGTTGTTTAGTCGTTTAGTCGTGTCCGCCTCTTTGTGACCCCCTGGACCAGAGCACGCCAGGCACTCCTGTCTTCCACTGCCTCCCGCAGTTTGGTCAAACTCATGCTGGTAGCTTCGAGAACACTGTCCCACCATCTCATCCTCTGTCGTCCCCTTCTCCTTGTGCCCTCCATCTTTCCCAGCATCAGGGTCTTTTGCAGGGAGTCTCTTCGCATGAAGTGGCCAAAGTCTTGGAGCTTCAGCTTCAGGATCTGTCCTTCCAGTGAGCACTCAGGGCTGATTTCCTTCAGAATGGATCGGTTTGATCTTCTTGCAGTCCATGGGACTCTCAAGAGTCTCCTCCAGCATCAGAATTCAAAAGCATCCATTCTTCGGCGACCAGCCTTCTTTATGGTCCAGCTCTCACTTCCCTGCCTTACCAGTGACTGAAAAAGGCATTTCTTAGTCCCTTCTGCAGCTGCGCCTTTCATAGACAGAGCACTCAGCTAATGATGCAGGCGAAAGGAAGACAGGAGATGGCATGACTTGTTGGTTCCATCTGCTGCAGTGAATTTTGCCTTGGCAGCTGGCACTAGACAGGGAGACTACTGTCTTAGGAAGACAGAATCACTGTGGCCATCAATAGCATCTCAGTGAGAAGCGTTCTCCACGTAGAAGTGATGTCTTTACTCCCCTGGGCCACGTTAGATTACAGCTGTCGATGCCCATGCGCCCTCGTCGAACCCATTTCATTTTAATAATAATAATAATTTTTTTTATTTATAACTCGCCCTTCCCGGTTCAGAAAACCAGGCTCAGGGCAGCTAACAACAAATTTAAAACACTTAATTGATGCAACAAAAAATACAGCAAAACGTGAATAACAATAAATTCAGAATTCAAAAATCAATTTAGGGGGAAAATCCATCCAATAAACATTAAATGATCACCAGGGCTAGTTGGCTAAGTTAGTCCTATTTGGGCCAGCGAGGAGACCAAGGGAGAATTACCATATTTTTTGCTCTTTAAGACTCACTTTTTCCCTCCTAAAAAGTATGGGGAAATGTGTGTGCGTCTTATGGAGCGAATGCAGGCTGCATATTTTTTTTCTTGTTTTCCTCCTCCAAAAATGATGTGCGTCTTGTGGTCTGGTGCATCTTATAGAGGGAAAAATACAGTAGTTCATATATTTCCTACAGTCCTCTAAGAATCTCTGGTCCCGCAGGTTTCGAATCCTTCCTGTTAATTTATCTAATTCTGCATAGTCCATCAGCTTCATCCTCCATTCTTCTTTCGTCGGCAGTTTTTCTTGCTTCCATCTTTGTGCCAATAATATTCTTGCTGCTGTCATTGCATATGAAAACAACTTGCAATCCTGTCTGTTAATATCATTATTCTCCCTTCTTCCATGACCCTCTGCCATCATGCCCTCTCGTTGCACCAGATCGGGGCCACAGCCGACAAAGCCCTGGCTCTAGTTGAGGCCAGCCTAAACTCTCTGTGGCCTGGGACTTTCAGGATGTTTTTGTTTGAAGACCATAAGTTCCTCCGTGGGACATACCAGGAGAGGCGGTCCCGTAGGTACGAGGTCCTAGGCCGTAGAGGGCTTTGAAGGTTAAAACCAGCACCTTGAACCTGATCCTGTACTCCACCGGGAGCCAGTGCAGCTGGTATAGCACCGGGTGAATGTGATCTCGCAGCGAGGACCCCGTAAGGAGTCTCGCTGCGGCATTCTGCACCCGCTGGAGTTTCTGGGTCAGTCTCAAGGGCAGTCCCACGTAGAGCGAGTTACAATAATCCAGTCTGGAGGTGACCGTCACGTGGATCACAGTGATAAGGTCAGGGTGATCACGGACTTAGGGGTCATCCCTCAATGGGGGATTTGGGCTGCAAAAGCCAACCCCCAATTTTTTGTATAACAACAGCTATTTGCATATTTTTGAATGGGGAGGGCTTGAGCCGCTTAAAGCATCTTAAATAAATTAAAAATAACAAACAGCTGCAGGAACCAACCTGGGAAAGTCCTCATCTTGCCATTCCTCTTTCACATCCACGTTTTCCATACGCAGGGTGGCCTCTGTAGTCCCCATGTTGCTTCGGATAAAGGATTCAGAAGCACAGCAAAGTTAACTTGCTGTTGAGCTCAGTCTGCAAAAGAAGATGCAAATATTTTTTTTTGGCGGGGGATAATAGAGAGGGGAACCATTTACATTACCCTGGGGTAAAGTAAATCATTCACAGGCGACGTTTGGAATACAGTAATAAGTTTATCATTTACTAGATTTCTATACCACTTTTCCTTTCCGACACACAACAAAGAATGCAAGTCAATACATATTTTTGTTTGGTGTCAATTCAGCTACAGTTTTCATTCCACATTTTGCCGACCTCCTGTGCTGGTCCCACAACCTTGTTGTTTTTTACCCTGAGACCCACTTGAGATAATTGAACATCAATAAAGTCCACCATACTTTCAGAGCTGGAACAGAGCAACGGGAGCTCACCCCCGTCACGGATTCGAACCGCCAACCTTCCGATCGGCAAGCACAAGAGGCTTGGTTTACACCACAGTGCCACCCATGTCCCCCTGGCTGCTGTGATAACAGGGTGCTGGACTAGACAAGCCATTGGCCTGATCCACCAGGCTTTTCTTATGTTCATTTTATTTCACAGAAATTACATACCACTTGATTGTAAGGAAACCCTCCTCAGCCTTTCTCAACCTTGGGTCCCCAGATGTTTTTTGGCCTACAACTCCCATCATCCCTGACCACTGGTCCTGCTAGCTAGGGATGATGGGAGTTGTAGGCCAAAAACATCTGGGGACCCAAGGCTGAGAACCATTGCAAGCAGTTAGCAAGGATGTACCAAAGTAGTTTGAGGGACGTGGGTGGCGCTGTGGGTTAAACCACAGAGCCTAGGACTTGCCGATCAGAGGTCGGTGGTTCGAATCCCTGCGACGGGGTGAGCTCCTGTTGCTCGGTCCCCGCTCCTGCCAACCTAGCAGTTTGAAAGCACGTCAAAGTGCAAGTAGATAAATAGGTACCACTCCGGCGGGAAGGTAAACGGCGTTTCCGTGGTGCTCTGGTTCGCCAGAAGCGGCTTAGTCCTGCTGGCCACAAGACCCAGAAGCTGTACGCCAACTCCCTCGGCCAGTAAAGTGAGATGAGCGCCGCAACCCCAGAGTTGGTCACGACCGGACCTAATGGTCAGGAGTTCCTTTACAAAGTAGTTAAGGGCAGTTCCCTGTCCCCAAGGAGCTTACAACATAAAACTGATTTGGAGAAGGGCTGGAAGGAGTGAAAAAGGCAAGATGAACATGACCTGAATATGAGCAATGCAGTTACATTGTTGGGCTTTGCTGGGAATTGAACGCAATGTTGCACGAACCACTGTTCACAGCTGGGAAAGACTCATCTGTTTGCTACCAGCTAGTGTAGACGCGGGTGGCGCTGTGGTCTAAACCACTGATCCTCTTGGGCTTTCCGATCAGAAGGTCGGCAGTTCGAATCCCCGCAACAGGGTGAGCTCCCGTTGCTCAGTCCCTGCTCCTGCCAATCTAGCAGTTCGAAAGCACACCAGCGCAAGTAGATATATAGGTACCGCTGTGGCGGGAAGGTAAACGGCGTTTCTGTGCACTCTGGTTTCCGTCATGGTGTCCTGTTGTGCCAGAAGCGGTTTAGTCATGTGGCCACATGACCCAGAAAGCAAACACCAGCTCCCTCGGCCCGAAAGGGAGATGAGCGCCACAACCCCATAGTCGCCTTTGACTGGACTGAACCATCCAGGGGTCCTTTACCTTTACCTTTTTTTAAGTGTAGCAATGCTTAGCTAGATGGTCTGGCAGCTTCCTGCGTTCCTATTTAACAAAGGGTCTTTGTTAAAGATGATGAGGACTAGAATCTTTGGGGGTCCTCCAGACATTATTTTGCACACTGGTGATGATTAGCACTCCTGACGCTCTTGGGGAATCTGTGCCCAATGCCATTTTCAATACTGTTTGCTCTTGCAAAGGTTTTGGGGCAGCCACACGCCTTTGTTTCCTGCCCTGCGACTTTCTGCTGAAGACCGCACACCTTTTTCACAGCACGTATGCTTGGGTTTATTTCTGGGCTCCTTGAGTGCGCTACAGCCCCTCCAGAAAGCAGTGGTTTTGGGTAGCATTGGGGAAGCACCCCAGAACAGAACGAGCCCCCCGCTAATACGTTATGATTCTCGTGCCAAAGACATGTTGCAGACCACACCAGCCTGGAAGAGCTCTGCCTCTAGAGAAAGCTGCTATGCTTGAGCAGGAGATGACTGGCATTACTCAACAAGGCTGCATTCGAACGCACCAAAATGGGCCATCTTAAATGCTCAGCGTGGCTGCGCTGCGCGTCGCGCAATACGGCCTTGATTCCTCCATCGTTCCCTTTTCTTCCGGGCTGTCTGTCTCCCTGGACAAAAAGCCTAGCCGATTTATAACCATTCTTTCCCGGAGCGGAGAGCTCCCTTAACGCTGTAAAAGCAAGTGCCACGTTATCTGTTAGAAGGCATCTTCCGTCAAACCTTTTCCTCCCTCCCAGCGAGATCTCGCGGTCTCCGTTCTGACAGTTCCACAAAGATGCTCGGCTGTAAAGCCGCAGAGCTCTCCGTACCCCACAGAATCATCTCACAGCTTCCCTGCCATCATCATTGTGCTGGGTAAAGCGGGGGGGGGGGGCATTTGCACAGCCACCGCCATGCCGTTATTCCCAGAGAAGCAAATTTCTCTACTTACTGCCTTTGACGCTCAAAACGTTCTCTCCAAATCCCAGCGGCGCATCCTCGCTTTACGCACAAAGCCTCTCTTTCGGGTGCCAAACGCCTTAGCTCCGAGAAGCAGCGCTTCGGAGGACGTACTGGCTGCATGTGCGGTACCCGAGGAATCCAACCCGGCCTTCAGCCTTGCTTCTTCTTCGCCCCCATCCCCGCCACCCTCCCTCTCCCCGGATAAATCGATGTCTCTGGCTATGCGCCCCTAACTAGCCGCGCGCGATGACTTCGCTTCCGCGCGGCGTCGCTCTCCAAGGTATTTTGTGCTTCAATTTCCAACGCCGCGCCCCGGTGGCGATCTGCAGAAAGCTTAAACCCACCGAAAGCCGGCTTTAATTGCTTTGCTTTTGTGCGCCGCCGGGGATGGGGGAGCAACGAGATACGTGGTTGGGGAGGAGGTGTTCGGCCCCATCCGTTTTAATTAGAGAGATACTGAGCATCCGGTCCAGGAAAAGCCTGGAGGAAGGAGGGCGCGTTTGTTTCCCCCCCTCGTTTCGTGTGTGTGTGTGTGTGTGTGTGTGTGTGTGGTTTTTTTTTTTTAACCAAATGGCATCATTTGCTAAAAACAAAGGTTGCTTCACCAACTCTTTCTTTCCTCTTAGCAGATACCTCGCAGGGAAATGGAAGCGATTGGAGTCAAGGAGGGGACACAAGAAGCTTCGAGAAAAACGGCTGCCAAATAAGATAAAAAGCTGGACGTTTTGTGAGCCGAGGACTCTGGTTTTCAAGAGGGGGGAGGCAGATCTGTTTGCCTACACTCAAGTCTTCACGGAGCAAAAGGTTGAAAAGTTGAGGCAAACTGTGACGATTATAGTGTTTGTTTGTTTTTGGTAAAATTGAAAACACAGAGCCCAACTTAGGATCGTGAATGGCGGGGGGGGGGGGAGAGAGAGGTTTTTCACCTTATCCCATAAGAACCTGAATTTGGAATTCCCCCAGTGAAATGCATGGGTTTTTAGATCATAGCTGTCAACTTACAGATTTGAAAATAAGGGACCAGCAGCCTCGAAAATAAGGGATCAGCAGCCAAAATAAGGGATTTTCTGGGCACAGGTATGTTCAACTTCTGAGCCCCTCCGAGCCAAAGGTTTAACCCACAGCGCCACCCGCGTCCCTTAAACACCTGGGTAGGCTGGTCTTAAATAAGAGCGTCCTCAGCAGGTACTGAAAGGAATACAGTGAAGGCACCTAACTGGAATCAATAGGCAGAGAGTTCCAAAGTTCCAGCTAAACAATTGAGTTCCTACAAGATGTAGAACGGGTATTCGGTGGCCCTTGGGAAAATGCCAATTCCGATGATCCGGTCAAGTGGTCACATGTGGGGCAAGGCAATCTTGTAGAATTATAGAATAGTAGAGTTGGAAGGAGGGACACGGGTGGCGCTGTGGGTTAAACCACAGAGCCTAGGACTTGCCGATCAGAAGGTCAATGGTTCGAATCCCACTCCGGCGGGAAGGTAAACTGCTCCGGTGGGGAGGCAAACGGCGTTTCCGTGTGCTGCTCTGGTTCGCCAGAAGCGGCTTAGTCATGCTGGCCACATGACCCGGAAGCTGTACACCGGCTCCCTCGGCCAATAAAGCGAGATGAGCGCTGAAACCCCAGAGTCAGCCACGACTGGACCTAACGGTCAGGGGTCCCTTTACCCTTTACCTTTAGAGATGGAAGGGAACCCCACGTTTCATCTAGTCCAACCCTCTGTAATGCAGGAATCTTGGCTGACAGATGGCTGGCTACCCAACCTCTGCTTAAAATCTCCAAGGAAGGAGAGTCTACCATTGTCAGAGCTGCCCGAGGTCCCAGCTCACAAAGGACCAACGCTGCTTCGTTGTTAAGTATAAAAGTCTTTATTGAAGTTCAGTTTCACTTCCAGAGCCGCAGCGCGCAGCTCTACGTCTCAACTGTCAGACCGCTGATGCTCTGTCTGAGTCTCCTCCCCCCTGACACCAATTTAAGATTCTAGCCTTGCTCCACCTCTTCCTCTGCTCTTTCCGCCTCTGGTTCCGCCTGTCCGTTGGGGTCTCGCCCTTTCTAGACTCTTCTGACGCTGAATCCCCTGAGCCTTCTCCCTCCCTCCGGCGGGCTTTAGGAGCTGGTTCCCCATCCGGGTCTCCTGCTGTCCCCCGCGCCTGCACATTTGAACTTGGCGCGCGCGCCCAGCCAGCAGCTTTCCTCCTGACCGTTTCACTGCTGCTGTCACTGCTTCCCCCTTCGGGGAGGCTAGCTGCAACTGACCTCCCCTCCGTTGGAGGCGTGGTCAGCCCTGACTCACTTTCTCTCCCCTCCGGAGGAGACGCTGGCCCTGACACATGTGACTCTTCCCCCCCACTACGCTCTGGTGGGGAAACTGGTCCTGATCCCCCGCTGCTGCTTTGGGGTTCCCCGCTGGCTCCTTGTTTCTGGTGCGTCCCCCCTGGGACCCCCCTTGCCCTGACCATCGGCGCCCCCTTCTGGGAATCTTCTGATTCGCTGGAGAAGCTCATGGAATCTCTCGGGCCACTGTCATACTCCCCTACGCTGCCCTCGGATTCTTCCCCTTCGCTCTCCAATTCCTCTCTCCCCTGTGCTCCTGCTCCTGAGTCCCTGACAACCATCTTCCAACGGAGACCGTTCCACTGTTGAACAGCTCTTACTGTCAGAAAGCTTTTCCTGATGTTGCATCGGAATCGCCTTTCTTATTACTGGAAACTGTTGGTTTGAGTCCAGCCCTCCAGAGCAGGAGACGATCTCATAGGTAAACAGATCCCAAGCCAGGGCCATCCTTACCCGGGGGTGCAAGGGGTGCGGGGCATCTGGGCGCTGATTTTGGGGGGGCGCCCGGCACTGAAGCCGCCTAAGCTCTTTAACTATCTACCTGTTATGGGATCCCAACTATAAACGAATGGCAAACCAAACTATTTGATTATTTAGAACTGGCAAAAATGACACAGAAAATAAGAAATCAAAAAGACATAAAGTTTAATAAAGAATGGAACAAATTTATGACATACATGGAAACAGAGGTAAAAAATCTAAAAATCACAGTAGGTGTGACGTAACACGTGTGACGTAAAGAGTCTTTCGAGGAAAAGAAACTGCAGATAAAAAATCATATAATATATTCTGAGATGAAGGGAAGTCAATTAATGTTGTGTGTTATTTAGTTATTTAGTTAAAGTAAGTTAGTTAGTTGGTGTTTTATGTTAGGTGATGTTTTTTCTTTTGTTTTTTTTATTATTATTTCTTTTATTTATGTACTCCTTTTTTGTATGTATGTGTTATGTATGTTTATTTCTTCACTTGTTTTAATGTTGGATGTAGCAAAATGAATTAAAACCAATAAAAAATAATAATAAAAAAAACTATCTACCTGTTATGAAATAATAAGTAATTTTGATCAAGCTAGAAAAAAAAATACATATATACCTCGGTATTACCAAAATGTATACCTAGGTAAAGGTAAAGGGATCCCCTGACGGTTAGGTCCAGTCGTGAACGACTCTGGGGTTGCGGCGCTCATCTCGCTTTACTGGCCGAGGGAGCCGGCGTACAGCTTCCGGGTATGTGGCCAGCATGACTAAGCCGCTTCTGGCGAACCAGAGCAGCACATGGAAATGCCGTTTACCTTCCCGCCGGAGTGGTACCTGTTTATCTACTTGCACTCTGACGTGCTTTCAAACTGCTAGGTGGGCAGAAGCAGGGACCGAGCAATGGGAGCTCACCTCATCGCGGGGATTTGAACCGCCAACCTTCTGATCGGCAAGTCCTAGGCTCAGTGGTTTAACCCACAGCGCCGTTTCACTAAAGGACTTTCCGCTTTGTGTGCCCATTTACCGAAGAAGCACTGTGCCAGCGGTGGCGCATGTCATTCACAATGGAGGCGCTTGTCAGACTCAATGAGTTCAGTGGTACCTCGGGTTAAGAACTTAATTCGTTCCGGAGGTCCGTTCTTAACCTGAAACTGTTCTTAATCTGAGGTACCACTTTAGCTAATGGGGCCTCCTGCTGCTGTGGTGCCGGAGCACGATTTCTGTTCTCATCCTGAAGCAAAGTTCTGAACCTGAGCTACTATTTCTGGGTTAGCGGAGTCTGTAACCTGAAGCGTATGTACCCCAAGGTACCACTGTATAGGGGAGAAGCGTTAAAAACTAGTCATAATATGGAACGTAACAAAAGAAGCGGAAATGTAATCACAGGTGCCGAAAAACAAAAGCTTAGATAATGTTGTTTTCCAGATATAAGTGGGAACATTTTTCATCAAACAAACTATTTTGGTCACACATTATTAAATTCGTATCTGTACAACTGTGGCGTATGAAGGAAAAAAAGAGTGAATGAATAGCTATTCCGATGAAAGGCATAATCTTTATAGATTTTTTATAAAATCTCAAAGGTCAGAGGTTCTTTTCTATTCTATTGGGAGCTGCCCAGTGTGGCTGCGGCAACCCAGTCAAATGGGTGGGGTACTACTACTACTAATAATAATAATTTATTAAATTTACATACCTGTCAAGTCAAGTAACCTTTATTGGCATCACAAGAACATAAAGAAGAAAAGCAATGACAAACCTAGACAGCATCTTAAAAAGCAGAGACATCACCTTGCCAACAAAGGTCCGTATAGTTAAAGCTATGGTTTTCCCAGTAGTGATGTATGGAAGTGAGAGCTGGACCATAAAGAAGGCTGATCGCCGAAGAGTTGATGCTTTTGAATTCTGGTGCTGGAGGAGACTCTTGAGAGTCCCATGGACTGCAAGAAGATCAAACCTCTCCATTCTGAAGGAAATCAGCCCTGAGTGCTCCCTGGAAGGACAGATCCTGAAGCTGAGGCTCCAAGACTTTGGCCACCTCATGAGAAGAGAAGACTCCCTGGAAAAGACCCTGATGTTGGGAAAGATGGAGGGCACAAGGAGAAGGGGACGACAGAGGACGAGATAGTGGAACAGTGTTCTTGAAGCTACCAGCATGAGTTTGACCAAACCACGGGAGGCAGTGGAAGACAGGAGTTCCTGGCGTGCTCTGGTCCATGGGGTCACGAAGAGGCAGACACGACTAAACGACTAAACAACAACAAGAACATGCAGAATAGATTCAGAATAGATAGGCCAGTGCGATCTCATCGCTACCCCAACGGCACAGTCACCCGCCAAAGGGCAGAAGAGGCGAGCAATCCGCCTCATCTCTGTGGGTCTCCAGCAAGAGCAGGATCCTGTAGTGTACTTTGGCGACAAAAAAATCAAATCGAGGATCTTAGCTACTGTCTTGGTGAGCTCCTGGTCTCTCCCCTGTAATAAGAAACGCATAACCTCCGTCTCTGGTTTCCATGTTGGAATACATAGATGGTCTAGAAATTGTTGGCAGAGATCATCATACAATTTACATTTAAGGGCCATGTGAGCTAGAGTTTCCACCAGGTGGGCATCGCATTGGGCAGATCTTATCTCCTTCTGCCAAACCCGCAAACCTGCCCGAAAGGAGGTTAGAGGGATTAGAATTGAACCTAGCCAGCGAAAAGGCCCTTCTTTCTTGCGGATTAAACGAAAATTGTAAATAATTAAGGTTAAATTCCTGCGCCCAAGAGAATCGAAAATAAAGAGGGGAACATGTTTTTTCCGCAGCTGAGATTAGTTCCTGGAGGTCTACGTGCCACAGCCTAGTTTTTAACATGGTCTTGGCAACTGAAATTTACATACCGCCCTCCACCTGATAGTCACAGGGCGGTTTGCAGCATAAAAACCACAAACATGTGTTGCACCCTATTGAGAAACGACAACAAAAGTAACGCAAAACACCCCTGCTTTCCAGGCGGAAAATCACAGCGCCTCCATTTTGTGGCTGTCGCCAGTTGGTGTGTAGACATTGGGCCGACAGCCTGACTCCAATTGGGGCCACTGAGTTGCCCATTTGTTTTCCTTTGAGCCCCATAGCCCCAGATAATAATAATAATAATAATAATAATAATAATAATAATAATAATAATAATTTTATTTATACCCTGCCCTTCCTGGCCAGAGCCGGGCTCAGGCCGGCTAACAACAGTAAAAATTAGAGTAAAAACATAATAGGAAAAAAAACCCCCAATTTAAAATACAGGTTAAAATGCAATTTAAAATGCAGTCTCATTTTATTATAGTAATAATAATAATAATAATAATAATAATATTAATAAAATTATTTATATCCCGCCCTCCCCAGCCGAAGCCAGGCTCAGGGCAGCTAACAACAATAAAATAATACAACGTTCTAAGATCATTTCATTATAAAATTAATTAATCAAAGTAGCCCATAAATCAAGTTCCCTTTCGTGAACTCCAAGCTCCCTGCCATAGTTACGCTCCCTTGGACGGATGCCAACGAAGGCAGCTCCCGGCTGGGTCAGGTGGCAGGGATCAGTTTACCTTGGTGACGGTTGCCAGGGAACGGAGTCCGTGTCGCCCGGCGACGGTTGCCAAGGAGACTCTCTCGGCACTGCTGCTCCCACAGCCCAGGCCTTTTGGAGCCAGAGGCTGCTGCGAGCCGCCATGGCTTCTACGTCAGTGATCCTCAGCCGGGACGGCACGGCGGCGGGACCCTCTGCCACCTATTCGTACTGCAACCGTCCCAGGCCGTTGCCGGGCAGACAGAGGTACCGGACCTCCATCGATGCCAACGAGACGTGAGTACCTTTAGGGTCCCAGGCTGCACTGGGGAAGGAAGGGCCCGACCCGAAAGAGTCCAACCGACATCCGTGATAGACTACAGCAATGCGCTCCCTGTGGGGCATCCCTTGCACTCAGTCCAGAAGCAGAATGCCAGCTGAGGCCTTGCCAGCGCTAATAATAATAATTATAATAATAATTTATTTATACCCCACCTGCCAACCTAGCAGTTCGAAAGCACGTCAAAGTGCAAGTAGATAAATAGGTACCGCTCCGGTGGGAAGGTAAACGGCGTTTCCGTGCGCTGCTCTGGTTCGCCAGAAGCGGCTTAGTCATGCTGGCCACATGACCCGGAAGCTGTACGCCAGCTCCCTCGGCCAGTAAAGCGAGATGAGCGCCGCAACCCCAGAGTCGGTCACGACTGGACCTAATGGTCAGGGGTCCTTTACCTTTACCTCACCCATCTGGCTGGGTTTCCCCAGCCACTCTGGGTGGCGCCCAACAGAATATTAAAATACAATACAGTGGTACCTCGGGTTACAGGCGCTTCAGGTTACAGACTCCACTCCTCGGGTTAAGAACTTTGCTTCAGGATGAGAACAAAAATCGTGCTTTGGTGGCGCGGCGGCAGCAGGAGGCCCCATTAGCTAAAGTGGTGCTTCAGGTTAAGAACAGTTTCGGGTTAAGAACGGACCTCCAGAACGAATTAAGTTCTTAACCCGAGGTACCACTGTAATCTATTAAACATTAAAAGCTTCCCTAAACAGGGCTGGCTTCCGATGTCTTCTAAAAGTTTGGTAGTTGTTTTTCTCTTTGACATCTGGTGGGAGGGCGTTCCACAGGGTGGGTGCCACCACCGAGAAGGCCCTCTGCCTGGTTCCCTGTAATTTGGCTTTTTGCAGCGAGGGAACCGCCAGAAGGCTGGGCCTTGGTGTCCGGGCAGAACAGAGCTGACAAACAGCTGCCATGGACACAGAATTAACCTGCACCTCCATGGACAGCTGTGAGTCCAGAATGACTCCCAGGCTGCGCACCTGGTCCTTCAGGGGCACAGTGACCCCATTCAGGACCTGGGCATCCTCCACACCTGCCCACCTCCTGTCCCCCAAGAACAGTACTTCTGTCTTGTCAGGATTCAACCTCAATCCGTTAGCCACCATCCATCCTCCAACCGCCTCCAGGTGTCTGCCAAGTTCAAGGTGCCCCTGTTGGCATTTAAAGCCTTTAACAACCTGGGGCCATACGAGATCACCAGGCAGAGGGCCTTCTCGGTGGTGGCACCCGCCCTGTGGAAAGCCCTCCCATCAGGAAATAAACAACGATATCTGACTTTTAGAAGACATCCGAAGGCAGCCCTGTTGAGGGAAGTTGTTAATTTTGATGTTTTATCGTGTTTTTAATATTCTGTTGGGAGCCGCCCAGAGTGGCTGGGGAAAGCCAGCCAGATAGGCGGGGTATAAATAATAAATTATTATTATTATTATTACTAATACTACTACTACTAGATTCTTATGCTGGTGCTACAGGCCTTCCAGCCAAGATGGGTGATGCTTGGTCACAGAGGACAGCATATCAGAAACGGAATAATAACAATAATTATAATTATAATAATAATTGCACATGAACTGAAGAATAGCCAGAGGAAGTAAGCAACACAGACACATGTTTGCAAGAGGCTGGTGTAGCGTCACTGCTTATGTAAATACTTCAGACAACCCAAACACTCCCAATATATGGATTTGTTACAGGTTTGCTTTTGCTTTTGGTCGCTTTTAAATGCTGCACCTCCGCTTTTGTTAGAAAACGGAAGTGTTTTTGTTTGTTTGTTTGTTTCTGATGCTTTTCAGTTGGGAATTGTCTTGATATTGTAATGTTTCTCTCTCTCTCTCTCTCTCTTTCTGGATAATTTTTATATATGCTGTGAAATTTAAGAAAGCGCTGGAAAGAAAGAGGTGCAAAGAACAAGCTTGCTGCTGTTGTTAGTTTGGTTGTTGTTTTTAAATGTGTGCAGCTGCCCAGTTGGTTTGCAGAGGTATCATAGAATGGTAGATTTGGAATGGGGAACCTCAGAGGTCCTCTAGACCAACCCCCTGCAATGCAGGGATCTCAGCTAAAGTATCCATGGCAGATGGCCAGCCAACCTCAGCTTAAAAGTAGAGTGTTTTTAAAAATTAAAAAAATTAAATCTTCTTCTCCTTCTACAAAATAAATACAAATCCAATGTGTGATTTTTCTCTTCTTGCAGAGTGAGAACCGAACGATTCCCAGTTCATTTTAAAACCACGCAAAAACAGTAATAAGAACGTTCTCTGCGTTAGCTCTCAAACTATGTCATTCTCATTTTCGCTGGGAGTTGAATACAAAAGCACAATTTCACGTCCTTTTTAGCTCACATTTTTAAAGAACACATTTGTTTCAGGGAAGAAATATCATGGCACCTGTATTATTATTATTATTATTATTATTATTATTATTATTATTATTGCTGCTATAAAAAGGCCCAGAACTCTGTAAGAATTTTTATCACAAAATCCCACTGGGCACAAATACCTCTGACAGGTTTGTAAACTTGCAAATTAAGGAGAGCTTATTTATTCTCACATATCTCTAGCAGCCTTGCAGATTTAGCAGCAGGAATGGGGACAGTGACACCCTGCTCTAATTAATTGCTAATTTATGCTAAGTGCTGTTTTCGAATCCTGTCCCTCTTCATGTTTTTTCTTCCAGGGAAGAGGAGCCCTATCACTATGCCAACCTCATGTATGAGAGGCGAGTCGTTCGGGGGAATACCTATGCTCTCCACATCTTACCATGGGTGAGTTTTCCTTCTCCCGTAAACTTCGACATATCTATGTATCTATTTCGACTGCACATTCCAGGCAAAAGGAACAATGTGCAATTAACCAGTGGAACTAGCTGCTGCAAGATGCAAGTCTTGGACATGAACTTTGTCTAGGAGGAGAGGTCTAGTGATGGATATTGCTGTCGCCTTCAGACTCCACTTCCCACCGGCACAAGCCACTGAGCTAGGGGGGTTTTGGGATCCGGACGTGGGTGGCGCTGTGGTCTAAACCACTGAGCCTCTTGGGCTTGCCGATCAGAAGGTCGGTGGTTCGAATCCCCATGACGGGTGAGCTCCCCTCGCTCTGTCCCAGCTCCTGCCAACCTAGCAGTTCAAAAGCACACCAGCGAAAGTAGATAAATAGGTACCACTGCGGCGGGATGGTAAATGGCGTTTCTGTGCGCTGTGGTTTCCGCCACGGTGTCCCATTGCGCCAGAAGTGGTTTAGTCTTGCTGGCCACGTGACCTGGAAAGCTATCTGCGGACAAACGCCGGCTCCCTCGGCCTGAAAGTGAGATGAGTGCCGCAACCCCATAGTCGCCTTTGACTGGACTCAACCGCCCAGGGGTCCTTTACTGCCCTGAGTAGCTGTGGGTTATAGGGCAGTGTTGAAATCTAATAAATAAGATTAAGGACACTGCATGAACCGCTTTCTCTCTGTCCATCCCCTCCGCCAGAGCAGTGAACCCGATCCTCTGGAGCTTCAACGTCAGCGGGAAGCCCAGCGTAAAGCGTTGGCCAGGAGAAGAGCTAGGGACCAGCTTCAGACAAGAACCCCGGAACCTTTAGAAGGCAGGAGGCATGTTGACGTTCAGACAGGTAATACGCCAGGTGGAGAGGGAGGGCGAAATGCATATCTCAGGAATACTGGGGAATAGTAAAATAGAAAGATTATGATCTTAGCTGGTATGCTTGTTATTGCATCAGGGGGGGGAGAAAAGGATAAATGGACAATGGAAAAATGGAACGGCTATGTTTTTGAAAAATATACCGTATTTTTTGCTCTATAAGACTCACTTTTTCCCTCCTAAAAAGTAAGGGGAAATGTGTGTGCGTCTTATGGAGCGAATGCAGGCTGCGCAGCTATCCCAGAAGCCAGAACAGCAAGAGGGATCGCTGCTTTCACTGCGCAGCGATCCCTCTTGCTGTTCTGGCTTCTGAGATTCAGAATATTTTTTTTCTTGTTTTCCTCCTCCAAAAACCAGGTGTGTCTTGTGGTCTGGTGCGTCTTATAGAGCGAAAAATACGGTATACAATCTGACGTATTTGAACAGGTAATGACGGAAGATACATGGGAAAACAAATGTCAAAAGATTTTGAATAAATGGACAAGCTATAGGAATTGGAGGGACGCGGGTGGCGCTGTGGCTTCTGACTTGCCGATCAGAAGGTCGGAGGTTCGAATCCCCGCGACGGGGTGAGCTCCCATTGCTCGGTCCCTGCTCCTGCCAACCTAGCAGTTTGACAGCATGTAGTTCAAGTAGATAAATAGATACCGCTCCAGCGGGAAGGTAAATGGCATTTCCGTGCGCTGCTCTGGTTCACCAGAAGCGGCTTAGTCCTTCTGGCCACATGACCCGAAAGCTGTACGCCAGCTCCCTCGGCCAATAAAGCGAGATGAGCGTCACAACCCCAGAGTCGGCCGCAACTGGACCTAATGGTCAGGGGTTGCTTTACCTTTACCTTAGGTAATTTGTAAATTTCTCCCACTCTTCACTAAAGCTCTTCTTTTCCTGGTTTCTGATTTTCCCGGTCATTTTCGCCATTTTGGCGTAGTCCATTCATCCTCATCAGTCATTCATCTCTGGTCGGGACTTTATCTTCTTTCCATCTCTGGGCCAGTAGTATCCACGCTGCTGTCGTCGCATACATGAATAGTCATTTCTGCTCCTTTGGTATCTCTGCGCCTAAAATTCCTAGTAAAAAGGCTTCTGGTTTTTTCACAAACATTATTTTAAACATTTTTTTTTCAACTCATTATAAATCATTTCCCAGAATGCTTTTGTTATCTTGCACATCCTTCCCAATCTTAAATTCAGTCCTCCACGTTAGTTTGTGATTGATATTGTGGGTGTGTGTTAGTTTTCACAATGCGCAATCCCCATGTTTTTAAAAAATCTAATGGAGGATTCCATTGTTGAACTAGCCAAGCAGGTTTCCTTGTGAGTAGGGCTGGGAGATATACCTATCTTCATCCCAAACCAGTTCTATATCGTGATATCGGTTTCATAGTTTTGAACCTGGCAATATATTGTGAATTAAGATGCGTGCTCAGGGCCGGATTTCGGTTTGATGAGGCCCTAAGCTACTGAAGGTAATGGGGCCCTTTATATGTCCAGCTATCCTTTGTCAGGGACGCGGGTGGCGCTGTGGGTAAAACCTCAGCGCCTAGGACTTGCCGATCGCATGGTCGGCGGTTCGAATCCCCGCAGCGGGGTGAGCTCCCGTCGTTCGGTCCCAGCTCCTGCCCACCTAGCAGTTCGAAAGCACAATTAAGTGCAAGTAGATAAATAGGTACCGCTTTCTAGCGGGAAGGTAAACGGCGTTCCGTGTGCTGCTCTGGTGCTGGTTCGCCGGAGCAGCTTCGTCACGCTGGCCACGTGACCCGGAAGTGTCTGCGGACAGCGCTGGCTCCCGGCCTATAGAGTGAGATGAGCGCACAACCCTAGAGTCTGTCAAGACTGGCCCATATGGGCAGGGGTACCTTTACCTTTACCTTTATCCTTTGTCAACAAATTGTTGCTGCTTTTTGTGTTGAATATATGCTTGATGGTAATTTATGGACCTAATAGGTATCTCAAGCCATTTGCACATAACAAAATAGGAGCCTACACAACACAAAACACTTGGCTTCTTGCAGTGAGGGAACCGCCAGAAGGCCCTCGGTGCTGGATCGATAGGGGTGGAGATGCTCCTTCAGGTATACTGGACCAAGGCCGTTTAGGGCTTTCAAGGTCAGCACCAACACTTTGAATTGTGCTCGGAAACATACTGGGAGCCAATGTAGGTCTTTCAGGTCCAGTGTTATGTGGTCCAGGCAGCCGCTCCCAGTCCCCAGTCTAGCTGCCGCATTCTGGATTAGTTGTAGTTTCCGGGTCACCTTCAAAGGGAGCCCCACGCAGAGCTCAGGAGTCCCATTTCCATCCTGATTGTCCTCCGTGCAGGAGATTTGCATCGGGGTCAGGAGAGCTGCAAAACTGCCCCTATACAAGAGCATCCCAAATGCCGTTTCAGAACTGTACCTGGAAGAGCTTGCGGACCGTATCATCGAAGTGGACATGGAATGCCAAACGGACGCCTTTCTGGACAGGCCGGCAACGCCTCTGTTCATCCCCGCGAAGACCGGCAGAGATGTGGCCACCCAGATCTGGGAAGGAGATGTACGTTAGAACCATAGAACCGTAGAGTCGGCAGGGACCCCCAGCGGTCACTTAGACCAAGCCCCTCCGAGGCAAGCCTGGCAAGTGTGTTTCAGGCTTCCAGAACTCCAGTCTAGGCAAGACTTTGGAGGGAAGTGCTTTCCTCTGCCTTGCCAAATTTCCGGGGGGGTTGGATCTGGACTGTGCCCAGTGTCACGTCCAATGCTGCTAGGGGCATGGGTGGCACTTTGGTCTAACCCATGGGTAGGCAAATTAAGGCCCGGGGGCCGGATCCGGCCCAATCGCCTTCTAAATCTTAACCCCGGATGGTCTGGGAATCAGTGTGTTTTTACATGAGTAGAATGTGTCCTTTTCATTGGACAGTGTTCTCGAAGCTACCAGCATGAGTTTGACCAAACTGCGGGAGGCAGTGGAAGACAGGAGTGCCTGGCGTGCTCTGGTCCAGGGGGTCACGAAGAGGCGGACACGACTAAATGACTAAACAACAACAACAACAATGTGTCCTTTTATTTAAAATGCATCTCTGGGTTATTTGTGGGGCCTGCCTGGTGTTTTTACATGAGTAGAATGTGTGCTTTTATTTAAAATGCATCTCTGGGTTATTTGTGGGGCATAGGAATTCGTTCATTCCCGCCCAAAAAATATAGTCCGGCCCCCACAAGGTCTGAGGGACAGTGGACCGGCCCCCTGCTGAAAAAGTTTGCTGAGCCCTGGTCTTAACCACTGAGCCTCTTGGGCTTGCCGATCAGAAGATCGGCGGTTCGAATCCCCGTGATGGGGTGAGCTAGAGCATGGTACTCTTATTGTTCCATTTCTTCTATGAACCACTTTCTATAAAGCATCTCAAAACGATTTCACAACAAAAACTTGTATTTCAAAAACTGCACATATAAAGACAGTTAAAACCATTGTATAAGGGGAGCATATGGTGCTGTGGTCTAAACCACTGAGCCTCTTGGGCTTGCCGATCGGAAGGTTGGCGGTTCGAATCCCAGCGACTGGGTGAGCTCCCATTGCTCAGTCTCAGCTCCTGCCAACCTAGCAGTTCGAAAGCACACCAGCGCAAGTAGATAAATAGGTACCACTGTGGCGGGAAGTTTGTCTTGATGTGCAGATTTACGCTTTAAAGAAAACCATTTCTCAAGACGTTCCCCTAGGTCAGCCCACTTCTGATTTCTCCTCTTTGTTTCGCCCCCCCAGCTTTTCGATTTTGATATCGAAGTGAGGCCGATGCTGGAGGTCTTGGTCGGCAAGACCATCGAGCAAGCGTTGCTGGAAGTCATGGAGGAAGAGGAACTCGCCGACCTGCGGGCGCATCAGTACGCGTACCACGAGCTGCGCCGTGCGGAACTCGCTGAGGTCCAGAGACTTGAGGAGCAGGAGCGACGGCACAGAGAGGAAAAGGTACAGAGTCCGGCGCTGCTAACTGGGCGAGGAGGGGAAAGAAACAGCGGTTTTCAAGCCGTGTGCCGTGGCACCCTGGGGTGCCTTGAATGATGGTGTTGTAAACAAAAATTGCCTTTTTCCCTTATGGGGTATCCAAGAGCCCATATAGAGTCCTTACATAGGTTCCCTGTTGGTCAGATACATCATAGATACATCACAGAAAAGGCGGTCTTAAAACAGAAATTTGAATGTTGTTTTTCTCCTGTCCTTGTTTATCTCCTGTCTGGCAGGTTACTTGATTGGATTGCCTGGGGAGCCTGGCCAGTCTTTTGTAGTGATAAATACTTAGTTCCTGGGCCAGGTCACAGGCTCACACCCTGTTCAAACACAGACATACCCTTAAGACAGGATTTGTGAAGGAAAAGACAATGGGGAGGCTTCTCCACTTCGACCTTGCAGAGAAAACATTTGGTCAGTTTGGGACAGTTTGGGAATCAAAATGGTTCCAGGTCTGTCTTCCTGTGCTGATCTATGTACGTGCTTGGTTGGTACACTTATGAACATTCAACATACCGTATTTTCCACTCTATAAGACGCACCAGACCACAAGATGCACCTAGTTTTTGGAGGAGGAAAACAAGAAAAAAAATATTCTGAATCTCAGAAGCCAGAACAGCAAGAGGGATCGCTGCGCAGTGAAAGCAGCAATCCCTCTTGCTGTTCTGGCTTCTGGGATAGCTGCACAGCCTGCATTCGCTCCATAAGACGCGCACACATTTCCCCTTACTTTTTAGGAGGGAAAAAGTGAGTCTCATAGAGCAACAAACATGGTATATCTAAGACCTCAAAATTCCTATCACAATGGTCAGGGATGCCGTGGGCAACCCTGGCCTCTGTCCCTCTTTCCTTCCCTCCCTTCTCTGATGCCCTCTGGCGTCTCTGCCACCCCAAGGCTTGCACAGCTGTTTGTTGCAGCAGCCCTGGCTGCAAGCTCCCCAGGTGAATGGTGCCTCTGGGGCTGGCCAGGGGGCGCTGGGTGCCAGGAGCTGAGACGGCCTTGGAGTAAGCAAGCAAGCAAGCGGGCGAGGGAGCCTAACCAGCCAGTCCTCCAGCCCTTGCCCTTGCGAATGGGCAGACAAGTCTGTGGGGCAGTTTGAGGAGGCACCTCTCTTTGGGGCGGGGGGGGGGTAGCTCAGAGACCGGGGTGGAGGCAGTGACTGCCTGGAGGACTCCCAAGGAGAGGGGAGAGGAGAGGTAGCTGGGGGAACGCTCCACAAGGGAGGGTGTTTGAAAAAGGGGTGAGGGGCTGCCAGCTCTGCAGGCAAGGGGGAACATAACTGGGCTCCTGAGCCCCACAGGGGTGCCACAGACAACCCTGGCCTCTGTCCCTCTTTCCTTCCCTCCCTCCTCTGATGCCCTCTGGCGTCTCTGCCTCCCAAAGGCTTGCACGGCTGTTTGTTCCAGCAGCCCTGGCTGCAAGCTCCCCGTGCGAATGGTGCCCCTGGGACTGGCCAGGGGGTGCTGGGTGCCAGGAGCAGAGACGGCCTTGGAATAAGCAAGCAAGCGGGCGAGGGAGCCCAGTCTGCCAGCCCTTGCTGTTGGGAATGGGCAGACAAGTCCCAGGCCCCTGTGGGGCAGTGTGAGGAGGCACCTATCTTTGGGGCGAGGGGGGCAGCTCAGAGACCAGGGGCAGCAGCAGCGGCTGCCCAGAGGTCTCCCCAGGAGAGGGGCAAGGAGGCTGAGGGAGGGTGTTCAAAAAGGGGTGAGGGGCTGCCAGCTCTGCAGGCAATGGGTGACCTAACTGGGAGCCAGTGTGGTGTAGTGGTTAAGAGCGGTAGATTCATAATCTGGTGAACGGGGTTCGAGTCTCCGCTCCTCCACATGCAGCTGCTGGGTGACCTTGGGCCAGTCACACTTCTCTGAAGTCTCTCAGCCCCACTCACCTCACAGAGTGTTTGTTGTGGGGCAGGAAGGGGAAAGGAGAATGTTAGCCGCTTTGAGACTCCTTAGGGTAGTGAAAAAGCGGGATATCAAATCCAAACTCCTGAGCCCCACAGGGGTGCCACAGACAACACTGGCGTCCACAGACAAGACTCTGATGCCCTCTGGCATCTCTGCCCTCTGGCGTCTCTGCCTCCCAAAGGCTTGCACAGCTGTTTGCTGCAGCAGCCCTGGCTGCAAGCTCCCCAGGTGAATGGTGCCTCTGGGGCTCGCCAGGGGGTGCTGGGTGCCAGGAGCTGAGACGGCCTTGGAGTAAGCAAGCAAGCGGGCAAGGGAGCCCAGTCTGCCAGCCCTTGCTGTTGGCAATGGGCAGACATGTCTGTGGGGCAGTGCAAGGTGGTGTTTCTCTTTGGGGAGCAACTCAGAGACCAGGGGCAGCAGCATCGGCTGCCCAGAGGACTACCAAGGAGAGGGGCAAGGAGGCTGAGGTGTTCGAAAAGGGGTGAGGGGCTGCCAGCTCTGCAGGCAAGGGGGGACCTAACTGGTCTCCTGAGCCCCACAGGGGTGCCGCAGAAAGAAAGTTCAAGGGAGCCATGGACTCAAAAAGGTTGAAAACCTCTGGACTAAAGTATTGGGGTGGGGGATTTCCAGTCAAGGAAAGAAGGTGACTGTCACATCAGTTTCTGAAGGGATTACATGGGCTCCCTGTGGTGTTTCCAAGCCCAATTCAAATTTCTGGTTCTTGCCCTACAAACTCTCCAAGAATATCTGGAGGCCACGGCTAGTGTTTATACTACCGTGGTGCCTTGGAAGTCAAACGGAATCCATTCCGGAAGTCCGCCCGACTTCCAAAACATTCGTAAACTGAGGTGCGGCTTCCGATTGGCTGCAGGAAGCTCCTGCAGCCAATCGGAAGCCATGTTGGACGTTTGGGTTCCAAAGAACGTTCACAAACCGGAACAGTCACTCCTGGGTTTGCGGCATCTGGGAGCCAAAACGTTCGACTCGCAAGGCGTCTGGGATCCAAGGTACGACTGTACGTACATTTTTGAAGATTTGCCTTGAGAGAGTCTTTACGTCTCTTTTGTTGACCATCAGCTACTGGTTCTGATTCAAAGTCTGCTGAAATGGCTTGGGGGAAAGACCCAAAACAAAACCCAGAAGTTCCACACCGGCTGTTTTCTCCTTTCCGGCAGGAGCGTCGCAAAAAGCAGCAGCTACAAGTCCTTCAGAAGGAGAAAGAAACTTCGGAGAAGATTGCAGCTCGGGCGTTCGCTCAGCGCTACCTGTCGGACCTTATTCCTTCCGTCTTCGGCAGCCTTCGGGAGAGTGGATACTTCTACGACCCAGTGGAGAGAGGTGTGTGGCTTGCTGTGTGTTGGGATGGCAGGGGGGGCTCTCATTCTGATTTCAGGCTCCCCAAGTGTTAAGTTGTGGGTGAACATATCAGACGACACAGCGATTCTTCAAACAGCTCTTGTTTATTCACAGGCCATAACAGAACTGAACTGAAGGGTTCAGTCAGCCTGTTTATATAGAGCTCCAGTACAACGTTACTGTAACAACTTTCTAAAACTATCCAATCACTGAACGTCACTTTCGATCCCTTATTTGCATAACTATCTACAGGATCCCCCTGCTGGCCCAGGGTGAGAACTTCAGTACATAACACCAAGAAAGGCATCTGTCTTGCCAAATGCAAGGTGATTCTTTGAAATGAGACTCAGAGGCAATACAAACACAAGCGAGTGAGAAGATTTTATTCTAAACAGCAAGCAATAGAGTGGTACCTCTGGTTACGTACTTAATTCATTCTGGAGGTCTGTTCTTAACCTGAAGCACCACTTTAGCTAATGGGGCCTCCCGCTGCCGCCGCATGATTTCTGTTCTCATCCTGAAGCAAAGTTCTTAATCTGAGCTACTATTTCTGGGTTAGGGGAGTCTGTAACCTGAAGCATATGTAACCTGAAGCATATGTAACCTGAAGCGTATGTAACCCGGGGTACCACTGTATATAGATTACCAGCTAGACTGGTGACTGGGAGCGGCTGACAAGACCACATAACACTGGTCTTTAAAGACCCACATTGGCTCCCAGGTCCTGAATGAGGTCACTGTGCCCCTGAAGGACCAGGTGTGCAGCCTGAGAGTCATTTTGGACTCACAGCTGTCCATGGAGGTGAAAGTCAAATCTGTGTCCAGGGCAGCTGTTTACCAGCTTCACCTGGTACACAGGATGAGACCCTACCTGCCCGCAGACTGTCTCTCCAGAGTGGTGCATGCTCTGGTTATCTCCTGCTTGGACTACTGCCATGCACTCTACGTGGGGCTACCTTTGAAGGTGACCCAGAAACTGCAATTAATCCAGAATGCAGCAGCTAGACTGGTGACTGGGAGTGGCCGCCGGGACCACATAACACCGGTTCTGAGAGATCTGCATTGGCTCTCAGGACATTTCCGAGCACAATTCAAAGTGTTGGTGCTGACCTTGAAAGCCCTAAATGGCCTTGGTCCAGTAGACTTGAAGGAGCATCTCCACCCCCATCGTTCAGCTCGGGCACTGAGGTCCAGTGCCACAGGTCCTCTGCTTGTTCACTTACTGTGAGAAGCGAAGTTACAGGGAACCAGGCAGAGAACCTTCTTGGTAGTGGCGCCCGCCCTGTGGAACGCCCTCCCATCAGATGTCAAGCAAATAAACAACTATCTGACTTTCTGAAGACATCCGAGAGCATCCCTGTTTAGGGAAGTTTTTAAAGTTTGAGTATATTAGGGAATCCCGCCCACCAAGCAGTTCGAAAGCACCCCCGGGTGCAAGTAGACAAATAGGGACCGCTTACTAGCGGGAAGGTAAACGGCGTTCCGTGTGCTGCGCTGGCTCGCCAGATGCAGCTTGTCACGCTGGCCACGTGACCCGGAAGTGTCTGCGGACAGCGCTGGCTCCCGGCCTATAGAGTGAGATGAGCGCACAACCCTAGAGTCTGGCAAGACTGGCCCGTACGGGCAGGGGTACCTTTACCTTTACCTTTATATTAGGGAAAACCGTGTACTGCTGGACGTGCTTAGATGTTGTTGGGTTGGGGTTTGTTTTGTTTTTTTGCAATTTAGTGGCATGCAAATTCTGTTAAGTAAATGGAATAAACAAAAGAATGCCTTTAATAGGATAAATGTGCCTGGAAATGCAGAAGAATGTTCATGCATGCCTTTTTAAAAAACATGTGAATGATGAAAACTTAAGAAACACAAGGAACCGGAATGGATAGATTTGGCTGTCCTCAGTAAAAGCTACCATTGCCCAGGAAAGTTTCAGCGAGAACAGGAAACCCTAATAAGTACCGTATTTTTCGCTCTATAAGACGCACCAGACCACAAGACGCACCTAGGTTTTGAAGGAGGAAAACAAGAAAAAAAAATCTGAATCTCAGAAGCCGGAACAGCAAGAGGGATCGCTGTGCAGTGAAAGCAGCAATCCCTCTTGCTCTTCTGGCTTCTGGGATAGCTGCGCAGCCTGCATTCGCTCCATTAGACGCACACACATTTCCCCTTACTTTTTAGGAGGGAAAAAGTGAGTCTTATAGGGCAAAAAATACGGTACTTCCTATTAAGGAGAGTCCATGGCTCGTGGATCAGTTGCAATGGGCCTCCAGATCGTAGAATCAAAGAACTGTAGAGTTTGAAGGGACCCCAAGGGTCATCCGGTCCAACCCACTGAAATGCAGGAATCTTTTGCCCAGCCTGGGGCTCAAACCCACAACTTTGAGATTAACAGTCTCATGCTCTAACAACTGAGCTATCCCAGATGTTGCTGCAGAGGGGAACACAACCGGTTTGCCCGCTGCTGGGATGCCACAACAATTACTTACTAGTTATCTCCTGCTTGGACTACTGCAATGCGCTCTACGTGGGGCTACCTTTGAAAGTGACTCGGAAACTACAACTAATCCAGAATGCGGCAGCTAGACTGGGGAATGGGAGCAGCCTCTGAGATCACATAACACCGGTCCTGAAAGACCTACATTGGCTCCCAGGACATTTCCAAGCACAATTCAAAGTGTTGGTGCTGACCTTTAAAGCCCTAAACGGCCTCGGCCCAGTATACCTGAAGGAGCATCTCCACCCCCATCGTCCAGCCTGGATGCTGAGGTCCAGCTCCGAGGGCCTTCTGGCGGTTCCATCTCTGTGAGAAGTGAGGTTACCAGGCAGAGGGCCTTCTCGGTGGTGGCGCCCACCCTGTGGAACACCCTCCCATCAGATGTCAAAGAGATAAACAACTACCTGATATTCAGAAGACATCTGAAGGCAGCCCTGTTCAGGGAAGTTTTTAATGTGTGATATTTTAATGTATTTTTAATATTTTGTTGGAAGCTGCCCAGAGTGGCTGGGGAAACCCAGCCGGATGGGCGGGGTACAAATAATAAATTGTTGTTGTGGTGGTGGTGGTGGTTAGAATGTAAGGCAAGAGGCAGAGGGTATCAAATTTTGGTGTCACACAGGGGACCAGGTAAAGGACCCCTGGGCGGTTAAATCCAGCCAAAGGCGACTATGGGGTTGCGGCGCTCATCTCGCTTTCAGGCCAAGGGAGCCGGCGTTTGCCCACAGACAGCTTTCCAGGTCATGTGGCCAGCAGGACTAAACCGCTTCTGGCACAATGGTACACTGTGATGGAAACCAGAGCGCACAGAAACGCCGTTTACCACCCCACCAGAGTGGTACCTATTTATCTACTTGCGCTGGTGTGCTTTCGAACTGCTAGATTGGCAGGAGCTGGGACAAAGCAACGGGAGCTCACCCCGTCACGGGGATTTGAACCGCCAGTCTTTTTAATTGGCAAGCTTTTAATTGCCCTTGTTGCACCGCAGAGTGGGTGAGCTCTTTCTGCTTCCAGCCTCAGCTACTCCACCAAACAACAACCTTCCAATATTTCTCCATTCGGGTAATAATTTTTAAAAACCTCTCCTTGTATTTCACAGACATGTGAAATACCAGTGCGCTGGTGTGCTTTCGAACTGCTAGATTGGCAGGAGCTGGGACAAAGCAACGGGAGCTCACCCCGTCACGGGGATTTGAACCGCCAGTCTTTTTAATTGGCAAGCTTTTAATTGCCCTTGTTGCACCGCAGAGTGGGTGAGCTCTTTCTGCTTCCAGCCTCAGCTACTCCACCAAACAACAACCTTCCAATATTTCTCCATTCGGGTAATAATTTTTAAAAACCTCTCCTTGTATTTCACAGACATCGAGACAGGCTTCTTCCCGGGGATGATGTCGGAGATAGAAGAGATCATGGAAAACCGGGTTCTGGGCAGAACAATAGCCGACAGTAAGTTAAATTATCCAGGGGTGGGGTTTTTCCCCATGTGCAAATAAGGTTCGGTGGCTGTTGTTTTCTTACAAAATGGCAATGCAAAATTATAGATGATAGATAGATAGATAGATAGATAGATAGATAGATAGATAGATAGATAGATGATAGATAGATGATAGATGATAGATAGATAGATAGATAGATAGATGATAGATAGATGATAGATAGATAGATGATAGATAGATAGATAGATAGATAGATAGATGATAGGTAGATAGATAGATAGATAGATAGATAGATAGATAGATAGATAGATGATAGATAGATGATGGATGATAGATATAGATAGATAGATAGATAGATAGATAGATGATAGGTAGATAGATAGATAGATGATAGATGATAGATAGATAGATAGATAGATAGATAGATAGATAGATAGATAGATGATGATAGATAGATTGATAGATACATGATAGATAGATAGATAGATAGATAGATAGATAGATAGAGAGATAGATGATAGATGATAGATAGATGATAGATGATAGATAGATGATAGATAATAGATAGATAGATAGATGATAGATAGATAGATAGATAGATAGATAGATAGATAGATGATAGATAGATAGATAGATAGATAGATAGATAGATAGATAGATAGATGCCAGGAAAACCAAGAAACATACAATCAAATAAACAAACCATAAATTGACAAACAAACAATAGCAATATAGGGAACAACACAGTTCTTATAACTAACATCATTTATACTCCCAATGATGTGCACAATTATAGAACTTATAAAACAAGAAATTAAAAATGACTTCCAATTAGTCTCGCTGTACTTTATCTGTTGATTACCTTATACCACACAGTCACATATTTCTTATATAGCTTCTGTTTACAAAATTATATATTTTTCTAAATAAAAGCAAAGCTCCTCCATTCGTTCTCTGGCAACTGCAGCCATCGCCAGAAAGCAGCTCCCTCAGCTGCAAGTTGGAGGGTTCATTGCAAATTATTGGGGGGCCCCTCGCAAATTATCTCCTTTTTTTTTTTAATTTTACCAACCACCAGTTTTAACAAACCAATTTTATTACACAAAACGTACAGTATTCATTTCGAACTGTTGTCACGGGGCTCCTAAAAGGTGTGGTGCCCTTAGTCTAGGCTGCCGGTTTGGTTAAACTGTCCGTAATTGCTGATCTGCGCCTGATTCCCACACCGAAATCAACTACCATAACTGGCTTTGGCCTATTAATTCCTGAGCATTTAGGAGGATACAGTGGACGCTTGGGTTGCGAACGTGATCCGTGCGTGATGCACATTCGCAACCTGCAGAGTTCGCAACCCGCAGCGGCGCGTCTGCGCATGCGTGGGTTGCGATTCGGCACTTCGGCAAAGCATGATTTAGTGCTTCTGCGCATGTGTGACCGCCAAAACCCGGAAGTAACACGTACTTCCGGGATTTGGCGGTCCGTAACCCGAAAAAACACAACCTGAAGTGTCTGTAACCCGAGGTATGACTGTATTGCCATTTACGATTTATAATGTTAACGGGAAAATCTGAGGGCTCCCTTGGACAAAAAACAAAGACACCAACCAGGATAACTTGGAGCAAAACAGCCGTTTGTAGGCTTGGCCTTTATTGATCTGTTGCAACAGGGTGCTCCCCTCACTTGCAGGAGAGAGGAGGGACCCAGAAAAATGGTGTGCAAGGGCTTATAAAGACTTTTGAAATTGCCACCCTGTAGATCAAGACCACCCCCAGAAACATCATACATACATCACAGAAGGGGTGTAACCTAAGACCACCCCCCAGATACATCACACCTACATCACAGAAAAGGCGGTCTAAAACAGAAATTTTAATATTGTTTTCTCCTGTTGTTGTTTATCTCCTGTCTGGCAGGTTACTTGATTGGATTGCCGGGGGAGCCTGGCCAGTCTTTTGTAATGATAAATACTTAGTTCCTGGGCCAGGTCACAGGCTCACACCCTATTCATATCTTAAATGTGCCCTTGAGACAGGATTTGTGAGGAAAGAGACAATGGGGAGGTTTCCCACTTTGACCTTGCAGAGAAAACATTTGGTCAGTTTAGGAATCAAAATGGTTCCAGGTTGGTCTTCCTGTGCTGATCTATGTACGTGTGGTTATGAACATTACCATATATCTAAGACCTCAAAATTCCTGTCACACTAACGTGACACAACTTTCCTTGCAGACTTAATCCGAGACATGATGGAAATGAGGCTGGACTGTTACGAGAAAGGAGTGTTGCCGGTCCGGCCGGAGGTCGTTTTGCCCCCCGACCCGGAAGACGCCATGATTCCCTCCATGGAATTATTGTTGGGCGCGAGCCCGGATCCACAGGGAATCATGGAACAGCTGGAATCCCTTGGCCAACAGGACGGCTTGGATCAGCCAGATGTTTACGGCCAGTTGGAAGCCTTGGATAAACTGGAAGCTCCGGACCAATCCGAAGCCTCGGAGCAGCCGCCGGTTTCAGATCAGCCGGAAGCCCCAGATCAGCCGGAATCCGCTCCAGATCAGGACAAAGCAGCAGAAGAGCCAGAGGTCAAGGAGCCAGAACCACAGTGATGGGATTACTAAATGAATCAGGTAGGGCAGGTGTAAATTAGTTCTTCAATCCCCAAAAGAATAATAATAATAATAATAATAATTATTATTATTATTATTATTATTATTATTATTATTATTATTATTATTATTATTATTGTATCCCACCTTTCACCAGACTGAAATTTAAGGCAGTTTGCAGATATTATTATTGTTGCAAAAGTATCATTCTGCCCGGACGCTGAGGTCCAGCGCCGAGGGCCTTCTGGCGGTTCCCTCATTGCGAGAAGCAAAGCTACAGGGAACCAGGCAGAGGGCCTTCTCGGTGGTGGCGCCCGCCCTGTGGAACGCCCTTCCATCAGATGTCAAAGCGATAAACAACTACCTGACATTCAGAAGACATCTTAAGGCAGCCCTGTTCAGGGAAGTTTTTAACGTGTGATATTTTACTGTATTTTTGGTTTTTATGGAAGCCGCCCAGAGTGGCTGGGGAGGCCCAGCCAGATGGGCGGGGTATAAATAATAAATTATTATTATTATTATTATTATAGTAGGGTGCCACCTCCGCTCACTGCAAAAGTGGGGGATTAAAGGGGGTCCCCAGCAAATTCATGGGATGCGGGTGGCGCTGTGGCTTAAGCCACAGAGCCTAGGACTTGCTGATCAGAAGGTCGGCTGTTCGAATCCCCGCAATGACGGGGTGAGCTCCCGTTGCTCGGTCCCTGCGCCTGCCAACCTAGCAGTTCGAAAGCACGCCAAAGTGCAAGTAGATAAATAGGTACCTCTCTGGCGGGAAGGTAAACAGCGTTTCCGTGCGCTGCTCTGGTTCGCCAGAAGCGGCTTAGTCATGCTGGCCACATGACCCGGAAGCTGCACATGTTGTCATGCAACCAGTCCATGCAGAATGTAGGCACCTTATATATAGAAATGAGCAAACCAGTGATATTTTAGGGAGCAGGCTAGCAGGCGGGGCCCATGACTTACATCCTGGGAGCCTACACAACACAAAACACTGTTGCTGTATGTAGGCTTTATAGTATTCGTTTTTTTTATCTTATATTTTGGAAATGTACATCCAGTTTTTCCCCCCTTTAAATTTTTTGGGGCCCCCAAGAGAGTGGGGCCCTAAGCTATAGCTTGTTTAGCTTATACGTAAATCCGGCATTGTTTATTTTGCGTTCTGCCCGCAAGATGGCAGCATTGTCACTGAGATGTTAACGAAACCAAAAACCATCATAGCAAGCCCTCCTGTCTAGCCTTTGGGCTGAGATGCGAGTGAGTTGCAGTGATTTCAGTTTCCCTCCTCTGGAATTGGTTTCAGTTCAGACCAGGGGCCAGCAAACTTTTTGCAGGGGGCCGGTCCACTGTCCCTCAGACCTTGTGGGGGGGGCGGACTATATGGTGGGGGAATGAATGAATCCCTATGCCCCACAAATAACCTAGAGATGCATTTTAAATAAAAGGACACATTCTACTCATGTAAAAACACGCTGATTCCCAGACCGTCCGCGGATCGGATTTAGAAGGTGATTGGGCCGCATCCGTTGCCTGCCCCTGGCTTAGGTGCACAAATGGAGTGCTTGGAAAAAATCCCTTTTAAGAAGAACTGGTTCCATTTCAACATGTCTGCAAAGGAACTAATTCCAGTTCATGTCTGGTTCACGTTTGGCCAGCGCCGGATTTACGTATAAGCTAAACAAGCTATAGCTAGGGCCCCACTCTCTTGGGGGCCCCCAAAAAAATTAAAAAACAACTGGATGTACATTTCCAAAACATAAAAAACAAATAAAATTTATTAATTATTACTCTCCCTTCTTCCTTTTTTTTAAAAAAATACATTTTTATTGATTTTTTTAACATATCAGTTCCAACAGTCATACAACACATCTTCGCATCTTACACAATATTTTTTACTTCCATCAACACCTCTGATGATTTTCCCTTCTTTATCACTTATTCTGCATTTCTTAATTTCCTATTACTGTACATTTAATTATCCTTAACTAATAATTCTTTTCATAGTCTTTCTTGTAATATTTCAAGTAATCCACCTTACAAAACTTTTTGCAGTCCTACAGGTATATTCTGTTCATCACAATTGCTTTTCAAATACCGTATTTTTTTCTCTATAAGACTCACTTTTTCCCTCCTAAAAAGTAAGGGGAAATGTGTGAGCGTCTTATGGAGCGAATGCAGGCTGCGCAGCTATCCCAGAAGCCAGAACAGCAAGAGGGATTGCTGCTTTCGCTGCGCAGCGATCCCTCTTGCTGTTCTAGCTTCTGAGATTCAGAATATTTTTTTTCTTGTTTTCCTCCTCCAAAAACTAGGTGCGTCTTGTGGTCTGGTGCATCTTATAGAGGGAAAAATACAGTAGTTCATATATTTCCTACAGTCCTCTAAGAATCTCTGGTCCCGCAGGTTTCGAATCCTTCCTGTTAATTTATCTAATTCTGCATAGTCCATCAGCTTCATCCTCCATTCTTCTTTCGTCGGCAGTTTTTCTTGCTTCCATCTTTGTGCCAATAATATTCTTGCTGCTGTCATTGCATATGAAAACAACTTGCAATCCTGTCTATTAATATCATTATTCTCCCTTCTTCCATGACCCTCTGCCATCATGCCCTCTCGATCTTAGGCTGGTGTGCTCCTTTCACTTTGGTAAAAGTGAAAAAACTCGTGCCGGCCATAAGAATTACATTTTATTTTATTTTTTCCCGTTCTCTTTCCAGGGATTCCAGAAGGTCGCACCAACGCGTTTGTGCCAACTGACAAAATGCTGAATTTAATTGGTCCTGGTGCAAGCAATAAATTGAAAGCTGCGGTTTTTCAAAAAATATGTGCGAGGTCTATGCTCTTATTAGCCCCCCAAAAAAAACTCGGCGCTAAGAAACATCACACTAGTTTTCAACGAATTCCTCTTCTTTTTAAAATTGTGCATGTTCCCATTAATTGTTTGCAACTTAAATGTGCCTAAATAAATTCCAGACGGCATCTGGTAGAAGTTTGTTGTTATTTAAGTTCTGTTGAAGTCAGCGAGATACAATTTAGCCAGAGCTAAACTTGTTGAGTGGGTTTGATTTCAATGGGACTAGAAGTGGTGACAAAGTTCTGCCAGATCTGTGTGTTGACGTTTAGAAAGTTTTTAGCAACCTTTGCATTGTTTAACCATAGTTATTTGCATTATAACCATAGTATCTGCATTACTTGACCATAAAACGTGTTATTTTTTTAGAGAATGTTTGTGCGTATGTGCATGCCTATATATATATTTTTAGAAAGCTTAGGATAATTTCATTTTTACCTAGTTGCCTTATAAGTCTGATTTATTCATGACTTCGGCAAAAAAGGAGGTTTTTCGTTTTTCTTTTAAGGTTATTTTCCTAGTACAAAAGAAATCATCGTGGAGATAAATAGATTGGTTGTTGTTGTTGATGTTGTCTTCCTCCCCCTCCCCTAGTCTCCCACCTCTGAACCTGGTTAATTATTTCGTTTCAAATGTTTCTCTTTGGAAAGCACTGTTTGTGTCTTATCCCCTAAAGCATTGCCGCTCAGTCGTATTCTTAAATAACTTCAATGCACTTCCATGCTTGTGTTTTACCTATGATTGTATCCATCATTTTAAGATTAATTAATTTTAATTAATTCAATTAATTAATTTTAATTAATTTTAAGATTAATTTGGTTTTGTTGCAATGGTATTATATGTAATATTTTTTTTGGGGGGGGGGTGAATTGACCGAGAGTATTCTTAAATAATTTTAATGCATTTCCATGTTTGTGTTTTACCTATGATTGTATCTATCATTTTAAGATTAATTAATTTTATTAATTAATTTTATTAATTAATTTTAAGATTGATTTGGTTTTGTTGCAAAGGTATTATATGTAATATTTTTTTTGGGGGGGGGGTGAATTGACCGAGAGTATTCTTAAATAATTTTAATGCATTTCCATGTTTGTGTTTTACCTATGATTGTATCTATCATTTTAAGATTAATTAATTTTATTAATTAATTTAATTCATTAATTTTAAGATTGATTTGGTTTTGTTGCAATGGTTATTATATGTAAGATTTTTTGGGGGGTGAATTGACCAAGAGTTCACCCAGATCTGCGCTTGGGCCAAGTCTAGAAAGTACAAGTCGAAGCGGTTTTCTGCTTGTACCAACTGCCCTTCATCAATAAATCGGAGCAAACATCAACCCAACTGATGTGTGCTCTGATCCAGCAGTAAAGTTCGGGTTTCCCCGGGGGAAAGCGGCAGAGGCAAATGCGGACAAGCCCAAAGACAACGAAATCTCCCACCCTTTAGTTTTCCTTCTCCTCGTATAAAACGAATCATCGAAGAGGCAGCCAAATGGCTGATCTTTGCTTCCCCTTCCTCCCTTCTAAGGGTGCCCAACGCTTGTCTCCAGCACAGCTCTACTCAGAAGGAACCTGCCGAAATGAAACGGATCCGGCCCGTTTTATTTCGGGGGGGTTGACTCTGAATATGACCAGCGCTGGATACGGGCCCATGCATCTACTTAGAAAAAGTTCCTGCTCCCTTTTAACGCGATCTCTTAGGAGACATCCTGTTTAAGAAATGGGACCGTTTATATTTTCTGCTCCCTGTGTTTTTTTCTTACCCCAAAATTTAGCACCAATAAATGTGGGTGGGTGGGTGGAAAACAGGCTTGTGCGATTGCAGCTCTGAGCTCCCTCTGTAACCCACATTCAACGCGGCTCCTGAATGGCGGGACGTCAGATGCGATGCTGAAAGCCGCTCACGGCTGCTACCACCTCCTCTAAGAGAAGATGCCCATAGCTCTAGCAGGAGCTATGGGGCTCTTCTTCCCCCTAACCCTTCTCCCTGCCCCATTGCTGCCACCTCTCCTTCCTCTTTCTGGGGTACAAAGCGTCCAGCGGTCAAGGTTTCTTGGCTGACCAGTCGCTGTGACCCAAACTCCCTCGAGGGAGAGGCAGCGGCAACGGAACAGGTATCTATCTATCTGAACCCATCAACCCAGGAATGGCGGGAGTTTGGATCACAGCCCCAAACATTTGCCATACTTTAAAGAACTAGCGAAAGCTCTCTGATGTCACAAAGGCCGTTGCGACCAATGTTTATTGTCGCGGGGAGAGATCTGCCTGTTCAGAAAAAAGCACACCTGTAGCATTTCGGAACAGATGCTCAAACCGCTTTTCCGAAGCAAGGGAGGAGACGCAATCTCGCCTCCTCCCTGAGCAGCTAGATTTCCAAAGGCGGGGAGCTGTTTTCTTTTTCCTTGCACCAGGCCTCGGGAACCTGTGGCCCTCTCTGGGGAGAGGCTGCGGGACGACAGTTCCCAACAGCCCCATAGAGAATGTAATCCACAGACATCTGTTGGACCGCAGATTCCCTCTTCCCACTTTGCACAGCGATTTCTCCTTTCTGAAGTGCTATGGTCCAGCGCACAACTATTATTGTGTGCTTTTTCCAAAAGCGTAGATCAGCTCTGTCTGGAAACGTATGCAATGTCAAATCTGTTTTCCTCTTACCTGCTGCACCCCACCCCCAAAAAAGCATTTTGTGTGAACTGAAAATAAAGAGGATACCACAAAGTCATTTTGTTGTCACGTACTTCTTCGCAGCCACCTGGGGAGCGTTGTAGGAAAAAAATTGGGCTTTGCTTTTATAGCCCAATGGATTCAGGGTCCCCTAAGTCTGTTCTCGGGACGCGGGTGGCGCTGTGGGTTAAACCACAGAGCCTAGGACTTGCCGATCAGAAGGTCGGCGGTTCGAATCCCCACGACGGGGTGAGCTCCCGTTGCTCGGTCCCTGCTCCTGCCAACCTAGCAGTTCGAAAGCACGCCAGTGCAAGTAGATAAATAGGGACCGCTCCGGCGGGAAGGTAAACGGCGTTTCCGTGCGCTGCTCTGGTTCACCAGAAGTGGCTTAGTCATGCTGGCCACATGACCCGGAAGCTGTCTGCGGACAAACGCAGGCTCCCTCGGCCTATAGAGCGAGATGAGCAAGCAACCCCAGAGTCGGTCACGACTGGACCTAGTGGTCAGCGTTCCCTTTACCTTTTTAAGTCTGTTCTCGGGACGCGGGTGGCGCTGTGGGTTAAACCACAGAGCCTAGGACTTGCCGATCAGAAGGTCGAATCCCCGCGACGGGGTGAGCTCCCGTTGCTCGGTCCCTGCTCTTGCCAACCTAGCAGTTCGAAAGCACGCCAGTGCAAGTAGATAAATAGGTACCACTCCGGCGGGAAGGTAAATGGCGTTTCTGTGTATTGCTCTGGTTCACCAGAAGCGGCTTAGTCATGCTGGCCACATGACCCGGAAAAACGCCAGCTCCCTCGGCCTATAGAGCAATCTTCCAGGGGCCACACATCCCAGCAGTCAGTGCCGGCCCACCCAAGAGGCGAGGCGAGGTGACTGCCTCAGGCGGCAGGATGCATGGGGCAGAAGATCTGGCCTCCAAGGATGCTTTGCCCGCTGCTGTTGGAGGCTGGATCTGGAGTGTCTGGGGGCAACCCAGTCAGATGAGCGGGGAATAAAAATAAAAATATGATGATGGAATCGGATGTCCCTATTTTCATTGGAGAAATGTTGGAGGATATTCTGTAGCTGTGCTTTGTGTTCCATTCCCAAGAAATGAAGATGAACTCATATAAGGTGCTGTCATGCAGCTCTAAACTCAGCCCTCCAGATGTTTTGGGACTACAATTCCCATCATCCCTGACCACTGTTCCTGTTACCTAGGGATCATGGGAGTTGTAGGCCGAAAACATCTGGAGGGCCGAGTTTGCCTATGCCTGGTTTAAACCAACAGCCCCAGCTGTTTCATCCAATATCAAGAAGATTGGATGAAATTTAAAGACTATTTGAATAAATATTGTAATATTAAAGATTTGTAACCACTTGAAATATCTAATTAGGCCTAGGATTAAATAAATAAAGAAAGAAAAGTATGATAAGAAAAGTTAGGAAATTTGATTATGACCGGAATATTCTTATATGGAATAATGATATTGGAAACTGCTACATTTAATTACATGGAAATTCAGTTGGAAGAGATTAGAGGAAGTCAAGTAATATGTTTATGAAGTTGGATTTTAATTAATTAACCAAGTCTTATTGCATGTGGTGGTGTATGTGAGGTTCGAAATACTTTCTTTCTTTTCTTTTTCCTTTTTCTTTTATTATTGTTTTTTTTTCTTTTTCTGTTTGTTAAAAGTTATGTTTTTGTATGAAGTTTGATAAACATTATTGGGGGAAAATAAAAATAAACCAACAACCCCAGCTGGGTCTTGTGTCTATTTTCGCCCATTTCCTTCCACTACCCCCCTTCCCCTGCTTTCCCTCCCTCCCGAAATATTTCATTCAGGCTGTAACCAAGCCCCACGGAGCGCCGCGGCCGTTCCTTGAACTCGCGCCAGCAGCCATAAAATTCATCGCCCAGGTGAGGAAATCAAGGAGGGCGGACTTCACGGCCATCTGCCTTCTTGCAGCGTGAGAATTCCCTTCCAAGAATATCTACGGACAATGAGATTACTCTGGCAAGTTGGGGGGGGGGGCGGTGAGGAGGGAAAGATGGGATCGCATGTGTTTATTGCCATGGCAACACCCAAGTCGGAGGTATCTGTTGACCACAAAGCCCCTCCAAGCATCGTTCAGAAGTAACTAGATCTCTTGACAGGTTGGCGGATGGGGAAATTCTTCCTAAGGAAGAAAATTTGAGTGGAAAGGGGGTTGGGAGAGATGGAATAGGATTCGACCCCTCACCCTCCCCATTCCCCTTTTTAATTTTCGGATCGCCACCCCCCTCCGTGATGATTGAGTTCAAACCGGCTTTCTCTAACAGGAAATTGCTCCGTTAAAAATGAAGACAAAGTGTTTGTGGGATCGGGAGTCAATTTAAATGGGGTTTTCAGGTGGATTAATGCAACGACGCGACGGGTCAGCAGACTTATGGGTCAAGGGGCAGAGAACACAACTGACTGGACAATCCCACGAGCCAGAAAAATGTAGGTTTTTGGCTGCGGCAACCAGCCAGGAATACAGTGACCTGAATCAATCAATTCAGGATTTGGTCCACAAAAGCGTAACGAGAACCCTGCAATGTTAAGAACGTGGCACCCGAGTTTGCTTGCTTTCCTCTTCCCTCTCCAATCCTTTTTCCTTTTGTGCTGTACCGTTTTTGTTTTTGTTTTTGGTAAGCCTGAAAGGTAGGGACTGTGTTGTTTTCCCTATAGGCAAGCGGTTCGGCAGATGCTTTCTGGCGGAAGATAAAACACGGTGAATGAGCAAAGAAATAAAGGAATGCATGAATGAAGACTTGGCTGGTGTTATTGGGATGGCCATCTGCCACGCATGCTTCAGCTGAGATTTCTGCATCGCGGGGGTTGGACTAGATGGTTCTGGGGACCCCTTCCAAGTCTACGATTCCACGATTCTATTCTGAGCCGTATGGCTGACGCTGAAAACCGTTTAGGCCAGTTTAGAGCCAGGAATCGCTGTAGAAGGGATAGACACTGGCTGCCGTTGCAACTCCTCTCCCCTGACTTCAATGATGACAAAACCAAATACAGTGGTACCTCGGGTTAAGTACTTAATTCGTTCCGGAGGTCCGTTCTTAACCTGAAACTGTTCTTAACCTGAAGCACCACTTTAGCTCATGGGGCCTCCTGCTGCTGCCGCGCCGCCGGAGCACAATTTCTGTTCTCATCCTGAAGCAAAGTTCTTTACCTCAAGCACTATTTCTGGGTTAGCAGAGTCTGTAACCTGAAGCATATGTAACCTGAAACGTATGTAACCCGAGGTACCACTGTACAGTGAGGGAAATAAGTATTCGATTCCCTGCTAAATTTGCCCGTTTGCCCTCTGACGAAGAAACGACCAGTCCGTAATTTAAATGGTAGGTTTATTGTAGCTGTGAGAGACAGAGTCTCTGACTTTTGTCTTCTGGGTTTCTGAGGTTTTTTTCCTGTTGTTATTCTGTCTCTCACAGCTACAATAAACGGCCTCGGTCCAGTATACCTGAAGGAGCGTCTCCACCCCTATCGTTCTGCCCGGACACTGAGGTCCAGCTCCGAGGGCCTTCTGGCGGTTCCCTCGCTGCGAGAAGGCAAGTTACAGGGAACCAGGCAGAGGGACTTCTCGGTGGTGGCGCCCGCCCTGTGGAACGCCCTCCCACCAGATGTCAAAGAGAAAAATAACTACCAGACTTTTAGAAGACATCTGAAGGCAGACCTGCTTAGGGAAGCTTTTAATGTTTAATAGGTTATTGTATTTTAGTGTTTTGTTGGAAGCCGCCCAGAGTGGCTGGGGAAACCCAGCCAGATGGGCGGGGTATAAATAAATTATTATTATTATTATTATTATTATTATTATTATTATTATTATTATTATTTTATTATATTACCATTACAGTGGTACCTCGGGTTACATACGCTTCAGGTGACAGACGCTTCAGGTTACACCCTCCGCTAACCCAGAAATAGTACCTCGGGTTAAGAACTTTGCTTCAGGATGAGAACACGGCAGGCAGCGGGAGGCCCCATTAGCTAAAGTGGTGCTTCAGGTTAAGAACATTTTCAGGTTAAGTACGGACCTCCGGAACGAATTACGGTAAGTACTTAACCCAAGGTACCACTGTAAAATTATGGACTGGTCATTTCTTCGTCAGAGGGCAAACGGGCAAATCAAGCAGGGGGTCAAATACTTCCCCCCCACCTCGCTGTAAATTTAAATGTACCTTTCCCCACAAATCATGTCCCAACCGCCGTGCAGAGATGCGAGAGCGTTACCTCGGCGCTTCCGATTTCAAACCTCACGCTGTGAATTTCTACACGACCTCCCCCGTTATTTTTTTATTCTTTTGCAAAAAAAGGGGGGGTGTTAATCGGCTTCGGGCTCCCGGCAACCCCTGCCCACCCCCACCCACCCCCAGGCACTGTAAATCTACAACCTTGCCTTAAGGAAGGGACGGAGCATAATTGCTTCTTACTTCAGACCTGGAAACAGAATACTCAGAGAGGGGGGGACGTTGTTTGAAAAATTGTGAACGAAACTTGCAACATATCCCCGGGGGGGCAGGCTGCCTTGAGTCCGGAGTGATGAGACCCTTCTCCTCCCCACACCCCCCCCATCGTTTCCCGATGACCACAAGGGATCTATAAATAATGCAAAGCAGCTGACAAGCACAGCACCCCCCCAACAAAAAATCTGGAACTCGTTACCGACTCAGAACGTGCAGACTTTTTCCCAGAGTTGTCCCATTGAGCAAAGGGCTGAGAAATATACTTTCGGATCCTTCCTCTCCACTCTAATCCGTCAAGATCAGAATCTGGGGGGGTCTCCGCAAGTCTATTAACTTGTGTTTTAGTCAGATTAATTTATGATTTAGGTTGCAGATGTTTGCAGATGAGCAAAAGGAAGAGGGTGGAAGGAGGGGGGGGGGAGATGGGTTTTGCTTCCAGGCAGTGGAATATTTTTTTTTACCTCCCTCGCGGGGCGACTTCTGAGGGGCTCCTTGGTGGGGGGGGGGCAAGGCTCCTGGCGAAAATGGGCAGAGCGACGGGCGCGACTCTGAATAGCGGGCAGAGTGAGACCTGAGAAAGCCGGAGATTTCTGCTCATGCAACATCCAGGCACGGAGGACGTAACATTGCAAGAAACGATTATCGCACTTCGGAGACAGATTCCAAGCAGACGGCGGCTCTCAAAGTGGGGGCGGAGCCACACTGTGGAGGGGCGTGGCTTGAGGAGAGGAGGCGTGGCATGGCCAGAGTCCTTTCAAAAAGAATTTTTAGGTTTTTTTACTCAAAACCTGACATTATTCATTTCACTTTCAGCATGATACAGTGGTACCTCGGGTTAAGAACTTAATTCGTTCTGGAGGTCCGTTCTTAACCTGAAACTGTTCTTAACCCAAGGTACCACTTTAGCTAATGGGGCCTCCGGCTGCACGATTTCTGTTCTCATCCTGAAGCAAAGTTCTTAACCCGCGGTACTATTTCTGGGTTAGCGGAGTCTGTAACCTGAAGCGTGTGTAACCTGAAGCGTCTGTAACCCAAGGTACCACTGTAATCTCTTACGTTTTGACTTCCCATCCTTGTGTCTGTGAGCCAGAAAACCTGCAAAGGAATAACAGAGAGCACTCTTGAGAATGTGCAAAAGGTAAAAGCAAAGGACCCCTGGACGGTTAAGTCCAGTCAAAGGTGACTATGGGATTGCGGCCCTCATCTCGCTTTCAGGCCAAGGGAGCCACCGTTTGTCTGCAGACAGCTTTCTGGTTTATGCGGCTAGCAGGACTAAACCGCTTCTGGCACAACGGGACACCGTGACAGAAACCAGAGCACACAGAAACGCCGTTTACCTTCCCGCTGGAGCAGTACCTATTTATCTACTTGCACTGGCGTGCTTTCGAACTGCTAGGTTGGCAGGAGCTGGGACTGAGCAACGGGAGCTCACCCCGTTGCGGGGATTCGAACCGCCAACCTTTTTAATCAGCTATGGGAAAACCATAGCTTTAACTATACGGACCTTTGTTGGCAAGGTGATGTCTCTGCTTTTTTAGATGCTGTCTAGGTTTGTCTTATCACTACCCGAAGGAGTCTCAAAGCGGCTAACAATCTCCTTTCCCTTCCTCCCCCACAACAAACCCTCTGTGAGGTGAGTGGGGCTGAGAGACTTCAGAGAAGTGTGACTGGCCCAAGGTCACCCAGCAGCTGCATGTGGAGGAACGGGGAAGCGAACCCGGTTCACCAGATTACGAGTCCACCGCTCTTAACCACTACACCACACTGAATAAATACAGCAAATCAATTTCTCTCTTTTTATATATATATACATTTTTATTGGTTTTTTTAAACATATCATTTCCAACAGTCATATAACATAATTTTTCATCTTAGGCAATATTTTAGACTTTCATCAACACCTCTGATGATTTTCCGTTCTTTATCACTTATTCTGCATTTCTTAATTTCACTATTACTCTTAATTGTCATTAACTAATAATTCTCATAGTCTTTCTTGCAATATTTCATATAATCCTCCTTACAAAACTTCTTGCAGTCCTACTGGCGTGATCTGTTCGTTACGATTACATTCCAAATAGTTTGTATATTTACTCCAGTCTTCTAAGAATCTCTGGTCCCACAGGTTTCAAATCCTTCCTGTTAATTTGTCAAGTTCTGCATAGTCCATCCATTTCATCCTCCATTCTTCTTTCGTCGATAATTCTTCTTGCTTCCATTTTTGTGCCAATAATATTCTCGCTGCCACAGCTAGTCAACTTCTCAGCCCTGCATGCAAGGGCACCGACTTGCCCCCCTCCCATTGCAGGGAGGCGGAGCAGGGCCACAGGATTTGGGGGGAGTCCAGCCCCCTCCTTGAAAATTTTTGGGGTGCTGAAGACCCCTCAATCCCCGCACCTTCGTGCTTATCTGCGTGCATCACACATACAATCCAGGGGACTGGGAGGGGGGAAACTGAACTTCTGTTTGTTGCTTGTCTGTGCATAGCTGTCAACTTACAGGTTTGAAAATAAGGGACCAGCAGCCTTGAAAATAAGGGACCAGCAGCCAAAATAAGGGACCTGCAGCCTCACCTGTTCCAGGCACTCCAGTCTTCCTGTCCTCCTGCAGTCTGGTCAAACTCATGCTGGTAGCTTCAAGAACACTGTCCAACCAACTTTGTAACCAGAGGTTCAACTGACTAGAATCTGAATCACATGCACCACAAGGCCTATGCAACCTCAACTTAAGATGGCTCCCCGGCCTGGCTTTGCACTGCAAAGTTTGCAGCAGCACATGCAACAAAATGGCGTCCAGCATTCAAAAAACCTCTCAGCTTGCATTAACTAGCCACACACAAGGCATGCAAGCTCCACCCCCCCAGTCGTTCTTAGACTTTTAATTGGGTGAGCAACACAGCCAAGCAACACAGTTGGAGCCTCCCTCCTCCCTGGCCGGCAGGGAGGGAGGGAGAGGAGCTGCTTCCTTTGAAATTTAAGGGACATCCTTTAAGGGACATTTAAGGGACATCCATCAATAAGGGACAGCAGTGGGACATGGCGCTGGAATATGGGACTGTCCCTTCAAATAAGGGGCACTTGACAGCTATGTGTCTGTGTCCCGACGTGTCCATGTTTTGAAGCCTGCCCCACCGCAGATCCCCATTTCGGAAGGCAGATCTGAGGCCAGCCTGAAATCCTCCTCAGGGCTTTGGGACCCAGGGTCTGGAAAAACCAAAGAGCCTGCGATTCCTTTCGTCTCATTAGAGGACGTGTAAACACGCGGGCCAATTTGCCGCGGCTTTAAACAAAAAAGGAGAAACAACAACAACCAAAAAATAAAATAAAAGAGCTTGTAGCTTTCTTTCCAAGAGCTCTGCTATTTATGGAGCAATTTTTCCATGCCCTAGTGCCAATCAAAATGAATTTTTCAGACTTCCACTGCCTCTTTTTTATGGTTCGTCATGGAAGAGGGAGCCAAAGGGCAAGAGGGAAGAAGCCCTCCTCCTCCTCCTCCTCTTGCTGGTTTTGAAGTCGGACGCAAACGGGTGGGTGGGCACTGGGGTTGTAGAGCTGCTCCTTGAGATGGGCCGGTTCCCCTGGCTGCGTCTGGGGAGGATGGCGGAGGTCCGCTGCTAAGCTGGCACTAAATCCACTTGACAATATTACTAACAACAGCAACAAAGAGGCCCCCTGCATCTGTGGGGTGCTTGGCTGCTGTGGAGCGGTCCGTTTTCCCCCCGCCTTTTCCCGCCATGCACGGAGCCCGCCTTGAAAGATGCAGTCAAGAAGATGTATCACCCTTTTCTCAGTTTATGGCGCATTCCTCATCGCTCTCCGATTTCCCGGGGAAGGTGGCATAAGCACCGGGCCTTGGGGGGAGATTCGGAAAAGGCCGAGAGACCAGCAACAGACCAGCTGTGCCGAGAACAGGCAAATCAAGAATTTTCTCAGAGATTCCCCGTCTCCGTGGGTATTCCTGCACAACCTGTTTTCCCCGTGTTATACGGTTTTCTGCTTGCAGAGTCAGTTACGAAACTCAATAGAGTGGTACCTCGGGTTAAGAACTTAATTCGTTCTGGAGGTCCGTTCTTAACCTGAAACTGCTTTTAACCTGAGATACCACTTTAGCTGGGTGGCGCTGTGGGTTAAACCAAAGAGCCTAGGACTTGCCAATCAGAAGGTCAGCGGTTCGAATCCCCGTGACGGGGTGAGCTCCTGTTGCTCAGTCCCTGCTCCTGCCAACCTAGCAGTTCGAAAGCACGTCAAAGTGCAAGTAGATAAATAGGTACCGCTCTGGTGGGAAGGTAAATGGCGCTTCCGTGCGCTGCTCTGGTTTGCCAGAAGCTGCTTAGTCCTGCTGGCCACATGACCCGGAAGCCCTACGCCGGCTCCCTCAGACAATAAAGCGAGATGAGCGCCGCAACCCCAGAGTCGGTCACGACTGGACCTAATGGTCAGGGGTCCCTTTACCTTTACCTTTACCACTTTAGCTAATGGGGCCACCTGCTGCCACCGCGCGATTTCTGTTCTCATCCTGAAGCAAAGTTCTTAACCCGAGGTACTATTTCTGGGTTAGCGGAGTCTGTAACCTGAAGTGTCTGTAACCTGAAGCATCTGTAACCAGAGGTACCACTGTACAGAATTTTTCTAAAACATGGAACTTGGGAAGGTATAACAGAAATGCGGCAGCGAGACTGGGGACTGGGAGCAGCTGCCGAGACCACATAACACCGGTCCTGAGAGACCTACATTGGCTTCCAGGACATTTCCGAGCACAATTCAAAGTGTTGGAGCTGACCTTGAAAGCGCTAAATGGCCTCGGCCCAGTATACCCGAAGGAGCGTCTCCACCCCCATCGTTCTGCCTGGACACTGAGGTCCAGCTCCGAGGGCCTTCTGGCGGTTCCCTCCCTCCAAGAAGTGAGGTTACAGGGAACCCGGCAGAGGGCCTTCTTGGTGGTGGCACCCGCCCTGTGGAACGCCCTCCCATCAGATGTCAAGGAAATAAACAACTACCTGGTTTTTAGAAGACACCTGAAGGGATGTTCAGGGAAGTTTTTAATGTTTGATGCATTACTGTATTTTAATATTTTGTTGGAAGCCGCCCAGAGTGGCTGGGGAAACCCAGCCAGATGGGCTGGGTAATAATAATAATAATAATAATAATAATAATAATAATAATAATAATAATAATATATGCTTTAGTAATACAAAAGAATAGGAGAGAGAGCTTGGGTCTTGGTCCCACCAGGTGGGAATGTGGAAGAGGGCCTTCTCAGTGGTGGCTCCTCCCAGTAGATGGACAAAAGTGTCTCCTGTTGGGCTTGCGTATGGGGAGGGAAGAGGCCTGGGGCAGAGTCCCAATGGTCAGGGACACAGGTCCAGAAGGCCCCACTTGGCTCCCTTGTCTGATCTTCCTCACCCCTAAAATAGAGGAACTGTCAAGGATTGCAAAGGAGAAAATTCCACTTGGCTATCCCAAGAATATGGCTTCCTTATTTTGGAGTTATTTGATACGCATTATAAAAATGCTCTTCCTTGAACCGTTCCCAAACGAGCCACTAATGGAGTGATTACAAAATCTATCAAAGCAATCTTAAGATTTACCACCATATGTGTGTGTCTGTGTTATGTGTGTTTGCGTGTCTCTGAAAACATTGCTGGAAGAGAGAGAAACACAGGCTTCTAGCTTCCAGCTGAGGTTGGAGCAAGTCTATAAAACTCTGCAACGGAAAACCGGCATCTCTCTTCAAGCATGTTGCTGTAATTTATAGTATGTTTGCTGGCTTGGCCACGAAGGTTTTGAGGCCAGATGTATTATTCCCTGCAGTTCTGGATCGTCGCAATAGTCAAATGACGAACAAAGGAAGAGGATTAGCACATCAAGTGAGAGCTGGACCATAAAGAAGGCTGATCACCGAAGAATTGATGCTATTGGATTATGGTGCTGGAGGAGACTTTTGAGAGTCCCATGAACTGCAAGATCAAACTTCTCCATTCAGAAGGAAATCAGCCCTGAGTGCTCACTGGAAGGACAGATCCTGAAGCTGAGGCTCCAAGACTTTGGCCACCTCATGAGAAGAGAAGACTCCCTGGTGGAAAAGACCCTGATGTTGGGAAAGATGGAGGGCACAAGGAGAAGGGGACGAGATGGTGGGACAGTGTTCTCGAAGCTACCAGCATGAGTTTGACCAAACTGCGGGAGGCAGTGGAAGACAGGAGTGCCTGGCGTGCTCTGGTCCAGGGGGTCACGAAGACTCGGACACGACTAAACGACTAAACAACAAAGCACATCAAAAGGGGTGTTTTTGTGAACAACGACAAGACATTGCAGGCTTTTTCCGGGTCTGTCAGTCAAGACCCCCTGACGGCGCTGCAATTTGCAAGGTTGAAATGGTTGTCTCCTTCTTCCCACCCCGATCAAATGGGTTGGATATTAAGTCTCTTTTTAAAAAAAATAAAATATATTTTTATTGATAAAGCAAGAAAAGAAAAAGAGAGAAAACACAAATACCAAATTACACACAGGAATAACAACAGATGCAAAATTTTCTTAACAAACAACAAAACATAAATTGGTCTTAAAACTAAAGACCCAACCTCCTTTCTATTCCTTATTTCGATTTAATATTACTTATAGCCAACATACACTTTTATCATCATATAACTTTTTTCTTAATATATCTTAATTCTTATATCTACCTTGCAACTATTACTATAAGTTCCTCGAATGCTGCAACAGAGTTTAAGCTACTATATTTGTATTTCAAATATTCTTTGAAAACCTCCTATTTGGAGACAAATTCCTGTTTTTAATTAGTCTTTATTTCTTCTGATAGACCATCGAATTTGGTGTATTCTGTCAGCTTTTAGATCCATCCTTGTTGTTGTTTAGTCGTTTAGTCGTGTCCGATTCTTCGTGACCCCCTGGACCAGAGCACGCCAGGCACTCCTGTCTTCCACTGCCTGCCGCAGTTTGGTCAAACTCATGTTAGTCGCTTCAAGAACAGTGTCCCACCATCTCGTCCTCCATCATCCCCTTCTCCTTGTGCCCTCCATCTTTCCCAGCATCAGGGTCTTTTCCAGGGAGTCTTCTCTTCTCATGAGGTGGCCAAAGTCTTGGAGCCTCAGCTTCAGGATCTGTCCTTCCAGTGAGCACTTAGGGCTGATTTCCTTCAGAATGGAGAGGTTTGATCTTCTTGCAGTCCATGGGATTCTCAAGAGTCTCCTCCAGCACCAGAATTCAAAAGCATCAATTCTTTGGTGATCAGCCTTCTTTATGGTCCAGCTCTCACTTCCATACATCACTACTGGGATAACCATAGCTTTAACTATACGGACCTTTGTTGGCAAGGTGATGTTTCTACTTTTTAAGATGCTGTCTAGGTTTGTCATTGCTTTTCTCCCAAGAAGCAGGTGTCTTTTAATTTCGTGGCTGCTGTCACCATCTGCAGTGATCATGGAGCCAAAGAAAGTAAAATCTCTCACTGCCTCCATTTCTTCCCCTTCTATTTGCCAGGAGGTGATGGGACCAGTGGCCATGATCTTCGTTTTTTTGATGTTGAGCTTCAGACCATATTTTGCGCTCTCCTCTTTCACCCTTAATAAAAGGTTTCCTCCTCACTTTCTGCCATCAAGGCTGTGTCATCTACATATCTGAGGTTGTTGATATTTCTTCCGGCAATCTTAATTCCGGCTAGGGATTCATCCAGATCCACCCTTGTATAGAGGGAATTTCATTACTCTTCCATTTTGCCCGATAAGAACTGCTGCCGCCATTGAGTATAAAAAGATACCCTTCCTTTTAGGAAGGGATGGATATAAAGTCTCAACTGGTTGGCAATAAGGCTTTTGTAGCCCCAAGAATTGTTTGCCTGGGTGGAAGCTGAATTCTGAGGTTTCTGTGTCTAGAAACCTGTGGCTTTTTGATGGCCAGAGAAGTTGGCCTTCAAAAGAGGAGAGGAGGCTGGAACTTCATGTCCTGGCCGCAAACAACCTAGCTTACTATTTCAATACGCCCTTGATTTAAAACCATGAGGACTATAATCTTGTTTATGCTCCTTTGGGGGCAGGGGAGAAGCTTAGCTTAATGGTAGAACATCAGCTTTATCTGCAAAATTTACCTGGTTTGGCCTTCAGGTAAAGAACATGCCCATTTCAGTTCCTCTCCATTTCTCTCCCCTGCCCCCAATCTTAGATTTAGTTCTCCACATTCCACATCACTTTGAGATTACTCATTTTTTTAGTCCACGCGAAAATTTATCTGCATTTTGGTGCGAAATTCTCCAATTATACAGTTTTGCATGCAATTTTCCATAACATGCTCATTTATTTATTTTTTGCAACTCAGTTTTCCCTAATATAATACCCCTTTCCATGTTATTTTCACTTGCACAATTTGACTAGTAAATGCATTTTCATGCACAATTCTTGGCTGGAAAACCGCATTGCAATGTTCAGAGAAGTGTGAATTTTGAAGGATGGCTGAGATTTGGTGCATTGTTTCAAAAACAGGAAATCAGCCAAGCTCGCTCTTAAATACAAACTGAACTGAATCAAATGTAAAAGGTAAAGGGACCCCCGATCATTAGGTCCAGTCGTGACCGACTCTGGGGTTGTGATGCTCATCTTGCTTTACTGGCTGAGGGAGCCGGCGTACAGCTTCCGGGTCATGTGGCCAGCATGACTAAGCCGCTTCTGGCAAACCAGAGCAGCACACGGAAACGCCGTTTACCTTCCTGCCGGAGCCGTACCTATTTATCTACTTGCACTTTGACGTGCTTTTGAATTGCTAGGTTGGCAGGAGCAGGGGCCAAGCAACGGGAGCTCACCCCGTCGTGGGGATTCGAACTGACGACCTTCTGATTGGCAAGTCCTAGGCTCTGTGGTTTAACCCACAGCGCCACTCCATTGACTGTCAACCGCTCTCTGGGGTTTTAGATGGGGCCTTTCTCAGTGCTATGTAAACTGCACCTGGGATGTTCTGCATGTCAATCAAAGATTCTTTTGCTAAGCTACAATTCCTCTCCCGAACAGACAACACTCTCCCTGTTGCTAAAGTGATATAGTCCTTTCTGACACCTTCTCCTTCCAAATGCATTTACAGACTCTTAGCTTCTACAGATCATGAGAAGCGAGCTAAATATTTTGCAGATATTAATATTGCACAGCATGAAGCAATGGGATGCAGAAAACAGAATCCTTTTGGAATAAAAAATACAGTATTCAGATTCAAAGCTTTACTAGCCAGAACTTCTTCAAAACAGGTACAAAAACATCAATGATACATCCAGATAATTCCATAATATCCAAGCACAGGTACTTCTTCTTAAATATATGTAACATAATTATGATCAGAGTAAAATTCAAATCTCTGTCTCTCCCATAGCTTGCATTAGCCTGCATCCAGCCTAAGGCTATGCAGCTCCTGGAGAGATTATCACATCTGTTGTTGTTTCTGTTACGTCCTGAGAAAGACTAACAGGCAACTCCCTTCAAGATGGAGATTTGCAATTGAATACCTTAATCGCATGATCTAAGGTTAAACACTCATGTGAAGGCCAGCAGAGAACATCAACAGTTCCTTATCAACCCAGCTAGAGATTAGAGAGAGCTTCAGCATGCTTTAATAGAAATTTCCAATGTTAAACCCTTTCAGTGACATACATATAGGCATTCTTCATTTTATACTTCGCAAAAAAACACCCTGCTAGCAAGCTGGGGTCACCTGGGGTGCCTAAGTCTGGTCCCAAGACTTGGCTAGAAATTCTTCTCTTCATTTTCGCAGCGCCAGTAAACAGCCCTTGCCATGCAGTTTGTGAAGGGAAAAGGCATCCAATAAAGGTTTTGCTAAGCGATTATCACACCGGGTGTCGTGTTTTATTAGCATGGAAATTTGGCCCAGAAATTCCCGGAGCCGGCCTCTGCGTACGTGTAGTAGCTGGTTTTTGTCCTGTTTTGACCACTACAGGCTTAAGATGAATCCCCAAAGTCAGGACTGGAGACAACCCAAGAAGCAGACGGGCAAGGACTCCAAATCTTGTAAAAGCTTTTAACGCTTCCCCTCCAAACCCAAACCCTCCACGCTGTCCAAGCGACAGGGCGGCTCCTCTGGAGCAAGAAACCAGAGGTGGGGAATTTGCGGCCACTCAGATCTTGCAAGACTTCAGTCCCAGTCACCCCTGACCTGGCTGGTTCTAACCGGAGCTTGGAGTCCAGCAAAACTGGGGGGTGCCAGTAGGGTGTGTCATTTTAGGGGGACGAAACTTACTTTTTGCATATTTCTTCAGTGAGGGGTCTTAAAAATACGTTTTTGGATTTGAGGAATTCAAATCTGCTATTACGTTTGTGACTGGGCAACATTCAGCTTGGTCGCTTGACGAAGAAGGACATCAATTGCTTTCGGAAATCCAAAGTTTTACCATTTTACTTTCTGAACATCTTAGGTAATGAATAATAAAAATAAAAATAAATCTAACTGCAAGCACTTTGCAATAATTTTTAATGATTTCTATACGATTTTGCTCAACAAGCAAAAGCTAAATTGTGTGAATTTAACCAATATAACTTTTGATTTCAAAAGTCATTATTGTCCCTGTTGTTTAAGGTGCCTGCCTGCCCGCCAGTCATGCAGAAAACAACCCCTCTGCAGCGCCACAAATCCAACTCAATGGTGTAACGTTGGAAAGTGTCAATCACTTCTCCTACCTGGCCAGTTATCTTTCCACAAGGGATGACATTGATGCTGAAATCCAACATCGCCTGAGCTCTGAGAGTGCATCTTTCTCCCAACTGAAGTGCAGAGCATTTGAGGACCCGTGATATTCGCAGGGAAACCAAAATATTCGTTTGCAAAGCTATTGTACTACCAACCTTACTGTATGCTTGTGAAACATGGACCACTTACAAACGCCATCTCCATCTCCTTGAAAGATTCCATCAATGGTGTCTCCGAAAAAAATTACACATCACTTGGGAAGACAGGCAAACTAATGCCAGTGACTGGAAGAAGCAAAGATCACCCGTCTCGAAGCGATGATTCTTCAACATCAACTTCGTTGGACCAGTCATGTTGTTCGGATGCCTGATTGTCATCTTCCAAAGCAACTCCTCTATTCCGAACTTTGAAATGGAAAGCGTGATGCTGGTGGTCAACAAAAGAGGTTTAAAGACTGTCTGAAGGCAAATCTAAAAAAATGTAGTATAAACACCGACAACTGTGAGTGCCCCAGTTGAAGAACAGCCTTGACCAAAGGTGTCGTGTGCTTTGAAGACACTCAAACTCAGGACGCAAGGGAGAAATGTGCTAAGAGGAAGGCATGCTTGGCAAACACTCACTGGGATCAACTCGGTGCCCCGAGAAACCTATGTCCCCACTGTGGAAGGACGTGTGGATCCAGAATTGGCCTCCACAGTCACTTACAGACTCACTGTTAAGACCGTGCTCATGGAAGACAATCTTACTCGGCTACGAGGGATCGCCAAAGAAAAAGAAGACCGTTCCACTGGGAAAACTGATGGCGCTTTGAGCGGTGCCACACTGCAGGTGAAGAGAGCTTCTGTCTCTCGAATCCAGCTCCTGCTCCCCCTTCTTTTCCCATTGACCCCAATGCCCCTGCCTGCAGCCAAGGCCAACAGGGAGGCTGCAAGCAGAAGGGAAATCTCACCCCCTTCGTGATAGCTTTCTCAGCTGCCAGCAAGGAATGTTGATTTGCACGCTTTGTGGGGTCGTTGCCTTGAGCTGCTCCTGGCAGACCAGCCTGGCTCAGCTCCAACAAGCAACGAGGCTAAATCCTGCGCATTCCCAAAGTCTTGGGAGCCGGGTGGCGCAGTGGGTCAGTGCATCCGGCTGTTGACCAAAAGACTGGTGGTTCGAGCCCACCCAGGGAACGGCTGCGGGCAGGATTCCTGTAAGGCATATTACACCGATCCCGTTCTGACTGCACTGGCTACTAATGAGTTTCCTGGCCCAGTTCAAAGTGCTGGTTCTGACCTATAAAGCCTTAAACGGCTCAGGACCTCAATATCTCAAGGACTGCCTCTTTCCATATGAACCTACCCAGACCCTGAGATCATCTTCCGAGGCCCTCCTTCATGTGCCTCCTCCTCGAGAGGTGCGGAGGGTGGCAGCATGAGAACGGGGCCTTCTCTGCAGTGGCTCCCCATCCGTGGAATGCTCTCCCCAGGGAACTTTGCCTGGTGCCTTCATTATACACCTTTAGGCACCAGGCAAAAACATTCCTCTTTAACTAGGCATTTGGTTGATCCGATTTACACCCTATGCCCTTTAAAAATGTGGTTCTTTTTTTTGTGTGTGTGTGGGGGTGTTATTGCGTTGTTTTAATTTTGATTACCGTATTTTTCGCTCTACAAGACGCACCAGACCACAAGATGCACCTAGTTTTGGGAGGAGGAAAACAGGGGAAAAAATATTCTGAATCTCAGAAGCCAGAACAGCAAGAGGGATCACTGCACAGTGAAAGCAGCAACCCCTCTTGCTGTTCTGGCTTCTGGGATAGCTGCGCAGCCTGCATTCACTCCATAAGACGCACACACATTTCCCCTTGCTTTTTAGGAGGGAAAAAGTGAGTCTTACAGAGCAAAAAATACAGTATATGTAGAAGGATGCAGGCTGGTCCAACGTGGCCAGTCCAACAAAGTTGATATTGAAGAATCATTGCTTCGTCACGGGTGATCTTTGCTTGGCCTGATCTTTATGGAGCAGAAATCTACCAAGAACTCATAGCCATGATGACCACCTGTTTAAGGACAGCAGGCCTGATGGAGCAGGCCAAAAATAAAGAGAGAAAAGTCTATCGCTTCGATGCCCTGTTTGCGAGCTTCCCAGAGGCTGTCCGCTCTTGGAAACAGGGAACTGGGCTGATGTGTTTTAGGCACGACCATACAAAGCAGCTCTTACCTGCTTCTTCGTCTCTGTTTGCTGCGGCCTTTTCAACCGCAGAGGTGGCTCTCGGAGGCGTCTGTGCTCCCTTCCAATTTGTCAAAAGGAAACCCATAAAAGCACATCAGTCGTATGGGGGGAAATACCCTTTTCTTCCCCACGGCTGACTTCACACGCCCTTGTTTTTGGCAAGCCTCCAGATTGCTCCACATTTGGGGCAGGAGAAGGCAAGTCCCTTGCCCCGGAAACACACCCAGTGTCACAGCAAGGAAAACCCTATAGTGCATTTTGAAGACAGGCTTGCCATTTATTCAGGGTTACGCCTGATCCTCTGTTCCAGGGGTCAGCAAACTTTTTCAGCAGGGGGCCGGTCCACTGTCCCTCAGACCTTTTGGGGGGCCGGACTATATTTTGAAAAAATGAATGAATGAATGAATTCCTATGCCCCACAAAGAACCCAGAGACGCATTTTAAATAAAAGGACACATTCTACTCATGTAAAAACACCAGGTAGGCCCCACAAATAACCTATTTGTCTACTTGCACTTTGACGTGCTTTCGAACTGCTAGGTTGGCAGGAGCAGGGACCGAGCAACAGGAGCTCACCCCGTCGTGGGGATTCGAACCACCGACCTTCTGATCGGCAAGTCCTAGGCTCTGTGGTTTAACCCACAGCGCCACCCACATCCCACTGGCATTGGTAGAACCGTGCAAAAATCGCAAGGCACAGGCAAGCTGACCAGGAAGCAAGAAGGAGCAGGACCAGTGGGGTCTGAGTCTTGCCAGCGAGCTCCCTGATGGAGAGGACGCCTGGATGCAGGATCACGACCCTATTGCAGGGATAAGAGGATTCAGTGCCTCCAAACCCAGGACGGAGAATTTGGGAAGTTTCCCCCTACCCACAAGGTGGCTTGCACCAAGTTTATTTTTCTTCCGCTTCAGGCCTGGCAAGTGCCGATGTCCTAGTAGCCGTCAATGGCAGAGCAGGGTAAAGACAGGTCACCCATGGCAATGTCGTCTCTTCACACTCGGGGAAAGAGGAGCAAGCGGAACAGTCTTGCCCCGAGGATATTGGCAGAGCGGAGGCAGCCCTGCCTTGAACACCTTTTCCAGAACACAACATCGCAGCTTGCCAAAATCTAATGTGTCTCTTGGAGCGGCTTCTTGGTTGCACAAGTCTCTGCAATCTCCCCGATCGAAAGTTTCCTTCCTCTCTTGGCTCGGGGCTTGCAAAGAGTCCGTTCTAAGCTTAAGCAAGTGGGAGAGAAAACGAGCCGAATCACATTACGAGAGAACAGCTGCCCACCACCCCATTGAGGTCAGTGTTGTCGGCACCAACTGGCAGCAGAATTACAGCATCTCAAGCAGAGGACAATGTCAAACCTTCCTGGCGATGTCAAGTTGCTTGTCTTCTGCTGTGTTGTGTACAAACACCCTGTTGATGGCAGCTAAGAGGCTCCACAGATTGAGGTTGAATCCTGACAAGACAGAAGTGCTGTTTTGGGAGGACAGGGGGCGGGCAGGTGTGGAGGACTCCCTGAACCTGAATGCGGTAACTGTGCCCCTGAAGGACCAGGTGCGCAGCCTGGGAGTCATTTTGGACTCACAGCTCTCCATGGAGGCACAGGTCAATTCTGTGTCCTGGGCGGCTGTCTACCAGCTCCACCTGGTACGCTGGCTGAGACCCTACCTGCCTGCAGACTATCTGTCCAGAGTGGTCAATGTTCTGGTTATCTTCCGCTTCAGCTGGCTGGATCTGATGGTTTTGTGGGATGTGAGACACAAGAGCAGTCACGTACATTCCTAGAGTGAACATGTTTACACATGGGGAGGAATGTTTGTCCAGCCAGCAGGTAAACTTCCTGTTTCCTCCTGGGCTGGGACAGACTTCCTCTGCATGGGACTAGAGGTGGGTGTGGCCTCACCTGTGCAGGTAACAACAAAAGCACAGGGCAGGGCAGCCATCTCTCTCTCTTTGACTACATGCATCGAAGATGCAACATCTGCTTAGCCAAAGATGCTCTCTTGGCTTCCAGCCAAGAGAGGACAAAGGGACTGTCTCCTTATGAGATAGTTTCCAGGTATATGTTACTTTTCTAAGATAAGTCTGCCTTCTGGGATCCGATTGTGAACAGAATGTGAGTACAGTGGTACCTCGGATTACATACGCTTCAGGTTACATATGCTTCAGGTTATAGACTCCGCTAACCCAGAAATAGTACTTCGGGTTAAGAACTTTGCTTCAGGATGAGAGCAGAAATCGTGCTCCGGTGGCGCAATGGCAGCAGGAGGCCCCATTAGCTAAAGTGGTGCTTCAGGTTAAGAACAGTTTCAGGTTAAGAACGGACATCCGGAACAAATTAAGTACTTAACCCGAGGTACCGCTGTAAACTGTTTTTATACTTTTATAGAAGACTGTGTCGTGTCTTATCTTTTATGACGGAATAAGGGGAAATTACCAGAACAGTTATAGAGGCTTTAGCGAGCCTGAGCAAACGCATCCGCTGCGTGTTTAAAAAGGGGAATGTTACTCTGTTAAACCCAGAGTCGGCCACGACTGGACCTAATGGTCAGGGGTCCCTTTACCTTTACCTTTACCAGAACAGTTATCATAGAGGCTTTAGCGAGCCTGAGCAAACGCATCTGCTGCGAGTTTAAAAGGGGGGATGTTACTCTGCTAAATTGTGAACTTGTTAACACAAGTTGGAAAGGCCATAACCAAACAATATATCCTCTCCTGCATCTCTGAACATTCCCACAGCATTCTGGAGCCCCGCCACGGCACCTGAAGGCCACAGGGTCCTCATGAGGGCTTTCCAGTGCCGAGATATTTTGTGCCGGCCCTGCCGGAACCACAGCCACCTTCACGGCAGGAGAGCTCTCCTGGGAACATGGTGGGTCTGGTAATGCAGATCAGCTGTAGCAGCAGTGACCTCATGGAAGACTGCCGGGCGATAATTAAAACGATTCCCTCCGTCACTTTATAGAAGTGGCTCGAGGCAGCCACGCCCCATCCCCTTTGCGGTGTAGCCTTAATGACACAAGCATACCCATGTTTCTCTTGAAGCTGTCAGCAAGGTTTCGCGAAACACCCCAAGCCAGCTTGGAAGGAAAATCTGTTCGCAAATTTTATTCCGGCTCCCACGTCCCTCTCTGCGGCCTTTTAGGGGAATTCGTCAGGTGTTGTTTCGGTGGGTGTTGAAAAATGGACACATGCACACACCGCTCTCACGCATGGCAAAAACTCCGAGCAGTTGCCGAGTTTGTTTGGCTCCTCTACAAATCGTGTCTCTCTTTTGCCTTTTTTTTTTTTTAACTGACAATACTTCAGAAGATGCTGACAACATTTTCAGGAAAATTGATGCTTTTGAATTCTGGTGCTGGAGGAGACTCTTGAGAGTCCCATGGACTGCAAGAAGATCAAACCTCTCCATTCTGAAGGAAATCAGCCCTGAGTGCTCACTGGAAGGACAGATCGTGAAGCTGAGGCTCCAAGACTTTGGCCACCTCAGGAGAAGAGAAGACTCCCTGGAAAAGACCCTGATGTTGGGAAAGATGGAGGGTGCAAGGAGAAGGGGACGATGGAGGATGAGATGGTTGGATAGTGTTCTCGAAGCTACAAACATGAGTCTGACCAAACTGCGGGAGGCAGTGGAAGACAGGAGTGCCTGGCGTGCTCTGGTCCAGGGGGTCACGAAGAGTCGGACACAACTAAATGACTAAACAACAAAGCTAATCTCCCGCACACCAGCTCCATGGAGGCGACCCGAGTTCTAGTCTTACGGAAGTCGGAGAAAATCTCTCTCTCTCTTCTGTTTATCCAGCCCAGGCATCATTTTATAAACCTCTCCCCAAAGTCATATTTCTCCTAACCCCCCTGGGATCTTCCATGTAGGGCAAACCATCGATCATGTTGGCTGCTCCACTCCCCTGTGCAATTTTCCACCTCCTTCACCCCTTCTTCCGCGAGCCAGACTCTCAGGACATCGCCTTCCAAGATGGTCATTGCCAATCTTAGCTGCCTCCCCCTCCCCGGCCCACCCAGAGCCCCTCTTCGTTGTTATTGCTGTGGAAGACCTGGCGGCACTTTCCTGTTTTAAGGAAATAAGATTTATGAGACTCCAAAGATGCTTAATAAAATATTTACAGAGCGTGGCTTTGGATGTGGGAGAGGGGGCCTGGCTTTCTACCCGAGCCCTTTCTGCTCCTGCCGCTGTCAGAAATCTGGGTGGCACAAGGCGCGGTAATATAAACGGAACATTTTTCCATTCCCCTAAACTCTATAAATCTTCAGGGCTGTCTAAAAGCACTTTGTTATCTGGAGAGGGGAAGGAAGGAAGGAAGGAAGGAAGGAAGGAAGGAAGGAAGGAAGGAGGGAAGGAAGGAAGGAAGGAGGGAAGGAAGGAAGGAAGGAAGGAAGGAAGGAAAGAAAGACACCTTCGCATCTTTTCCAGGGGGTCCACTTCCCTGGCCCACAACATTCACGATTCATACTGGAAGCCTAGTGTCTAGTCCTTAAGGTCTGAAAATGTTTGCGGTTTTGTAGCTCCCTGTGTGACTTGAGCTGTTGCCAGTTCTGAATGCTGCAGTTTGCCTGAACGAAGTTCCCCGAATTAGTTCAAAACCCACCCCCTCTGAACTACAACCGAAAGTACTGTATTTTTCGCTCTATAAGACACACCAGACCACAAGACGCACCTAGTTTTTGGAGGAGGGAAACAAGAAAAAAAATATTCTGAATCTCAGAAGCCAGAAGAGCAAGAGGGCTTGCTGCGCAGTGAAAGCAGCAATCCCTCTTGCTGTTCTGGCTTCTGGGATAGCTGCGCAGCCTGCATTCGCTCCATAAGACGCACACACATTTCCCCTGACTTTTTAGGGGGGGGGAGTGAGTCTTATAGAGCAAAAAATACGGTAATTCCCAGGACTGACCGAATCGAGTTTGTTTGGGGACAGAAGTTCGAACCATTTCGACTTAATCCAGATCAATGGAAGTAAGTGTACCACTCTATTCTGCCTTGGTCAGTCTACACCTGGAGTCCTGTGTCCCGTTCTGGGCACCACAATTTTAGAAGGATGTTGACAAGCTGCGAGGTGTGCAGAGGAGGGCAAAGGAATTTGTTCATATTTTTTTTCAAAATATAGTCCGGCCCGCCACATGGTCTGAGGGACGGTGGACCGGCCCGTGGCTGAAAAAGGTTGCTGACCCCTGACCTAAACAATCAGAAGGACAGACTCTTACCTTTGCACCAAGTGAATGGCACCAGAGAAGGCTGATGGGCTCTCATTCCTCTTGCATCTCACCCTCTTTTGTTGGCGAGCTCCGATTCTGGCTCCCGTCCCATAAGCAGGAAAGGGGGAAAAGCGGTGTGATGGAGGGAAAGGATGAGTCGATTTCGAGAAAGGGTCTTTGAGCTTGCCGGGTGCAGCCGACATCACTCCCAGTGGTGCAGCAATGAAACTGCTGCCACATTGGCAGAGCTAAGCAGGGTCCAGTGTGGTTTCGAATTGGATGGGAGACCGCGTGTTGAGATTCCTAGCCGTTGGACTAGTTGACTCTTGGCGTCCCTTCCAATTATACTTCTATGCCCCTCGGGGTCCTTTCCAAATCTACAATTGTCTGCCCCTGGAATCATGTGTTTCCATTGTCCTGCATGGAAGCAGCAGGGAGAGAAAGTGGTTTTTTCCCCCCTTCACTAGGTTGGCATGGAAAAGGAAGCTTTGCAGATCTCGGGGCTGTGGGAATGTTCAGGGATGCAGGAGAGGATATATTGTTTGGTTATAGCCTTTCCAACTCGTGTTAACAAGTTCACAATTTAGCAGAGTAACATCCCCCCTTTTAAACTCGCAGCGGATGCGTTTGCTCAGGCTCGCTAAAGCCTCTGTAATAACTGTTCTGGTAAAGGTAAAGGGACCCCTGACCATTAGGTCCAGTCGTGGCCGACTCTGGGGTTGCGGCGCTCATCTCACTTTATTGGCCAAGGGAGCCAGCATACAGCTTCCGGGTCATGTGGCCAGCAGGACTAAGCCGCTTCTGGCAAACCAGAGCAGCGCACAGAAACGCCGTTTACCTTCCCGCTGGAGTGGTACCTATTTATCTACTTGCACTTTGACGTGCTTTCGAACTGCTAGGAGGGCAGGAGCAGGGACCGAGCAACGGGAGCTCACCCCGTCGCGGGGATTCGAACCGCCGACCTTCTGATCGACAAGCCCTAGACTCTGTGGTTCAACCCACAGACCCACTGAAATTAACGAACCTCAGTTCTTATCTATGAACTTCAACGACTCTACCCTTGTAGAATGCCACCCATTGTATCTTCATCCTGATGCAGAATCAACACACCACACCAATTGCTTTTGTTCAGTTATTCCTCTCTTTTTTAATCATTTCCCCCCATGCCAACATCGCGTTCGGTTCTTAAGGTGTTTGCTTTTTCCTCCAAGAACTCGTATGCTTTCCACTGAGAAATAAATGGTAAAAGAAAAACGTACTTGAAAGGCAAGCAAAATTTGGCATCGTTTTGCACAATAAATTAGGAGCGGGAGGGGAATAAGATGGAGATGCCCTCAGCGCAATAGGTAGGATATATTTTAGGGTACCTAAATAAATATCATAAGTTACTTTGAATAAATAGAGCTCAGCATACTGTACAGTGGAATTGCATCAACTTCTCAAGGTAAATCAATGGGCGGTGTTGACACCAGGTTTGGGAGACCCTCAAAGCTCCCTAGGAACACAGATTGTTGGCTTACGCCAGGTCCATCTAACTCAATATTGTCTACACTGGCCAGCAGAAGCTCTCCAGAGTTTTGCTTTCCCCAACACTAAGTGGAGACCACGTGCTCTACAACTGAACTATAGTCCTTCCCTCAGCACATCTTTAGATCGCAGGGAAATAATACATTGCGACAGCAGCCCTTTCTTTCCATGTTAAGAAATTTCTTAATGAGAACCAGTAGTCATCGATGGCTTTTGATGGCTGATGGCGGCTAGCAATGACACAGCTGCAGGTCTGGGACTGAAAGGAAATGGTTCGGAAGTTGGAATGTCGCCCGCAGGGGTGCTAAGTTGAACAAAATATATAAAAGAGGGAAGACAGGGTGCAGCAATAATATTGCATAAAAAAAATACCACAGAAAACGGAATGGGAAGTTGATAGAACCAACAAAAATAAATTATTATGTATTGGAATTTTATGTGAAATTTGTGGGAATTTAATGAAACTTGAATGCCAATGCCCATCAGCTGGGGGGCTCAAATATTTTGTGGCAACCAGCAAGGCATAATAATAATAATAATAATAATAATAATAATAATAATAATAATAAATTTATACCCTGGTTTCCCCAGCCACTCTGGGAGGCTCCCAACACAATATTAAAAACACGTTAAAACATAAAACATTAAAAGCTTCCCTAAACAGGGCTGCCTTCCGATGTCTTCTAAATGTCAGGTAGTTGTTTATTTCCTTGGCATCTGGTGGAAGGGCGTTCCACAGGGCGGGCGCCACCACCGAGAAGGCCCTCTGCCTGGTTCCCTGTAACCTCACTTCTCGCAGGGAGGGAACGACCAGAAGGCCCTTGGAGCTGGACCTCAGTGTCCGGGCTGGACAATGGGGGTGGAGATGCTCCTTCAGGTATACCGAGCTGTTTAGAGCTTGAAAGGTCAGCACCAACACTTTGAATTGTGCTCGGAAATGTACTGGGAGCCAATGTAGGTCTTTCAAGACTGGTGTTATATGGTCTTGGCGGCCACTCCCAGGCACCAGTCTAGCTGCCGCATTTTGGATTAGCTGCAGTTTCCGGGTCACCTTCAAAGGTAGCCCCACGTAGAGTGCATGGCAGTAGTCCAAGCGGGAGATAAGTAGAGGCGTAATCCCCAAGATAAGGGGATAAAGCGGGGAGAAGAATCTTTGATAGTGCTTTGATACCATCTCCAGAACCAGGTGGCGAAGAGATGGATGGGGAAAGAAGCTGGTGGGGAAGCAGAGAGGCAAAACACCTCCCCCCCCATCCCAAATAGTAAAGGTAAAGGGACCCCTGACCATTAGGTCCAGTCATGGCCAACTCTGTGGTTGCGGCGCTCATCTTGCTTTATTGGCCGAGAGAGCCGGCGTACAGCTTCCGGGTCATGTGGCCAGCAGGACTAAGCCGCTTCTGGCGAACCAGAGCAGCGCACGGAAACGCCGTTTGCCTTCCCGCCAGAGTGGTACCTATTTATCTACTTGCACTTTGACGTGCTTTGGAACTGCTAGGTTGGCAGGAGCAGGGACCGAGCAACGGGAGCTCACCCCGTCCATTGCGGGGATTCGAACCGCTGACCTTCTGATCAGCAAGTCCTAGGCTCTGTGGTTTAACCCACAGCGCCACCCGCGTCTCGTTCCCATCCCAAATATTTTCTCCAAATTGGCCTTTCTCAAGAACATTTTTCTGGAGATGTCGTCCCGTTCGTGGATGCAATCCTGGCCTGCGGTTTGGAGCTCTCGTTGCCCAACAATGGAAGCGCTCTGTGTGTTGATGTCATCTGGACGCTTCTGGGGCAGTGGAGCCAAAGAAAAGACAGGAACCTGGAAAGGGGCCTTCTCTACATGGCTTCTCTCTCCCAAACATCTGTATCGGGACTCTTATTGAACGGAGGCCTTTCCTGGACGACGATTAGCAAAACAAAATAGAATAGAACGTGGGTGGGGTGGGGGACAAAAAAGGAAAGATGGCAAGAATAAAAGGGAGCCTTTTCGCGTACAGATGTTTTTTCTACCCGCCTCGGATCTCCCTTCTGCCAACTCTTTGGAAATTTTAACATGGCGGAAACGGTCCATTTTCACGCAGAAGCACAGTCCTGGGTAAGGAAGATCTTGTGAGAAAGGGGCATCTTTAAGGAAAAACTGCTGTTGACCGGGAAATGTCCTCCTGGCAGGCTGGAGAGATGGATGTGGAGGAACTCAGGGAGAGGGAGAGAGAAAGAGAGAGGCCCCTGAGCTAAACTGGTGCAGAAAGGATGGAGAAGAAGGAGAAGTGGCCTGGAAAACAGCTACAGGAAGGGTCGAAACACACTGGGAGAGCAATTGCAAAAGCGCCCAGGTTTAATGTATTACAGTATTTTAATAATTTTTTGGAAGCCGCCCAGAGTGGCTGGGGAAGCCCAGCCAGATGGGTGGGGTATAAATAATAAATTATTATTATTATTCCAGTAGTGATGTATGGAAGTGAGAGCTGGACCATAAAGAAGGCTGATCGCCGAAGAATGGGTGCTTTTGAATTCTGGTGCTGGAGGAGACTCTTGAGAGTCCCATGGACTGCAAGAAGATCAAACCTCTCCATTCTGAAGGAAATCAGCCCTGAGTGCTCACTGGAAGGACAGATCGTGAAGCTGAGGCTCCAATACTTTGGCCACCTCATGAGAAGAGAAGACTCCCTGGAAAAGACCCTGATGTTGGGAAAGATGGAGGGCACAAGGAGAAGGGGACGACAGAGGACGAGATGGTGGGACAGTGTTCTCGAAGCTACCAGCATGAGTTTGACCAAACTGCGGGAGGCAGTGGAAGACAGGAGTGCCTGGCGTGCTCTGGTCCAGGGGGTCACGAAGAGTCGGACACGACTAAACGACTAAACAACATCATCATTATCATCATCATCATTATTATTATTCAAGACCCAACAACCACGGACAGAATCTGAGCTAGAAGAACAGGTTATTTGGTTCGGTAGCTATGTCTTTGAGGGGGAAGACTGCAGCCCAGTGAGTTTGCATGCAGAAGGTCCCAGGATCATATCGCCGGCACCTGCAGGAAGGGTGGAGAGCAACCCCTATCTGAAATCCTGCACAGCTGCTGCCTGTTGGTGTGTTTTGGTCCAAACGGTCCAGGTTTGCATCAGAATGGACCAGTGCTCTGGGATAACGTTCCCCCTTGTGTTTGATGGCTCTTCAGCAGCTGACATCGTGCGGCCCCCTAGTTCCCCCACAACCCTCCATGCCTTCTTTTCAATGCACGCGCCATGTGCTCGTGTGCTATTTGCACTTACATGTGCCTTTGCGTGCGTACACATTGGCACATGCATTGCTTGTGTGCTGCAAAACTGTGAGAGCTGCAAATGTCAAATGTCTCCACCCCCATCGTTCTGCCCAGACGCTGAGGTCCAGCGCCGAGGGCCTTTTGGCGGTTCCCTCATTGCGAGAAGCAAAGCTACAGGGAACCAGGCAGAGGGCCTTTTTGGTGGTGGCGCCCGCCCTGTGGAACGCCTTCCCATCAGATGTCAAAGAGATAAACAACTACCTGACATTCAGAAGACATCTTAAGGCAGCCCTGTTCAGGGAGGTTTTTAATGTGTGACATTTTAGTGTATTTTTGGTCTCTGTGGAAGCCGCCCAGAGTGGCTGGGGAAACCCAGCCAGATGGGCGGGGTACAAATAATAAATTATTATTATTATGTGCTTCGGTTCTCATGAAAGTGCAAGTTGGCTAAAGGGTGCCTTTAAAATGCAGACCTAATTGAATCTCTCTCCTGCCCCCTCCAAACCCAGACTGAGGAAGTTTCCACCGCCCGGTTGCCGCATCCACAGATGCCATGAGATTCGGCTGCAATTCACGGTCCTTATAGCTTTGAGCAGGTAAAGGTAAAGGAACCCCTGACCATTAGGTCCAGTCATGGCCGACTCTGAGGTTGCGGCACTCATCTCACTTTATTGGCCGAGGGAGCAGGCATACAGCTTCCGGGTCATGTGGCCAGCAGGACTAAGCCGCTTCTGGCGAACCAGAGCAGCGCACAGAAACGCCGTTTACCTTCCCGCCAGAGCGGTACCTATTTATCTACTTGCGCTTTGACGTACTTTCGAACTGCTAGGTTGGCAGGAGCAGGGACCAAGCAATGGGAGGTCACCCCATCGCGGGGATTCGAACTGCCAACCTTCTGATCGGCAAGTCCTAGGCTCTGTGGTTTAACCCACAGCGCCACCCGCGCCCCTCATCCAGCGTCCCTAGCTTTGAGCAAGGACTCTCTTATTTCCAAACTGGTTTTCAGAGCAGCGTGGACAAAGAGCTCTGCGATAGCAGGCAGCGTTTCACAGCAATGTCACCGTTGTTTACTCTGGAAGGATATAAATGAGCCCTCGGACTTCTGCCTTGGCCAAGCCAACTTCATTTGTCTCCCGAAAGAGCATTTCTCTCTCTCTCTCCTCTCTTTCTTGGCCGCCTTCCCGGGCCAAGGAAACAGAAGGACTAACTGTAAAGTCCTGCCGCCCTTTGCAGGCGGGAGCAAAGAACGTGGAATGCAAGCAAGCCTTACGGATCAGGACAGCTGCCCGCTGTCCAGCCAGGGCAGACAACTAGGGCAAAACGCATGCCGCGAAGCAGAACAAAGGTTCCTATTTGTGATGAGAGGGGCACTTCCTTCCACACAAGCAACAATTCCTCGCTGACCTGCAAATGAATCAGGCCTGAGTCTCTACGACTGGGGCAACTGGCTCAATCCCAGCCTTGCAAGCAAAAGTGAGGCTGGGATCAAAGGATGTATGGCTGTTGCTCTCTCACAAGAGACCAGAGCCCTGCGGGATTTTGACATCTTTCCGCAGGGCCTGCAAGACGGAGCTGTTCCGCCAGGCCTTTGGTCGGGGTTCAGTCTGATTCTTGTTTTTCCTAGCCCTCTCACAGGTCCTTTATAAGACCAGTGGTAACATTTGGCCCTGGAGAATATTAACCACTCTCAATTTTACCCGTGGACTGCCATCTGTCCAGATTTTAATTTGCTCTGAACTAATTTTAAGATGTATTTTAATTAATCGATTGCCTGTTTTTATGTTCTTATTTTCTTTGTATACTGTGTTAGTTTTATGATGTTAGCCGCCCTGAACCTGGCAATGGCCGGGGAGGTAAAGGGACCCCTGACCATTAGGTCCAGTCGTGACCGACTCTGGGGTTGCGGCGCTCATCTCGCTTTATTGGCCGAGGGAGCCGGCGTACAGCTTTCGGGTCATGTGGCCAGCAGGGCTAAACCGCTTCTGGCGAACCAGAGCAGCGCACGGAAATGCCCTTTACCTTCCCGCCAGAGCGGTACCTATTTATCTACTTGCACTTTGACGTGCTTTCAAACTGCTAGGTTGGCAGGAGCAGGGACTGAGCAACGGGAGCTCACCCTGTCGCGGGGATTCGAACCGCCAACCTTCTGATTGGCAAGTCCTAGGCTCTGTGGTTTAACCCACAGCGCCACCCGCGTCCCTTTCGCCAGAAGTATGGATGGGCATCTATGTCCCGGTTTCTGGTTATTATTTTTCCCAATCTTAAGTTCGGTTCCATCACATTTCCGCATTAGTTTGCAATTGTTCTTGGCAGAAAGTTCTCATGAAAATTGATGAGCATTTTATTACGAATTTGACACTCCCCCCCAATATATGTACCTCGTGCAATGGATTTTTGTACGTCATATGCATATGTATGCACATTTAACCCTAGGATATGTATATTCATTTGCAGTTTAATCGACTGGAGAACTGCATTGCAAAATTCGGAGAAGTGCAAAATGTCAAAGGATGGCTGCTTTGGCTCCCATATTGTTTCGGGGACGTGTGAATCCAGTATACCTGAAGGAGCGTCTCTACCCCCATCATTCAGCCCGGACACTGAGGTCCAGCTCCGAGGGCCTTCTGGCGGTTCCCTCCCTGTGGGAAGTGAGGTTACAGGGAACCAGGCAGAGGGCCTTCTCGGTGGTGGCGCCCACCCTGTGGAACACCTTCCCATCAGATGTCAAGGAAATAAGCAACTACCTGACTTTTAGAAGACATCTGAAGGCAGCCCTGTTTAGGGAAGCTTTTAATGTTTGATGTTTTATCATGTTTTTAATATTCTGTTGGGAGCTGCCCAGAGTGGCTGAGGAAACCCAGCCAGACAGGTGGGGTATAAATATTAAGCTGTTGTTGTTGTTGATGATGATTTGCCATTAAATGGTAACTGAATCAAATTTATCTCCCTCCTCACTGGTCAGCAGCAAATGCCTCTTAAGGCTGAATATCTGGTTCCTTCTTCAGTAGAGAAGCCATCAACCTCGCTTTGAGAAGCACAGCGACACTGCAAATTAAAACTTGTTCTGACTGTCGTTTCCATTATTTCACGGAATAAAGAGAGTTGCCTTAACGCCAAGTCAGTTCACTGATTCATCTAGTGGATTATTGTGTACTGTAACCTTCTCCAGATGTTATAGGACTGCAATGTCCAGCATCCCTGACCCTTGGGCTAAGCTGGTGGAGATAGATGGGAGTTGTAGTTCTGCGATGTCCAGAGGCTGTTCTCCTCTGATTAGCTGTGGCTCCTGCAGTTCTCCCTGAGGCAAAGATGGAACCCGGACCCTGATGCCTTTGGAAAGCAGGCAATTCCAGAGATTTGAACTCAGGACGTTCTGCTTCCAAAATTATGGCCCCTCACAAAGTCTGGAGACAGTTAGGAAGTGGCCTTGGCCAGAGCTTTAGGAGCTCACACATTGCCCTCGTCCAGGATTTCCCAAACTTGGATCTCTTTCCAGCTGTTTTTGGACTACACTTCCCATCATCCCTGACCTGCTAGCTAGGGATGATGGCAGTCGTAGTCCAAAAACAGCTGGAGACCCAAGTTTGGGTAACACTGGCCTGCTCCACTTCTCAGGAGTAGGCGATCTGAGGATCGTGTCCCAATAAAACAGCTAGCACATGAGCAGGGTCCAGTATGCTTTCAAACGGGGGGGGGGGGACTGCATGTTGAGGTTCCTGCATTGCAGGGGGTTGGACTAGATGACCCCTGGGGACCCATTGACCATTTTATGATTCTCTCTACACTAAACCATCAACAGTTCTCCATAACCCTTCCCCAATCTAGCTCGAGATGCCAGAGATTGAACTTTGAACCGCCTGTATGCAATGATGCCTCCTTCCTGTAAAATCCATTTAAGCACCTAGTCCTCATGGTTCTGAGCAGACTGAAACAGCAGCGCAGGTGCCTTAAAACTGAGTCAGGTCCACAGCGCTCCACGTTGGCCCAACCTGCTGGCGGAGGCTCTCCGTGATTTCAGACATAACTGGAAGCGCCAGGAATCGAAACCTGCAAAACTCTGCCACCAAACTCCAACGTCCCTCCAGTGTTTAATGTGGAATATTTGAGCTCTTCGGTTTCAGAATCCCCCGGACGCCGCCGATTCCGTTAAGAATTTGATGCAATGCCTGGAAAGGAACGTCAGCCTTTTTGTACACATTTGTCAATACTTTAAACCTACGTCTACATGTATATACAAACATACATTTTACACAGCACTGTTATAACGGTGTGTGTACTTTAAGATGGCGGCAGCATGGCTCCCCTGCAAGTACGGAAGGAGCTCTCCTCAATCTCTCAACCCTTCTTCACCCATAGGATTCAGAAGGCGCGGTGCGGGCAGGAACAGCCCCTGGCACCCGGGCCCCATGTGGAACCACCCCTGTAAAGATCTCCAGCTTGGGCAAAGCGGGCATTGCCCACGGGGCGGCTCCTCCAGAAGACCACCAGGCAAGAGATCTCTCTTGTTTCCGATCAGCTGCGAAGCTTGGAATGACGTTCCTCCAGCCGGTTGCGTCGAGAGTGCGCCGGTTCCTCCATCGCGGCAGCGCAGCGGGCTGTTCCGGCGAGGCCCTTGACAGGATTCCTTGCACTGCTGGAATCAAGAGCTTCCCCGGCTCCCCAACAGTTGAGGAGGCCCCCAACCAGACGCTGGCTTCTCTTGGCCTCCGTTGACGGCCCTGAGGTAGACTTAAAATCCAGTTGTCTCCTTGGCTGCTCCAAGCGGGGATGCCCTGGCAGTCTTCTCCTCACGTCCTCTTCCACCTTTGGACAACCACCCACACGCCAGCAGCGTCTGGGCACCGCTGGGTGCGCAGCCAGGCCCCTCCTCCTCCAACCGTTGCTCCATCACACACAGCCGCACTCTTTGGCCGACACCTCGTTCACTGTGTAGTAGCGGTTCCCCGCGTCCAAGAAGGAGACGTCGTCGTCGTACGACAGGGGGCGGCAGCACGGCCGGGCCCTCACCTTCTCCTTCTTGATCTTCCGCATGCTCCTCACGTTCTTGAGGGACAGGTCGTAGTTGCGCACGGCCGAGTCGCAGGTGCCACTGCAGTAGCGGAAGAGGACCGTCTCGTCCGACTTATACCCGAGGCCCAACTCGCTGACAGTCACCTCCAGCTCCTTGAGGGAGCAGGGCTTATGGCGGGCCTTGGCGCGTTTCATCCGGTTGCCGGCTTTGGCAAAGAGCGGCAGTTCGTGGCCCCCCGAATTCATGGACTGGCTGTACCTCTCGATCAGCGTGGAGATGAGGTGGCGGATTTCTCCCTCCGTGTAGCTCTCGAACAACGTGCTGTCTGGAATTTTTTTAAGAAACGACAGAAAATTAGAATAATTAGAATAATTATTTTTTTTTGTATATAATTTTTATTAATTTTCCAATAAAAACAAATTTATAACACAATTAAACATTAGGAATTAATCACACGTCTTTTTTCTTTTAGACTTCCATCAACATGTCTGATAATTTTCCGTAGTTAATACATATCTTAACATTTCTTCATTTATATTGCACTATGTATATCTTATCTTACCATGTTATTTAAACAATATTTCTACCAAACATTCAGAGCCTAGGACTTGCCTATATTGCACAGAGTGTAGGACTTGCACTATATTATTTTCCGTTCAGCAGCCTAACAGTCCATGGACAGAATCTGTTTTTTAGCCTGTTGGTACGACTGATTATGGGACGCTGTGGGTTAAACCACAGAGCCTAGGACTTGCCGATCAGAAGGTCGGCGGTTTGAATCCCCGCCACGGGGTGAGCTCCTGTTGCTCGGTCCCTGCTCCTGCCAACCTAGCAGTTCAAAAGCACGTCAAAGTGCAAGTAGATAAATAGGTACCACTCTGGCGGGAAGGTAAAGGGCGTTTCCGTGCGCTGCTCTGGTTCACCAGAAGCGGCTTAGTCATGCTGGCCACATGACCCGGAAGCTGTACGCCGGCTCCCTCGGCCATAAAGCGAGATGAGCACCGCAACCCCAGAGTCGGTCACAACTGGACCTAATGGTCAGGGGTCCCTTTACCTTAATAATAATATAATAATAACGTTTTATTTATATCCTGCCCTCCCCAGCCGAAGCCGGGCTCAGAGCAGCCAACAACAATAAAAGTAACACAGCATTCTAAAATCAATTAATTTTAAAATCAATTCAAAATCAGATTAATGGCAACCATTGGGCTAGAGTTCTGTGAAGATTGCCAAGGGAGGGAGTCAGGCTGTGCCCTGACCAAAGGCCTGGTGGAACAGCTCTGTCTTGCAGGTCCTGCGGAAAGATGTCAAGTCCCGCAGGGCCCTAGTCTCTTGTGGCAGAGCGTTCCACCAGATCGGGGCCACGGCCAAAAAAGCCCTGGCTCTTGTTGAGGCCAGCCTAACCTCCCTGCGGCCCGGGACCTCCAAGATGTTTTCGTTTGAAGACCGTAAGGACTATACTGAAATGGCAAAACTGACTGGGCGACTCAGGAATCAAGAAGATAATGACTTTAAAAAAAGAATGGGAAGAATTTATAACTTATTTAGGAGACCATTGTTAAACAAATAAAAACGTGAGCTGGACTTTAAAACCAACTTGTAAAGAAACGGGGTGGGTGGGATGGATAATTCAGAGAGATGAAAACTGTGGAGAATGCAATGATATGTAGTTTTGGAATAATTATTCCTTCCAGTAGCACCTTAGAGACCAACTAAGTTTCTTATTGGTATGAGCTTTCGTGTATCTGAAGAAGTGTGTATGCACATGAAAGCTCATACCAATAACAAACTTAGTTGGTCTCTAAGGTGCTACTGGAAGGAATTTTTTTTTATTTTGTTTCGACTACGGCAGACCAACACGGCTACCTACTTGTATCTAGAATAATTATGTTAAGGACCCATGCAGGGGACACGAGGGGAAATTGTGAGATTCAGAGAATCTCATATATGGATATGGTAAAAGTTTTTTTTTTCTTTAAAAAGAACCCAGAACTCTCCCATCCACCGCCACAAACATGGGGCACAGCCCTCTATTTTTATTTTTGCATTAAATACCCTCCCCACCCCACAAGCCGGTGTGCTCTTTGGCACGCTCCGAGCATCCAGCGTTTTTCCACGAAGGCAACATGGCCTCCGCTCACAACCTGGATTTAACAGCCTCCACGAAGCCACTGAGGGCCTTTAAAGGACCCAGCGGCCGGAGGCTTTTATTCCGTTCCCAGGCAGGAAAGAACAAAAGGGACAGCAGCATCTGATTCCAATGACCATTTGTCGCCAGTAATTCGCTGGCGCCAATTTGGGGAAGGGCCCAGAAAGCTCGGTTTGAAACAGTTGGGGTTTGCTTGCTTGCTTGTTTGTCACGTCATTAATAATAATAATAATAATAATAATAATAATAATTATTATTATTATTATTATTATTATTATTATTATTATTATTATTATTTATTGTTTTGCCAACAAAGGTCCGTATAGTTAAAGCTCTGGTTTTCCCAGTAGTGATGTATGGAAGTGAGAGCTGGACCATAAAGAAGGCGGATCGCCGAAGAATGGATGCTTTTGAATTCTGGTGCTGGAGGAGACTCTTGAGAGTCCCATGGACTGCAAGAAGATCAAACCTCTCCATTCTGAAGGAAATCAGCCCTGAGTGCTCACTGGAAGGACAGATCCTGAAGCTGAGGCTCCAGTACTTTGGCCACCTCATGAGAAGAGAAGACTCCCTGGAAAAGACCCTGATGTTGGGAAAGATGGAGGGCACAAGGAGAAGGGGACGATGGAGGACGAGATGGTGGGACACTGTTCTTGAAGCGACGAACATGAGTTTGACCAAACTGCAGGAGGCAGTGGAAGACAGGAGGGCCTGGCGTGCTCTGGTCCATGGGGTCACAAAGAGGCGGACACGACTAAACCACTCAACAACAATTTATTATTTATACCCCGCCCATCTGGCTGGGTTTCCCCTTCATGTTGGGGAAGGTGGCCCCATTAGGGCAAAGTTAGCACTGCCCCTCCAAGTTTGTTCAGCCAGCCAGACCCCCCACCTGCTCGCCTTCTTACTTACAGCTTCCTTCCCCTCCTTACATACCCTCCAACACTCCTCAGATGAAAATAGGGACATTTCTCACTCGCCCCCCCGCCAACTGACCCCCCTTGACCTCCCTTTTTTTTTTTTTTTGCTGTTGTTCTCCTTCCCTCTCCCCGCTGAAACTCCTGCACCTGATCGGAAGCCGCATCTGACATTCGGGTTCCAAAAATAGTTCGCAAACTGGAACACTCACTTCTGGGTTTGCAGCGTTCGGGAGCCAAAGCGTTCGACTCGCAAGGCATTCGGGATCCAAGGTACAACTGTATTATTATTATTATTATTATTATTATTATTATTATTATTACTACTATACCCCATCTATCTGACTGTGTTGCCCCAGTGACTCTGGACAGCTTCCAACATACAATCATACCTCGGGTTACAGACGCTTCAGGTTGCGTTTTTTCGGGTTGCAGACGCACCGAAACCCGGAAGTACCAGAACAGGTTACTTCTGGGTTTCGGTGGTTGTGCATGCAGAGAAGCGCTACATTGCGCTTTGCGCATGCGCAGAAGTGCCGAATCGCAACCCAAGCGTGTGCAGGCGTGGCGCTGCTGGTTGCGAACGTGCCTCCCGCACGGATCACGTTCGCAACCTGAGAGTCCACTGTATAGAAAAATTCCTGGAGGGTGATGGGATGGAGTTGGGGGTTGGAGCACTTCACTCTTCTCCCGGTGTGTGCAATTGGTAGCTTACAGGAATGCCTCAAGGTAAAGGTAAAGGGACCCCTGACCATTAGGTCCAGTTGTGGCCGACTCTGGGGTTGCGGCGCTCATCTCGCTTTATTGTCCAAGGGAACCGGTATACAGCTTCTGGGTCATGCGGCCAGCATGACGAAGCCGCTTCTGGCGAACCAGAGCAGCGCACGGAAACGCCGTTTACCTTCCCGCCAGAGCGGTACCTATTTATCTACTTGCACCGGTGTGCTTTCGAATTGCTAGGTTGGCAGGAGCAGGGACTGAGCAACGGGAGCTCACCCCGTCGCGGGGATTCGAACTGCCGACCTTCTGATCAGCAAGTCCTAGGCTCTGTAGTTTAGACCTCAGCGCCACTCACGTCCCTTCACAGGAATGCCTAGATAGAGCTAGACCAAGCCCTTCTTCACCCATCCCTAAGAGGGAGTGCCTTGCGGGCTGAATTTTGGTTTCTTCCTCCTGTATCCCCATGCCCTTCTTAAAGCGAGGGACCCAGAACTGGTCTGGCAGCACTCTGTCTCCCCTTAACCTGGTGGCCCCCATCAAAGTCACCCTCTCTCCTTCGCAGCTGGAATTTGGAGGCATCTGATAACCGCAAAAAGCCTGATCTAATCGTATACACAAACCCACCCCAATCAACTGCCTTTGAAAGAATTCTAATGCATAGACAAACGTGCAATTAAATCCATTTTTTCAGGAGGTGGGGGTAGCCAAATGTAACCAATCTCAGAAGCAACCATGTCCCAGTCAAACAGTCCCCAAAATTCATCTAATCTCCCCATCCCATCCCAGCTTGGTAGGACGGGTCTGGATTTGATTCTATGCTATCATAGGAAATCTCATGCTACCGTACACAGTTTTCTAAGCAGGGATTTGCAGATGCAGTTACATCAATTTTGCGCGCATGTGTGCAATCGTATAAATTTTGCGTGCATGTGTGATGAGTCGATTTAGTCTCGAGTTTAGGATCTCTGTTCAGGAGAGAGTTTTACACCGGGATATGCTGCATAGAAGCCCAAGTTTATAATGATCAAGGTAAAGGTAAAGGGGTCCCTGACCATTAGGTCCAGTCCCGGACGACTCTGGGGTTGCAGCGCTCATCTCGCTTTATTGGCCAAGGGAGCCGGCGTACAGCTTCCAGGTCATGTGGCCAGCAGGACTAAGCCGCTTCTGGCGAACCAGAGCAGCGCACAGAAACGCCGTTTACCTTCCCGCCAGTGTGGTACCTAATTATCTATTTGCACTTTGACGTGCTTTCGAACTGCTAGGTTGGCAGGAGCAGGGACTGAGCAATGGGAGTTCACCCCGTTGCGGGGATTCGAACCGCCGACCTTCTGATCGGCAAGCCCTAGGCTCTGTGGTTTAACCCACAGCGCCACCCTTGAGGAACCACCTAAAGAGGCCTGGGCGGCCACATTGAGACCACCTTAGGTTCACACCCAGCTCTGTCTCCTAAGCACTAGTGGACCCTCCCAAACAAGCCTACTCATTTTCCACCGGGAGAAGGAAGTTGTGCGCACAAGCTTACATTGGGAGATCAGCGACCCACGGCGTCCCAGAGCCCTTGGGTGCCTCCTGTGCCCGTCGGCGAGCGAGGAAGACGACGAGGTTCTCGAAAACAGCGACGAGGAGAAGAGGGTGTGCTCCTGGCTCCTGGTGAACAAGTCTCTACAAACCAAAACGGACAACATGGAACTGAAGAGCATCGAGGCTATAGCTGCCAGCTTCCATACCTTCATCTTAGACCAAGTCAGAACATTGAAACTCTGCAAAACAGGCAAAAACGACAGTCTTTATTACACCGGTCTGGGCCCTGGTATCCCTGCCCCACCCGGACCCCCTGCAATAGCATTCGAAAGAGGCGCACGTGGGGGGGGTCTTGTCCTCCGAAAAATGCAGAAATGGATAAAGGCCTCCTATCCAAACAATGACTATCATCAGCGCAGGTAAGGGGGAAAGATTACCGTATTTTTCGCTCTATAAGACACACCAGACCACAAGACGCACCTAGTTTTTGGAGGAGGAAAACAAGAAGAAAATAAAAATCTGAATCTCAGAAGCCAGAACAGCAAGAGGGATTGCTGCGCAGTGAAAGCAGCAATCCCTCTTGCTGTTCTGGCTTCTGGGATAGCGCACACACATTTCCCCTTACTTTTTAGGAGGGAAAAAGTGACTCTTATAGTGCAAAAAATACGGTAATTTTAATTTTTTTCATCTACAATACTGTCTTGTTTATTTTATAGTATGGTACATTGGTTATTGCTCTCATTCTATGGATCAATGGTCTCGTTAGACAGCAAAATTCCTGTTTTAGGGGTTGTTTTTAAAAGTCTGGAACGGATTAATCCGTTTTGCATTGCTTTCTATGGGAAAGCGCGCCTTGGCTTTGGAACGCTTTGGTTTTGGAACGGACTTCCGGAACGGATTAAGTTTGAGAACCAAGGTACCACTGTAGCGACACGAGCAAGACAGAGTACCATATGTTTAACACACATTCAAAGCAACGAACTATCCATATTTACCTTTCCTCCACTCTTTCTGGATACAGTGGTACCTCGGGTTAAAAACTTAATTCGTTCCGGAGGTCCGTTCTTAACCTGAAACTGTTCTTAACCTGAAGCATCACTTTAGCTAATGGGGCCTCCCGCTGCCACCGCCACGCAATTTCTGTTCTCATCCTGAAGTTCTTAAGCCCAGGTACTACTTCCGGGTTAGCGGAGTCGGTAACCTGAAGTGTCTGTAACCTGAGGTACCACAGTATGGTCCACACTTTAAACCTCCATGTCCAAGCAACCCCCCCTTTTTTTTACTTCATAGCTTTCCCTGCAAAAACCCACTCCTTAAAGCTGAATCAGAGTAAACATCAATCCACCAAAACCCCAGAATGCCATTTGCTCCGATGGAGCGCTAAAGAACAGGCTTTCGCAGAGCTTTCAAGTGCTTCCCTGTTCCTAGAAAGAGCAGAGCTAAAACTAAAGTACAGCTAGTTCCTGCTAAAGGTAAAGGGACCCCTCACCATTAGGTCCAGTCATTGCCGACTCTGGGGTTGCGGCGCTCATCTCGCTTTATTGGCCGAGGGAGCCGGCGTACAGCTTCCAGGTCATGTGGCCAGCAGGACTAAGCCGCTTCTGGAGAACCAGAGCAGCGCACAGAAACGCCGTTTACCTTCCCGCCGGAGCGGTACCTATTTAACTACTTGCACTTGGACGTGCTTTCGAACTGCTGGGTTGGCAGGAGCAGGGACCGAACAACGGGAGCTCAGCCCCTCGCGGGGATTCGAACCACCAACCTTCTGATTGGCAAGTCCTAGGCTCTGTGGTTTAACCCACAGCGCCACCTGCTACTGAGTAGGAAAATGACAGGCAAAGCCACCCACTGGATTCATTGTTAAGGAAGAAGGGAGGTGGGCATGGAGGAATCTAGACTGCGGTTGGTGGGGCAGTGCACCATCCAATCTAATGGACCAGCCTCCAGAGACGAGAAGCAAAGATATTTAGCTCCTCTTTGCACGGCTCCCCTGGCTGTTTGCGTCCCAATCTCTCTGCAGAGAGCAATGTATTTCCAAAACACTTTTGCCACCTGTTATAAGAATTCTAAGGTCTCATATATATATAAATCATATGTTCATATATGTACAAGGCAAACACATACATAAGCATATAAACCACATGTCTGAAATAGTACAGGAGAGCAATCCTGAAACCATTTCGACTCTCCCAAATGTTTCTCTGCAAGGAGGAAGGAAATGGGAAAAGCCTCCCCGTTGTCTTTTTGCTTGCAAATCCTGGCTTAAGGGC